>NC_060272.1:117641480-118387821 GCF_021613505.1 Equus quagga
TTCATGAATTTGGATGTCCATATCCTTACTTCGATTTGGGAAGCTTTCATGAATTTGGATGTCCATATCCTTACTTCTATTTGGGAAGCTTTCAACCAGTATTTCTTTAAATAAGCTTTCTGCCCCTTTTTCTTTCTTTTTCTTCTTCTGGAATTCCCATAATATGTATATTGACTTTTTTTGTGGTATCCCATATATTCTGTATGCTTTCTTTACTCTTTTTAAACTTGTTTTTTCTTTTTTCTCCTATGACTGGATAATTCAGATGACTTGTCTTCACGTCCACAGATTCTTTTTTTGCATGATTGAGTCCTCTCTTGACTATTGCATTTTTCATTTCATTCATTGTATTCTTAGTTATGGAATTTCTGTTTGATTATTTTCTATGAGTTCTATCTTGTTTGTTAAGTGCTTATTTTTTTCACATATTGTTTTCCTGATTTTGTCTACTTGTTTATCCTTGTTCTCTTGTAGCTCACTGAGCTTTAAAACAAGTTATTTTGAATTCTTTGGCAGGCATTTAATCAATATTCATTTCTTTGGGTTGGTTACTGGAAAATTATTGTGTTCCTATGCTTGTGTTATATTTCCTTGATTTTTGTGTTCCTTGAAGCCTTGCATTGATGTCTTCACATTTGAAGAAGCAGTCACCTCCTTCATTCCTTATTATTGGGCTTAGTGAGAGAAAGACCTTTCCCAGTTAGCCTAGTTAGGGATTCTGGGAGTCTCTTGAGCCTTTTCTATGGATGCCCTCACTCTACTCCTTTAGTTCCATGTTGAGGGTGAATTGTTAGTGTCTTCTTTCGATCCCTCAAAGCTGGTCCACCTGCTGAGAGCCTCTGTTTATTTTCCCTAGGTCAGGATCCTGAAGTGTTCAAGGTTATGCTCCTTCTGCCCATCCAGCAGAGCAAGCTGACTCTCTGCATGTGCTCCCGTACTATCTCCAGAGGCTTGTGCACCATTTTTGGGGGCACTCACAGGGTGCTATCTCTGGGGTCAGAGGAGTGCACAGAGTGCTAGGGCTACGTGTGAGCTATTTGTGGGTTTCCACAGGTCATGACCCCTACAAGGTTCATGGGTGGGCCTCTTTGTAGAGTCCACTAGGTCATTAGTCAAATCTTTGGTTTCTTGTTGAGTTTCACACCCCAGTTACACCCCAGTAGCCTTTTCTCTACTTGTAGCTGGCCCCAAATGATTCAACTATGTGAATCCTCTCAGTATTCTCAGTGGGGTGAGAAAGAGATGGGCCTCTGAAGCAGTGTCTCACCTGGCTGGGGAAACCTGACACTCACTGTGCTTTCACTTTCTGCCCTGGGAAAAATCATGGGCTGAGGCAGTCTCTCTTGGCACCAAGCTATGCCACCTTGGGGGAGGAGCAACACTGGTAAAGTGAAACTGTTCTTCTTACTTTCTTCATTGTGTCTATTCTCAGATTTTTTTCCTTCATTGGGGTGCTGGGATCTCTTTGTTGGACTTCTGGCCTCCCATAAAGGTATTCATTTCCCTGGGTGGTTGTCAAAATCTGTTTCTGTTAGTGGATGAAGGCTGAAATCTCCTTTTCCACCATCTTGCTGAAGTCACCTATATCAATTTTAAAAAAGAATTTGTAAATTTTAAAAAAGAGTTGTTAAATATTATTTCTTTAAAATACAAAAGTCCCCTTAGTGTTTGTCAGAGAGGACAAGACATGAAGACCATGATCACATGTAGATTTCTTATTTATGTTTCTATAAGAAATTCTGAAGATTAATTCAATTTACCATGAGGGCATGTATTATGGAGCATATTTTTTATATTGAAGTTTAAAACAGATTATTAATTTTTTTAAATTATTATTTTTATATATACATTGAAGGCACCTATAGTCTTTAGAAAAGCCCACAGTCTTTCTTTATTTGACATTCCTTTTATTTATTTATTTTTTTTAAAGATTGGCCCTGAGCTAACATCTGTTGCCAGTCATCCTTTTTGTTATTTTCTTCTCCCCAAGGCCCCCCAGTACATAGTTGTATATTCTAGTTGTAGGTCCTCCTAGATCTGGGACGCTGCTTCAGCATGGCTTGATGAGAGGTACTAGGTCTGCGCCAAGGATCTGAACCAGTGAACCCTGGGCCACTAAAGTGGAGCATGCAGACTTAACCATTCAGCTATGGGGCCAGCCCCTGACATTCCTTTTAAATGACTTTTTGCAGTGGTAAGAATTGTTGATTATCCAGGTGAATACAATGTCATTTAAACAACATGGTTTGGAAAATATGATTTTAGGTAATGGTAAGAAAATACTTCTGGTCTATATTGAATAATTTCTATTCCTATGGTTTCAAGTTTTATATTTTCCTATGAACTGTCTAATCTGCTGTTAATCCCTCCTAAAGTATTTTTCATTTCAGAAATTAGATATTTTTCATATCTAGTAGTTCTTTTAGGTTTTTTTGATCTTTAATTTCTCTCCATTGTATTCATGTTTTTCTTTAAATTCTTAAATATATTCTTAATATTTATAAAAGCCATTTTAAAGTCCTTGAATTCCTTAATTCCATTATCTGAGTCATTGGCATTATGAATCATTTGTTTCTACTTTGCACGCCTGGTAATTTTTGATTGGATTCTGGACATTGTGGATTTTATGTTAAGTGTTTGATTATTGTTGTATTTCTGTAGAGAATATTGGACTTTGTTCTTCCATGCAATTAGTTCCTTATGAGTCAGTTTAATCTTATTGAGACTTCATTGTGTAGATCCAGGGTAGCATTTTTCCTATCTAGAGTGATTTTAGTCCCACCATTAAGGCATGACCCTTCTGGGCACTCTCCCTAACACCCTGTATAATCCAGGATTTTTCCACTCTGATGGATGGGAACATGAGCTATTTTCATCCTTTGTGACCTCTAGAAATTGTTCAGTCTATGCTTTCTGGTGGTTCTCTACCTTGCCTAGAGTACTTTCCTTTCAGGCGTGGACAGATCGATACTGAAACAAAGAGGAGTCTTCTTGAGCTTTGTCTCAGTGCAGCTCCATTCTCCAATATTTTGCCTCACAAATTCTGTCTACCTTGGCTTTCCTGAATTCTACTCTGTGTCTGTTCAACTTAATGAGACCCTGAGCTCTGTTTGGGTTTCCCCTTCCTTCATCGTAGCTGGGAAACTGCCTTTAGGTAGTAAGCTGTGGCAGTCATACAACTTACCTCATTAGTTTTCTTACTTCAGGGATCACAGTCCTTTGCTACCTATGTCCAGTGTCTGAAAATATTTTGTATATTTTGTGTAGGTATCAAGTTGTTTAAGGTAGCCAGGTAAATCTGGTCCCTCTTCCTTTCTATGGCTGTAAGCAGAAGTTAGTTCAGCTTTATATGCTGAGAAATGGTCCAGAACTTTCAAACAATTTAAAAGTTATAGTGCATTGTAAACAGATAGTAATTTAGTATTGAATTGAAATTATACCAAGAAAGGAGTTTTTTTTTTATCTGATAGGTTTAATCTTATTCACGTGGCAATAAAAATTTTTGTTAAAATACCAGATGTAAAAGAATTCAAGAAATTTTGTTGTAGTTGTCTTATTCAGAGTTTCAGATAGCCCTCTTATAATAAAGTTGATTGACTGACATAGGTAATGATGTTTGTACCTAGAAATTCTTAGTGGTTAAAAATTTTTGCCCAAACATCTATATTTAACCTTGAGAGTATGTGACTTGTTTCTCATTACCTGAGTTGATGTATTCTCCTTCAGTTTTAGACTTGAAGAGAAATAAATGAGCCTGATGAAATGCTGAGGATGGTATAGAATGAAGTGAGATTAAAGTTGAATGAGACTGAGTAAAGTTGTAATTATAGAAATTAAGAGCTACTACCAGAGAGTTGAGAGACTTTTTAGTATCTCTGTTACTTTAAGTGTTGTAATTAATAACTATTCACACGTTATAATCTTTAGTCATTTAAATAATGGATCTGTTTTCTTTAAAGATTAACTCATAGGTTCTCAAATGTTCTCAGTTCATAGTGCCCTTAGTATCTCAGTAATATTTTCGTGGCTCTTTAAGTTAAAGAGAAATACTGGAGAGTTCCATTGATTAAGTACTTATGTCCTAATATCTTAATGGCCGTTAAAAATATATATATAAATTAAAAGGAAAAAATATTTTAAATTTATTCTTTAATAGCCACAATTATTTGCTATAGGATGTGTGAGACTATTGGGTCTTGGATAATTTCTCAAACCTTGGAATCAGATTGGACACTGCCACTTTCATTTCTTGTTTCGTGTTGCTTTTTGCTCTCAATTTGATTTTTATCACAGCAATGGCCGAAAACACAACTTTATAAAGATATGATGCCGTGAAATGCAGTCTAACATTTAAACTCTGAGCTTCCTCTAGCTAGTAGTCTGTGCAGTGTCTCACAGATGTCAAGTATTTCTGTGTTTCCCTCAAACATTTAAAATATCCTATAGTGCCCCTGTGTGTTAACCACAGTACTCCTGGGAGTCTTGGTTCACATTTTGGGTAGTAGAATTAAGTCATTCTCTTTTAATCTTCCTTACTGTTCTATATGGAATTCTGGCATGATTAGTGTCCTAATTTTTCTATTTCAAGGTAGAGAATAGTTTCTGATCTTTTTTGATTAGCAAGATTTCTTAGGAAGCTATTTTAGTAATAGTGAAATAAAAGAATAATATGTTTGACGTTTTTCTTGATGGAAAAGTGATGGCAGAGACTTTATAGAAAAATTGTTGAATGAATTGGTTTTATGCACCATGTTTACAAATAATCTGGAATACAAAGGGAAATAGTGAGTGAATAAAATATTAAAACATGATATTAAATGGAATAAAAATGAAGTAATTGTTACTTGCAAGGTGGGATGAATAAACAGAAAAAAAGATGAGTTTTATTAAGGGGATGTATGAGGGGAAATAATTAAAACTATTTGTGCTGTTATTGGACTTCATAGTGTCAATTATTATCTTGCTGTGGACTAAGGGTATTCCTGACTGACCTTAAACATCTGCCCACTGAACTATACTAAACTATACTGTGACTCAAAATGATTTTTTAAAATGGTGTGCTTTGTAAGGAAATATATTCTGAACTACGTGGAAAATATTATTTTTGTGCAATATTATGATAAGGATATATTTGAAATTCCATGTGTTCATAGTTTAATATGTCATAGAAAAACCTTAATGATAATAGCTTATAATTGTTGAGTGTTTACTGTGAGCCATACACAGTACTTAGTGCTTTCCATATATTGACTGAATTCTTACAATAGTCCTATGAAATAGGCCCTGTTGCTAGTCTCATTATACAGATGAAGGAAATGAGCCACAGAGAGGTTAAGTAATTTACCTAAGCTCACAGAGCTAATGAGTGGTAGAGTCAGAGTTTGCAATCAGGCAGTATAGTTCCAGAGCCCTTGTTTTTAACCACTGCTCAAAGGGAGAATTAGCTTTCACCTGAGCGTTAACAACAAAAAAATGCTAGTCCTGTAGGAAAGAAGAAAACAAGTGAATGTGATCTAAATTTATCTTAAGATCCTAGACTTCTTAAAGTCTTTTATTAGTCAGGGACTAGGTCAGGGAAAAGAAGCCAA
Source organism: Equus quagga (assembly GCF_021613505.1). Classification (NCBI taxonomy): domain Eukaryota; kingdom Metazoa; phylum Chordata; class Mammalia; order Perissodactyla; family Equidae; genus Equus; species Equus quagga. The sequence continues at coordinate 117,647,069 of NC_060272.1, forward strand.
GTACAATGCCTTGAAACTTTAAGAAATAAAATAAATATATTACTTAGTGGTATTTTATTTCATTTATGCAATGAATTCATGATTAAAATTGAAATATATTTCATGATGAATTCAAGGAATTGTATTTTATCAAGTAGTTACTGGAAGCTAGATCTGTTTGAGAGGTCATGCTAATAATTTGAAGGGAGAGAATAACCATGCCTGTAATTTTGAACTATAATATTGCTGGGAATGAAAGGTATTTGGTTTAGCAGGCCAGCAATATGACATTTTCCTTCTATCCTTTGCTTCTTAATGAAGACTATTGTTCCTCACTTTTTTGATATACTCTCTCATCTCAGCACAAAACACCAAAGCACTCAATTCTTATTTATGCTTTTATTGTCCTGAGTCTTATTGAAAATTCTATATGTTTTTATGAGTTTTTAAGTTCTCAGTTTATGTAGATTGTGGTATAGTTTGTGTACCTAATGGTGCTTATAAACACTTTTAATTTAATTTAGAATTATTTTCTGAATGCCTAGTATGTGTTCAGCATTCTGCTTGTTGTGAGAGGGGAGAGAGGGTCAGGGGAAGGAAAAAAATATAGCACTTCTTATGAAGTTGATTGTGGTTAAAAACGTAATCATTAACTTAGAGATCTCTTCCTTGCCACCCCTTACTGAATAAACAAACTTTTTCCTGCATTTATTCTGTCTTAATATCTTGTTTTGTTTGTGTTAAATTAAAAGATTACTTTTTCTATGATTAAAGTTCTGTTTCTCACCTGTGGGAATCTCTTACAGATTTGTATAAAATCATAATTTCTGGAGATCTTTAAGATTAAGTTTTAATGTCAGGAATTTTGAAACTGACAGTAGGTAAAGATGTCTCTTAATCAACTCAGGCTGTATAACCAAATACCATAAACTTCATGGCTTACACAACAAGCATTTATTTCTCACGGTTCTGGAGGCAGAAAGCACGAGATCAGGGTTCCAGCAGGGTCAGGTTCTGGTGAGAGCCCTCTTCTGGATTGCACACTGCCAATTTATCATATCCACATAGTGGAAAGAGAGAGCTCTGGTCTCTTCATTGCCTTTGTAAGAGCACCAGTCCTGTTCATGAGGACTCCACCCTCCTGACTTAATTACATCCCAGTTCCCTGCTCCAAAGGCCATCACACTGGGGATTAGATTTCAACATGTGAATTTTGGGAGGACACAAACACTTAGTCCATAACAGATGGTTTGGAGCACAGACTTAGAAGGGATATAGATCAGAGTTTAAATCACAAATATTTCTGTGCCTTCCTTGCTTAAACTCTCTAGTCTTCAGTTTCCACATGTGTTAAAAGGATTTTAGGGGGCTGGCTCCGTGGCCAAGTGGTTAAGTTCTCGCGCTCCGCTGCAGTCCACCCAGTGTTTCGTTGGTTCGAATCCTGGGCACGGACATGGCACTTCTCATCAAACCACGCTGAGGCAGCGTCCCACATGCCACAACTAGAAGGACCCACAACGAAGAATATACAACTATGTACCGGGGGGCTTTGGGGAGAAAAAGGAAAAAAATAAAATCTTTAAAAAAAAAGGATTTTAAAAAGAGTTTGTAACAATTAGTGAAGCATTTGCTTAAAAACTTGTCCAGTAATAGGTACTTAAAAGTGGTATTGATACTTAAAAAGTTCTCTAAAGTGGTCATGTATGAGGGCATGTATGAGGAAGGTCATAGTTAATTTCAGTCACTGAGGAGTTCTAGAGAAAAGACTTATTTCTTTGAATATTTTCTTTACTAAGTTGTAGATTCACTTGTTAAGGGATTTTTGATCTATAATTTACCCATGACCTCTATGCGATTATGATTTATCAAGGTTTAGGATGATATTGAGGTAACTGCATTTTAAAACAGCTTCACAGGCAATTCTGACATTCCAGAAGAGAATCTAAACTAGAAAGGTGAATATTTTTATATCTTTATGCTGGAAAAATCCAAGATCTAATATTAACAATTTTAAAGACTGTTAGGGAAAAATTTGCACATCTTTCAGTAGAACTTGCTTAGTATTGAAGTCTAATATCTGTAAAGACGTTATTTTTAGTGGTTAGTGGTTAAGAACATGATTATGGAGACAAGCAATTGGTTTGGAATCTGGGCTCAACCATTTGCTTGTTGTGTGACTTGAGGCACAATATTCACTGTTTTTTTTTGCGGGGGGGAAGATTAGCCCTGAGCTAACTACTGCCAGTCCTCCTCTTTTTGCTGAGGAAGCCTGGCCCTGAGCTAACATCCGTGCCCATCTTCCTCTACTTTTTTTATATGTGGGACACCTACCACAGCATGGCGTGCCAAGCGGTGCCATGTCCACACCCGGGATCCAAACCGGCGAGCCCCAGGCCGCTGAGAAGCGGAGCGTGTGAACTTAACTGTTGTGCCACCGGGCCGGCCCCAATATTCACTTTTATAGGCCTTAGTTTTCTTTTTCGTAAAAGGAAAATAATTTGAGTTTTGAGTTAATGCATGTACGTAAGTGTATTATTATCATCAGCATCAGCATTATCTCATGTTATAAACTCCTTTCCAGTTTGTTTTTGCAGAGTCTTGAGAAAAGCCGGTTAGAATCTTCTGAACAATAGGCTTCAGAGAATAACTCTCAGCCTTTTTGATGTATATTTGTTCTTTAATATTAAAGCTTATTTGCAGTTTACAAATCCTTAAAATAATGTGTGTATTGTACTTGAATTTGAATACTCAAATTCAGAGATATATCTAAATCTCAAATTGAAGATGTTTAGGGTTTACCCATGTTAATACTTTTTACTTTTTCATTTATACATTTTTCAAATGAAGTCTATACAGAAATTGCTTTATTTTCCTATTTGTTTTTACTTCTAAACACCTTATCTGTGTATAAATCTTAAAGACATGTTTTGCTTTCTTTTTAACATTCTATACTCACTATCTGATAGGCTTCTCAATACTTTTTTCTTGTATCCACTCTTCTGTTTTCAGTGTTTTCTTTCTCTCTTTCCTTCTGTCTTTTTTCAGTCTGGAAATGAAAACTCAATCTTGGAAATGGGAACCGTATAAAGGAATAAAAAAGGTGATTTTTAGCATTCATTGCTTGTTTATTTAGGACATGCATGCTATGTCCTTGAAAAACTTATATTTAAAGATTTAACCTCATACAGGATGAGGGATTATCTTATATTTATGTTTACAGTTAAAGTTTAGATGCTTAATAAGCAGGCTGTTGTTATAAGGTTATATTATATACTTTCACCACTGGGAAAACCTCCCTCCTGCTCCATTCCACTCCTAAACACATGGGTTGCACAGCTGCTATATGGTTGTACACTGTCCCATGTGTATTAAGCCAACACAGCCTGCAAAAGGGTTGCATTTTGGAGCATGGTAGTAGCATGGCTGGTTGGAGACCCCAGAAGTGTAGCTGCCAGAATTCTTCCATCTGGCAGCAATGCTGCTAGGCAGCTCCACACAGGGCATAAATATATTTTTGCTGAGCACTTTTCCTGTTGTAGCAGCCATGAATGCCTAGGCAGAGATGTGGATGAATGGGAAGATGGTCAAAGGAACTAATAGAAAAGTATTTAATTGGAACCACTCTACTGTTTAAGATGAAAGAACGTCCAATAAAATATGAAGAAACACATTTGAACTGTTACTGTAGATGCAAGAAGCTTGACAAATAGTCTTTTAACTTTTATGAAGGCCTTTAAATTAAGTAATTGTGAATCGTAGTAAAGCATAGTTACTTAAAAAAATTAGCCTTTATATGTATAGCAGAAGGTAGCACAGAAATATAATTTTTTTTTTAAGGTAAAATAATTGTGATTGTCTTCATTTGATGAAAGTTTATTTCCGGTTTCATTAAAAATTCCCAGAACATTAAACGTAAGTCAACATTCCATGGAGAAGGAAGTATTATGCAGCTTGCATGTGTGCATATCTGCATATCGGAGCACAAAATATTGACATGATAATTGCAGTCAAGCCTGAGTGAACAGTGGCCTGTGGGAATTCAGCTGGTGTTGTACCAACTGGATGGCTGCTCAGGACACAGTTTGAAATGCAAGGTGCAAGTTAGCACTTTATTCAGCACAGGCAGGCATCATTTAAAAATCCTTGGGGGCAACCCTGGTGATGTGCAGATGTTAAAACAGTCTGTTCTGAAGTGCTGATATTTTTGAACACTGTAAGAGACTTCTAGATTCTGGGTGAAAAATATTTGCACAGTTATTAAAGACATATAATACGCAATCTCTTCTAGCTCTTTTATGGATGTTGAAGATAATAAATGTTGAGTATATGGAGAAGTATCTGGACATGTAGTTAGAAGAAAGAGGAAAATCAGGAACTAAATAAAGTCATTTAATTTCTAACCAAGAAACAGGAAAGGTTTTGTTTTGAGTTTCAACTTTGTATATTTAGAAATGATGTTGAATGAATAAGGATATCGGAAACAAAGGTACATTATTTAGTACTATATTAAATCTAAACTCTTATGTTCTATTACATGATTGCTTCTTTATTTAAAGGGTTCATCAATACACAATAATATATAAATTTACATTCAGACATTGTAGCTTAATTCTATTCTTTGTTCTAGTTTGGAACTACCTAACTGAACAGGAAGAAAAAATTCACTCGTTTTTAATGTGTCAGACTGAGTCTTCCAGCACACGTTTTGGCTTTCACCTATAGTTTAAGTATATATTTTATATTGAAAAATAAAATTAATAGTTAGAAATTCTAGATTAAGTTCTGATCTTAAAGCAAAATAGATATTTTAGGTATATGTGGACCTTTAAAATATTTTACTTCAAAGGTTTTATATGTATTAGGATCTATTGATTTAGTAATATGTTTTTATTCAGAATATTAGAGGTTTTTTTTCCCAGTAGTTGTTTTTACTGTGGAGTAAATGTGATTGAAAAATATTTGTGTGAAGTTTTCAAGTTTTTCTCCTTTTCAAGTTTTCTTATTATATTTTTCATAGATGCTATTCCAGTAATTTATTATGCATATTCAAAATAGGAAAAGTTATAAAACAGTTCGTGCATAAAAGGATAAATAATTTGATAATGGTATAAGTCTCATTACCCTAAACTTAATTTTTATCAGTCTTACACTGTTTTAGAATCTTAATGTTTACTAGAAATTGAGAATATGTTTCAATGGAAAGCCATTATTAAGTATAAAATCTACATTTTAATAGATTCTGTACTGAAATGAAAGAAAAAGTCCAACTATGCTTATTTTATATATTATTGTTGTCTGTTAATTAAGAATAATCAACATCAGTAAGTTTTGCTCTTTGATTTTCTTTGTTTTCTAATTCAAATCACTATCATTGCCTCATTTATAGTTAAATGTTTCTTTTAGACTCTAATATTTCATTTTTGACATGTCATTAAAAATGGGCTCAAACCCAGAAAATATGATCCTGTCATGTTGTATAATATATGGCATGGTCTATAACACAATAAAATTTTGTTTCTTAATGATTTAGAATAATTTCTCAGATGTTTGAGTTCAGAAAAATGGCGCAAAGTTAGTGTGGTAATTCATGTGGCTAAGTACAGCAATGTTAAACCTTTAAATGGGTGGTACTCTTGGGAAAAGTGATTGGAGCTTTAAACTTGTACAAATTTGACAGCCTCTCTTCACTTCATTTTTCATCCTAAAGAAGTCTGCAAATATTCTTAACTCACATCATTATTGCACATCAGTGGTTCTAATTAGCTAAACAGGAGTTTCTCTCAGTCATTGATCATCATCAACTTCTTGACAGTGTCTTTTTTTGGGGGGGAGCCTTTTTTTATGTCTTGTAAATATATAGAATATGTATTAATTGAATTTACCAGATAGGCTGGTGATGTTTTAAACTTGAAACAACTTTTTTTCATTGTATTATTCTAAGTGAAAAATATTGTATTCATATTATAGCACTGTTTTCTCCTGGGAGCATTTTCCTGTTATGAAAATATTAGATATCCCATACCACCAGGAGGAGCTGCTGGACAAATCTCTATATGGATTTTTGGATTGTGGTTTTTTTCCAATTTCAAAACTACAACATATAGTAGTCAACTTTGGAGTTTTTGGTTATAAAAGATATCATTGAGGTATATTTTTGAAGTTTATGTTCTATATGAGGTTTTATATTTCATTTATGACCTATACTTTCAGTATTATATCACTCAGCTTAATCTATTGAGAAGAGTGTCAGTCATTGTTATTTCAGTGACTCTCAGACTTCAGTATACATCAGAATCATTTGAGTCTTTTTGTCTTAGTCAGTTCAGGCTGCTATAAGAATGACATAGATTGGACAGCTTAAACCACAGACATGTATTTCTTACAGTTTTGGAGGCTGGAGTCCAAGATCAGGATGCCTGATCATTCCATTCCTTGTGAGAGCTCTCTTGCAGATGCTGCCTTCTTGCTGTATCGTCCTACGATGGAGAGAGAGATCATCTTTCTCATTTCTCTTCTTAGAAAGCCACTAATCCCATTCAAGAAAGCTCTACCCTCATGACTTCCCAAAGGCCCCACCATCACACTAGGGGTTAGGGCTTCAACATACGAACATGAACCATGCAGTCCATAGCACCTTGTTATTGTTAAACACAGATTGCTGAGCTCTACCCTCAGAGTTTCTACCCTCAGGATGGATGGAAGCAGGTGCATTTTTTAACAAGTTCCTAGGTAATGCTGATACTACTTCTCTGGTGACCTACATTTTGAGAACCACTGAGTTAGACTGTGAGTGAGCTTAGGTACGTACTTGTGTCGTAGGAGATAATCACCCTGCTACCAAACACTTTTGGAAGCTGCAATAATGCTTTTGTTTGGGTTTTGTGGCATATAGTCTAGTTTTATCCTTATTTCATTCAAAAGGACCACTAAAATTTATTTTGACACTAGTGGAGATTTCATGTTTATTATATAAGAATGGATTAGAAAGACTCTATCCCTGTATGTTAAACTAATTCCTGGGAAGTTAAAAATAGACTCATAGTCTATCCAGAAAGAAAGAAGGAATTTCTGACTGAAATTAATGTCTTGGCTGTCTCATCCTGGGTCTTTGTCCCCAGGTAAATCCAATCATGCCCTGCCCTTTGGGCCTTGAAGTCATTTTTCTCCTGATGCATATACCTTGAATGGATGTAGTGTTCTTTTGCAATACTCATGATTTTATGATGGTACATTAAAAAATGAAGTGATAATTTGAGATTATATCTAAGTGACAAATGATAGGCAAAAGGCACATACTTTTAATATATAAAATAGTTTTATAAATCAATAAAAAACACTACAATATAAAATGGCAGATACATTGACAGGCAATGGTGAATTAGAAAAAAAAGCATTCCAATTTCTGAAAGTTGCATTTAATTTCACTACTAATAAAAGAAACACAAAGAAAAATAAGCTCAGTTGAAGACAATGGGCTGTGATTATTTGTTAAATATGCTATTAATGCTTGGTAAATAGCAAATAGCAAAATAATAAAGCACAATAAAGTACAAACAGTAAAAACGGTAGTCATAATACATATGTTTGCAAAATTTCAAACTTGGTTTATTCTAACCCTCCACCTTCTGTATGTTTACTTACATCCAGAGGGCTGAACATGGCTGGAGAAGAACTCTGAACCATGATGACTGGTCTTATGTATATTTATGATCATTAACCTCAGTGGTTTTTAGTACTGCCTAGTAGTCATCCTATTTTTTTTCTGGCTCACTATCCCAGTATCCTAGAAGATTATTTTATGCTTACAAGATGTCAACTTCTAACACTTTCCCATTCTCACTGTCAGCTGATAGATACCTGTTATGAATTTGTCAAATTAACACTTTTTAAGTGGAGCAGAGGGTGCTGGATGGTGAGCAATAGTTCAACAACAGACCACAAGAGAAATTGAAATAGAGAAGTTTGTTACAGGTCCTGGAGGAAGTGCCCAGCATGGCTCAAGGGGTCACACGAGGAGGTCAAGGCAGAGTGCCGATAGAGAGAGACAAACGGGACGTTGGGCACCTGCCTTTATTAGTGTTCATGGGTGGAGTGCTTTGGGGTTCCTGGGCTAAGACAGGGTTGGTCAATTTAAACCAAAAGAGCTGGGTTTTGGTAAATCCCACTGGAGGGTCTTATCTAAGAGGCACATAAAGGAAAGGTGTTGGGAGGCAGGGGAGACTGTTGATCACAAGGGCTTTTGGGGAGGTCATATGAGGAACTTAAATTTACTTGCGATTCTGTGGGCTTCTATGTAGGGCATGTGCTTGCATGAGGGGCTAGTGTTAGTTTAAGGTCACTGCAGGCTGCTTGGCCAAACCAAATGTATGCTGAGGCAGCAATACTGTGGAGGAGCGTAACTAAACTCTTGACAATACCCATGTTTCCTACACCATTGAGAAAATAGAAGCTCTTAGAAGAGAGCTTATACTGCTTCCCATAACCACATCTACCAACATATCTGAATCTGTACCCCTATTTTCTCTTTTTATTTCTTTGGAAGAACTGTTTATACTCTCATCTAAGGCCAAACAAACTCTGTGTGTACCCTAAAGCCTCAAGGACCCAAGAATGTCACTCTGGAATTCTCCCTTCCCTCTCCTGCATCATCGGTGTCTCTCACTCTCCTGTATCATTCCTGCCAACATACACATGGTGCTATTTTATCTTCCATTTAAAAAAAAACTCTTTTGATCTCACATTTCCCTTGAACTACTGTTCCATTTCTCTGCTCCCTTTCACAGCAAAATTCCTCTAAAAATTAGTTTTTACTGTCTCCATTTTTTTTTCTTTCTTTCTTGAACTCACTCCAATTAGGCTTTCATACCCAACATTTTCCTAAAACAGCTCCTGTCAAAATCACCAGTGACCTCAATGTTACTAAATCCAGCAGTCAGTTCTCAGTCTTTGTCTTCTTTAACACATTTGCAGCATTTGGCATCGTTGATTCCTTTCTTCCAGAAATACTTATTCACTTAGCTTTCTCTCTTTATTATTATTATAATTATTAGTTTTTTTTTTTTACTAAGAGAAATCTAAGATTCTTTTTTTTTTTTATTTTTAAAGATTGGCCTTGAGCTAACATCTGTTGCTCATCTTTTTTTTTCTTCTTCTCCCCAAAGCCCCCCAGTACATAGTTGTATGTTCTAGTTGTAGGACCTTCTAGTTCTGCTATGTGGGATGCCACCTCTGCATGATGAGCGATGCTAGGTTTGTGTCCAGGATCTGAACCGGTGAAACCCCAGGCCACCGAAGGGGAGTACGCAAACTTAACCACTTGGCCACCGGGCTAGTGCATAGCTTTCTCTCTTGACTCTCCTCTTATGTCACTGCTTATCCTTCTTAGTATCATTTGCTGTTTTTTCCTTGTCTTACTAACCTATAAATGTTGGAGTGCCCCAGGACTCAAATATCAGACTTCTCTATTGAAAATCACTCCCCAGGTGATCCCATCCGCTCTTATGGTCTTAAATATATTTGATGATTCCTAAAGTTGTATCTTCAACTTTGACTTCTTGACTGATTCCAGACTTGTTTATCCAACTGCATCAGTCATGTCAGTTAGGCATCTCAAACTTAACATGTCCAAATCCCAAATCCTAACATCCCTCTCTCTTCTTCTCTTTGTCTCAAATAGTGTCTATTCCATCCTTCCAGTTGCTCAGGCAAAAGCCTTGGAAACGTTCTTGATTTCTTTCTCTTTTACATCTCATATCTAGTGCATCCAGAAATCCTATTAGCTCTACCTTCACAATATCAAGAATTTTATCACTTCTCAACACCACCACACATACCTATCTTGTCCACTTCATCTTTATTTCTCGCTTGTGGCATTGTAGTTGCCTCCTAACTGATGTCTCTGCTTCCACCCTTGACCCCTAAATTCTTCCCTCAACCCAAGAGCTAGTGTGATACTCATAAAATATTAATTTGTAGTATGTTATTTCTCTGCTCAAAACTATCCTGTCTTCCCATGTCAGTGAGAGTCAGATCCAAAGTTTTGATGGCTTAGAAGCTCATATATTACTTTATTCCCATGACGTCTGTCCTTAGCTGCCATTCGAACCCATGTCCATACAAGGGGAGATACAGTTACTTCTTTGCTGTTCTCTGAATATGCTAATTATGCTCGTGCCTCAATGTCTTTGCACTTGCTACTGCTCCCATGGGCTGGAAAACTCTTCTCTGAGATCTCCTTGGCTCTCACCTCCCTCCTTTAAGTCTCTGCTCAAATATCACCTTTAAGGACAGTCGTTTGTTAATTATGCTTTATAAAACAGCAACAACCTTCCTTTTACTCCCTAGTTCTTCAAGACTAGGCATCCTTTTTTCTGTTACCATAGCATATTGTACTTATTATACTTATAACCAGTTGACATACTATGTTTTCACTTATATATCATTTATGTTCGGTATCCGTGAACTAGAATGTTAATTCCATGAAGGCAGCCATTTGGTTTATTTCATTTACCTCAGTATCCCTAGTCCCTAGGACAGTGCCTATCATATAATAAGTGCTCAGTAAATATTTATTGAGTGAATGATGGATTAATGTGTAGACGTGGGTTTTTTTTTTTTTTTTGGTATTGATTGTGGTAGGTACTCTTTCAGTCTGAGGACTCTGTTTAATTCTAAAACATTCTCAGCAATTACCTTCTAAAAATATTGCTTTATCTTTCATCCCACTGTTATCTACTTCTGGAAGTCTTTAGGCGTATGTTGGAGTTTCCCAGTGGAACCTACATGTCTTAACTGTGTTTTCATATTTTTAATTTCAACGTTTTTCTATGCAGTATTCTGGATGAATCCCTCATTACTATCCTCCATTTCACTAGTTCTCTTTTTGCATCTAGTTTTGAGCTTAGCCCATTTAAGTGTTTTTGATTCAGTGATTATAATTTTATTTTCAAGGTTTTTAAATATATTTTTAGATTAACTTGTTTTTGTTTTTAATTTTGGTTATTCTTTTATGTCTTTAAAGATCCTTACTTAATTATTTTAAAGTCTTTTTCGCTGTGTTCTGTTATTTTCATTTTCTCTAGAGTGACTGCTTCTTCGGATTATTGAGTTAGTGTGTGCATGTGTTGTGTGTGAGTGTGTGTAGAGTGTATATTTTCTTTATGTGTTTTGGATTTTTTGTTTGTAGTCACATCTTGAGCAGGAGAGTTGCTGTTACTCCTCTCTTCCTCTTCTTTCCTGACTATCCCTCCTTGTCTAATGCCCTTTTCTCTCTAGAAATTTTGTGTTTGCCACTAAATTGTCACCCTTACCTCATTCCCTCATCTTGAAATAGGTTTTATTTTGGTAGCCTGGGGCTCTTAGCCAATAGTGATGCAAGGGATTTACTATATTTAGTTCCTGAGCCATAGGGTGTTTTGGCTCAGCTCCTGATGAGGATGCTGTATCTATAAATGTTTGCCTTCCTAGACTTTCATATAAGCCTTAGTTCTAGGCAAGGGCTGACAGAAGTCTTTTCAGCCTGCTTTCAGGAGTTGGGAGCCCCATCCTACTCTCTGGTTTCAAACAGTGAGCCTGGCTGTTCTTCTACATAGTGAGCAGGGCACTTGTATTTCCTATTGTCCCCAAGAGCCAAGCTCCTTTCCACCTTAGCCTGCTTCTGGATCTGGACGGCTGACAGCAGCTTTATCCTTCTTCGTAGTATTGTATTTCTGTTTAGTTTGTGATCCTCAGAGATGTGGCTGTGTCTCATTTTTTTTCTTTTGTTTTTCTATTAATATTATAAATTTAGAGAATAGAAAGGAGCTTCAATGTGTGAACTCACTGTGCTAACTTATTGAAAGTCTAATTTAAATTTTTTAATGTACTGTTAGACCATCTGAATTTACCTCTTTTAACAAGTGGTATACTTTTCTGATTGGTGAATCTTCATTCTAATATCCCTTTGTACATTCTAAGACCCTTTGCTTCATTTCATTCTTTCTCAAGTGAGGAGCTTTTTCTTCTTTCTTACCTGCACATGTGATTCATAAGTGATTTGCTTACAAATTTCTATTTATTTTACCTATGTTTAAAGTTTAAAAAAATATAAATAGGTGTCCAATAAATTTCTCCCCCGTTTATGTGAATTGACGAGTGTTACCCTGATTGTATAATCTTTTCAGACCTTTGTCTCTTCCCTTCTCTTCCTTTTTAAAGCTATTTTTACAAGATAGTCATTATTTACAATTGTTGTGATTTTATGTATTCCAGAGAACTATACTTTGACTATACAATTACCATTTAAGTTAGTTAGTATATTCTCAGGGACTAGAAACCTATAGGAAGGTGTCAGAAATCCAAAAATGTTAGTCATGGGATGTTGGTTATTAGTAAATCTCTAGCTCTCTCTCTTTTGAATCTTTTATTTAAAAATGATAATTATTTTATTCTTAATGTAATTGTGTATGTAAAGTGTTTATATTAATAAGACCATATTTACTGATTAATTAATTATTTCAAATTGATGATATAATGGTTATTGCATCAAGGTTAAACATGTTTTAAATATTTTTTATCGTGCATCTAAATCTGGAAAATAAACTGTTCTTTTAGTATGAAGTTGTCTTAATTGTCAGCATTTGTAAGTTGTTATCACTTGCCATATGGTTTCTGATTAATTCTGAAAGAGCTGTCAACCCAAAAAATTTAATTTCCTATATTTTAAAGTGACACTCATAATCAAAATGTGAAAATTTAAAGGATCAACTACCAATTATGACTAATAAACTCTATTTTTTTGTTTCTAGAGAAAAACAGAAATCTGAAGCTAAAGACAGAAAAGTTTTAGAAATTCTGCAAGTCAAGGATGCTAAAATACAGGAATTGGAACAGGTTGGTGTTATACCAGAAAATACTAAAAATTATTCTATTTATTTCAGATATTAGATCTTTACAATTATTTTTAATTTTTTTTGCAATAGTGTTCCTTAAGAATATCAGGGTCATTATGTCAAACCATTACTATTTTGAAACTAGTATAGTCAGATTATTCTTCCTTATTATACTTCTCTTGTAGCCTGTTATTTGTTTTCTGAATTAATAGGCTATGTTATTTATACATTAAAACTGTTAAGATAGCCTTATAGTTTTATAGTAGTATCTAGCAATTATTCATTGTTTTATTTAATTTTGCCTTTTATTATTAGCAGTTATCATTACTTCTGAAATTTGTAAATTTTAAGATGGTTTCGTTTGTAGAAAAAGTCATTAACTGGGATGTTTCTATTGATCTTTTGAAAACTCGTATTTTCAAATTAGTGCAATGCTATCTTTTACATATAATCAGTAAATTATACAAATACATATGTTTATATATAAAATTATATATACATAAAATAGTATGTAATTATATAATCAGTATATTATCACTGCAAAAACCCATCTGATCAGTGCTTCCAGGAGTTATTTTCATTTCAATAAACATCTTAAAAATAAAGGTGAAAGAAATTTCCTGTAAGAATAGTCTATATCATGATATAATATTTAAATTCATTTTGTACCCAGTCACTCATTATGGGCTAAATTATCCATAATTTTTCTGGGTTAAATGGAGGGTTTTTTTTGGCAACTATGCTTTTCTGATTCTTGACTTTATTTTCCTTCCTAGCCAATTAAAGGGTCATAAGAAATTTGAGCTACTGTTGATTATTGTTGTGAAGTTGTTTTATTAAAAGACTAAAAGTAGAAGATAACTTAGATAAAAGATTCATTTATTTTTCTATTCTCTACATCCATATAAACTCTAAAATGGAATATAGGTTTCTATATGACATATAAATTTGAAATTTATACCTTCACCCATGTTCCTCCATTTCCTATATAAAATGTTACAATTGATACTGTAATGACAAAATTCTAGAAACAACAGTTTAGTCAGTTTTTTGGGGGGGGGGAAAACAGTTGTATTTGTCACCTGAATATCAGACAATATCAAAATGCGTTCTAAGAGAAATATTGTCATGTGCCTAGTGTATTAATTAGGCTAGGCTAAGCTGCTAATAGATACAATCTTATGACAAAAGTGGCAAACATCATTTGTACTCATATTTCTTTGGGAAAAACTAGTCATATGGCCATCCCAAGATTCAGGGGGTTTGGGAAGATATAGATCCAGGCTGAGCAATCTGTTTCTCATTTACAACTCTATTCTATGGAGGAGAACAGATTTTGGTGCTCTTTTTAGTGTCTTTTGGCATAAAGTTTGCAATGCTTTAGGGAATGCTCAGTTTACCAGATTTAGATAGCTATAACATACCATTTAAAATAATGTTGACTTTCTTAAGTGACAATATATTTTCCTCTTTTCTTTGCTAAATCCTTTTTCTACTTTCTCTTCCTTGGTTACATATTATTTCATTATTTACCTTTTTGAGAAGAATCACTAAGCTCACGTATAAAGTATTAAATTCCCACAGGAGAAATTATTTGTTTTTTAGATCCCCTACTTTCTTAGTTTGAATCATGCATATTTTTGTGCAGTGATGATTATAACTTTCTACAAGATATATTTTGAGTTCAGTTAGACAAAATATTTTATTAAATGTATATACAAACCTGTGATAGTACTATGGAAAATTCAGAGTTACAATTCTTATCTTTAATAATTTTTAAATCTCTTTGAGGAGTAAGGAGGGGATAAAAGTAAGGTGCAAGTAACTATATTCTCCTACACTAGATTACAGGTTCTGTGAGCATGGGGACCCTTGTATCATTGCCCCTTGTATACCTGGCACCTAATGTTTACCATATTACCTGGCTCATAACAGATACTCATTGAATATTGTTGAATGTGTGATTTAAATAGAATAAAACCAATGTGTTATAAGTGCCATGAGAGAATCGCAAGCAGCATACTGTAAAGGTTCAAAGGAAGGAGAGATTAAATTCTGCAGAAAGGTCTTGAAGTATTCCAATGGCTTGTAATAGGTAGAGAGTGTAGGAGGGTTTGCCCAAAATGAACACTGGGCAAAATGCATGGAGGTAGGAATGTAGGACATGTTTGGGTAATATTGCAATTTATAGTTCATTTCATAGATAATATGTAGGAGTGAGGGCTGAGAGAAGACTGATATTATGTTGGACCTGTATTAAGGAAGGGCCTAATTGCTTGAATGAAAAATTTGAATTCTACTGGTAGGCCAAAGGAATCTATCTAGGCTTTTCACTAGGGACTTAAGTTAACTGAGCTGCAGTCTATGAAAATAAAACTGATAATCAGTACATACACTTAGAAAAAGGAAAGCAGAAAGTAGAACGATGTGTTAGGAGGTTATTTCACAATCTAAGAGTAATGACCTGAGAGTGAACTATTAGGTTTGCAGGAATTAAAGGTATGTAAATTATAACCATAAGGACTTGACAGTAATTTGAAAGTGACTCTTAGGTTTTCAGCCTGAGAAACCAGGAGAACAGTGGCATTATTATCAGAAAGAAGGTTATTATCATGTGGTACTACTTACTGTGAGGATAGGGTTTGAGCTTCTTTTTTTTTTTTTTTGAGGAAGATTAGCCCTGAGCTAACTGCTGACGATCCTCCTCTCCTTTTTGCTGAGGAACACTGGCCCTGAGCTAATATCCATGCCCCTCTTCCTCTACTTTATATGTGGGACGCCTACCACAGCATGGTGTGCCAAGTGGTGCCATGTCTATGTGTGGAATCCAAAACGGTGAACCCAGGGCTGCTGAAGCGTAACGTGCGCACTTACCTGCTGTGCCACCGGGCCGGCTCCCACGAGTTTGAGCTTATTTTATACAATTCGTGTTTTAGTTATTTGTGAGAATTCCATTTAGATATTTTCTGCGAACTGTTGAAAGCATGAATCTGACTCTTGGGAGGGAGCTTTCTCCTTAAGATGTAGATATTTAATGTTACTGTTAGAAGACTTTAAACAGTGAGAATTCTGAGAACAGGATATTTGCTGATATTGTGAATGGTGAGAGGAAGAGCAAATTTCAGTAAAAGAGATGAAGAGAGAGAAGTATAATGCAGTTATCTCAACTGAGAAAGGAAAGTTTCAAGAAGCAAAAGGTGCTTAATGTCGTAAAATGCTAAAAAAAGATGGGTTTTGTAAAAAAGATATTAAATTAGGAAATCATGAATTTTTCGGTGATTTTAGAAAACAATACAAGGGGAATGGGATATGACATTTTAAGAGATCACTGTTCTAACCAAGTAATGGAAACAAATGAGGAAATGTGACAGTGCAGAGAAAGAAGATTTTGCATTTAAAAAAATGTTAGGCAAAATATTTGAAAGTATTGGAGAAGGAAATTAAAAATACATAGTGCGAGAGCACTTACTAAGTTAGCCGAATTCTAGATGAAAGTGTCGACCGTGGGCTGAAGAAGATGTGATTCAATACATTCATTCAATTTTTTCATCTCTTTAGTCATTCAGATATCTTAATTTTTTGTTAAAACATTATCTTTCCTCCTTTCTTTTTATTAATCTGTTGTATCTTTGTTCATCCTTTTACATTACATCTTTAGATGAATCTCTTGTATGTAATATTTGGTTGGACTTTGTGTTTTGACTCAATCTATACATCTTTACCTTTTTAAAGGTAAGTTTATCTCATCTGCATTTCTTGATATAACATACTTATTTGGTTTTTGTTCTCTGATTGACCTTATGCTTTCTGTTTTTAATTGTTTCCTTTGTTTTCAAATTTGCTACTTGTCTTTTTGTGTGTGTGTGTATGTGTATGCATGCACTTGCATGTTGATAATTTGGAAGGTTTAGAGTCTATAGCAGTTCTTCCAGTGATTAAGTTTATTATTTTATATGTTTAACACTATACTTGATTCTGACATTCTGAAAAATCGAACTGCACATGGTAAAAAAATGAGAAAATGAGCATATTTGTACTTATTCAGCCTTTCTCCTGCATTTTAAACTGAACTTACAGAGAGAGTAATTGGAGGACTTAATTTCCTGTTCTCAGCATTTGGTCATACTTTTTATACTGTCAAGATTTGCAATGCTTATGTTCCATGATCATTTTCTCCCTTATTATCTAGTATAAATTCTGTAGTAAAATAGATTGTATTGTATTAGTTTTTCGCTTGCTACATAACAGATTGTCACAGACTAGTTCCTTAAAACCACACACACATTTATTAAGTTGCTGTGGGACAAGAGTCTGGGCATAGCTTAGGTGGATCCTCTGCTCAGGACCTCATACAATTGTAATCAAGGTTTCAGTTGGGCTGTGTTCTCATCTAGAGGCTTGATTTGGGAAGAATCGGCTTCCAAGGTCATTTAGGTTGTTGGCAGAATCCATGTCCTTGCAGTTGTAAGACTTAAGTCCTAAATGGGACCAAAATCTGTATTAGAGTTTTCTAGAGAAACAGAACTAATAGGAGATATAGAGAGATAGAGAGAAATTGATTGATTGATTGATTTTAAGGCATTGGCTGATATAATAGTGGGCTGGCAAATCTGAGTTCTGCATGACAGGCTGGTGGGCTGGAGACTCAGGGAAGAATTGATGTTGTAACTCAGTCCCAAGGCATTCTAGAGGCAGAATTCCTTCTTCCTCAGAGGAGCACAGTCCTTTTTCTTAAGGCCTTCAACTGGTTGGGTGAGGTCCACCCCACATTATGGAGGAGTAATCACTTTACTCAAAGTCCACTGATTTGTTAATCATATCTAACAAATACGTTCACAGCAACATCTTGACTGGTGTTTGATCAAAAACTGGATACCATACAATACCATGGCCTAGTCAAGTTGACACATAAAGTTAACCAAAGGGTGAAAAGTACTGAGGTAAATAGGCCTTTAGTGTGAGGTTTTATATTTATCTGGCTAGGGGTTAGGCTATGTTTACTGTCTGCTGTAGCAGTGTGTGTCAGAGGCTAAACTTTGCTTTGGTGTCCTTTTTTTATTTGAGCTTCTCTAGAAACTTCTCAAATATTTTCTGAGTTGCATAGTTTTTTCAGTTGTATTCCTGTGATTATATAGAAGCCCTATTGATGTGGTGGTGAGGTATCATGGTGGTGAGGTGTCGAGGGAGGGGAAATATTCTATAGTCTTATGATTAGGTCTCAGTCTTTTAGTGGGATTGTACCCCTAGGCTGTGACCTTTACAAGTACTTCTCAGTTTTTTCCCTTTTAGGAGAGATGGAAAGGCTAGAGGGTATTGGATTTAGATATTTCCCTTCCTCCAGGTTGGTTAGTCTCTGTTAAAACCCTGGTAGTCTCTCGTAAAATAGTTTATCTTGAGGGCAGGCCTTGTTAAGAAGAAATGTATACTTTAGGCATACAGTCATGCGTTGCGTAATGATGGAAATATGTTCTGAGAAATGCATCGTTCTGCGATTTTGTCATTGTGCAGACATTGTAGAGTGTACTTACACAAACCTAGATGGTATAGCCGACTACAAATCTAGGCTGTATGGTGCTAATCTCATGGGACCACCATCGTATATGCATCTCTCATTGACTGAAATGTCCTTATGTAGCACATGACTATGTTTTAAAATGACTGCTTTTCCTCTCCCCTGAAGGAAGCAGGAAGGGATTTTTCTCTGATCTTCACTGTGACAACCTGACAGGGTTTCTGTATCTAAACCCCATGAAAGTGTGGAAGCACCCCTAAGACTGGGCCCTCCTGGACTTTTTAACTCTCAAACTTGTCCACACTGATCCTCTAGCAATTGATTACTTAGAGATTAGGTTTTTCTACCCAATACTGCTTCCTATGGAGATTTCTGCTCCTGGGTTTCTGCTCCGGTAAACTGTGATCCTCTGTATCTGCCTGTTTCTCTCTCCAGTTTTGGGAACAGCAGTTTGCCCTGTGACCTCAGTTTTCTGATGGATCTAAGAGGAATTGTCGATTTTCAGTTTGTTCAGCCTTTTTCATGTTGTGTGAACAGCAGAGATGACTTCCAAGTTCCTTACGTGCTGGAACAGAAGCCAGATGTCCCTTCATTGTGTTTTTGTTGTTCCACTGAATAATATTAAATAGCTCTTAATTTTCAAAACTTGTATCCTATGGAATAGAGTAACAATTAAGAATGACACTACCTTCAGTTTGTTTTAACTATGTATCTAGTCAAATTATTAAAAAGTTACACACACACACACTCAATTTTAGCTAGTTGCAGAAAAACTTTTATGGAAGTGCAGTCTAATATTGTAACTTCTGTTTTGTTGATAATAGTGTAAAAAGTTGGCATATAACTTCTTTTGGTAAGACTATACTTTAGCTTTGTCATTGTTAGCTATAGAATAAGTCATATAGTAAATTCCCCTTTTCGTATTGTACTATATAACATGACTCTGGTAATAACCTAGTATATTCATTTAATTAAATAATGATGGCCATTTAACATTATAGTTCCCTTTTCCTTACCTTCTCAGAAGCTCAGAAATAAGTTTTGGTTCTCAATTACAATTAGTTCTCTTACCCTTCCTCCTTTGACCATTTACCATTGTTTGAGTTGTTGTGGTTTCATTACTTCTCTGTTTTTTGTTAAAACTTTCATGTCCATTTGAAAGTGGGTCACATAAATAATGCATTAACTATACTCAAGTATTATCTGATAGAGTTTTAGGCCTTACACTGCTGTCCCCCCCTTTTTCCTGTTTCATACTCAATATCATTCTCTTCTTACTCTATAGACTTCTCTTGACTATGATATGAATTTTTCATTTCATGGCTTATCCATAATAAATTATTTGTTCCAGACATACTTTCTCTTGTCACCCTTTATGCCTTATGGTTCCTCTGAGTTCTGTTTGCTGTTTTAATATTAACTCGAGCCAGACCATTAAGAATGTACTATGCTCTATCCAGAAAAGTTTGTGAAAAAGTTTCATAGAGCTAGATTTTAAAATGAACTGTAACTGTATATACTTGTGCTTTCATTATTTAAAGTAGATAATTGAGGGTATATTTTATTAGGAAACTAATAAATCAAACATTTTGATTTATGCAAAATTTTACAAATCTTTGAAGGTTTAATTTATCAATCCTGTTGTATTGGGAGTACATCTTTGTCTAACTTATTACTTTAATGATTATGCGATATAATGTCAAATTTATCAGACTAATTATCAGAATATGATAGTTTTGCCACTGTATTAGTTTTTTTATTTAAAAATTGTCTTTATTTTCCTCGTAGATTGCTAAATTCACTCAAATGCCAAAATGTAAATTATTAAGTAATTCTCATGAAAGGGCTTGCCATTGGTGTTGTTTATATTGTTAGTTCCTGTTAAGTTTAGGTCACATTAATGGGCAAACCCTTCTAAAACTTAAATCATTTGGTTCAGTGTTTTATCCTTCCTATAGTCTAAATGATCTCCAGAATAGAGGAGGATGCTCAAGTTTTGTTAGTTCTTTCAAAGAATAAGCTGTAGATAGTTTATAAACAGTGTAATTGTTCACATGGTTGAATTTATCATTCAGTGTCAATCTCATTCATAAACATTTACTACTCTGATTTGGGAGACAGTATGAGTATGTAGATAATTAGCAAGACTAGATCGTATATTATGTGTCAAATGAATAATATAAGCAATACTGAAATTTAGAAATGGCAGACATCACTGTGATAGTTGGGGAAGGCTTCATGGAGGAGTTGGAAGTCAAATCTTGAAGGAGGATAAGATTTAGATGGAAATAGAAAAATGGGCTATGAATTGTGGATGGGCCATACTTATGCATCTGTTTTTATGTTGTTTGATGTCAGATACATTGTAACATGCCCTAATAATTAAAATAGGAAATAAATATTAAAATTATATTGAGGTGCCATTTATACCCACTGGGTTTGTAAAAAATCACCAAGCTTGAGAGTCAAGTGTTGGTACATATATGGATCTGTGAGAACTCTTGAGGTGCATAGCCTACGACTTAGCAGTTTCACCCTTAAGTATGTATAGTTTAAAGCAATATTTTCCATACTTTTATTAATATGATCTGCACATTGCAAAAAATACATTTTATTTCATGACTCAGTATACACACACATTAAATAAAATTTCCTATAATAGCTGTCCTTACTATGTATAATAAAGGTAAAAATATAACAAAGTATATATCAAATATGACTTTAATAATATTTAAATAAAATAGAAATTCAAAATTAAACACTGTAAAAAAATTTCGGAGATATTTAACATGGTGTATTTGCTTCTTTCATAAGTTTGCTCTCATGGGCTTAGTTTTTTGCTAGGAATTTGTGCATATCACTTTGATATTTCCTGTTGTATTGTATTCCACTTTTTAAAAATACTGATTGTGATGACTCAATTGATTTAATGACCCACTACTAGATTTCAGTCTGTAGTTTGAAGAATGCTGCTTGGGAGAAATTCTTGCTCATCTGTATCAAGAGAAATGCTTAAAAGTGTTCATAGCAGCATTGCTTGTATATCCCTTTCCTCCAAATGGGAAGCAGTTGAAGTATACAGTGACAAGAGATGGATAAATATATTACACTATATTTGTATAATAGAATAATACTATACACCAAGGTAATTGAACCAGTTACACCTATCAATATGGATGAATTTGGGAACATACATTGAGCAGAAAAAGCAACCTACAGATTACTTGTAGTATGGTTTAATTGATGTAAAGTTCAAAAATAAGCTAAACTGTACAATATATTAAATAGGGCTATATATGTCTTCAAACTGTTAGGAAAATCCTAAGAAGGATAAGAACCAAAGTTTCAGGACAGGGCTTCCCCCTGGAGGGTGTAGGAGGTGTTAGAGGACCAGAGGACATATACAGGCTTCAAAGTTAATGGTAAAGTTGTGTTTGTTAGTTGTGTGGTTGTTGGTCTGCTCTTTTTATTGTTTCTTTACACCTTAATCACTTATTGCAGATTATTTTTATATGTATTCAGTGTTTAAAACATTTTAAAGTAGAAATAAAAGATGATCAACAATTAACATTATAACTTAAAAAAATTAGAATATAGGTGATACTCTCACTTTATTCCTTAAACTCACCCTATTTTTCATCCTATCCCTGCATCTTGCCCTAAGTTTTGTTCATTCTCGAGTCCTTTGGAGAGTGTTTGATAAGGCGTAAATGTAGGAGTACAAAAGAAATCGATATTTAGGGATCAGTTGAGCATCAATGATAGATCAGAGATGGAATAAAGGTCAGGGGTTTCTGCTGGGCATGTTACTTAATAAATGAGCAGTATGTTTATATCTTGATATGTCTGCTTCTTGGTTGACAGGCAGATGGGGCTTGGTGGAAGGGTGCTGTTGAGAATGATTTCAAAGCTTTAAAAAAGCATGCAAGGCCAGATAGTGGGTGCTTAAATATTCCTGAAAAAATGGAAGGGTTGACAAATGTTGAAGAAGTTTAGAAAGAAGATAGTATCAGGATATGGATTTCAGTTTTAGCCTGTTAGTTGGAGATAATCCAAGTGAAAGTATTGTATAGAAACATGGAAATGTGGGATTGGGGAGTCGGAGAGAGTCAGGGCTGGATTATGGATTGGGCAGTCTTTCAGACAGAGGTGAGACCAGAAGCCAAGGGAGTAGGTACATTTTCTGAGAGAAAAGTTGTAAAGAGAGAAGAGAGAAAGTAAGAATTGAGTCATGGAATCCTCCAATTAGGTATCATTTAGGTATCTCTGGCAGGTGAGAAGAATATTCAGTTAAAAATTATGGTGCATCTGAATTTTGAATATTCTTTCTACAGAGCAAGATAGTTTTGGTACCAGAACAAACTTGCCATTTTCATTCTTTAAAATTATTTATGCCTTCACAAAACCATAATTGTTTCTCTAAAAAGTCTTTTCTTCCAAATGATACTCAAATAAGAAGGTCATTCTTATTTTACCTACATATGCATTTTCTTTAATTAGAATGTTTTTGTAAAATTTTGTTTTTCTCCTGTTACACACGAAATCCCAAAAGTTTGTTTTCTGAATGTGGCTTAATATTTGGTATCCAGTTTTTATGTGTTCTTTATCATAAACTAATAAATAGATACCATACTTACACAGTTCACTTGACAATCTATGGACATGTCACTGGAAATGAGAATTGTGATAATAGACATTATTATGAAAGCTGATCAATCCTAACATTATCAATCAAAATCTAAAACTTTTTAAGTAAAATAATTTTTTCTTAGAAATACCAGCTCACCAATAATGTTTATTTTTTTCCATAGAGAGAATCAGAATTAAAACAAGAAATAAATGACCTTGTAAAACGGAAGATTACAGTAGATGAAGAAAATGCTTTCTTAAGGAAAGAATTCAGTGACTTGCAGAAGAAATATAAAGATAAAAGTCAAGAAATTAAGGTGTGTTGACTTATACATAGTTTTACAATACTATTGCTTTGAAGTTCTACTTAAAGCTTTGTCAGCCTTTGTGGCACAGAAAGTGACAAGCTTGGAGAAAAAATTGCCTTAGGCCCTGCTGTACCATACAGTTTTCTCACATGCAAAAACTCTGAGAAAGATGCTTTAAAGCTAAGACTCCAAGCTTTATAACTTTCAGATAAATAGTTAATGATGGAAATGGAGCTAAGAAAGTAGGAGTGTGAATATGTGGCTTCTTGTAATTAGATTCTGATGGGACTGGCATTATTAATTGATAAAACCCAGGTCTGGGAGGATATGTCTGTGTGGGTCTCAAAAATAGCTGGGGACAGCATCAAAGGCAGCTTGATCAATTAATGGGCTCTTTGCAAATGTGTACTCATCAAAGCTGTCATCCAGTGGAAAAATATGACCCATCCACCTGCATGAAAAGAGGCCAATAAAAGTATACAGGTGACCTTGGCCATCAAATATAGAAGAAGCTGCTGTGAGGGTAAAACTGCACAGTTTGTATTTGCTGATTAGTTCTCACCTTTTTTTTTGTTTTGTTTATCGGCCCTTGTGGTACTGTTCTACAGGACACTAAGGAGTGTGTACAGAATAAGGAAGAGCAAAACAGAATGGTTATAAAAGATCTGGAGGAGGAAAATGAGAAATTAAGTACCCGCTGCGCTGACCTGCTAAATGACCTGGAGAAACTGAGGAAGGAGGAAGCACATTGGAGGAAAGAAAAATATAGCGTTGATGCAAAAATAAAGGTATGGGGTGAGAATGGAATCTACGCTGTTATTTTGGATCTAACTTCTTATAGGAAGTTTATTATGTTGTTTTCTTTAAATAACAAGTTATATATTCAAATCCACCAGTGGGGACTAGCATTAATTTATATTCCTTCACTTAAGACCCACAGCTTTTTAAAAATTGATGTTGCAAAGCAGGAAACTGACTTCAAATAGTTATCTAAAATGTAATCATTAAAAAATAAAGGCTATTGCATTTTGAAATAAAACATGTTTTGAAAAAACATATTTAGAACGTTTCAGTTAGGGTTTAAATTTATAAATATAGCTAAAATTCATTGCAATATAGTTTTAAGACTATTTTCTAGGTCCTTTAAAAAATAAAATGTAAAAAAAAGCACAAAGCAGTCAAGAAATACTCATATGTATTTTGAAGATGGTGCTTTTCTTTGGCTTACAAGGGCCTTATTCATACTAAAGTTCTATTTTTATAGAAATAAAATATATAATCTTTATAATATTTTTATATTCTTTTTGACCAGTAGTTTTCAAAATAATACTTGTTTGTGGCTTTCTCTTTGTCTAAAGAAAGTTTTTGTTCATTTTTTTTCTCATCTAATTTCAGGTTTCTCTTTTACCATAGATTTTGTTGAAAAAGCCAGAAACAAGTGTTAGTGCTAGTAAATATAATAATCCCTTTGTGTATATGCACATAAAAGAATATATAACATAAGTACACACATGTATATATAAATATAGCTATTAAAATATAGTGAATATGGATATGTGTGTGTATGTATGTGCATATGTGTGTGCATGATTATTTAAGTTAGAGGGGAAAGGATGTGTCTTTCTGAGTGTCTGAATCAATTTATTGCAGATATTTAAGGAAATGCATTAAATCTATTAGTGCATAATCAGGGAATGACTGGGCCATTGAGAGAATTGAATTCTGGTGCATTTGTTATCTTAATTTTTATATTAGCTTCTGCTTCCCTACAACCTTTAAGCAGTTTGGTAATGTGATAAGGGTTAAGTGGTGGTACTTTCTTGTGTTAATTCATGGCTATATGATTGATGATAATTTTGATTTCCTTATTTGCCATTCAAATCATCCATTTTGTGATTTACTGGGATTTTTAGTTCTGTGATTTTTTTATCTTGGGGTGCTTGTCTTTTCTTATTAATTTGTAGGCATTCTTTATTTCTTCTGGATATTAATATTTTGTTATATATATTACAAATGCTTTCCGTTCTATAAATCTTGAATAAGGTGAATGGGACTTTCAAAAGTTTGTAAATTTTGATAGAGTCGATGTTATTATTTTCCTCTCTAATGTTTTTCCTTTAGGAGTCTTAGATGCTATAATTTTACCTACCCCAAAGTCTTTAATCCATTTAGAATTCATTTTTGGATATAGTGTTCCACACCGTTTAGTCAATAGTTTATTAATTTGTGATACTATCTCTCTCACATCTCCAAGTTTCAGTGTGTATGAATTTGTTTCTGGACTCCCCATTATTTTCATGGTTTTAGATATTGTAGTTTTATAATTTAACTCATTATTTGGTAGGGAAGTCTACCTCTTTATTCATCTTTTTGTAAGTCATGAGCACTATATTTGCCTCTTCACTATTTTATAATATTTGAATCATTTTATTGGTTATACTGAAAAATTCTGTTAGAAAGCAGATTGGAACCACACTTAATTTAGAATTAATTTTGGGAGAATTGTGATCCTGCCATTCATGAATGTGGAATAAGGTTTTGTAACTTTCTTAAAATGGCATTGTCCACCTTTGTTAGATTTATTCCTAGTCACAAATATTACTTTAAAAAAGTGTGTTATGATAAATAATTTGTATATTTCTAGATTTTTCTAAGTTACGTAATTACATTGTCTGTCAATAAGAAAACTTTTCACCTTCTAGAATATTAATTGGCATATGATTAACATACCGTACACTTAGTCCATTTAAAATGTGCAGTTCAGTAGTTTTTAGTTTATGCAGAGTTGTGCAACTATTACTGCAATTACTTTTAGAACATTTTTATCACCCCCCAAAGAAATCCTGCAACCTTTAGCAGTCACTCTTCCTTTACCCTTCACTCTGCAGCCCTAGATAACCGCCGATCTACTTTCTTTCTCTATAACTCTCTATTCTAAACATTTCGTATATGTGAAATCACAGTGTATGGTTTTTTGTGACTGACTTCTTCCACTTAAAAGGGTGTTTTCAGGGTTTGTTCATGTTGTAGCATGTGTCTGTACTTCATTCCTTTTTATTGTTCAACAATATTCCATTATGTAGGTATCTTACATTTTATTAATTTATCACCAGTAAATGGATATTTGTGTTATGAATAATACTGCTATGAACACTTGTGTGCAAGATTTTGTGTATACATACATGTATTTTCGTTTCTCTTAGGTACATACCAAGGAGTGAGATCACTGGGTCATATGGTAATTCCGTTTTTAAGCTTTTGAGGAACTGTCAGACTGTTTTCAAAAGCAGCTGCACCATTTTATGTTTCCAGCAGCTGTGTATGAGTGTTCTGATTTCTCTTTGTCCTTGTCAACACTTGTTATTGCCTGTCTTTTTGGCTATAGCCATCCTTACGGATGTGAAGTGGTATCTCATTGTGATTTTGATTTAAGATTCCCTGATGGCTAATGATGTTGAGCATTTTTTCATGTGTTATTGATCATTTGTATATTGTTGAAGACATAAATATGTATTCATTTCTTTTGCATATATTGTGGATACAAATCTCTTTTCTGCTATATAATTTCAAACTATTTTCTTCAGTTCTCTGAGTGTTTGTTTCCTTAATGGTATTATTTGAAGCACAAAAGTTTTAAGTTTTGATGATATTTGTCTACTTTTTCTTTTGTTGCCCATGCTTTTGGTGTCATATCTGAGAAACCACTGCCTAATCCAAGATCATGAAAATGGACACTTATGTTTTCTTCAGAGAGTTTTACAGTTTTATATCTTACATTTAGTTCTTTGAACCATTTTGAGTTAATTTTTGAATATGGTGTTTGATAGGAATCCAACTTCATTATTTTGCAGGTGTTATTCAGTTGTCCCAGCACCATTTGTTGAAAAAGTCTATTCTTTCCCCCCCTGAATTTGTCTTGGCATCTTTGTTGAATATCAGTTGACTATAAATATAGGGGTTTATTTCAGGACCTCAATTCTGTTCCTTTGATCTATACATTTATCCTTATGCCTATGCAACACTGTCTTGATTATTGTAGATTTGTAGTAAGTTTTGCAATTGGGATGTGTGTGCCCTTAAAAGTTATTTTTCTTTTTCAAGATTGGTTATTCTGGGTCTCTTATATTTCCATATGAATTCCATGTGAATTTTAAAATCAGCAAGAAATTTTCCATTTCTTGCAAAAAAAAGCAAGCTGAACATATTTTGATAGAGGTTGCATTGAATCAGAAGATCAATTTGAGGAACATTACCATCTTAGCAACATTATACCCTCTAATGCATCAACATGGGATGTTCCATTTATTTAGGTCTCCTTTAATTTATTTCAACAGTGTTTCGTAGTTTTCAGAATATAACTTTGTACTTTTTTTTGGTAAATATATTCCTAAAATATGTAATTATCTTTTTAATGCTATTCTAAGTGGAATTGTTTTTTTAATTTCCTTTTTGGATGGTTCATTCCTAATGCAAAGATGCACAATTAATTTTTGTGTGTTGATCTTGTATCCTGTGACCTTGCTGAACAGGTTGATTCCTTAGGATTTTCTATTTGTAAGATCATGTCATCTGCAAG
The DNA here is from genome assembly GCF_021613505.1 of Equus quagga. Classification (NCBI taxonomy): domain Eukaryota; kingdom Metazoa; phylum Chordata; class Mammalia; order Perissodactyla; family Equidae; genus Equus; species Equus quagga. The sequence continues at coordinate 117,674,942 of NC_060272.1, forward strand.
TAGACATAGCTTTACTTTTTCCTTTCCAGTCTGGATGCCGTTTTTCTTATTTTAGTGCCTATTTTCCTGGCTAGAACCTGTAGTACAAAGTTGAATAGAAAAAGAATGAGTGGACATCTATGTCTTGTTCCTGATCTCAGGGGGAAAGGATTCACTCTTTGACTGTTAAGTGTGAAGTTATCTATGAGTTTTTTGTTGATGTGCTTTATCAGATTGAGGAAGTTACCTTCTATTCCTAGTTTGTTGAGTGTTTTTTTTTTTTTTATCATGAGGATGTATTGGATTTTGGCAAATGCTTTTTCTGCATCTATTGAAATGATCATGTGGTTTTTGTCTTTCATTCTGTTGATATGGATTACATGACCTGATTTTTGGATATTAAACCAACCTTACATTGCTGGGATATTTTTATCTTTATCTAGCTTTGGTGTTAGGATAATGCTGGCCTTATGTGATAAGTTAGGAAGAGTTCCCTCCTTTTATGTTTTTTGGAAGAGTTTGAGAAGGATTGGTATTAATTCTTTTAAAATGTTCGGTAGAATTCGACAATTAAGCCGTTTGATACTGGAATTTTTTATGTTGGGAGCTTTTGAGAACTGATTAAACTTCTTCACTTATTATAGGTCTGTTATGATTTTCTGTTTTTTCTTGAGTCAGTTTAGGTAATTTGTCTGTTTCTAGGAATTTGTTCATTTCATCTAGGTTATGTAATTTGTTGGTGTGCAATTGTTTATAGTATTCTGTAGTAATCCATTTTATTTCTGTATGGTTAGTAGTAGTGTCCTTACTTTCATTTCTGATTTTAGTTATTTACATCTTGACTTTTTTCCTTTGTCTATCTAGCTAAAGATTCATTAATTTTGTTACTCTTTTCGAAGAGTCAACTTTTGGTTTAACTGATTCTCCTTTTTGTTTTGCTCTTCCCCTTTTAAAAAATTTCCCCACTAATCTTTATTCTTTCTTTCTTTTTTCGCTCTTTGGATTTACTTTGCTGTTCTTTGTCAGTTTCTTCATGGTATAAAATTAGATTATTGATTTGCGTTATGTGTGTTTTTTCTTCAAAGATTGGCACCTGAGCTAACAACTGTTGCCAATCTTTTTTTTTTTTTGGCTTTTTCTCCCCAAATCCCCCATCCCTCCAGTACATAGTTCTATATTTTAGTTGTGGATCCTTCCAGCTGTGGCATGTGGGAACACCGCCTCAGCGTGACCTGACAAGCAGTGCCATGTCCGCACCTAGGACCCGAACCAGTGAAACCCTGGGCCGCCGAAGCAGAGCACACAAACTCAACCACTCGGCCACGGGGCTGGCCCCTATGTGTTCTTTTTTAAGGTAGCATTTGCAGCTATAAATTTTCCTCTGGGCACTCCCTTTGCTGCATCCTGTAGGTTTTGGTATATTGTCTTTGTGTTTTCCTTCATCTCTGAATATTTTCTAATTCTCTTGTGAATTCTTCCTTGATCTCTGGGTTGTTTAAGAATGTATTGTTTAATTTCAACATATTCTAATTTTTTTTTAGTTTTCCTTCTGTTATTGAGTTCTAGCTCCATTTCACTGTGGTTGGAGAAGATACTTTGTATGATTTTAATGTTTTTAAGTTTATTGAGAGTTGTATTAAGGCCTAACATGTGGTCAGATAAGGGGAGTGTTCCATGTGTACTTGAGAAAAATTTGTATTTTGCTGTTTTTGCATAGAGTGTTCCATGTATATCTGTTGGTTTATAGTGTTGTTCAGGCACTCTGTATCCTTATTGACTTCTCTCTAAATATTCAACTCATTTTTAAAGTGTTGAATTCTCCAGCTATTATTGTGGAACTGTCTCTTTTTCCTTTCAATTCTGTAAGTATTTACTTTATATATTTTAGGGCTCTATTGTTTGGTGAATGTATGTTTATACCTGTTACATCTTCTTGATGAATTGACTCTTTAATGCCCTCTTTTGTTTCTTGAACAGTTTTTGACCTAAAGTCTATTTTGTCTAGTATTATAGCCATCCCAGCTCTCTTTTGGTTATTATTTCATGTAATATCTTTTCCTATTCTTTCATTTTCAATCTTTTTGTGTCTTTGGATCTAAAGAGTGAGTCTCTTCTAAACAACGTATAGTTGTGTGATATTTTCTTTGTACATTCTGTCCTTCTTTGCCTTTTTGATTGGAGAGTTTAATACATGTACCTTTAAAGTAATTACTCTTAAGGAAGGAATAACTTCTGCCATTTTATTATTTGTTCACTGTATGTCTGATAGATTTTTTTGTTCCTCATTTCCTTTATTACTGTCTTCCTTTATGTTTAGTTGATTTTTTGTAGTGTCACATTTTGATTCCCTTCTCATTTTTTTGTGTATATTCTATTGATATTTTCTTTGTAGTTACCATGGGGATTACATTTGTCATCCTAAGCTTATAACAATATAATTTGAATTGATACCAACTTATCTTTAATAGGATAAATTACAACCTTGTAAATTGTGTGCCCTGTAACATAAATGTAGAAATTTTTATGTGTTTGTCTTTGAAATCATTTATGAAATAAAAAGTAGAGTTACAAAACAAATATACAGTAATACTGGCTTTTATATATACCCACGTATTTACCTTCACTGGAGTCTTTATTTCTTTATACAGCTTTGAGTTACTGCCTTGCATCCTTTCATTTCAATCTGAAGGACTCGGATTAGTGTTTCTTGTAGGATTGATCTGGTAATGACCTCCTTCAGCTTTTGTTTATCTGTGAATGTCTTAATTACTCTCTAAATTTTGAAGGATTGTTTTGCTGGGTATAGAATTCAATGTTGACAGTTCTTTTCTTTCAGCACTTTAACCTTTACTTTCACTGCCTTGGCCTCCATCTTTCTGACGAGAAATCAGTCAGTAATCTCTCTAAGGATCCCTTGTATGTGATAAGTCACTCCTTGTTGCTTTCAAGGTTCTCTGTTTTTGGCTGAATTTCAAAAGTTTGATTATAATATATGTCATTGTGAACCTCTTTCTGTTGATCTTACTTCGAGTTTGTTGAAGTCTTTGGATCTGTAGGTGCATGTCTTTCATCAAAATTGGGATGTTTGGTCATTATTTCTTCAACTGTTATTTTTACCCTTTTTTTGTCTCTTCTCCTTCTGGGACTCTCCTAATATGTACGTTGGTCTGCTTAATGGTATCCCACTGTTCCCATAGGTTCTGTTGACTTTTCTTCATTGTTGTATCTTCTAGTTTGCTGATTCTTTCTTTTGCCTGCTCACATCAGTTGTTGAACCCTCTGGTGAATTATTAATTTTTGTTATTGTACTTTTTAGCTCCAGAACTTGTTTGATTCCTTTTTACAATTTGTCTCTTTATTGATATTCTTTTGGTTTATACATTGTTTTCTGATTTCATTTAGTTCTTTTTTCATGGTTTTCCTCACCTACTTGAGTATATTTAAGACAGTTGTGTTAAAGTTTTTGCCTTCTAAAGCTGATGTATGAGGTTCCTCAGGGATGGTTTCTGTTAATTTATGTGTTCCTTTGAATAGGCCATACTTTCCTGTTTCTTTGTATGCCTTATGATTTTGTTGTTGAAAGTTGGGCGTTTGTGTTGTAAGCTAGTAACTCTGGAAATCAGATTCTACCCTTTCCTGAGGTTTTGCTGCTTTTTTTTTAATTGTTGAAGAGTGCAGTAGTCTGTTTGTTTAGATAGTCTTCGAGTCTGTTTTTGCAAAGACCGTGTTTCTTGTTGTGCACAGTCATTGAAGTCTCCATCCTTCAGCTTTTGTTTACCTCCTGTTGTTGCACAGGTTTCTTTGAATGTCAGGAACTAAAACAAACAAACAAAAAACAAAAAAGCAATGTATGTGTATATATATATGTATGTGTGTGTGTGTGTGTATATGTGTGTATGTATGTGTATATATATATATAAAACATATGTGTGTGTGTGTGTATATACATATATATACACACACACACCCCTCCACAGACAAGAAACAGATCCCTTTCCAAGTCTTTGTAGCTTGGCTGTGTGCTAGACACTCTTTCAGTACTTATCCAAACTTGTACTGAGCCCGGAGGTCAGCCAGAGGTGACTAATAAGATAATCATCTTCCATCATTCCTTCAGGTATCCCTCAGACAAGTTAGAACAGACATTCACAATAATCTGCTAGTAAAGTCTGTTCTACTCCCTCCTGAACCAGGGACCAGGATTGCTTACTGAGAACATGGGCTACTGCCACTGTAAAAATTCCACTGCTTTAAGATTCTCTGGCTTTAAAGTGACCAGCATGGTGGGGATGGGATGGGAAAGGGAAAGGGAAAGTAAAAGCTCTACAAATCTTTCATATCATTTTCAAGTTATTTTTTTTTCTTGGTTCATCATTTACTTGGTTGCTATAAACCTTTGAATGCTTTCCAGAGTTTTTCTAACATTGGTTTTGGCAGTTTCTGCTTGTTTTTTGACGTTTCTGCCAGAGCAAGAATGCTTGGAGCTGCATACTCTCCCATTTTGCTCATGTCGCTCATAGCCTTCATTTTTAAATGATAGCTTTATTAGATATAGGATTCTACCTTGGCAGCTTTTTCTTTGAGCACTTTGAATGTTATTTCACTGTCTCTAGCCTCCATTATTTTTGAAGAAAATTCAGTTGTTAATCTTATTGAGATCTCTTGAAAATGATGAGTTGTTTTTCTCTTGTGATTTCTAAGAATTTATCCTTATCTTTGGCTTTCAGCATTTTTACTATGATATTTCTATTAGTGGATCTCTGTGTGTATACTACTTGGAGTTTGTTGAGCTTCTTGGATGTGTAGATTAATGTTTTTCACCATTGTTGGATAGTTTTCAGTCATTTTTTCAAATACTTTTTCTGTTCATTATTCTCTTGCTTCCCCTTTTTGGTAGTCCCATTATGCTTGTTAGTGCCTTTAATGATGACCCATATTTCTCTTGGGCTATTAATTTTTTTGTCATTTTTTTTCTTGATTTCTCTTCAAGTTTTTTGCTCTTATTTCTGTCACTTCTTATTAAATGTGAGCTCCTCTATTGAGGTTTTTTAAAAAATTTTAATTATTATGCTTTTTTAGCACCAGAATTTACATTTGGATGTTTTAGAATAATTTGTATCACCTTATTGGTATTTTCTATTGAATGAAACCTTGTCGTTTTACCTTTTTTTTTTAACATATGGTACTTTTTAAAGCATTGTTTTTTTATTTGGTTGAATATATTTATAATGGCTATTTTGAAGTCTTTGTGAAGTCTGACATCAGGACCCTCTCATGGGCAGTTTCTATTGTCTGCTTTCTTTCTTCTGTGTGATGACACTTTCCTTTCTCTTTGATTGTTGTAATTTTTTGTTGAAAAGTAGACATTTACAATTATATATTGTAGCAGTTTTGGATACTGATTCCTTCTGGCCCCATCCCCAGGGCTTCTTGATGTTTGCTCATTTGTTTGTTTAGTGGTTTGGCTAGACTGTTTGAATAAAGTCTGTTTGCCCTGCAATGTATGGCCTCTGATTTTGCTTTTCAGAGAGCACAGACTTGGACATGTGCACATTCACTCTGAGACTAGTGTGATTTTAGCTGGGTCTCCTTCACTGTCTCTTCTCTTGATATATTAATATGTCTGTCACTATTGGTATCACACTCAGCTGTTGGCCTCCAAAAATTGCTGGCTGGTTTTTTAATTTTTCTTTTTTTTTGGTGAGGAAGATTGACTCTGAGCTAACATCTGTTGCCAATTGCCCTCCTTTTGCTTGAGGAAGGTTTGCCATGAGCTAACACCTGTGCCAATCTTCCTTTATTTTTTTGTGTGTGGGACACTGCCACAGCATGGCTTAATGAATGATGTGTAGGTCTGCACCTGGGATCCAAACCTGCGAACCCTAGGCTGCTGAAGCGGAGTGTGCAAACCCAACCACTATGCTACTGGGCCAGCCTCCTGTAATTGTTTTTGACAATGTCCTGGGACACAAATTGCTCCACAGTTTGATCTAATTGAATCTGGGTCTCTTTGTGGGTTTAGTATTTTTTTTTTAATGTGGTAAAATACACGTAACATAAAATTTTCAATCTTAACCATTTTTAAGTGTACAGTTCAGTACACTTGTTAAGTATACTTACATAAATGTTAAGTATATTTACAATGCTGTGAAAGAGATCTCCAGGACTTTTTCGACTTGCAGAACTGCAACTCTAAGCTTATTAATAACAACTCCTCATTGCTCCTTCACCCTAGCTCTTGATAACCACCATTCTACTTCATGTATCTATGAATTTGACTATTTATTCCTACCATAAGTGGAATCATATGGTAATTGTTCTTTTGTGACTGGTTTATTCATTTAGCATAGTGTCTTCAAGGTTCCTCCATATTGTAGATGTGACAGATTTCCTTTCTTTTTAAGGCTGTGTTGTGTTCCATTGTATGTATATACCACATTTTGTTTATCTATTCATTTGATGTTTGGGTTGCTTCCACCTCTTGGCCATTGTGAATAGTACTGCTATACACATGGTTGTGTAAATATCTCTTCAAGACCCCACTTTTCATTCATTTGAATATGTACCCAGAAGTGGGATTGCTGGATTATATGGTAGTTCTATTTTTAATGTTTTAAGGAACCCCCATACTGTTTTCCATAGGGGTTACACCATTTTACAGTCCCACCAACATTGCGCAAGCATTCCAACTTCTCCACATCCCTGCCAACACTTAAGTTTTCCTCCCTTCCCTCCTTCCTTCCTCCCTCCCTTCCTTCCCTCCTTCCTTCTTCTTATATTCCATCCACCCACCTACCTACCTATGTGTATATCTATCATTGATCTTCTTGTAATAAATGGGAATTTAGGAAGCATTCACAGTACTATCTTGCCTGAAAGCCAATATTTTTATCTTTAAAAGATCACTGTTTATTACAGGGTGACTATATGAAGTATGGGAGCGTGGCTAGAGTAGATTTCTAGAGCTTGATCTAAGCATGGTGCTCACTTTTAGAAATAATGAACATATAGTGTTTGTGTGGGTATACTCTATTTTTAGTTATAATATTTATTTAATACTTTATGAAAATACTAACAATTAATTTTCTAATTTATTTTTTAGAAAATATGCTTTTGAAAAAATATAACATCAATTTTTAAGTTGTTTCAAAATGAAAAAAGATTTAGAGAATTATCAGAAGGAAAAAGCCAATTTTGAGGAAGTGTAGGTGAAATTTCACCACAACCAAGGAAACTCAGCATGATCTGAATATCAAACATTGTAAAATTATTTCGATATCTTTTGGTACTGTCCTTTTTTCTCTGAGTTTATCTGTGTGTGTGCATTTAAAATAGAGGAAATAATGAAATATCTGCTATTTGTCCTGACTAATTTTTAAGTAAATTTTTTGTTCATGTAATTGACAATTTTTTTGTTATACAATGGTTTCTTCATTGTAATTTTAATAAGTAAATTTCTATATAGATTTTCAAGTTTATTTGCTTCAAATTCTTAGCTTTCACTTGAGGAACCCATGATGCTTTTCAGTTTCTGAAAAAAATAACCTGTGGCTAGTATAAAAGGTATTGTGTGTACTAAAATTTTTTTAATTGAGTGAAAACAAACAAATAAAATATAAAAATCTACTAATTTTTCACTGTCATTTTTTAGACAGGTTGGTTAAATATAGCAGACTTTCTATTTTTATTTATTTGCTATTTATTATATTTGATTGTGATATAAGTGCTCTAATTTTAGGCCTTTGAAGACAGTCTAATCGAAGCAAGGAAAGAAATTGAAGTATCACAGAGTAAATATAATGCTCTATCATTACAGTTGAATAATAAAGAAACTGAACTTATGCAGAAGGATATGGATATTACCCTGGTCAGGCAAGTATATTCAATTTTTAATTTAACATTATAGAAATGTCGTTAGTTATTCTTGGGGCTGGCCCCGTGGCTGAGTGGTTAAGTTCGCGCTCTGCTGCAGGCGGCCCAGTGTTTCGTTACTTCGAATCCTGGGCGCGGACATGGCACTGCTCATCAGACCACGCTGAGGCAGCGTCCCACATGCCACAACTAGAAGAACCCACAACGAAGAATACACAACTATGTACCGGGGGGCTTTGGGGAGAAAAAGGAAAAAAATAAAATCTTTAAAAAAAAAAAAAAAAAGAAATGTCATTAGTTATTCAGAATAGCACCATTTATGTTTATCATTAATATGCCAAAATGACAACAATATGTTTTTTGTAGGTACATCTGTTTGTGTATTGAAACTATCTGAAATTATATACACCAAACTAGGAATCGTTAACTGGTAGAGTCAGGAGTTTCACAGGATTGGGGAGAGCGTTCTCAAAGAGTAACCTTGTTTCAGTTTTTAACAAGGATAGTGCATTCATTCGTTGCTTCCTTCTAAAAACCCTAGCCATGTGTTAAATAATATTAATTATTGTTATAATAAACAATAAATGAGAAACCCAATTTTGACTTTTTATTATATTCTAAATAGTTTTAATTTGTCAAATACTCTCTCTATATCAAAATAGTTAATTTTGTAATGCTACTTATAAAATGAGATTACTTGAAAAACTTCTGTTTTTAACTGTTTTGAAAGATTTTAAGCTACCTATTAATTAACTTTATAATTACCTTTATCAGCAATTAGTGTTAGAATAAATCATAAAATATAAGTATACATACACATGTATGTACACTTACACATACACATATACACATACATGTAGGTATGTGCCTGAATTTTTTTACTTAAACTAATTAAAATAAATTATACAATCAGTGTTTATCACATACCTCTATAAGAACAATTTCATCCTCTGATGCTACCACTATATGCGTGTAATATTGTTATATATAGTTATAACTGTTATATACAAGTATATTATATAATTATATAAATATTAGTATAGCATATAATATTTTTGTATATATTTAACGTATTGCCAGAACTATATGCATATTAGGGCAGGACTGTTTGCTTGGGTAACAGTTAATGTATGTATATTAATCTCTTACCCAAACAAAATTCATTGTGTCACATTTTAAAAACTTTCTTCTGACAGGAATGAGGAAAGTATAAACTTTATAGATGATAGACTGGTTGCTTTATCCACTCGTGGTGTAATATTTTTTAAGCCAATAATTTGATGAAGTCAGAATAGTAATTCTAAATAGTAATAGAATCTTAGATTTGGAAGGAATCTTAAAATTATCACTTATTCCTATATTCTTCCCAATAAGATAATATAGCTTTTAATGTTTGCTTGATGCTTTTAGTCTATAAGTTTCTCAGTACTTTTCAAGACGGGTTTTTTCATTTTATGTGTTTAAATTTGAAATTGTTTCATATATTGAGCTGAATTTTGCCTTTTTACAATATCCACCCACTTGCCTTGGTTCTTTATCTAGAAAATCTCAGAGACAATCTAATCTCTATTGTGTAGCACAGACCTTCAAATAATAGAAGATAACTTTATCAAGAAGTTTATTTTTTCATGAATTTATTAACAACCCATTTCTCATAATTTTTCATGTATATATTTCACAGATGTTATACTGTTTTATGTTGCCTTTCTGAATGCATTCCATATTGTCAATATCTATGTTGTCAATATTCTTCTTAAAATATAGCACCTAAAACTGCATAAAATGTTCTAACGATGACCTTTCCATTTTAGAGTATGATGGCGCTGAACAGTGCATGACATTTGAATAATTATGTTTTCTACTAAATTTTGCCCCTGCATTTGTGTACTTAAATTTAATATATTTCAGGAGCCATAAGCTACAATATATAAGGCAATAACATCCACAGATGGACGTTTTCTTCCACAATGGACCATGTGTAATTTTAAGGGTTCGATTATAAGGACTCATAGAGGAGGAGGAAATAGCACACAGTTGGAAGTCTGGAGCTGAGGACTTTGACTAAAACCCTCATTATAGGGCAGTAGTTGAGATGTCTGCAGTGTTTCTTCTGAGTTTTCTGAATAAGAGTTACCAATTGGATGTACTACGTCTCCTTTCCTTCATATTTTTTCTTTCTTGGGGGGATGATAGTTATGATATACCAGCATCTGTATATTGTACAAAAGACACACAAAGCTATAATTGTGGGAAAGTGGTCTAGGCACTTCCTTATTTGGATACACTTTTCCTTATTGTTAAATATGGAGTTGGCTTAGCTTTGTTTCTCTATGAGTTTATTTCTTTGGAATTCATAATCTTTTGCATATTTATTGAATATTTAACCTATGTTAGATTATAAATAAATAAGTATATATATAATAATGTACATGTCTGTAATATATACAGAACAAGTATATATATAATAATGTACATGTCTGTAATATATACAGAACACCTGAATATATGCCTAGAATTTGCATAAAAAGCTCTAACCAATTAAGTTGCCTAACTAAAACTTTTCCTGGATAGGTAATGATTCTCTAATTACATAGAGGGTGAGCTGAATGAACAGCCCGCCTTCCATTGAGAAGTTGGGCTATTGTCAATTGAATTGGGAATTTTTCTTAGAAATTAGTTGTGACTCTCTTACAAAGAATTGAAAAAATAAAAGTCAAGACAGTGAAGTCATAATTTTGGTTGGGAATATCATCAAAGCCAGAATCCTGAAATTGGATCAATGCATCTGGATTGCTGGTGTTCCCAGGCACTGAGCAGAAGCAAGTGTAAATTATCTCTGGAGGATAATAAGACAGTTCTGTCCTCAAATTATGTCTACAGTTTTGCAAACTAATGTCTAGCACATAGTCAGAAATATCAACTGTGTAGTAAGGCAAGAATAAAAATTAAAAGACATAAGAACTGGAAATGAAAAAGACCTAATTATTTGCCTATAATACAATTAACTTACATAGAAAACTCACAGTAATTTATTGAAATGTTTAAATCAATAAGTGGGTTTAGCACACTTGGTAGATACAATGTCAGTGTGTAAAATTCAATTGTAGTTTTTATACTAGCAAAAAAACTAGGAAATGGACTTAATATAATTTACAATATGACTAAAAATTTTAAGAGTAAGTATAATGAGAGATATGTGTTACCTCTATATGGAGAACTGTAAAACATTATTGAGAAAAATAAAAGGTCTAATATGTGCAGGAATGTACAAAGTTCATGATTTGGACATCTCAATATGATAAAAATGTCAACTCTCTCCAAATAGATACTGAGATTCAGAGTAATACAGATTGTCAACAACAGAAACCGTTACTACCCCTAGACCAGAAAGGGCAAGGAGAGAAGCTGTTACCAGATCTCTGTGAGAAGTCTAATCCTGGAAGAGAGGCTGACTAATAGAAGTATCCTTAGACAGAGGAACAGAGACACTGCCAACTGTGACTCCATAGAGAGGGGACTAGGGAAAGAAATACCTTGACCTCTTTCTCCTTTACCCTCTAATCACCAGCCAGCACTTCCAACTAATCAAATTCAGTCAGACCCAGAGGACAAGGAGCCAGGTAATACAGTTTGTAGAGGTTGGCCTCTTAGGCTCTAAAGTAGGCTAGAGTGTTACAGAGTAGGGCAGAGGCGAAGAAAATTAGAATATTTGGTGCATTTTCCATTGCTGCTCTTTTTCAGAGCTTTCCTGGGCATTTATTGCTTACTAATTTTTCCATATATCCTTTAGAGTAAACTTGCTTATTTCTTGTTTGGTGTTTTATTAGAGGATCAAATTTACAAGTAGACCTAAGGAGAATTGGCATCATTATGTCAGTCTTCCTGTCTCAGGTGCCATCCCATTTGTTTCATACCTTTGTGTGTTTATGAAATGTTTGAAGTTATTTCTCATGTGGGTCTTGACATTTGTTAAATTTGTTCCTAGCTATATCATGTTTTTTTGTTACTATTTTAAATGGCATCTTTCCTGCTCATACAGTTTCCAACTTATTTTCCTTTTGTTGCTTATAGTTTTTGCTGTAGGTATTTTGATGTGCTATGATTTGATGGATAAAGTGTCCATAATTTTTTTGTTATTACTGTAAATTGTATGTTTTACTTTTTTCTGTGTAAATTTTTTGCCCTGAGTTCTAATTCCTCTGAAATTAATATTGCTATTCTTTATTTTTGTTTAAATTTATGTGATAAACAAAATAAGTAATGATTTTGGTACAGTGATACATGTGAATTATAGAAAGATACATACAGTACAGAAAAGTAAAAAGAAGAGAAAAAAATTGCACTTAAAATACAACCCTAGAGAAATAACAGCCATTAAATTTTGTGAGAATCATTCTTGATTTTTCTCAATCCATATTTATAGATTGAAGATTAGGTATGCAGGAGTTTTTAGATAAAGAGGACTATATTGAACATGTTCTTTTAATAAATAACTTTAGTTTTTGTGTATAATGGAACAGTAAGACACTGATGTGAAATTGAAGGAATTATTAAATCTCACATAATTATTTCTTCTCTATAAAAACCACTCTCTCTCTCTAAAGCTAAGAAAGAAATGGCATAAAAAACTTTAGAGATTTATGTCATTATGTTGTTTTTTTAAGCACTACATTTTGTCTTTAGTTGGTTTTGAACCTTGCTATGTATACTTTGGAAAATAGTACACATGTTCAACCATTTTAACTCTCATGTTGCATCTCAAGATTTGTAACATTTCTCTCCTCTTGTGTAACCACAGTGCCCAAAGATGTTTAAGCTTAGTTCTGTATATTACCTCAGTTCTCATCGCTAAACTTTTTACTCTTTTTTTTTTTAAACTTTGTGCTCTTGATCTGTTCATTCCTGTACTTTTATTTTGATTCATCTCAAGGTCCCAGTTTTACCAGGCCTTACCTGTTGCTGGAGCATGCTTTCTCCCCTTTGGCATCAGATTTAGCCATGTGACTTATTTTGGCCTGTGGAATGAGAATGAAAGTGACATATGCCATGTCCTGGCAAATGTTTTAAAAGAGTCATTGCTTGATTTACCTTTGATTTTCACCCTCTCTCACTATAGTAGTGTATTCCTAATACAGTCTGCTGCTTTAGTTTGGATCTTAGAATAGAGGAAAGCCACATGTAATGTGAGCAAGCAATAAATCTTTGTTTTTGTAAGCCCTCAAGATTTTTTTAACTGAAGAATAACCTAGGGAAGCTGTCTGAAACCCTCTGTCAGTCTTTGCTATCAAACTTAATCTCTACAGGGATATTCCTAATTTATCCCATGGCCCATTCAATCCCTTAGATAGCATCAATGTAACTGAAAGGTCATTGGATTTATCCTTCAGCAATACAATATTTTTAACAGAGCTTAACATTCTCCTTGAGATGGGAAGAAGCATTCTTGCTTCTCAGCATCCTCTCAGTTCAATCTATGCTTTCCTTTATTCTTTTTCATTGAGAGGAACTTCTCAAGTTTGAACCTATCAATTTTATTTTCCATTGCTTTGATTTTCCTTATAACTGCTTTCATCATGAATTTTAATGGTATTATGGCATCTTTTTTTCTTTTTAACAATGCTTCTTTGTGTTATCCTTTTCATTTCATCCATTCAACAACTGTCTTGTCCGATATATCCTAGAAAACAGTCTGTGTGAAGGATTAACTTCTGAATATTTACTTAGGAGATTCAATTCCAGGACAAAGCAACTGGAAGAAGAAGAAGAAGAATCAGAGGCAGGAAAGCATAAAAAGTAATTCAAGAAAATGTATTATTGTACTGGCCACTGCTTCATGATGAGCCATGAAAGAGATGGCAGGTGCACTGAATTAGCCACCCAGGTTGATTCTGGACAAGTTGTAGAGAGAAACCATGCCCTAGAGCAATCCATCAGATGGAAAAAGAAAAAAAATTTGTCTGTCTGGTTTCTTCTTGTGTTTTGTCTACCATTGGTCAAAGTTTACTGCTTATGCCATGCCTGTGTTGTAGCATTTTATCCTAATCTGGAAGTGGTACAAGGAGGCCAATGTGCTAGGCATGCAACTGGTTGACCTCAAGTGGTAGAGCCACATAAGGTGTATGAATTTCATAGGCTGAGGTGGTAGTTAATAGGCTAAGGCAGAGCAAGGTACTGAGTGACTAGGAAGGAGGTGAGGCTGAATCTGAAGAGGTGCATAAGGTGTGTCTAATACAACAACAAATATTTAATAAGGGACAGGAACTGTCCTAGGTGCTTTTTCTGTAGCAGTGAACAAAAAAGTCCCTGTCTTCACAGAGATTTTATTAAGATCATCTCCACATCTTGGTTTTCTGTTGATAATTCTGAGAGGTGTGATGGTTTCTTTTTGATACTTTTCTAGACCTTCCTTCAGTAACTCCTACTCAGAGGTATACTTTTCCTCTGGATATGCACAATAAAATTTTTTTATTAATTCTAAGTATTTCCCCTTTTAATAAGTCCTATTTGTTTTTCTTTACTGTTTTTCAAATGAGGAAAGATCTAGACTAATTCAGTGTTTTCCACTGATCCAGTTGTGTGAGGTTTGTAAGCCTTGTTTGTTGCTTACTTTGTTGCTGATTGAGTTCCACATTTCATATTCGCAACACTGGTGTACAACTCATTCCATCTAGTTTCAGAGGGTGGTGTGGGGAGACACAGAGAAAGAAACCCATCTATATAGTGTAAGATTATGTTTCCATTTCACTTACTGAGAGTATGCTCGGAAAATAGCACAACATGACAGACAAGAACATGCTCTTCCCTTAGTTGATTTTTAGTCCTCAAGTGTCTCAGAGTATGAACATCTCCCTACTCTTGAGTGTGTTTCTTCTGATTAAAGCTGCATTTATTTTGTTCTACGTGACCCTTAAAAGCAAGCCAACTACTGATTCTGGACCTCTCTTTAAGAAATAGCAAACGTCTAGCATTGGAGGAGAAATAAATTTGTTATGTTTTACATTGTATTGATAGATGGTATGTTTTATCTTCATCATGTTCCCTTCCTAAATGCAACATTTACTTAGGTCTCCTAACATATGTCTTGACTACATACCCTGATATCTATTGCCTATCTTCTCTGATAATTCTTGCTAATGTTATTCTTGAAAAATGGCAATACTCAGCAAGCATTATTACTGTCAGTCTCTTCTCCCCTCTTCTGCTGAGTATTATATTACTTGGACACATTGTGCCATTATTGATTCTCTTCTCTTCCCTCCCCCAGTTTTGGACTATTATTTTCTGCAACTTTCAGTTTTTTAGATAGTTACAGAAAGATGGTACTATAGTCTGAAAGTTAGTGTTTACCCAAAATTCATATGTTGAAATCCTAATGCCTAATGCGATGGCATTAGGAGGTGGGGCCTTTGGGAGGTGCTTAGGTCATGACGGTAGAACCCTCATGAATGGGATTAGTGTTTTTCTGAAAGAGACCTCCGAGAGCTCCCTTGTGCCTCCTGCCATGTGAGGACACAACAAGATGTCTATGACCCCGAAGAGGGCCCTCTCTAGACTGTGCTGGCACTCTGATCTCTGACTTGTGGCCTCCAGAACTATGAGAAATAAATTTCTGTTGTTTGTAAATTACCCAGTCTATGGTATTTTGTTATAGCAGCCTGGAACATATACATACAGATGGCGTATGTACATGTATCTGCGTAGATGCAGGGCTTGTCGTTGGAGAACATTAATATTCTAAATCTCTGAAAAGCGGAGCTCATTTCTTCCATATTAATATTCATCCGTCTTTGACAACTGTCTGAATATCTCTTTTGTGCCTTCTTTAAGATTTATCTAATACGAATGAATCACCAGTTTGAGCTTACAGATAAAGAAAAAGTTCCATTAAAATATAGTCTCCAAAATATACACTATAAAGTATATTTCTGTGAAATACATATCTATAAATATTTTTCTCTTCAAATTGAATATACAGTACTTTCCAGTTTTATATGAACTGTGTCACGCAGGATTTATTACCACAGAAATCTGGAAACCTGTATCATAGAGGTGTGGTTTTTCTGGACATTTTGTGCCGTCATTACTACGACCATCAGTTCATTTGTCCTCCTGCTTACAGTTCCACCCTGGTGGGTTGGAAGGACAGGTTTCACCTGTGTTTCTCTTCTTCCTTCTGACTTTTTTGCCTCATCATTTCCTTCAAGCTGAATTAGAGGAGTCACAGGAATCCAAGCCCAGGTCCTTGAGGTTGCAAACTAGTGGTGCTTTAAGGAACTTTGGTTTGAAAACTTAATTTGCCTTTTGGGATTCTTTTTAATACATTTAGATTTCTGTATAAAATAAAATGAAAGATTGAATTACCCTGTATTCACAACTGTGTGACAACTATTGTTGGCATCAGTACTTATCAATTCTTGGAAGTGAAGTGTAACCTAATTTCAATAAGAAGGTGGTACTATGTCTGTATATCCAGACATTTTATTACTATCAGGCTGTAAAAGAAAATTGATGAGTATTTGGCTTTGAAAGTCAGAGTAGTTCTATCAATACTTTCTAGGTGTATGTGATAAATATTAAATACTTTCTATGTTATTTATTTTATTAATATGTTTGCCTGCAGTAAAAAATTGTAGATGAAAAAATTGGAAGCTGATCTGTAACCTTAGATGAACACAATTATTTTACTGAGATGATCTTTATTCATGCTCCTCTCTATTTATTGCTTGCTTTGCACAGGAAGGAGTTGCAGGAGCTGCAGAATCTTTACAAACAGAACAGTGCACATACAGCACAGCAAGCAGAGCTGATCCAGCAGCTTCAGGTTCTGAATATGGACACACAGAAAGTACTGAGGAATCAGGAAGATGTTCACATAGCTGAAAGTATATCATATCAAAAAGTATGCTTTTATTCTGTCATAAAAATGTAAATTTATATGTATGAACTTATAAAAATACATAGAATTCAAATTTTTTCAAATTTCAACATTTCTTTATTAGTCCCTTTTATATATGTTTCTTCAAAATTAAAATGAAATATGATTCCATTTGGTAATATTTAAAATTTTTTGTTTTCTTTATGGCTATTAAAGCTGAAACATTTAAAATATAGATGCAATTTTATTCTGTAGGATATTGTTTTTATAAATTGGTGTTTTGATATCTAGTGTGAAACATACTAGGACTGTAGCCCCTCAAACCAGAAAGGATTTGGGGAATGGAATTTCTCAGCCTTCTATTACAAGAAAGTATTAATCAAGTGTGATTCTAGTTTATGACCTAAAGCAGTCTTTCATTATAGAATCTGTACATTATTTTATTGGCAAATCTGCACAAACACAAATGAGTATGCTGATGAGGTCTTCAAAATCAATATTTTCCAAAGATTTTTCTCTCTTTACTTTGTGTCTTTCTTTTAAGTGGTCATTTTACTTTACAGTTGTTTTAGGAGCCCCTCAAGAAGACTTACCCAGCTATTTAGGTATGCTGACTGACTCAGCAGCAATAATTATAGCTACTAATTAAAAAAAACCCTTTATTGGTTTCTTTATGTTTTGTATAACATGCTAAGTTATTTATAGAAATAATTTAGTTTCTATATAGGTCAACCCCATGAGATTGATGTTATTTCCTCTTAATAGTTGAGGCAGCCAAGACATACAGAGGTTAAATAGTGCAATCTATGTTATTTGGGGATTTTTTCTGTTTAAACTTAACTCTTCTAAAAAAGCACCATGAAAATCCAATCTCTATAATTGACATGAAGTAAATAACTATTAAACTTTAAGCACGTATTTTAAAATGCTGCTTTGGAACAGCGGTTTTCAGTCTAGTGTGTGTTCCCTTCGAGCTTCCCTCAGGAGGCGGGTGATGGCAAGCAGAGGACAGCCCCGTACTCTCCACTTGGGATAGAGCAACTCCACCTTTTTGTTTGGTTTGGTGGGATTGCCCATTATACTTTTGTTTTAAACCAGGCTCCATTGCTAAAATGACTGGAAAAATTGGACCTTGTTAGTTAGTAGCCTTAATTTTTTTCCTTTTTCACTTGTATATGTAACTGGAACGTTTCTCTCTTAATTTTTGCTTAGAAGTCCCCTACCCATGGCAGTTTATATTCAAATGTGTGTTTAGGGCTGCTTGTTATTGAAGTTCTTAACCCTTTTCTCTCACGTGCTAATGCTTCTTTTTCTGTTTCTCCTCTCAGTCAGCAAGAAAGAACTTGATAAGGAGGAAGAAAAAGGCAGTATTTACTTCGCTATTTCCTTTTTCAATCTTGTGTTCTAAGATTCCTTTTTTAGTCTTGCTTAACTTAAAATTTAAGACAAAATGTTTCAGCCTTAATTCTACTTTTTGGTTGATTCTCCTGCAGCCTCTGCAGAAAGCAACCATCTTTTTTTATAACATATCTGAGAACTTTATAAATTCGATATAATTTCAAACAATGGAATACTTTAACATTTTTATTTAAAATCATTATTACCAAAGTAATACATACTTGTGATAAATCTTCAAATAATACGGAAGTGTATGAAACAAAACATAAAGTCCTCTGTCCCCTACCTGCAACCCTTACCCCAGAAATCACCACTCTTAATATGAGAGTATATCCTAGAGTTCCTCTAGAAGAAAATATTTTAAAATTATTTTCTCCTTTTTGATTATATGAAAATTACATGAATACATTATGTAAAAGATTGAAATAATATAGAAGTACTAAGAGTGCTAGTCTAACAGATTTGAGTTCCTGCCCACTCACGCCCGTTCATTTCATTCCCTGCCCCAGGGATAATCATCTGAGTAGTCATTCCAGACCTTTTCCATGCATTAGATACTGTGTGTATCTCTGTGTGTATGTGTGTGTGTACATACACAGATAGCACAAATTAGGCATCTTACAATTTTAATATTAATGTATGCTATGCTTACTGTTCTTTAACTTGTTTTCATGTAATATGTCCTGGATGTATTTCCATGACAGAGCATACAGCTCTTGCTCTCCTCTCCCTCCTCCTCGTCCTCCAACAGGTTTTACCACAATATAACATGATGACTATTGAGATCTCTCTCCCCAACTTTTTATTATTATAAACTTGCCTACAAAAAGACGTGTTCCCCATTTCTTCTACAGCATCAGTCTCCCTAGTGGATCATTCCTAACCACATACAAAAATGCTGTTATGTCTGATCTGAGAGGGAGACCAAAACAAATAAACAACAACAAATGCCTGTATTCACCCCACCATGTTCCTTTCCTTCTCTTCCTCCCCTTCCTTTTCCATTTCCAGCAGTATTCCTTGAAAAAATTGTCTTAACTTGTCTCAAAGTTCTCTTCTCCCATCCTCTTTTGTACCTACAATAAAGTTTTTGCCCCTTTTACTCCACTAAAATGTCTCTTCTCGGAATCCCTCATGACCCCCACGTTGCTCAATTCAGTGCTCATATAACAATCCTCGTCTTACATTACTTATCAGCAACAGTTCTCACAGTTGATGACTCTTTGTCCCTTGAAACACCTTTTGTTCCCCCTCCTGGCTTGCAGCACACCACAGCTGTGTGATTTTCTTCCTTTAGTTTCCAGCTATTCCTTTTCCATTTCTTTCTGATCTTTCATAGTCTCCCTGTCCTCTAAATATTAAAATGTCCCAGGCTAAAATCTTAGGACCCTTTTTTCCCTCTGTTTAAATTCACACCTTAGGTGATTTTATCCATTCACCTAGGCTTTCAAAATCTCCTGTCCTTTTGCTGATCACTCCCAAATTTGATTATTTACTCTGAATTTCTTCCCTGAACTCTAGAAAAAGAGTATATCTAATTGCCTACTTAACATCTTTTAACTTGGATATCTAATAAGCATCTCAAACTTCACATGTTCAAAACCAAGCTGTTGTCTGTTCTGCCTTCAGCACATGTCTGGAATTCTACCACTTCCCACCACCCCTGCTGTCACCATTCTGTCCAGACCACTATCATGTATTACCTATATTATTGCAGTAGTTTCCCACTTTGTTTCTTTGCTCCTGATCTTACCCCTTTTGAGTCCATTCTCAGTACAGATGCCAGGATGTTCTTGCTAAAACTTAGTAAGTCAAATCAAGTCACTCCCCTCTTCAATTCCCTCTGTTGATTTCCTGTCTCATTAAAAGTAAAAGCCTAAGTTCTTACTACAACCTGTGAGACCTTACATGATCTGGCTCCTCAGTACCTCTCAGATCTCATTTTTGCCTCCTCTTCCCCTTGATCTCTCCACTTCAGCCACACTTAACTTTGTTTTTTCCCTTGAACGTGCCAGGTAGTCTTCAACCTCAAAGCTCTTCCTCCAGGTATCTGCATAGATAACCTTTTTACTGCCTTTATTCTTACCTCTTACAGCTTAAAATCTAGTTGATAATAGACATTAAATAGGAGAAGTCGCAATGATGTGTTTTGTAATAGTAGAAGTAGAGGGAAGTATGGGAACGTAGCTGGAGTCTGCTCCTAGGTTAGGAATAAAAAAGGCTGTCCTGATGAAATGATATCAGTGATGTTTATTCTGAGAAGATAAGAAGACATCAATGAGACGAAGAAGTTCCTTGTAACTCTTCTATGTGAACTCTAGCTCAAGTCGTAAATTCTGTAGTCAGTATCTACTAAATTTGGAGAGGTAGAGCGTATGCACTCTTATTTGGAGAACTTATGATAACCTGAACTTTGATCAGGGGTACTTTTTGAAACCTCACACACCTTCCTTTGGGATTATGACTGTCCCCTCCAAGAATTGTTATAGATGATGAGAGATGTGATGGGAATATGTTGTGCTTATGAATAGTATGGAGGCAGAAAAAAATAAAGAGCAAACTGAGATCTACCTTTTTAAAGAACTGGCTTACTTTCCCTTGTGTTACGTGAATTTTTTGTCCTGTCTTTTTTTCCAGTTTGAATTCCCTTTTCTTTTTGTTTGTTCCTCAAAAGTTACTTCTCAAGGGTTGGGTGGGGGAAACTTTACTGATTTTTAACTTGTTACTCATTCTGAAATTGTAGTTCTCACTGTATTATTTTAATTTCGAAGTTATTTTAGATCCTTGTAGTTGTTCTAAGGTTTTCATTAGTATACTCAACTAGACTTAATTAAAAAATCCCTGATCATTTATTTATATTTTATAAATTCTGCTTGCAGTTAGTAGACATTGCAGTTAATTTTTTGTTGGTAGTCTCTGTGTACATAGTTATTGATAAAAACACAGAAGAAAAACTTATAATTCCATCTCCCAGAGACAAATACTGTTAACATTTTAAATATTTCCTTGCAGTTTTTTAAAATGTATTTTAACATATCTGCAAATATGCTAATATCTTTCACTTCACATTATATTAAAACAATATCATGACATATAACTATTTTGGAAATAATAATATAGTTTATTTAACCATTTTTCCAGTGTTGATCATATATGCTGTTTAAATTTTTCACTATTGTAAATAAAGCTACAATGAACATCTCTTTCTTGTTTTCAGGTTCAGACTATTAGTATTCATTAGAGAATATTGAATATGTACACACTCACAGACAGTCACATCCAGGAAGCCGTTCCTTTTATGAAAAAACCTAGTAACATCATACTAATGGTGTGTAGTTCACTCTTAATTAGTTCATACATAAAGATAGTCTTGTTTAAGTTATTACATAGTAAGAATGCACAGGGGATCATGGAGTTTGAAGGGGACCTGCATACCACATGCAAAATGATCAATAAATGTTAAATTATTGAACCTTAACGAGTTGTGTACAATGATATCCCACTTTGGATAATGCAATTTAAAAATTGTACATGTTTATTTGAATTCTCAGAGTATTTTAAAACTTTACAGGCATGTATTTCTATCTTAATTTATAGATTATTCAATTCCATTTAATTTTTAACTATTTGAGTAAGTTAATGGTTCTGGAGTGGTATAAAAATGTGGAGAAACTGAAAATACAAGTGGTGGAAGGCCTTCCAATTGGAGCACAATCATAAATAAAGATAAAGAGTATAAAATTGTGCCATAAGCTGGGGAGAATCTGTGTTTCCATTTACATACATTATTTTAGAAATATATTATGTAAACTGAGGTACAAATGTAAGTCACCTCCAGCAACCATGTAATAATAATGGTTAACGTATATTGAGCTTATTATGTATCAACCACTGAGAAAAGGGCTTGTGCATCACTATTTAAGCCTCATACCAGCATTCCTTATTATTTTATAGATCAAGTAACTGAGGCTTAGAGTATTGTCTAAAGTCAAATAGCTACCAGGTGGTAGAATTCAAATCTAGGTAATCTTGAGTTCAGAACCTACAATCTTAAACTGTATTAAAAGGCCACGGTATAGTTCAGTTATACATGGAATAATGTGGTCTTATCTTTTAAAGGATTCTGCAAATAGAGTCTATAAACTTGCATTATTCATTCTCATCAAAGTTCTTTCAATGCTCAGTAACTTTTAAAGTTGGGAAATTTATCTTGATATCTAAGTTAAATATTATTCAAGAGATTCCATTGTGTTCTTTTTGGTGAACAGGGAGCCTAGCATATCACTGTCCTCTGTGAAAAAATCCCCCATCATTATTCTTCAGTCATGTTTCTCTTGATTGTACAGATTGGATTTCTTTTATTTTGCTATAGCATTGCAATTTTTAACTCTGACCTTCTGCAGATTTTTTGTTAGAACTCCCCCCCGGCCCCCTGCTGAAAAGGTATTGGTTGTAGAGTTCAGGATTTTTAAATTTGGGAATGATCATACTACTTTACTTATCATAAATAAGCAGTATGCTATTATTCACACTTCCAGTGTTCATTTACATCAAATTATTCTAATCCTAGAGCATTTTACTTAATACTTGTTTTTGTTCCTCTTCCACATGTATTTTTTCTAGATTTTTTTCCCCAGTAAATTTGAATTATCTAACAGGCCATGCAACGATGAGATAGAATTGTTTACTTAAAAATTAAGATTTTTCACATGAATTTTATTATTTTCAAATAATAATTGGTGTTTAGCCATAAGGCTCAGGTGAGTTATATTACATTTATAATTTATCTCCAGTTCTTACTGAGCTTACTTCTTTAAGAGTTAGTTCTTAGTTTACTGTCTCTAATGGAGTTTCTCTGTTTGCTCTGTTCTCTTCCAGTTCTCCTCTCTTCTTCACTTTTTTTCACTTGCCCTCCCATTTCCCCTCCTTCTTCCCATTTATTAATTTATATCATAGTATCTGTCTCATTATCTGAAAAGATAAAAACAGTTGTCCACAGTGGTAGGATGAGGGGAATGAGGAGGGGAGACAAAGGTGAAAACATTTTTGAGCACAGGAAAGAGGTGAGTCATACTTTCCCACAGGGCTCTGTAACAAATCATTGGTCTCATACGTAGAACTGCCTTCCAGACAATGTGGAGGGCTCCTCTGCAAGAAAAATACCCACCGAGTGAAATAGAAGTAAGCTAGTGTTTTCTTCCTCTGAGCATGTCGCCATATATGTGAGTTTTAATGGTTTTTCTATCTTTGCTTGTCATTTATATACATGTGTATGATTTAAATATAGATGGAAATTGTATCTGCATTTATGATTTCTAGACCAGCTAACATATTTGGGGTACTAAATATGGATTTTATCACCTTTTATTCTATTTAATGATAATTACATGACATGAGCTAATATTAATCCAGGAAAATAAGGAGTCAGGTTATACATACTTTTACTTTAAACTGCATATTAAATCAGAGTTTTCTCTTCCCATTTTTATGCTGTAAACAGATGTAGCTTTCACTTGTAAAATTTATTGTCTCAACCAGAATAGCAAATAGTATATTTACTCACAGTATGGAAAATTTTATTCTTTAAACAAATTAGTCATTGGGTCACAGAGCATGTACATTTCCAAAATTGTTAAGGTAAATAAAATATCTTGTTTCTCAACACTAATAAAAATATGAGAAGAAGAGTACTTCAGTCTAAGCCCCTGAAAATTAAATGACTTGGAGTTTGGGGTCCTATTTCAGGAGATAACTTCCTTTTGTCTCCTGGAGATCCTCTTAACCTTTTTTCACTTTAATTTCTTCAACAAAAAAATAGCATGAAAAATAGTAAGCATAATAAATTACTTGTGGATCATATAGATTGATACCTCTAAAGTATATAGGGAAACATATGATTAAATGTTTTTATAGGCCAGAATCTTGCAAAAGATTCTGATCCATTCCGACTTTTTAGACTATTAAAGAAATTGTAGAGAAAAGAGCTTCTCTGAAAACTGCTGTAAGCAATTATGATTGCTAATAGGGAAAAAGTTACTAACTCAGGATGCCTAGACTAATGCAGATAAATGAATTGTTATATTACCTAATTTACTCACTTGAGAACTTTTTTTGACTCACTTTGCCGTTATTAATAGGATGAGAATAAGATGTTATTTAACCAGGAGACTGGAACATCCTAAACCTTTGCCTCCTTGAAGATCGAGAGAAATAAACATTCTATTACACTGAGGCTTTGTGGCCAAAAAACGCTGTAGAAATAAAAGTAGACTTAATCTCCTTAAATGCTTTTTTAGCCAAATTTACTAGTGGACTGGGGCCTAGAAATAAACATGGCTGGAGGGCTGTCTTTGCTTCCTTTACTCTAAGTCCACAACTGAGTGGTCTTAGTGCTCTTAAGTAAGTGAAATCCAATCAGCCATCAACGAAAATAGCAATTAGGAGATGTGTATTTGAAATAAGAACTAAGGAATAAGAGAGAGTTTGCCTCAATTCCTAGAGCAAGGCTGGTCTAGATCGTCTGTTCCAAGCTTTCTCAGTTCCTTTCACTAGCTGCTTGGAAGGATGGATATTTTCACAGAAAGACAGTTTGCCTCAGTGTCTAGAGTTGCTCAGCTAGTCATACCATATCACACCAGGCAACTTCTGAATAGCAGTACAACTGCGTAAACTGCATGGCAGAGAGAGCAAAGTAGGGAACACAATGAAAAAAGAGCGGTTAGTCTGCATTTTTATGGAAGCAAGAAAGAAGGGAGAGAAAAGAGGAGATAAGAAAAGAGACATTAAAATAAAGCTGTCCTGGGGCTGGCCCAGTGGTATAGTGGTTAAGTTCACGCGCTCCACTTCCATGGCCCAGGGTTTACAGGTTTGGATCCCGGGAGTGGACCTGCACACTGCTCATCAAGCCATGTTGTGGTGGTGTCCCACATACAAAATAGAGGAGGATTGGCACAGATGTTAGTGACAATCTTCCTCAAGCAAAAAGAGGAAGATTGGCAACAGATGTTAGCTCAGGGCCAACCTTCCTCACTACAAAAATAAATAAATAAATAAAGCTTTCTTTCATGAACGAGTAGGTCCAAAGCCTTTTATCTATAAAGGAAGATCCCAAGACATAACACCTAAGAAAAAAGTCTACCACACCCTTGGCACTATTGGCCAGTAAGTTGGTCCTCAATCCTGTCTGCACATTATCATCCTGCCTGCACCTTGGGCAATGGGAGGGAAACTATGAGTTTTTCTTTGTCAAAACTATGAGTTTTTCTCAGTGTTCATGAGATTCTCAAATGTTTGAAATCCATAAATTAAAAATATTTTTTATTGAGGTATAATTTGAAATCTGTAAATTCTTTTATAGTATTTTATATTATTTTCCTCCAAAGAGATTAAGTTTGTGCTGGTTGGGTAAAAATGGGTTAGTATTAATAAAGCATACAAATAAGAGAGAAAGTGGTTAAATTATCTCTTAACTGAAAGTGACTCTGTATGCCATTGGGCAGACCTTCACTCATCCTAGCTTCAATCTCCCTAGTCAGCTTAGCTCTTGTTTTCAGTTTTTGCTTTCTTCTTTCTTAACCTGAACTCGGTCATGAAAGCAGCAACACAGCACAGGTAGGTCACTGTAAGGCCCACTCTGATCCCTTTATTGTTCCTCAAAGCTGTCAGGTTCCTACCGTCTCTTATCTCCTAGAATATCTGATGGTATCAGCTGTGGAAAGAACACTGGACATACTCCTTGGTATAAAGGTAACTGGAAGAGAAAGTACACATTTATGTCAAAATTCTTTATAATCATAAAGGGCACCCTTCCTTGATAAAAATTGCTTAGACTTTACTGTAAAGTAAAATCGATGATTTAAAGTATCCATAATAATATAGAGGTATAATCCCTTATAGAAAATAAAAAGTATATTGAGCTAATTATATGTCAGAGGAGTGCTTTGGAGGGTCTTGTTTTCATGACAAAGTATATAGCTGAGAAAAAGCGTTAAGTAAAGAGGTTTCGGAAGCTTCTTTTTTATTTTAAACTTTTAAAAATGAAAGTGTAGCATACATATAGAAAAGTACTCTGCCATCTTTTGTGTAGTTAAGTTTCTTCCCATGAGGCAAAGCCAGCTAATGGAAGATTCTCCCCATCTTCATGATCCTCCTGTATTAGCTACATAATTTTGAAATTCTCTTCTTGGGGATTTTGATTTTGTTATAAGATCTCACTATCTCACTATTAGTCTTGTTAAAAAAAATCTTAATTCTTGGGTCACTTTCCTAGTGTCATCAGCAAATATACGTATGAATTCTTTATGTAAATCAGTTACCACAGATTGAGTTATGCCTCATTAAATCACAATCATAAATTAGGATTTTCATCACCAAGTAGGTTCATGAGTTTTGGAGGAATACCATTGTTAACCATATATGACTCTCTGTGTGACACCACTTATACCATATGCTGTCTCAGAGTTTTAATAAACTCTGGTTTTAAATTTATTTAATTCATGTTGCCTTGAGTTAAAATAATTTTAAGGTTGTCTATCAAGCCTTTAAAACATTGTTTCTATTTTATCACACTCTGTTCAAGGTCTTCAATGATTTCCTGTTGTCTACAGGAAAAAGTCCATCTTCCTTAATCTGGTATTCAGAAGTCTTTACATTCTGTCTACAATCTTATTGCCTGACTTGGCTCTGACTCTTCCTTCTGCCCCTCCTCCCATACTTCAGCAGCAGATGCTGATTTATACTAAGTGAGAATATATCAGGCAACCTTAATGAACTCAACGAAAGGCTTAGTTTTTCTTTTTTTCTTTCAAATGTATATGTAATGTATATATTATGTCCAATTAGGCTATTTCCTACGCTCCCTCCCTGTTGCTTCCTATCACTGGACATTTTTTCCCATTTCTGCCATCTTTAGAATGACTTATTGTTTTCATTCAATTCCTATAAATACCGTTGTGGCTTAGTTCAAGTCCTTTTTTTTATGAAACCCTCCAAAATTAATATAGGTAGGTTAAAGTGTTTTCATCCTCCTTAGAAATTTAGCACATTTTTCCTTTATTACACTGGCCAATAACACATACTACCTTTTTACTATCAATTGTAGTTTTATATTGAGGTTTGATTATATTATTTAGTTTTCTTTGTGTTTATGTCTTGTTTCCCCTCTGAGACTATTAAAATAACTTGAGGGCAAGGACTATGTCATATACAGTCCTTATATATATGTATATGTGTATTTATATACACAGACAACTATTTAATTGATTATTAATAAATTTGGATGTATTTTTTGAAACAGCTTTACAATGAGTTACATATTTGTTTTGAAACCACGAAGTCAAGTGAAGCTATGCTCCGGCAAAGTGTTGTTAGTCTTCAGGATCAGCTATTTCAAAAAGAGCAAGAAAATGCTAAATTAAAGGAAAATCTTCAGGGATCACAAGGAGCACCCTATCCTTATCCTCAAGAAGATGATTCAGACCACTCAGAACAGGTGAGAGACATTTTCTAAAAATATTACCCAGTGCAATATCATATTATATCATTTCCTACTATTGACTAATACATAAAAATTTAAATAAATTTGCATATATTAGACTATAATTTGTGGCAGATCATTTTGTGTTGTGCTATTTTTTGTAGACATGAATATTATATATAATATGGATTCATAAAGAAACGTATGTAGAAATACAGGGTATATCTGATGTAGTTATTGTGATGAAACATTTGACTGATAGACAATAATGAAGAGCAAATTAATAGGTCATGCCCATTTTGAGACTTTGCAACTGAATGAGGTGACAGGATGGAGAGAGTATTGAATACGAAGCCTCGTAAAGTACTTGCCATAATGCCTGGTGTATGATACTTAATCCCTTTTAGTCCCAATTCTGCCACTACCTTGACGTATGATTGGGACAGGTCAGTTGACCTTTCTACCTTTCCCTGTGCTATTAATTTAGGTAGTACAAATGTGTAAACAAATATGCAGGTTCAGGATTTAAATGAACCTGGGATCAAATTACCGCTCTGCCTTGTGAGCTTTGTGAACTTGAACAAATTTATTAACTCTTTTAGCCAGTTTCCTCACAAATAAAATGTTGATATTAATGGTATGTATGTCATAGAGTTTTGTGAGGATTAGTGAGAGGATGCATGTTAAGTGCAGAGCTTGGCATATAGAAAATGTTCAGTAGTCCCCCTTTTAGGTGATCTTCAAGGTAACTTTCAGCTCTAAATATATATTATAAAAAAATCTTATTCCTGTAAATTTAAGTGTTTTTAAGGCACTCAGCATATCTTTAAACTTTAGGATTTACTAATTTAGTTTAGAAATGGAATTAATACAAACAGATAATAGAGTGCTTACGTGTTTAATGATCCTTTAAAAATAATTTTTGAACGTGGCATATTTTGTCTTGCAACTCAACCTTGAGACAACAATTTTTAAATTTGTATTATCTTGCATTTTTTGGACATTAGGTGCACAGAATTGGATTAAGTTTGTTTCAGAACGTGGTATTATGTTCCATGCATAAGTCTATTATATTTATTTTAATTAATTTGTTTATTATAATCGACACCCTTGGTCCTACCAACTAATCCAAGGATAGGATATTACTAATGACTGACATCTACTTGTATGCTCCTGCCTTATCTGGTATCCCCTCTCACCAGAAGTAACCACTAAACTCTTTATCATTTCGATTATTTTCTAAAACATTTTATCACATAAGATTCATCTATGTCATTTGGTATAGCTGTTCATTTATTTTTACTGATTTGAAATAGTCTACCCTATTTGATTATATCATTAACTACTTGTGCATTCATTTGTAGATGAGTATTTGGGTTATTTCCAGTTTTTTGCTATTATGAATAATGCTGCAATTGATGTTTTTGTACTTGATTCTTGGTACACATGTGCATACATTTTTGTGGAATATATATCTAGGAATGGAAATCCTGGATTTAGGGTGTGAAAATGTTACACGCTTTATATTTTCTTGATATTAATCTCTAGGAGGTTAAATTGTGGCAAATATCTCAGTGTGTATCTTGTCTTTTCATTTTCTTTAACTTATCATTTGATAAACAGAAATTATTAATTTTAGTTTAGAAAAATTAATCTTTTATAGTTAGTGCTTTGGTATCTCATATAAGAAATCCTTCCTTACCCCCAAAACAAGAATGATTTGCACCTTGGTTTTCCTCAAAAAGTTTTCATGCTTTCCTTATGTCATTTATATTCACAATTCATTTGGAATTGTGTTTTGCGTATAGTATAGTATAAAGAAAGGATCCATTTTTTTTGTTTGTTTTTTTTTTTTTTGGAGGAAGATTAGCCCTCAGCTAACTACTGCCAGTCCTCCTCTTTTTGCTGAGGAAGCCTGGCTCTGAGCTAACATCCGTGCCCATCTTCCTCTAGTTTATACGTGGGACGCCTACCACAGCATGGCTGCCAAGCAGTGCCATGTCCGCACCCGGGATCCGAACCAGCGAACCCCGGGCTGCCGAGAAGCGGAACGTGCGAACTTAACCGCTGCGCCACCGGGCCGGCCCCAAGAAAGGATCCATTTTATTTATTTATTTTTCCCCAAATAATATCAGTTTTTCCAGAGCAACCTGTTGAACAATCCCCCTTTTTCCTGTGTAGTACTGGGCCACCTCTCTCTCATACCCTAGTTCAGTATATTCATGATTTCTTTCTGAGCTCTATATTCTCTGTATTTCTATACAATGTTACATCCTCTTAATTAATATAGCTTCATAAGTCTTTGTATTTGGTAGATCTACTCCTACTTTCTTACTGTTCTTTGAAGTGTCTTAGCTATGTTGGCACGTAATACTTAAATATAACTTTAAGTATAATTTATAAAGTTTAATGAAGAACACTGTTGAAATTTTTCATCAACAATTTTAAAGTGTAACATACTAATAGTAAAGTGTATAAACCTTAAGTGTATAACTCAGTGACATTTTATAAAGTGGACACATCCATATATATACTACTCAGAGCAAGATGTAGAATATTACCAGTGACCAGTAAACCTACCTAGTGTTCCTTATCAGTAGCTACCCCCACAAAGGTAAGCAACTATTTTGAATTCTGTCCTCACTGATTAGTTTTGCTTATTTTTGAAACTTACGATTTTACCTTTAAACAGTGTCTGCTATAGGTTTTTTGTAAATATCTTTACCACGTTAAGGAAGTTCCCATCTATTCGTAGTTTAAAGCTTTTTCACGAAGAGGTATTGTGTATACAGTGTATCTTTTAAGATGATGCTAAGGCTTTTCTCATTAATTCTGTTAACAAGGTGAATTACATTGATTGATTTTCAATTATTCAATTTTGCATTCCGGAAATAAACCTAACTTTATTGTAATGTTTTATTATTTTCATATATTGCTAATTCAATTTGCTAATATTTTCCTTAGGATTTTTGAATATGTATTTATGAGGGATATTGGGCCGTACTTTTCCTCTCTTGAAAGTTTCTTGTCAGATTGATATCAAGGTGATGCTGGTATCCTAATATGAATTGCTAAGTATTCTTTTTTACTTCACTAGAAGAGTTTGTGTAAGACATATTTCTTGCTTAATAATAAACACTAAATGCTTTCCTTCTAAGATAAAGAACAAGTCAGTTCTTTTCAACTTTATACTGGAGATTCTAACTAATAAAATAAGGCAAGGAACAAATAAAATCATAACAATTAGAAATAAGGAAGTAAAATTTTTTTTATTCACACACAACATGAGTATCTGACTAGAAACCCTGTTGAATCTATGATAAAGCTCCTAGAAATAGTAAGTAAATTTAGCAGTGTTGCAAGATACAACATCAATTTGTAAAAGTCAGTTGTGTTTCTAAATACTAGAAACAAATAATTAGAAATTGAACTTAAAAAAACAGTCCCATTTATAACAACACCAAAGCCTATGTAATAATTAAGGGTAAATTTGACAAAACATGCACTGGACCTATACACTGAAAAGTACAAAACATACCAGAGTGTAATTAAAAAACATAACATAAATGGACAGCTGTGCCACATTGATGAGTCAGAAGATGCAGTATTGTTAAAATGTCAATTCTCCCCAGGTTCATCTATTTATCATGTAATACCAATCAAAATTCCAGGAGACTTTTTTGTTTTTTGAGAAATATAAGCCAATTCTAAAATTTATAGGGAAATGCAAGGGACCTAAAAGAGCAAAACAAAGTATTATGAAGAAAAAAGTTTGAGGACTTACACTACCTGACTTTGAGACATATTTCTCCAGCTGAAAAAATCAAGGTGGTGTTGTATTGGCCTAGTGATTGACAGAATAATCAGTAGAACGAAATAGAGTCCAGAAAAATATCCACTCATTTATGTTTCTTTATAGTACTCTTGACACGAGGGTGGAGTAAGTCACTTTATTCTTTTTCAAGAATGCTCTGTGTATTCTTACTCTGTTGGTTTTTATAGAAATTTTAGTATCAGGTTGTTGATTTTACAAATAAGCATTCAGTTAGAAATGTTTCTAATTTCCATTGTGATTTTCTTTTTACCCCTTGTGTTATTTGGAAGTATGTTGTTTGTGTTTTAAATATTTGGGTTTTTTCTCCTATATATCTTATTTTTATTCACTCCCAGTATACTTCTGCTGTGGTCAGAGATAGTACTCTGTAAGACTCCTGTATTTTGAAATTTATTGAGGCTTACTGTATGGCCCAGCATATGGTTTTGGTGAACAAACTATGCGTACGTGGAAATAATTCGTATTCTACAGCTATTGGGTGGAATGTTCCTTAAATATCAATATTAATCACGTCCTTGTGGTTGATAGTGTTCAGATCTTCTGTCTTTAATGATTTTTGTGTTTAGTTTTTTTGTCAGTTTCTGAGAGAGGTGTTAAAATCTCCCAGTAGGATTGTAGATTTTTCTCTTTCTCCCCTTAATTTTGTCAAGTTTTGCTTCATGTACTTTAAACGTGTTTTATTAGGCACATACATATTTCTGATTGTCATTTCTTTCTGATTAATTGAACCCTTTAAAATGTCACTTTTAACTATGATAATATTTTGTTGACTTGAAAGCCAATTTTATAATGTTAATATAGCCAATCTGTCTCTTTAATGATGACATTTTTCATGATATACCTTTTCCTATCCTTTTAATTTCCACCTGTAAGTGTCTTTATATTTAAAGTGTACATAGTTTAGTCCTGTATTTTTATTTGTTCTGACAATTTCTTCCTTTAATTGCTGTGTTAATTCATTTAAATTTAATATAATTATTAATATGATTGGCTTTAGGTATACCATTTTACCATTTGTTTTCCCTTTATCCTGCTTTTGTTCCTCTGTCCTCTTTTCCTTTCTCCTTTTGGGTTAAATGACTGTTTATGTATTTTTTAAAAACAAATTTAAAAATTTCACTTTTCTGTGTTTTGAATTCCACTGTTCTGACCATAAGTCACTGGGACTTTGTTTTGTTGCTCACTTAAATGTGTTGTGTCAGTATTATATAGCTTTTTCTTCAGTATTTTACCTCTGGTTTTAAGTGTTTTAACTATTATGTTCCCAAGTATGATGTTTATTGTACTCATCCTTCTCACGATTTGCTGAGCTTCTTGATTTTTGTAATTAATATATATCTATGTGTATATATGTATATGTATGTATACGTATGTATTTTCTTTTACTAAAGTGGGGAACATTTTTTATATTATTTCCTCAAATATTTTTCTGACTCCTTTTCTCTCTTCTTCATTTGAGATTCGTATTTCACTTGTGTTAGACTTTTCAGTGTTGTCCCATAGATTGGTAGGTCTCTCTTCATTTTTTTCAATCTTTTAATATCTGTGTGCTTCAGGTTAGATAATTTCTATTAATTTACATTCAGGTTAACTGACATTTCTGTTGTCTCCAATTTGCTCTTGTCTTTTCTGTGAATTATTCTTCAAATGTTGTATGGTTCAGCTCTAGAATTTGCATTTGAGTCATTACTGTAGTATGTATATATCTGTGGAGTTTTCCTAATTGTTCATATCTTACAAATGTATTTTTCTTTACTTCCTTGTTATAATGGTTAAAATGGATTCTTTAAAATCACTACATTTTAATTCCATCTTTAGGGTCTTCTTGGGCTTGATGACTAGTGGTTTTCCTTTGCTTTGAATATGGGTGACATATTAATGTTTCCTCTATGTCTAATAATTTGGGATTGTATGGTGTATATTGTAACAGATATGTTATAGATAATTCTGGTTTCTGTTGTATTACTCATATAAGGCCTGAAGCTTTTTTTTTTAAATCAGAATTTAACTAGATTAGACTTAAACTTCAAGCCCTGTTTCCCTTCAAGGGGGTGCAGTTCAATTGTTAAGTTCTTTTAACCTTATCTGGATTGCTCAGCGGCCTGCCCAATGCATGAATAGTTCAAGTGTCAGTCATAGTTTTGGCTCTCTCCTTTCTAGAATTTCCTCTTTTTCTAGCTGCAGTGGTAGGCCTGAGCTTTGTCTTCTAGTTCTTCAAGTCAGTAAGACTGTAAGTTTCTATCAGAATTTTATCCTCCTCACATGGTGTCTATTGTGGGCCACCATCAGGTAAAAATTCATAAAGATGGGAAACTTACTCAATGCTGTTCCATTTTCCAAGTATCAATTCTTGTTCAGATTGTTCCTGTGTTTGATCATTCTCTGTTACCTTTAGGTAGTTGTTTTTATATTTTGCTCACAGTTTAAATAGTTATATGCAGGAGGCTTAATCTGATAGGATCAGCTCAGCCCTTATTCTAAGTGGAACTTCCCCAGTCTTTGACTTTTTATTTTTTGAGGAAGATTAGCCCTGAGCTAACATCTGCTGCCAATCGTCCTTTTTTTGCTGAGGAGCACTGGCCCTGAGCTAACATCTGTGCCCATCTTCCTCTACTTTATACGTGGGATGCCTACTACAGCATGGCTTGCCAAGCGGTGCCATGTCCGCACCAGGGATCCGAAGTGGTGAACCCTGGGCTGCTGAAGCGGAATGTGTGAACTCAAGTGCTGCGCCAATGGGCCGGCCCCAGTCTTTGACTTTTTAAGAGTGTATTTTAACTTACTTTTTATCACTTTTCATGTAGAGCCAGAAACTTAATACCCTCTCCTTTATCTCCTCACTTGTTTTTGCTGTCATCTTACATTTTAATCCTGCATATATTTTTACCCTGTAAGACATTATTGGTATTGAAAATCAGTATCCATTTAGAATTTTTACCCTTTTGAGTGCTTTTCATTCTTTTTTGCAGTTTTTTTGCATTCTGTTTTGCAGATCCTTTAGGATCTTTTGCCATCTGTATTAAGCATTCCTTTTAGTATTTCTTTTAGTGAGAGTCATGCTCCAATGAATTCTCTTGTTTTATATTTCTCAGAGAAGGTCTTTTTTGCCTTCATTTCTTAATAGTATTTTCCAGGTGGTTAGGATTGTAGATTGGTAATTTTTTTTCTTTCAATATTTTAAAGATGATACACGTTATCTTCTGGCTTCTGTGTTTTCAGTTGAGAAGTCGTCTCTCTCTCTGTTGCTCCTTTAAGTTAACATGTCATCTCTCTGATTACTTTTTATGTTTTCTCTTTATTTTTGGTTTTCAGCAGTTTTTATATGATTTTTTCGTGTGGTGGCTTCTTTTTTTTGTGCTTTTGAGTTTATAAAGTTTTTTTTTCCAGCTGTGGCTTTATGGTTTTCTTCCTTTTTAGCAAATTCTCGCTAAAAGTCTCTTCAAATATGGGTTCTGCACATTGTTTCTTTCATGAGATTCCTATTATGCATATATTAGACCTTTCCACTATGTTTCATGTATCTTTTGACTCTTTTATGTTTTCATATTTTTTGATTATATATATGTATATATATAAATTAGTATATGTTATATAGAGAGAGATTTTATATATATAACATATGTAAAAGGTTTTATATTTTCAAAGTTTTTTCTCTCTTTGCTTCAACCAAGATGCCTTCTTCACTTCACTCATTCTCTCTTGTACTGTGGGTAATATGACGTTATAACCATCTACTGAATTCTCAAATAGAATGTGCGTTCTACTTTTGTCAGGTAGAGGGTTCTAAATGTCTGTTAGGTCTAATTGGCTTGTAGTGTTCTTCAGGACTTGTATTTCCTTGCTGATCTTCTGTCTAGTTGTTCTTATCCCTTATTATTTTTTGTCTGTTTCTCTCTTCAATTCTATCCATTTTTGCTTCACATATTTTGGGACTCTGTTGTTAGGTGCATATATATTTATAATTCTAATATCTTCTTAATAAACTCACCCTTTTGTCATTATAAAATATCCTTCTTTACCTATATTGACAATTTGTGCCTTAGCTGTCTGATTTTATTTTTTTCAATTTTTATTTTGCTTCCCAGTTTTATTGAGATATAACTAACATATAACGCTATATTAGTTTGAGCTGTACAACATAGTGATTTCATATATGTATATATTTCAAAATGATTACTACAATAAGTTTGGTTAACATCCCTCACCTCACATAGTTAGTTTTTTTTTCTTGTGTTTAGAACGTTTAAAATCTACTCTCTTATCAACTTTCAAACATACAATACAGTATTGTTAACTATAGTCACCATGCTGTATGTCACATCCCCAAACTTATTAATCTTATAACTAGAAGTTTGTACCTTTTCACCACCTTCACTCATTTCCCCACTGCCCACCTCGGACAGCCACCAATCTGTTCATTTTTATTTGGTTTCACATATAAATGTTTCATACAGTATTTGTCTTTCTCTGTCTGATTTATTTCACTTACCACAACGCCCTCAAGGTCCATCAATGTTGTTGCAAGTGGCAGGATTTCCCTCTTTTATATGGATGAATAATATTCCATTGTACACATATGTCACATTTTCTTTATCCATTCATCCATCAATGGACAATTAGATTGTTTCCATGTTTGGCTATTCTAAATGATGTTGCAATGATCATGGTGATGCAGATAGTTTTTCAAGATAGTGATTTTATTTCCTTCAGATATATACTCACAAGTGGAGTTGCTGGATCATATGGTAGTTCTATTTTTAGTTTTTTGAGGAACCTCCATACTGTTTTCCTTGGTGGCTCACCAATTTACATCTCCACCAACAGTGCACAAGGGTTCCCTTTTCTCCACATCCTCATCAATACTTATATTTCTTGTCTTTTTTTTTTTTTGCTGAGGGGGATTTAACCTAAGCTAACATCTGTTGCCAATGTTCCTCTCTTTTGCTGAGGAATATTTGCCCTGAGCTAACATCTGTTGCCAGTCTTCCTCTATTTCGTATGTGAGCTGCTACCACAGCATGGCCTCTGACAGACAAGTGGTGTAGATCCACACTCAGGAACCACACCCAGCCGCTGAAGCAGAGTGCAGTGAACTTAACCGCTAGGCCACCATGACTGGCCCTTTCTTGTTTTTGATAAAAGGTATTCTAACAGGTGTGAGGTGATATTGTGGTGTTGATTTGAATTTCCCTGATGATTAGTGATGTTGAGCACCTTTTCATGTACTTGTTGGCCATCTGTGTGTCTTCTTTGGAAAAATGTCTATTCAGATCATCTGCCCTTTTCAAAGTCAGATTATTTTTTTGCTTTTGAGTTGTATGAGTTCTTTATGTATTTTGCATATTATTCCCTTATCAGATAAATGATGTGCAAATATTTTCTCTAGTAGATTGCCTTTTAATTTTATTGATGGTTTCCTTTGCTGTGCAGAGGCTTTTTAGTATGCAGTAGTTTCATATGTTTAGTTTTGCTTTTGTTACCCTTGCTTTGGGTGTTAACCCAAAAGAATCATCACCAAGTTGGATATCAGGGAGCTTATTGCCTATGTTTTCTTCTAGGAGTTTTATGGTTTCAGGTTCAAATCTTTAATCCATTTTGAATTGATTTTTGCAAATGGTATAAGATAGAAGTCCATTTTAATTCTTTTGCATGTTGCTGTCTCAGTCTCATTCATTGAAGAGATTCTCCTTTCCTCATTGTACATTCTTGGTTCCTTTGTTGTCAGTTAATTGACCATTATATGTCTGGGTTTATTTCTGGACTGTCTCTTTCTTTCCATTGATCTGTGTATCTGATTTGATGCCAATACCATACTGTTTTGAGTACTATAGCTTTGCAATACAGTTTGAAATAAGGAAGCATGATACCTCCAGCTTTGTTTTTCTTTCTCGAGATTGCTTTAGCTATTTTGGGCTTTTGTGGTTCCAAACAAATTTTAAGATTGTTTGTTCTATTTCTGTGAAAAATGCCATTGGAGTTTTAATAGAGATTTCATTGAATTTATAAATCATTTTGGGTAGTGTGGATATTTTAAGAATATTAAGTCTTCCAATCCGTGAGCATGGAATATCTTTCCAGTTGTTTGTGTTGTCTTCAGTTTCTTTCATCAGTGTCTTATAATTTGCAATATACTGATCTGTCACCTCCTTGGTTAAATTTATTCCTAAGGTTTTATTCTTTTTGGTGCTACTGTAAATGGAATTGTTTTCTTTATTTCTTTTCCAGATAATTCTTTGTTAGTGTATAGAAATGCAACTGATTTTTGTGAATTGATTTTGTATCGTTCAAGTTTCCTGAATTCGTTTATTAGTTATAATAGTGTTTCCTTAGGATTTTCTGTATATAATATCATGTCATCTGCAAAGAGAGAAAGTTTTATTTCTTTCTTTCTGATTTGGATGCCTTTTATTTCTTTTTTTTGCCTAATTGCTCTAGCTTGTCTAGTACTCTATTGAATAAAAGAGAGGGCATCGTTGTCTTGCTTCTGATCTTAGAGGAAAAGCTTTTGATTTTTTACTGTTGAGTAAGATTAGATGTGAGTTTGTCATACATGGCCTTTATTAAGTCGAAATGTGTTCTTTTTGTACTCAGTTTATTGAGAATTTTTATCATGAGTAAATGTTGAGTTTTGTCAAATACTCTTTCTGCATATCTTGAGATGATCATATGATTTTTATTCTTCATTTTGTTAATGTGGTGTAGCATATGATTGATTTGTGGATATTGAATCATTCTTGCACCCCTGGAATAAACTCACTTCATTATAGTGTCTTATCTTTTTAATGTATTGTTGAATTTTGTTTGCCTATATTTTCTGGATTATTTTTGCATCTTTGTTCATCAGGGATATTGGCCTATAATTTTCTTTTTTGTAGTAATCTTGTCTGGTTTTGATATCAGGATAATGATGGTATCATAAGTGTGTTTGGAAGTGTTCCCTCCTCTTCCATGTTTTGGAAGAGATTGAGAAACATTGGTATTAATTCTTTAAATGTTTAGTAGAATTCACTACTGAAGCCATCTGGTCCTGGACTTTTCTTTATTGGGAGGTTTTTTATTACTGATTCATTCTTCTTACTAGTAATTTGTTCAGATTTTCTATTTCTTTGTGATTCAGTCTTGATGGATTGTATGTTTCTAGGAATTTATTCATTTCTTCCAGGTTGTCCAATTTTTTGGTGTATAATTTTTCATAGTAGTCTGTTATGATCCTTTGTATTTTTGTGGTATTAGGTATAATGTCTTATCTTTCATTTCCAGTTTTCTTTATTTGAATCCTCTCTCTTTTTTTCTTAAGTCTAGCTACAGGTTTGTCAGTTTCATTTATCTTTCAAAAAAACCCGCAGCTCTTAGTTTCCTTGCTCTTTTCTATTGTCGTTTTTTTTTTTAAAGATTGGCACCTGAGCTAACAACTGTTGCCAATCTTTTTTTTTTTTTTTCAATTCTTCTCCCCAAAAGCCCCCAGTACATAGTTGTATATTCTACTTGTGAGTGCCTCTGGTTGTGGCATGTGGGACGCCGCCTCAGCATGGCCTGATGAGCGGTGCCATGTCTGCACCCAGGATCTGAACTGGCGAAACCCTGGGCTGCCAAAGGGGAGTGCGTGAACTTAACCACTCGGCCATGGTGCTGGCCCCTCTATTGTCTTTTTAGTCTCTATTCCTTTTATTTCTGCTGTGATCTTTGTTATTTTCTTCCTTCTACTCACTTTGGGCTTAGTTTGTTCTTCTTTTCCTAGTTTCTTGAGGTATAAGTTTATATTGCTTATTTGAACTTTTTTTTTTAATACAGGCATTTATTGTTGTGAACTTCCCTCTTAGATCTTCTTTTGCTGCATCCCATAAGTTTGGTATGTTGTATTTCCTTGTTTGTTTGTCTCAAGGTATTTTTTACTTTCCCTTTCAATTTCTTGTTTGACCCATTGGTGGTTTAGTAGCATGTCATTTAATCTTAACATATTTGCGAATTTTCTAGTTTCTTCTTATAACTGATTTCTAGTTTCATACTATTATGGTTTGAAATGATGCTTGATAGGATTTTAATCTTCTTAAGTTTATTAAGATTTGTTTTGTGGCCTAACATATGATCTGTCCTGGAAAATGTTCCGTGTGTGCTTGAAAAGTATATGTATTCTGCTGTTTTTAGATGGAATCTTCTGTAAATACCTGCTAGGTCCATCTGGTCGAATGTGTCACTTAAGTCCAGTGTTTCCTTATTGATTTTCTACCTGATCTATCCAATGTTAAAAGTGGGGATTGAGGGCTGGCTCAATGGCATAGTGGTTAAGTTCGCGTGTTCTGCTTTGGTGGCCTGGGGTTTGCGGGTTCTGATCCTAGGCATGGACCTGTGCACCACTTGTCAAGCCATGCTGTGGTGATGTCCCACATACAAAGTAAAGGAAGATTGGTACAGATGTTAGCTCAGGACCAATCTTCCTCACCAAAAAAAAAAAAAAAAGGAGAAGAAAGAAAAAGATGGGGATTGAAGTCCCCTACTATTTTTACATTGCTCTTTCTCTCTTGAGTTCTTTTAATATTTGCTTTATATATTTAGGTGTGCCTATGGTAGGTGCATAAATAGTTACAAATTGTCTATCTTCTTGTTGAATTGACTCCTTCATTGTCATATAATGATCTTCTCTTATTATAGTCTTTGGCTTAAAATCTATTTTGTCTGATATAAGAATAGCTACCCTTTCTTTCTTTTGGTATCCATTTGCATGGAATATCTTTTTCTATCCCTCCACTTTTAGTCTGTGTGTCCCCTTAAATCTGAAGTGAGTCTGTTATAAGCTGCAAATATTTGGGTCTTGTTTTTTTATCCATTCAAGAACTCTGTCTTTTGATTAGGGGATTTATTCAATTACATTTAAAGTAATTATTGATGGGTTTGGACTTACTTTGCCATTTTGTTAATTGTTTTCTGACTGTTTTGAAATTTCTTTGTTCCTTTCTTCATTTCTTCCTCTCTTTATCTCTTCCTTTCTGATATAATAATTTCCTGTAGTGATTGCTTAGATTCTTTTCTCTTTATCTTTTTTCTTTTATCTATTACAAGTTTTTGCTTTAGATTACCATTAGGCTTACATAAACATCTTACGTTTATAACACTCTATTTTAAGCTTATAACAACTTAACTTCAAATGCATATTAAAGTTATACATTTTTATTCTCCTTACTACTTTTTATATCTTTGATGTCACAGTTTACATCTTTTTATCCTGTGTATCCATTCACAGATTATTGTAATCATCATTGTTTTTACTGCTTTGTCTTTTAACTTTCATACTAGATTTATATGATTTACCTTCTATCGTTACAACATGAGATTATTCTGAATTTAACTGTATATTTACCCTTACCAGTAAGATTTAGACTTTCACCTGTTGTCTTGTTACTGATTAGTATCCTTTTGTTTCAGCTTGAAGGAGTCCCTTTAACATTTCTTGTAAGGCCACTCTTGATCATGAACTCCTTCAGCATTTGCTTGTCTGGAAAACTCTCTCTTCTTCAATTTGGAAGGACAACTTCACTGGGTAAAAAGTATTTGTGGTTGACAGTTCTTTTCTTCTAGCCCTTTCCTATGTCATGCTACTCCTTCTGGCCTGCAAAGTTTCTGCTGAAAAATATGCTGATCATCTTATGGAGGTTCCCTTGTGCATATCAAATTGTTTTCATTGCTTTTAAGATTTTCTCCTTGTCTTTAACTTTTGACTGTTTAATTATAGTGCCTGGATCTGTTTTCACTCATTTTATTTGGGACTCATGCTTGCTGGATCTGGATGTCTGTTTTCTTCCCTAGGTTAGGAAAGTTTTTTGCCATTGTTTCTTGAGATAAACTTTCTGTCCTTTTCTCCCTCTCTTCTCTTTCTGGGACTCCTATAATATGAATATTGTTCGGCTTGATTTTGTCACATAAGTCCCTTAAACTACCTTCAGTCTTTTTAATTCTCTTTTCCTTTTGTTCCTCCAATTGGACCAACTCCACTGCCCTGCGAGTTTTCTGATCTTTCTTCTGCTTCATCTAGTCTGCTGTTGAACCCGTTTATTGAATTATTCAGTTATTGTATTCTTCAGCTCTGTAATTTCTGTTCGGTACTTTCTTATATTTGCTGTCTCTTTGTTGAAATTCTCACTTTCTCTATGCTTTGTTCAGCTTACCTTGGCGAGCATCTTTATGACCATTATTATGAACTCTTCATAGGTGATCACTTAATTCCATTTCATTAAGGTCTGTTTCTGGGGTTTTATCTTGTCCTCTCATTTGGAACATATTCCTTCGTTTCTTCATTTTCCTTGACTCTCTGTGTTAGTTTCTGTGCATTAGATAAAACAACTACCTCTCTCAGTCTTGAATGAGTAGGATATGAACTTTATCATTTAGCCTGATCCCAGCTCTGGATTGTCTCTCAAACCTTTGTGATTATCCAAGCAGGCTTCTTTATTCTTAGTGGTTCTCCGTAGTTGAGAGTGTGCCTCGATTTGTCGGTGTGCTGTACAGGAGGATCTCAGTCAGCACCTAGATGCAGGCTGATTAGAAGCCAGACCCTCAGGCAACAGCTTTTAAAGTATGCAGATGACCTCTCAGGGAAAGACTGGTAGGTGTGCATTTCTTTCTGTTCCCTTTGTACTGAGCCCTGGAAGGATAGTCAGTTAAGAAGTGTTTCCTTGTTTGCTCGTCTGTTGATGTGTGAACAAAAGCCCCACAGGCCACCAGAACCAGGCTATCAAGGGATATATCCTCTGGATGGCAGCTACAAATGCCGGGTACCAGATGTATGCACAAGCTCCTTCCAGGGAGATTCCAGTGAACTGGAATAGGGCAGAGGGCAGGTCCAAAATGGCATCCCCAGGCCTCCCCAGTCTCTGGAGAGGATTGTAGTCAGCCACTATATGTGTGTTAAATTAGAAGCCTGATGCTAAGGCTGCAGCTTTTAAAATATGCAAATAGGTCTCTTTAAGGGAAAGACTAGGAGTTGTGTCTTTCTAACTGTTTCCTCTGCACTGAGCCCTGAGGCAATAGCTGGTTAAGAACTGTTTCTTTGTTTGCTACAATCCTGTTAGACCCTCTAACAAAGACCTCACTGGCCACCAGAGCCAAGTGATCAAAGGGTATGTCCCCTGGGATGGGGGGCAGCTGCAAAAAAGCTGTGGCATTAGATGTGTGCATAAGCTCCTTTCAGAGGGATACCAGTGACCTGGAGTAGGACAGACGGAGAGTGTGAAGATGGCGCTCACTGGCCTAGGCTGGCAATTTGTACCCACACAGCTTCAGTAGCCTCAGCTGGCTGTAGGTGTGGCTCTCAGGCTCCAGTATGGGCAGAGACCACTTAGTTGGCTTCTGTCTTACACTTGTGCAGCTGCAGAGACCTTGGATGGCTCTGGTGTGGTTCCAGTGCTTCAACAGGAGTGGAGGGGAGGTGCAGAGGGACTCAGATTGGGGCTGTCAGCTAACACAAATTCCTGGGGTGGTGGAAATAAAAGCTCGTGAGATCTGCAGGGGGTCCTTTGCAGCTATGTTAGCCATTGTCTTCATCAGTAGCAAACTCTGCTGAGTTGTCTGTGCATTAGGTCTCTGTGAACCTCTCATCACTCCAATTGCCTGTCTGCCAATAGCCTCTGCTTCTCTTCCTTCTTCCTAGCCAGCTCAATACATCTCAGCTTTGCCAGTCTATGTGAGGTGAAAATGAAGCAGGACCTTTGCATAGTGCCCTGAGAGGCTGTAGCAGCTGGCTGTCACCTCGCTCTTCCTTTCCTGGTGAGAGAAACTCTTTCTAGCTGAGAAGTTCCTTTTTGGTGCTGAACAGTACCAACTTAGGAGATGGGATGATGCAGGCACAATGAGGTCATCTTCCTTCTTTTCTTGTGTGATTATTGTTTTTTTGTTCTACTCTTTGGCTAAAATTTACTAAGTGAACTCTAGAGGTCCCCCAGAGCTGTTTTTGTTTGTGGATAGCTGTCTAATCATTGATCTTTGTGTGGAGACAAGGAAGCTAGGTTCTCCTCCATTGCCTTTGTTCCCACCAGAACTGTTACTTCTTTTTAATGCATGTGTTTTTGTACACCAGGTTACTCATACTTCAACCATGAAAAGCATTTGTCTTTCAGCTTAGAATTTATATGTATTCATAGCTTAGCCATATTTCCCACAAAGTTTAGCTGCATATGTTCTTCCTTCCTCTGTGGTATAGTTTGAATGGTCTCATTTCAGGCCATGAAGACAGTCAGTGATTATGGACCTCACGCCTTTGAAATTATGAATGTTAACACAGAAAAGTACAAATAATAACTTTATAACAATGATTTTTCAAGCATAGATTTACTTAATTCTTTTTGCAATTAATATTAATATTTTACATGTAAATTTAAGTGAATCACATTTTAAAAAATGCGATATGATGTATTTTACATTTAGAGGGAGTGTACATGCCCTTGAATCTGTCACATTTGTTGACTTTTCTCAGAATCTGCCTAGACTTTCCTAAGTCTGCACTGGTTTAGTTACAGAGTGCTATTTGTAGTTCTCTTGAGTTTGATCATTAGATTCATTAGTGGGGTAGTTAAGACAGAGATTGTTAATTATACTTATAATAAATTTATGCACAAATATATAAAACATACTTATATATTTTTCATAAACATTAGGTGCAAGAATCACATATGATATATTGGATACAGGTATCAGATAAATGTTTTTCATGCCTGGTTAGTTTAGTATTTGTATTCAACTTTGAGGAAATTCAAGCTGAGAGAATGAAAGAAAAAACTCAAAATAATTTTTCTGTCCCTGCCCTGTGTAACTAGAGTTTGAAAATGAGATGAATATTGTTAGATATTGTTGAGCATATTTCTCTAAATAAGGATCTTTATGTAGCTAGTAAGATGCCCTTAAAATATATACATTTTATGGACTAATTAAATAATGGCTCTTCTCTTATGTGGAAGACTGATGTAGATGTTTAAAGATAGGAATTTTGAATTGAAAGGGTTTTTTTTCATGTATTAAGGACTTTTCAAAATTTTATAGCAAAAAGCAGTAATCATATTATTAATCAGAACTCTATTAATTTATATTAATTGATATATCTAAACTTATTTTACAACTATTTATTGATATCCCATTATGTGTTTGGCACTTCTTGGTGATGAAGAAACTTTAGGGAGCAAAGGTCTTCATGTTCATCTAGCATACATTCAGGTCAGAGA
The DNA here is from genome assembly GCF_021613505.1 of Equus quagga. Taxonomy (NCBI): domain Eukaryota; kingdom Metazoa; phylum Chordata; class Mammalia; order Perissodactyla; family Equidae; genus Equus; species Equus quagga. The sequence goes on from NC_060272.1 coordinate 117,719,581, forward strand.
GTCACCATCAAAGACACACATGTCAAGTGGTAAGATAAGTGTTGTAAAGCAAAATAATACAGCATGAGAACATGATAGAGACTGGTGCTGCTATTTTGTGCATGGTGGTGAAAGAAAGCTGTTCTGATCAGGTGACATTTGAGAAGAAAACTGGAGGAAGTGAACCATTTAGATATATGAGAGAAGAGCATTCCAAACAAAGGGAGGGAGCAGCAAGTACAAAACTCATGAAGTAGGAATTTGCCCCGCCAGGAGGTCAGTGTGGCTAGATCTGAGAGAGCTATGGGCAGAGGAGTGAGAGGTAACTTCAGAAAGATAATTTTGGGATCAGGCCTCCTAGGGCTTTGTTAAGCCACCATAAGAATGTAAGTTTTACTCTGAGTGAGATGGAAACCCATTGGTGTGTTTTAAATAGGAGAGCAACGTAAAACCTATTGAGGTGTTTTAATCAGAAGAATGATAAGATCTAACTTAAGGTTGTAGAAGGATCACTTGGGCAGCAGTGCAGAAAAGAGACTATAGGAAGGCAAGAATGGGAGGAGGGGGACAAATTTCAGAGGCGATTGTAGTAGTGCATGTGAAACTCAGTGGGTGCTTAGAATAGGTTGTGAGACATAGTTTGATTCTGGAAATAATTCAAAGGCAGAGCCCACAAGATTTGAAGGTGGCTTAGATGTGAAGTATGAGAAGGGAGGAATCAAAAATGAATCCAGGATTTCCAGGCCAAACTGCCTGGATGAATGGATTTGCCATTTTCTGAAGCAGGAAAGATTACTCTAGCATTCTCCTAATAGGAAGGAGGACACTAAAGTTATATAGAGAGAAGTGGGAGCCCCGAATTGGGGAAATAGTAATAGGAATGAAGAGAAATGGATGACTCAGAATTTCTACCAATAAGTAACACATTCCTTATCATGTTCTTACTAAAACTCTTCTTTAGGATTCAGTCCAACTGGACTCATCTTTTCATCTATCCATTCTTCCATTTATCCATCATTCATTTATTCATTCATTCATGTATTATTCAGTTATATAGTCAAGATTTATTAAAATCCTACTGTATTCTAGGTACTAGGTTTAATATGAAGGGATACAACGATGAATAAGACAGTCTGCTCTTATGAATCTTATAAATGGGTATGCAAGACAGGAAAATAATTATTATAAAATGTACTGTAATTGAAATATGAGCAAAGTTTGAGCTTTGTGGAGAGAAACTTTGCAGAGAGCATGTGTATGGAGAAGAGGGGTGTTGCCAAAGCTTTCACAGAGACAGTGGACTCCATCAGTTTGAAAATTATTTAGGAATTTCTAGCTTCTTGTTGGAGGTAAATTAGAATAGGCCCAGAGGTAGGAAGTTTGTGGTGTGTCCTGGATATTGAGAATAGTCTAGGTAAGTGCTTCTCAAATTTTAACATACATCCAATTCACCTGGAGTAGGGGGTTGTTATAAAATAGATTGTGATTCAATGAGTCTGGACTGTGGCTGAGATTCTGCATTTCTTTCATGTTCTCAGATGATGCTGTTATAGCTGGTCCAGGAATCACCCTTTGATTAATAAGAGATTATAATCCAACTGCAAGTGGATTATACAGTTGGGGAAATGGTAGGAAGATTTTATACTTTCTTCCATTTTTCCTATCTCTAATTAATTTTTTTTCAAATGCTTGTACTGGGACTTTTTCGTGCATGATTTTAGGGGGTTATATTTATAGAGTAATGGATAACAACATAAATTCTGGAGTTTGGATCCCATATCTGTGTTACCTTGGACAAGTTACTTAACTTCTTTACGACTCAGTTTTATCATTTGTAAAATGGGTATTATAATAGTACCTACCTCATAGTTTTATGAAGGTTACATGAGGCAAGGTATGGTGGGCATGTGGAGTAATAAATGTTAGCTCAATATTGTTATGTAGAAAAAGCACTTCTTATGTCATGTTAGTAAATTTGAGATTTTTTTCCTCTACATTGGTGGTGATTTATCTTCTCTTTTTCCTGATCTCACTTATAATCAGAATTATTGGTGAGCTAACTGACAGTCTTTGCCATAGAAAAGGGCAAAGCTAATTGGTTCATATGGGATTGAAACCTATGACCTTTGATTTCTTAGCACCCAGCTCTTAACTAGCTGAATTCTGAATGACTGTCTATTCTTATCGCAGAGTGATTGTTTATCTTTTTCATGCAGGAGTGCTGTTTCTTGCCTTGAAGGAATATCTTGCAGTAGAGGACAAGAGAGAAACCTAAGCCTTAAATTTGCTATATTTATCTGTGAATGAGATACACTCCATGTGGCTAACAGCAGACCACAAGACTGGAGTTGCAAATTTTAACCACGGGCTTGTTTATTTTTATTTCTTTTCAGAAACTCTGTTCCTCCCTTTCCTAAGTGGTAGTGTTGTGTGTTGTTTTTCCTTACATTCTCACTTTCTTTTCAGAATGTTTTATTACTAAATATTTGAAATATACAAACGAATAAATGTAATGCCTGTGTACCCACCAGTACTCTTGATGCTACCCGTGTGTTCCTCTCTAATCCCATCTTACTTATTTTTCCTAAATATAATCACTCTCTTGGATATTGTGTTTATTATTTCCTGCCTATTAGAACTGTGTTTTCTTAAATAATATATTGTTTACTATTGCTTTTGTTTAAACCTTAAAAATATCCTCTTTGTATATCATGCTCTATGACTAGGTTTTTTTCCCTGAACTTTAATTTATAAGATGACTTATTACCGTTGTGTGTAGCTATAATTATTTTCCCTTGCTGCACAACAGTCTATTGCATGAATAAGCTACAGTATATTTATCCACTCTTTTAGTCAATGAACATTTTTTTTGTTTTGATTTGTTTAGCTATAGGAATTTTTACATAGCGCTGCTATGAACTTTCCAGTACATGTCTCCTGACACACATGTGTAAGACTTTCTCTAGGATATATTGCTAAGGGTGAAATCCCTTGTCACGGATATGCAAACGTTCAGGCTTATAAGAATATGCCAAATTGTTTGCCAAATTGGCTGTCTCAATTATAGACTTCTTACTTGCATTCTTTTTTTAAAAAATTACTTTATTGAGGTCATATTGGTTTAAAACATTGTGTAATTTCAGGTGTAAATTATTATATATTAGTTTCTATACAGACCACATGGTGCTGACCACCAATAGTCTAGTTTTTATCCTCCATCACCATACATATATGCTCCTTTACCCATTTTGCCTTCTCCCCCACCCCCATCCCCTCTGGTAACCACTAATCTAGTCTCCTTATCCTTGTGTTTGTTTGTCTTCCACATATGATTCAAATCATAAGATGTTTGTCTTTCTCTCTCTAGCTTATTTAATTTAACATAATACCCTCAAGGTCCACCCATGTTGTTGCAAATGGGATGATTTTGTCTTTTTTATGGCTGAGTAGTTTTCCATTGTATATATATATATACCACATGTTCTTTATCAATTCATCAGTTGATGGACACTTGGGTTGCTTCCATTTATTGGCTGTTGTGAATAATGCTGCAGTGAACACAGGGGTGCGTAAATCTCTTTGTATTGTTAATTTCATGCTTTTTGGATAGATACCCAATAATGGGATAGCTGGGTCATATGGTAGTTCTATACTTAATTTTTTGAGAAATCTCCATACTGTTTTCCATAGTGGCTTTACCAGTTTGCATTCCCACCAGCAGTGTATGAGTATTCCCTTTTCTCCACATCCTCTCCAACATTTGTTATTTCTTGTCTTCTTAATTATAGCCATTCTGACAGGTGTAAGGTGATATCTCATTGTAGTTTTGATTTGCATTTCCCTAATAATTAGTGATGTTGAACATCTTTTCATGTGTCTCCTGGCCGTCTGTATATCTTCTTTGGAAAAACGTCTGTTCATATCCTTTGCCCATTTTTTGATTGGCTTGTTTGTTTTTTTGTTAAGTTGTAAGAATTCTTTATATATTTTGGATATTAACCCCTTGTCAGATATATGATTTGCAAATATTTTCTCCCTGTTGGTGGATTGTCTTTTCGTTTGGTTCATGGTTTCCTTTGCATTGCAGAATCTTTTTAGTCTGATGTAGTCCATTTGTTTCTTTTTTCTTTTTTTTTCTTGAGGAAGCTTAGTCCTGAGCTAACATCTGCTGCCAATCCTCCTCTTTTTGCTGAGGAAGATTGACCCTGAGCTGAGATCTGTGCCCATCTTCCTCTACTTTATATGCAGAATGCCTGCTACAGCATGGCTTGATAAGTGGTGTGTAGGTCCGTGCCCAGGATCTGAACCACAGAACCCTGGGGGGCTGAAGTGGAGCACACAAACTTAAGTGCTACAGTACCATGCTGGCCCCTATTTTTTCTTTTGTTTCCCTTGCCTGAGTAGACGTCTATTTTTAGTTAATTTTTGTGTATGGTGCAAGATAATGGTCTGCTTTCATTCTTTTGCATGTGGCTGTCCAGTTTTCCCAACACTATTGAAGAGACTTTCCTTTCTCCATTGTAAGTTCTTCGTTCCTTCATTGAAGATTAGCTGTCCACAGATGTGTAGTTTTATTTCTGGGCTTTCATTTATGTTCCGTGGATCTGTGTGTCTGTTTTTGTGCCAGTGCCATGCTGTTTTGATTACTATAACTTTGTAATATATTTTGAAGTCAGGGATTGTGTTCTTTTTTCTCGGAATTGGTTTGGCTATTCAAGGTCTTTTGTTTTCCACATAAAATTTGGAATGCTTATATTTCTGTGAAGAATGTCATTGGGATTCTGATTGGGATTGCATTGATTCTGTAGATTACTTTAGGTAATGTGGACATTTTAACTATGTTTATTCTTCCAATCCATGAGCATGGAATATCTTGCCATTTCTTTATGTCTTCTTCAATTTTTTTCAGTGATGCCTTATAGTTTACAGTGTATAGGTCTTTCACTTCCTTGGTTAAATTTATTCCTAGATATTGTATTCTTTTCCTTGTGATTGTAAATGAAATTGTATTCTTGAGTGCTCTTTCTGTTATTTTGTTATTAGTTTATATAGATGTAACTTATTTTTGTGTGTTGATTTTGTACACTGCAACTTTTCTGTAGTTATTATTTCTAATAGTTTTCTGGTGGATTCTTTAGGGTTTTCTATGTATAGAATCATGTCATCTGCAAAGAGTGAGAGGTTTACTTCTTCCTTTCCAGTTTAGATCCTTTTTATTTATTTGTTGTGCCTAATTGCTCTGACCAAAACCTCTAGCACTGTGTTGAATAGGAGTGGCAAGAGTGGGCACCCTTGTTTTCTTCCTGTTCTCAGGGAGATCATTTTCAGTTTTTCACCATTGAGTATGATGTTGACTGTGGATTTGTCATATATGGCCTTTATTATGTTGAAGTACTTTCCATCTATACCCATTTTATTGAGAGGTGTTTTTTTTAATCTTAAATCAGTGTTAGATCTTGTCCAATGCTTTCTCTGCATCTATTGAGATGATCGTGTGATTTTTATTCCTCATTTTGTTAGTGTGGTATGTCACATTGATTGGTTTGGGGATGTTGACCCATCCTTGCATCCCTGGAATAATTCCCACTTGATCATGGTGTATGATCCTTTTAATGTGTTGTTGTATTTGATTTGCTGAGGTGTTTTGCATTTATATTTATCAGTGATATTGGCCTGCAGTTTTCCTTTTTTCTGTTGTTCTTGTCTGGTTTTGGTGTCAGGGTAATGTTGGGCTTGTAGAATGAGTTAGGAAGCATCTTGTCCTCTTCAGTATTTAGGAATAGTTTGAGAAGGGTAGATATTAAATCTTCCTTGAATGTTTGGTAGAGAAGCCATTTGGTCCTGGACTTTTGTTTTTTGATTACTATTTCAATCTCTTTACTTGTGATTGGTCTATTCAGATTCTCTGTTTCTTCTTGATTTAGTTTTGGGAGGTTGTATGATTCTAAGAATGTATCCATCTCTTCTGGGTTATCCAATTTGTTGGCCTATAGCTTTTCATAGTATTTTCTTATAATCCTTTGTATCTCTGTGTTGTCCCTTGTAATTTCTCCTCTTTCATTTCTAATTTTATTCATTTGAGTCTTCTCTCTTTTTTTTCTTAGTGACTCTGGCTAAGGGTTTGTCAATTTTGTTTATCTTCTCAAAGAACCAGCTCTTAGTTTCATTGATCCTTTCTACTGTCTTTTGTTGTTTCAATTTCATTTATTTCTGCTCTAATTTTTATTATTTCCCTCCTTCTGCTGACTTTGGGCTTTGTTTGTTCTTATTCCAGTTCTTTTGGGTGTAGTTTAAGATTACTTATTTGAGATTTTTCTTGTTTGTTGAGGTAGGCCTGTATTGCTAAAAATTTCCATCTGAGGACTGCTTTTGCTGCATCTCATAATAGTTGCATGTTGTGTTATCATTTTTGTTTGTCTCTAGGTAATTTTTTATTTCCCTTTTGATTTTCTCATTGATTAAATGGTTGTTCAGTTGCATTTTGTTTAGTCTCCACATATTTATGACTTTTCTAGCTTTTTTTGTGTAGTTGGTTTCTTGTTTCATAGCACTGTGGTTGGAAAAAGATGCTGGATATGATTGCAGTCTTTTTAAATTTATTGAGTCTTGCCTTATTTCCCAACATATGGTCTGTTTTTGAGACTGTTTCATGTGCACTTTAGAAGACTGTATTCTACTCTTTTTGGATAGAATGTTCTATGTTTATCTATTAAGTCCATCTGGTCTAGTGTTTCATTTAAGGCCACTGTTTCCTTGTTGACTTTCTGTCTGGCTTGTCTATCCATTAATGTAATGGGGAGTTGAGGTCCCCTACTATTATTGTGTTGCTGTCACTTTCTCACTTTAGGTCTGTTAATAGTTAGTTTATATACTTTGGTGCTCCTGTGTTAGGTACATATATATCAATAAGTGTTGTATCTTCTCGGTAGAATGTCGCTTTTATGATTATATAATGCCCATCGTTGTCTCTTACTATCTTTTGTATGTTGAAGTCTGCTTTGTCTGATATAAGTATGGCAACACCTGCTTCCTTTTGCTTGCCATTTTCTTGGAGTATCATGCTTCATCCCTTGACTCTGAGCCAGTGTTTGTTTTTAGGGCTGAGATGTGTTTTCTGGAGGCAGCATATTGTTGGGTCTTGTTTTTTAATTCATCTAGCCACTCTTTGTCTTTTGATTAGTGAATTCAATCCATTTACATTTGGAGTGATTATTGATACATGAGGGCTTAATACTGCTACTTTATCTCTTCTTTTACAGTTCTTTATTTCCATTGTTTCTTTTCTCTTGTATTTCTGATTGCCATTTCAGTTTGGTGGTTTTCTGTGATGGTTTTCTCAGTTTTCTCTTTATGATTTGTCACTCTAATTTTTTGTTTTGTGGTTACGTGAGATTTGTATAAACGATCTCATAGATGAGATAGTCCATTTTCTGATAGCGTCTTATCTCCATTAGCCTAAACAGGTTCCATCCCTTCCCTTTTCCCCTTCTATTTTTTCTTTGTTGTTGTCACAAATTTTTCGTTTTTTGTTTTGTGAACTTGTGACTAAATTACAGTCTTTATAGTTATTTTTCATGCTTTCTTTCCTTTATCTTTTATCTTATAATTAAGTTTTTGCTAACCAATTCTGATACAGAGCTGCAATTTTCTGATTTTGTTTGTTTATTTTCTTGCTCAAAGCTTTGTAAACTTTTGCCTTTTCCTTTGAGGTAGGAGGACTCCCTTCATCATTTCTTCTATGGCAGGTCTAGTGCTGGCAGCTCCCTCAGGTTTTGTTTATCAGGGAAAGCTTTTATTTCTCCATCATATCTGAGGGATAATTTTGCTGGATACAGTATTCTTGGCTGGTATTTTTTCTTTCAGTATTTTGAGTATATCATTCCATTCTCTCCTAGCCTGTAATGTTTCTGCTGAGAAATCCACTGAAAGGGTGACAGGTATTCCTTTGTAGGTTACTTTTTTTTTCTCTTGCTGCCCTTCACCTTTTTCCTTTGTCATTGACTTTTGACAATTTTAATATCCTGTGCCTCAGAGAAGGTCTTTTTGCATTGATGTAATTAGTAGTTCTGTTGGCTTCATATTCTTGTATGTCCAGCACTTTCCTCAGGTTTGAGAAGTTCTCAGCTATTATTTCTTTGAACAAGCTCTCTGCTCCTTTCTCCCTTTCTTCTCCCTCTGGGATACCTATAATCCTTATTTTACTTTTCTAATTGAGTCAGATATTTTTCCTAGAATTTCTTCAGTTTAAAAATATCTTAGTTTTCTGTCCTCCACCTGAAGCACTTCTAGGTGTCTATGTGCGAGGCTACTGATTCTCTCCACCATAAGTTCTGCTCTATTTTTTATGCTTTCTACATTATTTTTTATCTCTTTAGCTCTTTATATCCAGAATTTGTTTGGGTTTTTTTTTAAAGCTTCAGTCTCTTAGGTGAAGTATTTCTTCTGTTCATTAATTTTATTCCTGAGCCCATTGAACTATCTTTCTGAGTTTTCTTGTAACTCATTGAGTTTCTTTACGACAGCTATTTTGAATTCTCTCTCACATTGCAATCTTCTGTGACTTCAGGTTTGGTTTCTGGAAAGTTGTTGTTTTCCTTCTGTTCTGCAGTGTTACTGTAGCTCTTCACAGTGTTGATGAATTGATTCTCTGCCAGTGCCTTTGTGCTAGTTATCACATTTTCTTAATTAGGTACAGCTTTTGTTACTTTTGTTCTGGTTACATGGCTGTTGTGTTCCTCCACTGGCTCTCCGCCGGCTCATCAGATGCTGCTGTTCTGTGTGCCTCCTGCACTGCTGTTCCTGGGTTGTCTTGGGGTGCTGGTTGCACTGCTGCCAGGAGTGCTGGGTTCACAGTTGTCACTGACACTGGTGGGGGTCTGAGGACCTAGGGAGTTGTATACAGCCCTGCTGCTGGTGGATCTGGTGTCAGCGTTGTGCCACTGAGGGCTGGGTCACTGGTTCTGCTGTGGTTCCTGCTGCTTCTGGTCAAAGATTCCACCTGCCACTACTGGTGGGTGAGGGAGGGGTGGTTTTTCCTGTTCCCACTCCATTTGCTCCTGGTTGTGCCAGTGGGGCTACTTTGCTGTCCATATGGGTCAAGCCACAGCTCCTCAATGGGGTGACTTCATGTGAGCTGGGCTGCTGCCTGGTGGCGTACCTTCATATGGGCTGGGCTGATGCCTGGCAAGGTGCCTTCATATGGGCCGGGCTGCCACACTCATTGGGAAGGTCATGGGCTGGACACCTTTGTAAAGGACAGGCCACTGCACTTGGTGGGTGGCTTGTGCTCATGTGGGCGGGACCTCCATTCAGGCTGGGTATCTTTGTGTGCATGGGGCTGCTGTGGCACAGTGGGTGTCCCCACAGGCCTGCCAGGCTACTGCAGCTCAGCAAGCATTCGTGCAGGGTGAGCTGCCCCTACCTCCACTCACAGTCACACTGGCTGCTCTATGAGGATCCATGACTTGGATTGCTGTTGCTGGAGATGAGGAGGGGGTCACTTCCCTAGCTCCCTTGCTTCCCAGGAGTCTAGTCCACCCACCTTCAGATGAATAGTTGCATGGATCTCTTGGGTATCCTGTTGTGCTGTGTAGGGAACCCTTTTTTGGGTGATGGATGTGTGTTTAGTTGTAAATTAGAAGAGGGAGACAAAGGGAACAACTGATTCCACCATGATGCTGATGTCGTTCTGCCTTAGTTGTGTTCTTAAAGGGAAAAAATGATATCTCATTCTGGTGTCATTTTGTATTTCTTTGATTTCTAATAAGCTTGAGCATGTTATGTTTATGTTATGTGAAATACTTGTTTGTGTCTTTTATCCATTATTCTATTAGACTGGCTTTTTGTTGAAGTTCTTTATTTTGGATACTAATCTTTTGTTAGTTATTATTATTATTTACCATAATGTTAGCTTCTGTATTACATAAACCCAAATCTCTATGGCTCAAAATAATTTATTATTTACCTAACAGTCCCATGTGGATGTTACTTGGATTTTCAACTTTCAAGCAGTGATTTAGAGATCTAGGCTCCTTTCATCTCTTGGATCCACTGGCTTTAAATGTGGCTGCCAAAGTTGTCCTGGAATCATCTCTACTCCAGCCAACAAGTGGGGGAAAAGGGCCTAGAGAATCACATTTAGGAAGTTTTTATGAATAAGTCTTAGAAGTGGTACATGGTACTTTCACTGGCATACCATTGGCCATAACTCAATTATTTGGTCACATGTTATCTAATTGCAAAGAAGATTGTTCCCAATGTTATATATGTCCCAAAATATTGGGAAATATATGTCAATTTCCAAAAAAGAAGAAATGAATTAAGAGATCAGCCAGCAGCCTCAGCTATCAGTTATAATTGTTGCCAATATTTTCTTCTCTGTGGCTTTTCTTTTTACTTATTCTATGGTGTCTTTTGAAAAATGAAGTAATTGATTTTAATATGGTTTAGTTTCTCAAAATTTTCTTTTAAACTTGGTGCTTATTTTATCTTGTTTAAGAAATCCTACCTTATCCTGAGCTCATAAAGATATTTTCTTACATTTTCATCTAAAATGTTACAGTTTTGACTTCCACATATGTCTTTAATCTACGTGGAATTGATTTTTATTATAAAGAAGAGAATTCAATTTAATTTTTTAAAAATCTTAATATCTGTTTGTTTCAGCACTATTTATTGTGCTAATAATCCCTCCTTTTCTCAGTGATCTGCAGTGCCACTTCTGACATATTTTGTTGCATGTTTATGTGGTGGGTACATGTTCAAGTGGATTAATTTTAAGACTGTGTGTTTATTTGCATTGGGTAATTCTTTTAAATCTCTGAAACAACAGTGTATTTATTATTGTAGCTTTATGATGAGTTTTGATAACTGATATGACACATCTCTTCACCTTGTTCTTCTTCAGCGGTGTTTTGGACGTTGCTGATCCTTTGCTTTTTAGTATAATGTAACCAGTTACCAAGTTTCCTGAAAAATCTTGTGGAGACCAATTTGAAGAGAACTATCATTTTTATCATTTAAAATTTTCTATCCCTGAATATGCTATGTCTCCTTCAGTTAGGTGTTCTTCAATGTATTTAACTAAAGTTTTGTAGTTTTGTCCATATAGGTCTTATATCTCTTTATTAGATATGTAATATCTAATGTCTCTTATTAGATTCTGAGTAGCTTACGTTTTTGTTGCTATTTTAACTAGTTGAATTTTTATTAGGTTTTCTGTTTCTTGTATATAGCAATGCAATTGATTTTTAAATGTTTATCTTATATCCAGCCACCCTGTCAACCTCTTATTAATTGTAATATATTTTGTAAATTCCTCTGGTTTTCTTTGTAGATAGTCTGTAAATTATGGCAGTTTTGTTTCTTCCTTAAAAATCCTAATATGTTATACCAGTCTTTATACATTTTACCATACAAAAGTTGAATAGAGGTGATGAGAGTGGGTGTTCTTGTCTTGTTCCTAATTTTAAAGGGAATATTCCACCATGGGAAATGAAGTTAGCCATAAGTTTCTTATAGATACCCTTTTATCAAGTTAAGGAGCCTGATAAACTATCATCATAAATGGCGATAAATTTTATCAAATGTTTTATCTTTTGATACCTGGAGCATTTCCAGCCCTTTATAAATTGCTTGATTTATTTTACTGATATTTTGTTTTTTAAATCTCTACTTATGAATGAAATTAGTCTGTTATATAACTTTTTGTACTGTCTTTATCTGGTTTTGGTAATAAGACTAGTTTCATACGAGTTATTGATCTAAAGAGAGAATTAGAAAATTGGACTATAAAGCTGACAGAATTACGCAGAATGTAGTGCAGAGACACAGTATGATGGAAAATGTGAAAGAGGTGAGTGGACATGGAGGAGAGAATGAGAAGTCAAAGCCATGTCTAATTGTAAAAGGTGAGAGAGAGACTATAGGAGTGGTGGTAAACTCCTCAGCTATGTATTGGGTTCTTTTTCAAATCTTCCTGTCAATTTGACTTTAAATCTGCAAGCTTTTTACTGGTTCATTTTTTGGGTTTCTGTCTTTTTGTTTTAAAAATAATTGATAACTAGCATGAGAGCATGATAAGTCCATAAGAGTTGACATGGGAGTTAGGGCTTTATGGTGACTCACATAAATCAGGGTGAAGGCATAATGAAGTTAGTTCTAGTGAATTCCTTCTTGACATGTATAGTTCAAGGCGAGAAGACCTAGGGAAGCTAGATCTTAGCCCCAGTGCTTGGCCTCTTCTTCAGCCCCAAATGACAGTAGAAGACCTAAGGGAGGCAAGGCCTTAGACCCCTATTGTGCTTTCACTTTTGAACCCTGCATGTGGTGGTGTGTATGTATAAAAGGTATACAAAGTAAATGGAGAGTGTATGTTTTATATAGTTGGAAACATATAGTATATAAATTTCTATCCTGCTTGTACAGTTGCCATTTCATTATAATGTGATTAAACATTTCTTTTTTTGGCTGCCTAATAGTCTAACATAAGAATGGATCATTTTTTAACCTAAACATTTTCCTACTCTGGGACATTTCACTTATTTAAATATATATTTTTTTATGTTTCCTCTGATTTTGATGCTATAATGAACATTTTCATTTAAATATCTTTATTCTCATCTCTGGTTGTATCTGTAGGATGAATTCTTAAAAGTAAAATCCCTATGTCAAAGACTATGAACCTAAAGCTTTTGACTATACCATGCCACTCTACATTCCAGAAAGATTACACCAAATTATCTTCTCAGAGTGTATGAAAGTGCCCATTTTTCATAATATTGCAAACTTTATTATCATTTAGAAACAGCCTTGTTAATTCACTCCTTTTTTGTGTGTGTGAGAAAGATTTGCCCCGAGCTACCATATGTTGCCAATCCTCCTCTTTTTTCTTTTTTTGGTGAGGAAGATTAGACCTGAGGTAACATCTGTGCCAGTTTTCCTCTACTTTGTATGTCGGATGCCTCCACGGCATGGCTGATGAGTAGAGTAGGTCTGCACCCAGGATCTGAACCTGCAAACCCAGGCTGTGGAAGCAGAGCACGCAGAACTTTAACCACTGGGCCATGGGGTCAGCCTCTCATTCTTTTGTTTATCATCTCTGGAAACTAGTGAGGTTTTTCACTTTGACTTTTCACTTGGTTTTCTTTTGTAAATGTTCTACCAGTTTGTATTTTTATGGTTTTTTTTTTTGTTGTTGCTGTTTATTGATATGCATGACTTCTCATATATTAAGGAAATGAGCTCTATATAATATTTATTACAGATATTTTCAGTTTCTTGTTTTTCTACCTTGTTAATGCTTTCTAGACCTTCTACAACAGTTCTAAGACAATTATTGACAACTTTTTCTGGAAGCTTTTTTCTTTTTTGTTTAATATTACATCTTTTAAAAAATTTTTTAATTTTTTTAATTTTTTAAAATTTTAATGTTTTTCGGATGTACATCATATTTCAAATTCTGGATACACTACATCATGTTCACCACCCAAACACTAATTATAGTGCATCCCCTCACATGTGACCCTAATCATCCCTTTTGCCTTCCCCCCTCCCCAGTGGTAAGCACCAGTCCAGTCTCCAATGCTATGTGGTTTTTTTTTGTCGTTTTTATCTTCTACTTATGAGTGAGATCATATGGTATTTGACTTTCTCCCTCTGACTTATTTCATTCAGCATAATACCCTCAAGGTCCATCCATGTTGTCACAAATGGCCGGATTTCATCATTTCTTATGGCTGAGTAGTATTCCATCATGTATAAATACCACATCTTCTTTATCCATTCGTCCCTTGATGGGCACCTAGGTTGCTTCCAAGTCTTGGCTATTGTGTATAATGCCACAATGAACGTAGGGGTGCAAGTATTTTTATGCCTTTGTCTTTTCAAGTTCTTTGCATAAATACCCAGCAGTGGAATAGCTGGATCATATGGTAGATCTATCCTTAATTTTCTGAGGATACTCCAAACTGCCTTCCGTAGTGGCTGCACCAGTTTGCACTGCCACCAGCAGTGAACAAGGGTTCCCTTCTCTCCACATCCTCTCCAACATTTGTTGTTTCCTGTCTTATTAATTATAGCCATTCTGACCGGAGTGAGGTGATACCTCATTGTAGTTTTGATTTGCATTTCCCTGATAGCTAATGATGTTGAGCATCTTTTCATATGCCTGTTGGCCATCTGTATATCTTCTTTGGAGAAATCTCTGTTCAGATCTTTTGCCCATTTTCTAATTGGATTGTAGGTTTTTTTGTTGTTGAGCTGTATGAGTTCTTTGTATATTTTGGATATTAACCCCTTATCTGATATGTGGTTTGCAAATATCTTCTCCCAATTGTTAGGTTGTCTTTTCGTTTTGTTGATGGTTTCCTTTGCTGTGCAGAAACTTTTTAGTTTGATGTAGTCCCATTTGTTCATTTTTTCTTTTGTTTACCTTGCCCGGTCAGACATGGGACTTGAAAATATGCTGCTCAGACCAATGTCATAGAGCGTACTGCCTATGTTTTCTTCTAGAAGTCTCATGGTTTCGGGTCTTACATTCAAGTCTTTAATCCATTTTGAGTTGATTTTTGTGCATGGTCTAAGGGAATGGTCTACTTTCATTCTTTTGCATGTGGCTGTCCAGTTTTCCCAACACCATTTATTGAAGATACTCTCCTTTCTCCATCGTATGCTCTTGGCTCCCTTGTCAGATATTAGCTGTCCATAAACGTGTTGGTTTACTTCTGGGTTCTCAGTTTTTTCCATTGAGCTGTGTGTCTATTTTTGTGCCAGTACCATGCTGTTTTGGTTACTATGGCTTTGTAGTATAATTTGAAATCAGGCAGTGTGATACCTCCAGCTTTGTTCTTTTTTCTCGGGAATCCTTTGGCTATTCAGGGTCTTTTGTTGTTCCATATAAATTTTAGGGTTCTTTGTTCTATTTCTGTGAAAAATGTTGTTGGAACTTTGATAGGGATTGCGTTGAATCTATAGATTGCTTTAGGAAGTATGGACATTTTAACAATGTTAATTCTTCCAATCCCAGAGCACGGAATATCTTTCCATTTCTTTGTGTCTTCTTCGATTTTGGTCAATGAAGAAATGAAAGAAGAAATAAAAAAATTCCTGGAGACAAATGAAAATGAAAACACGACATGCCAAAATCTGTGGGCTACAGCAAAAGCGGTTCTACGAGGGAAGTTCATAGCAATTCAGGCCTACCTCAACAAAGAAGAAAAATCCCAAATAGACAATCTAAAAGTGCACCTAAAGCTACTGGAAAAAGAACAACAAACAAAGCCCAAAATCAGCAGAAGGAAGGAAATAATAAAAATCAGATCAGAAATAAACGAAATAGAGACTAAAAAAACAATAGAAAAAATTAATGAATCTAAGAGCTGGTTCTTTGAAAAGATAAACAAAATTGACAAACCCTTAGCTAGACTCACCAAGAAAAAAAGAGAGAAGGCTCAAATAAATAAAATCAGAAACGAAAGAGCAGCGATTACAACGGACACCTCAGAAATACAAAAGATAATAAGAGAATACTATGAAAAGCTATAGGCCAACAAATTGGGTAATCTAGAAGAAATGGATAAATTCTTAGAAACATACAACCTTCGAAAACTGGACCAAGAAGATGTAGAAAATTTGAATAGACCGATCACCAGTAAGGAGATCGAAACAGCGATTAAAAACCTCCCCAAAAATAAAAGTCCAGGACCAGATGGCTTCCCTGGTGAACTCTAGCAAAAATTCAAGGAAGACTTAATACCTATCCTTCTCAAACTCTTCCAAAAAATTGAAGAGGAGGGGAGGCTTCCTAACTCCTTCTACAAAGCAAACATTATCCTG
This sequence comes from Equus quagga, assembly GCF_021613505.1. NCBI lineage: Eukaryota > Metazoa > Chordata > Mammalia > Perissodactyla > Equidae > Equus > Equus quagga. The sequence continues at coordinate 117,735,394 of NC_060272.1, forward strand.
ATACCAAAACCAGACAAAGACAACACAAAAAAAGAAAATTACAGGCCAATGTCACTGATGAACATCGATGCAAAAATCCTCAACAAAATACTAGCAAATTGAATACAACTTTACATTAAAAAGATCATACATCATGATCAAGTGGGTTTCATTCCGGGGATCCAGGGATGGTTCAACATCCACAAATCTATCAACGTGATACACCACATTAACAAAATGAAGAATAAAAATCACATGATCATCTCAATAGATGCAGAGAAAGCATTTGACAAGATACAGCATCCAGTTATGATAAAAACTCTAAATAAATTGAGTATAGAAGGAAAATACCTCAACATAATAAAGGCCATATATGACAAACCCACAGCAAATATCATTCTCAATGGAGAAAAACTGAAGGCTATCCTTCTAAGAACAGGAACCAGACAAGTATGCCCACTGTCACCACTCTTATTTAACATAGTATTGGAAGTCCTAGCCAGAGCAATCAGGCAAGAAAAAGAAATAAGAGGGATCCACATTGGAAAAGAAGAAGTGAAACTGTCACTCTTTGCAGATGACATGATTTTATATCTAGAAAACACTAAAGAGTCCACTAAAAAACTTTTAGAAATAATATAGGAATACAGTCAAGTTGCGGGATACAAAATCAATGTACAAAAATCCGTTGTGTTTCTATACACTAACAACGAAGTAGCAGAAAGAGAAATTAAGAATACAATCCCATTTACAATTGCAACAAAAAGAATAAAATACCTAGGAATAAACTTAATGGAAGAGGTGAAAGATCTGTACACTGAAAAATATAAAATGTTGTTGGAAGCTTTTTTCTTAAGATTGAAATATGTTCCTCTTTTGTGCATTAGCAAGTATTAAACTTTATTGTTTTCCTTGTCTGTCTCTTCTCTGGACTGTGAGCTCCTTGAAGGCAAGGAAGGTTGATGTCTTATGCTTTTATCCCCACTATCTTTTCCAGTGATTGATAGTTCAATTTGAATAAATGCTTATTTAATGAACACATGAAAAAATATATATCCTGTTTCCATACTCATTTAGCCTATCCCACAGTGATGAAATATCCTTTGACATTAATTCTGGTAAGTGGGAAGTAGGAGCATTAAAGAGTCAGTTTTTGCAAGGGATTATCTAGTTGTGATGCAGGATAGTTACCTGTGGACTAAAAAATTCTGTTGTCTTTTCTTTCTTTTTTTCTTTTTTTTCAAGATTTTTTATTTTTACTTTTTCTCCTAAACCCCCCCCCCCCCCCGAGTACATAGTTGTGTATTTTTGGTTGTGGGTCCTTCTAGTTGTGGCATGTGGGATGCTGCCTCAGCATGGCTTGACGAGTGGTGCGATGTCCGCGCCCAGGATTTGAACTGGCGAAACCCTGGGCCGCCGAAGCAGAGTGCAGGAACTTAACCACTCCGCCACGGGGCCGGCCCCTGTTGTCTTTTCTTTAGTAGTCCTGAATTGATTTTGTACAATTTTCCAGTACAGCAAAGGAGAAAAAAAAATGTCATTATTTGTTAGCTTTGTTTTCTTGCTAATCGAAGAGTCTAGTATTGATAGTGGTTATTTGGCATCAACTAAAAGTTTTTAATTTCTCAGTTGGCAGAGAGGAGATCAGATTGCAGTACCTTAACTTAGGCTCAGAGTACTGTTAAGGCTTGTTATACTGTAGTTTGGAAGTATTATGCCAGAATTAATAACTGGTCACTTTTGCTTGCTTTCCATGATTTTTACTTTATTATTATTTCAGTTATACTTTTTTCATCATTTTCAACATGGAAGAATATCTGTCTTGTACTTTCTATAGATTTCTTACTGTTATAGCATCAAAATAATTTGTCGTCTATTAGGACAAGGTGTCACATATAAAGTACTTTTAAATTATGCTTATCACCATTTTATTTCACATCTAATTTTTAATTTATGTATATAAATTCATTTTGAAAAGTTGACTTGATTTAGTCTAGAGCATTATTTTAAATGAAAACTGCTTTGTAATTTATTGTTTAACTGTATTCCGCTGGTTTATATTTTTAATTCATTTGTATATGTAGATCTGGCCACAGAAGTGTATGGGAAATGATCTCTTGACAGTTTCATATTTAATCAACCTTCAGGAGAAAACAGCTTAACAATAAAATAATGTTATGACATGATATATAACCTTGATAAATGAAGAACTTTTTTATATATAAGAAAAATTTGAAGTCTTTGGCTTCTATAAGTGTTAACAATAAACTTTTTTCTAAAGCTATTTGTGCATTATATTAACAAAATTTAAGCTCATTATAATCATGCAAGTCCACTACCCTGTAGGAAAAATGAGCTATTTAAAAAAAAAAAAGCTTCCAATACATAGTCTGATATTTTAAGCCTGCTTTAAGTTCCAAGCAGAACGAAACAGCTCAAGATATTAAAATCTAGAAATTTAGCATATATAATAGAAACCGCAACTCAACTTTAACTGCTCTATAGTGGCACTTCTCTTGCTGCTATAATAAAACCTAAGAATGTTTTAGTGATTTTTTTCTCTACTATTATTCAAAATTACATTACCCTTACTGAAATCTGAATGGCTTTTAGTGGATTAATTAAACTGTAGCTGGTTTGCCATCTGGGTGCAGCTTGTTTAGCTGCCTTTCCATGGAAAGATTTCTCGTGGAATAAAGATGATTTTTTGTTAGAATACAGCTGCTAGGCTTCACTTTCTAAAAAACAAATAGTTTTTCCTTTCTTACATGAGATTTGTGATGAAATTCAATTTGTAAAATTTTAAAAACTCTATTATTGCCTTTCTTTTTAAAGGTTATTAATAGTACAACATAAGCTTTTTTATATTCATAAATTTGCAAAAAAATATATTTTGTGTCTTGATAACTTGTAATATTAAGTAGATCCTAGGTTCAGGCTAGATGTGAAAAAAATGGGAAAGAGGGAATTAACTAAATCTGATTTTTATGGCTCAAGTGGTTTCATTAAATTAGAGTGCTCTGTGTTGTTCATTAATGAACTTGTGCCATATGCTTTAACTGTTCTGGTCAATAGCTGATAAAGAAAGACTTGTGGGTTTGCTTTTTCTTTCTTTTTTTTTTATAAACTGGATAAAAATATCCATGTGATGGGCTTTTATCAAAGGAGTTACTTTGAATTCAGTAACTACTACTGAGGCAATATGGCTCGCAATTTGCGACCCAAAGGTAGTCATACATTATTGGAATACAGCCTACTGCGCTTCACATTACACAGATGTGAAGGCCTGATTATAGCTGCTTCATAATTAGCAGTGATCCGATTTGTTTTGTGGCATAAATGGTGCATGTGTAGAACATTAGCCATGGCACTCTCATTCAAATTCAACTCAAGGGCTCAGCGGCAGGCGGGTCACGAGCTTCAGGGAGTAGAAGCACAAGCTCCTCCATATGTTCTTGCTGCATCTTACTATGGCTATGAGCGCAAGATAAGTTCCCCAAAGAACCTAATCGTGTTCTGTAATTACAGCGCGGCTTTCTGCTGGCTAGAAATGAGGGAGAAGCTAAAACACTCCCTCATCAGATAATTTGTAAATTACTTTACATGGCGGATGCCTAACTCAGTTGGTTTTCAACTGCTGAAATTATAAATAATTGTAACAGATGTGGCAATATGGCTGGCCTCCAATAAATGAGGCCCTTGATAATTTGGCCAACCCTTTGACAGGCCAATTTAATAAAATGTGAACAAAATCTTCTTGCTAATAATTTATCATCCTTTTTCCCAATAGAATAAATTTAATTACCCTAGCAGTTAACAAGGTCACACCCAGATGCCAAACTCGGCTACAGTTTTGATAATGCAATCAGGAATTGAGAGGTGATGACAGCGTTGTTGTTTTTTTCATTACCTGGCTTCACATAAACACAGGTGGCGTAGCTTTCTTGTCAGTTTTTAATAATTACAGGCTATTATGGAATGCATAGTTAGCAGATTGAAAACCACACTTTAGTGAATTTGTTTGAGTATGATTGAGGTTTTAATGTATAGAGATGATAATGCATAACAAGCATAGTCCCTTGCTTATACCATTAGTGCACAAATTTCAATTTTTTTACTGGTGACATAAGTGTCACATGTTTATAAAACTTAGAGTATGCATTATAATAAGTAATAGATTGCAAATAAAAGTCACATATTTAGATATATACTGAATAGGAAATTTAATTCCTTTAATCTAGAAATTTATTTTAGGACACTGTTAAAAGATGTGCTTTAAATATTCAGAATTCAATTCAATTTTGACTGTGTTCAGTTTGGCTATTTAACGTATAAACAGGTCTATAGAAAAATCACTTAGTCTTTTCATCCTAATTTTTAAGTAAGTCCAGGATTAGTTTACTCTTGGGATTAGAATCTGCAGTCAATGTGTATATTAAACAGTTAATGCTAAACACTCTTTTGTGGCATGTAAATATCACTGATTTTTGTCAGTACAGTGTGATATTTACGTGTATAGAGGAAATAATTAGCCTGTTAGTTTGCTCAACTTTTTAACACAGATACTGTTGTCATCTACTGGATGTGACTATAAGCCAATACACTATCCACTTATAACCCATTCAGTATTAAGCTTTGTATGATGAGTGGAAGTAAAGTTATGAAATTAAATTTTTCCCTTTTATTTTGCTGTTCACTAATTTGGCTGTCCCACACAACTGTTTAGATATTAAAGGAAAGTTTAATTTGACTGTCTACTTTATAGTACTGAGTTTTGCTATAATGTGACATTAGGATGGTGTTTGTGAGAGGAGATAGTGATAGGTTAAATTTTACCTAAATGTAGTAAATGATTTCATTATATTTTATGATCTTTAAATGTAATGTGAGGATATTTGAGTTACAAGTAAGGGGATTGAAGGCATGCAAATATTTATATTTTTTAAAAGAGTGCTAGCTGACTTTGTTGTCGTTAGACATTTATTACTCAATTTAGTAGTCTTTCTAAAAGTGAGGTGCAAATTTAAGTTGGTACACGTAATTCCATTTCTGAACTTTTGTAGTAAGACTATTTTGATTTATGATATCATGTTTATTTGATATTATTTTTCTTTTTACTTAATTTTTTTAAGAATATATGACTATATTAAAGTGATCTGTTTTCAGGTTATGGATGATTCAGCTAACAATGTTTATTTTATAAGTTGGCGATAGATATATTTCTGCATTTCTAAAATCAATTTTAAATAAAATGAAGAGTTTTTGCAAGAGTTTTTGCAAAGATTTAGGCATTTCATGAGAAGAAAATTTTACATATATACACTCTATTAAAGAGTGTATATGTGTATATATATATATATATATATATATATATATGCTTTTTTATACTCTATCTTCTTCCAAGAGAATGTGAGTTGATTTTCAGAGAATAATCATTCAAAATGTCAATTTCTGTGATATATATGCATATAGGTTAGAAATTTTATATACAAACATATATTACAGATTTTTAAATACACATGTATGTTTGACCTATACTTAATTTTCAGTGAGATATTATTTTTGGAGAAACTATTTCTTTTGCTGAGATATCATGTCCTTTTTAAATGTTTTTGTTTTGCAATTGGCTACATTATGTGTTGACAGGTTTGAAATTTATAAATTTTTTAAGTAAGTGAGATAATATATGTGAAATGTTACCTAGAGCTAGAAACATAATACTTTTTCATCAAATGCTAGCTGTTATTATTTTAGTATAGTGGGACACAGATTAATATATTTAATTAAAACTTACTAATAAGACAAAACAATTTAACTTACAGTTTTTTGCAATTGTTATAGCTGTGAAAAATTTTCTATTTATTAGGCAGTGTTCACTCAGGCTTCACTGTAATAATGCCATACACTGTTGCTTGAATTTAATGCAACATGAGTAGATATTTAATTTATATAATTTTTCAATAGTAATTGGCACAACATTTAAAGGCTTCTCCTTCCCACCCCCCTTTTACTCTATATCTTCTACAGGACTTTGATCAAAATTACCTCTGTGGATCAATGTAAAAAATAAGTCATGTATTAATAATGGTCAATTTAAAGAGATTAGTTCCAATTGGAGGCATTTGGACACATAGTCCACTGATGATTTCTCATCAGATTAGCTATGGTCCACCACCATACCATTATCTTCTACGACTGGAAACTAAAAAGATGCAAAAGAATTTCTTATATTATAGAAAAAAGTTTATTTTAAAATGTTAATAATTCCTAGCCAAGAAAAGTTAACTTTTCAAAGTCTGGGATTTTAAGGGCAATAGATAGAATAAGCTTCCACAGTCGGGGAATTGTTAGTCTTGATTTTACTAAGCGTGTAAAGCAGCACTTAAAACACATAGGGATAAGTAAGGATATGTGACAATATACATATCTTAAAAGTAAAGTGAGTATACTATTGATCTGTTGATAGGGGACAAAAGAGTAACTGTATGGTGGAGTAACCTGACAAGCGCTGCTTTAGCTAGGTGATCAAGGTCCAAAATCAACAGTCAAGTCATGTTGGCAGTGTGTACCCTCGCTATGATGTGATGAAAATGTACTTTACTTCTGTGATCTCCCTCCCCAAAACTCGTAAGGAGCATCCCATAATGTATCTGAATAGTGCCCTTCAAAACTGTCCATGTCGTCAAAAATAAGAAAAGTGAGAAACTGGCACAGCGAAGAGTTACTGACATGATAATTAAATGTAATGTGGTATGGTGGATGGGATCCTGGAACAGAAAAAGGACATTAGTTAAAAGATGTGGAAATTTGAGTAAACTATTGTAAAGGGAAAAAAACTTTTTTCCTTCCTACATGGGGAATAATTTAGTTCTTCCTTACTACAACTTTCTTCCCTGTGAATTTGCTTTACTAGTCACACAGAACACTCACATTTCTGACTCTTCTGGTCACCAAATGTGTGGAGGTTTTTTCCCCACAACAAGCTATTCTCTGTGACACCAGCTAGATGTCCTATAATTTAACTCAATTCTGACACTGTCTACCTGGAGATAGCATCAGATCCCATAGGTTAAGGGCTGGGTCCCACAAGACTTCCCCCTCCCCCACACACTTTAGAGACCAGTTGCAAGCTCAGGTTATCACCTGGGCTTTTGACCAACCAGCTAGATTGAAGGTTCCAAAGACCGCCTCTTTGGGTTCAGCTAATTTCTAGAGCAGCTCACAGAACTCAGGGAAATGTTTATTACCAGTTTATTAAAGGATCTGATAAAGGGTACAGATGAACATCCAGATGGAAGAGATGTGTAGGGTAAGGTATATGGGAAGGAGCGTGGAGCTTCCATGCCCTGCCCAGGTGCACCACTCTCTCAGCACCTCCCCGTGTTCACTAACCCCGAAACTCTCTGAACCCCCTACTACTGGGATTTTATAGAGGCTTTCTCACATAGGTGTGATCAATTATGAACTCCATTTCCAACCATTCTTCCCTCTCTGGAGGATAGTGGGTAGGGCTGAAAATTCCAACCTTCTAATCTTGCCTTGGTCCTTTTGGTGACCAGCCCCTGTCCAAGAGCCATCTAGGAGCCCACCCAGAGTCACCTTAATAGAATAAAAGATGCTTCTAGTGCTCTTATCACTTTGGAATTTACAAGAGTTTTAGGTGGGAGCTGTGTGCCAGGAATCAGGCAGAGACCAATATACATATTTTCTGTTATCTCACAACTATGGGCCTCAGTTAAAAATAAAGTGTGAATATTGGTTCATTAAGTGTAACAAATGTACCATATTAATTTTAGATGTTAGTAACAGGGGAAACTGGGGTGAATGGGAGTGGGAGGTGTAGAACTCTTTATAGTATCTGCTTGGTTTTCCTGTAAGTATAAAACTGTTCTAGATAATAAAGCCTGTTAGTTAAAAAAAAAAAAATCAGGTTAAAGGACAGAATTACAGTGGTTTCCATTTTCTTTTTAAAGTCTGGGTAATATATCCCAAACTTATCACTAGCAAACTCTGAGAGATGAGATTATGGGGAGACTTTCATTTATATTTCCCCATCTATACTGAAAATTTTATATTAAATTTTTATTCCTTTTTTTTTGGAGAAAAAAAGTTTTACATTTTGAAAAACGTTTAATGACGTGTTCATTATTAAAAGAATTTAAGGAAATTCAGGTAAGTATGAAGAAAATAATTCACATAGAATTCCTCCTCTCAGCAATAACACTGTAACATTTCAGGGTTTTTTCCACACATATTTGGTGAAATCTATTTCTATACTGTATACTATATTCTTTGGTAAACTGCTTTTCTCACCTAACAGTTTGTCATGGATATCTTTCTGTATCAACCGTGAGCATGCTAGAATGCGATATCAAAGACTTGATACACTTTTATGTGCTTTGATACATGTTTCAAAATTCCCCCAGAAAATTTGTAGCAGTTTATACTTCCACTACCATGTTCTCAAAACACAAGAGTCGTAAAGTGAGTCTGGCAAACATTTTAAAATTAGGAGATTTCCCTGAGAAATTTGAATTCCTGCTGCTTTTGAAAAATCAGTAATCTGGCAGTAGTGGGCCACATTCCTCTGTGAAAACACTGGGCTGGAGCTCAGTAGCAACTGCCACAAATACTCTCCGTACTCCCTCAAAGTGAGGCCGAGTGTGGTTTGACATTTCATTTTATTTGTACTTTTAAAAATGGTGGTATTAAGAGAAATGTGACATACTTCTTGTGCATATATCTCTATTAGAAGTGATAAAAGGCTTGAGAGAGAGAGAAAGACCACAGTTTTTAAAAACTGGGAGCATGTGTAAGTTTTCTTGTGGAAGTGAAGAATATACCTACATGTTTTAATATGTATACAAAGTGTCTCTGTTGAATAGATTCTAAGCTGTAATTTTAAAACAAACTAAACACAACCCATTTTACTTATTTATTTACATTATCTCCTTGGCTCCCATGTGAATTTAAGTTGATCACTAGTTTCATAGTATTTTAATTTTGAATTTCTGTTATTGTTTATTGAGGAATTTCAAAGAAATGCTGCTGAAATATGAAACCTCTTATTAGTATAGTGACAAAATGCACTGTTGGAGCATATTTTATGTCTTCATGAATATTTGAATTATTTATCATTGTAGTTACTTGACCGAATATTCACATTTTTACATTCTTATCTATTGCATTTTAATCCAATCATGATTTAGAAAACTCATTTGTTAAAGAGCACAGGATTGCTTATTGGATATACCAATAAACTAAACTTGTGTTTTTCCTGTTTTAGTCTAAATTTTTGTTTAACCTTGAACAATTTATTTAAAATTTCTTTGGTAAATTATGGGATATTTATATATTCTTCATAATTTTATTCAGTGAAACCTGGGCAAGAACAGGTAGCCTTTGAAAACTGTTTAGATTGGCAGCCCAATCAAAGGAAACATTTATAAACATCATAAATTTGCTTACGAAATAGGAGGAAAAAATAAAAGAAATAAAAGCTATACGGTGATTAACAGGGGGAGAAAAGAATAGGACAAAATTCTTTTAGAGTTTGCAAGAAAAGTGCTTTAAGTATTTTAATTTGACGTTCAGAGCAAGGTAATGGAATAAGTATTTAATATATTTTAAGTGTGATAATAGTACAATGTAAACAATATGCTGAGGAAAATATTTAGTAGTCTGATAGAATAAAGGTTGGGAAACAAATTAAGTGATTTATGTATGAGGAAAGTGTAATAGTATAAATCAAAGATGATCCCTCTCATTATAAAAATTACAGGTTAGAATTAGGAAAATTTTGCCTATCCCCTAAAAAAAGAAAAAAGTGGTCAAAAGAGAAAAGGATAATATTTCCCATTATTGGTTCAGAAAAGTTAAACATATATATTTTTTCATAGTCCTTAGGAATATTGTTTAGGAAGAATGAGGCTGTCCACATTTTAAATGAAACTATGTTCGGGGCTACTGGATCCATATTGATAATATTAGAATCGTAAAATCTGACTTTTCTATGCTAGAAGTAAAAAAGCCTTTGTTTTCACTATGATTTAGTGTTTTTGTTTTTTTAAGTGGAGTGCTTAATTTGAAATAGCATATATGCATGGATTTTAATGGTCTCAAATATATTCAGTTAAGATGTTAGTAGAATATTGCAGAATGTTAGTTTTCAGAACAAATTTTGTATAAGCTTAATTTTCCCCTGATTTCTATTGTTAAAATGTAGTGCTTACCATTAGCAGTTTATCTGGTATATGAATAAATTTTAAAGTAGAATAGTATGAACTGTATTGACTTTTAAGAGTATCAGTTTTTTGAGCTATTGTTAAATTATGATACATTAAAAGCTAACTAGAGCTATAGGGCTGTTGGTTTCCTTTTCCCAGGTACATATTCAGTGGTATTACATAACTCTTGATGATCAGACAGTGAATTGAGTATTTTGTGAGGAAATACATGTGTGTATAACCATAAATTTGAAATAATTTATAGATGAGTAGTGTCTATCATGGAACCATGCTTCAAATTTTTTCTCCTGCAAATCTCTATCACAGTATTTGTGAAAATATTTATTCAGACTCTTGGTTATTTTATTGAAAAATGCCATTATATTAGGATGACAGAAGTTTAGCTAATGCTGGTTCACAGTTTATTATTGAAATGAAACTTTCTTTCTCTGAATACTTGTGATTTAGATAATTTAATATTATATATAAGTATTTGCATATATATGTAAATAATATGAGATGCAAAGGTACATATACTTTGCCCATATACTTTTTTTTAATAGATATCCCAACGGCCATCTTTATCGAGCTTAGAAACCTTAATGGTCTCACAGAAGTCTGAAATTGAGTATTTACAGGAGAAACTGAAAATAGCAAATGAAAAACTGTCAGAGAACAGATCTACCAACAACGGTTCCTCAGAGAAGAGCATCCTGACAAGTGCTGACGGGAAACATAAGGTAGGTACGTTTGTCATTTTGCAGATTTGTCAGCATTTGGCTGGCAAGGCAAGAGATGACGTTAAAAAACAAACAGCAGCGTTTACTTCTCTGCCTATATTTCTGGAAGCTTTTAAAAAAATATTATGTGCCAAATGCTTGATAAAATAATTGTTGGGAGTAGAAAGTTTTCCCTTTCTAAAGACATAGTATATTCCTAATTAATTAAATACATTAGTGGTTGTATACCTATTTTGAAGTAAATTAACATTCTTGTATTAAAAAGTTTTGGTAAGTATCCCTTGTCTATATAATCTATAGATAAATTAATCTAAGTAAAAATTTTAAAGTGGTATTAGTCATTAACTCAATTTTCTAATTTTAATTAGAAGAAAAATATACCTTAATGCTTCTGTTTCACTCAGATATGATAGTTAAAATACCGCCCATATGGAATATAAACTATAAATGGAATTTAACATTAATTTGTGGAGTTATATATTTTCAGATTTAAAGGCATAGCAATAGAGAAAAAATAAGCAAATTTTTCATAGTATATTTCTCATTTCTTAACATCTCAGCTTTTCCTTTTGTAGTATTCATTACATATTCCTATTATGCTGTGAAAGATTCTATGAACATTGACTGATATAAAAATTTTATAATATCACATTGTAAATATGTTGTTTCTGAATAAATTGAAATAACAATTCCCTAAAAGTAAGGAGTTTTAGACATGTTTTTCTCACATTTGTTACTTCAGCAGTAGAAAATATCTTTAAAAGTAGAAAACCATGTTTTCAAGATAATTGTTTTTAGTTCTTTCCAGGTTTTCCTATGAGTAGAACAAACTATCTTAATAAAGGAACCATTTAAAATTAGACCCATGTTTCTGCAGTATTCTTATTTACTCTAATATTACTAGTAATTTTCAGAAGAGCGAGCTTTGTTTACGTATGTATGTATGTATGTATTTAAACATAACTGCATTGTCCATTTCTTGCCGTTTTGGAGTAGTTTTACAGCATTGAGCTTTATTTAAATGAAAGAAAACATTCCTAAAATTGAGAGACAGCATTACTGGGCCTAAGTTGGTTGCTTGCTGTATTACTGAAGTTTAAAAATGTACCACTTTGATGTTTCATTGCTTTTAACAAAAGTCAAGAAAATAAGAGTGATATTTTGAACAAAATTTTCTTTCATTTTCATAAGAGTATGCAGTAAGTATGAACAATATGTTGCCCAGCTTAATACTTGCTTTCACATATTCTTTCTCCAGATTGGTATATGAAGCTGTACATAATATAAACACACATTCTTGTCTCTAGTTAGCCACATTATAGTTAATGACCATATGGTCATTATGGTATAAGATCTACTGTCTGTTGTATTTATATTCCTCAAGCATATTGTTCCTTCAACTTCACAGTGTGTTAAACTATTTCAAAGGGAAAAAAATCCTTTCCCTCTTGTTTCTGGTTGTCCTATCAAGTGTAACCTTGGACCCTTATAGAGCAATTAGACCAGCCTCTATCCCCTCCTTTGTAATGAGGTTTCTTGCATTTCTGAGTCTATAACCCTTTAGTCTTCCCTAATGGGACATCATTATTCTGAAAGAAACAATGTAAATGTAAATGAATATTCTCATTAACGAGTCACAGAGAAACCTTTAGCGGTAGCACTGTGGTAATTCCGCTTGTTATTTCTCCAGTATTCCATGCAGGATTTTTTTTATAATTCATTATTAGTATTCAAAATTACTTGTTCTTTAATTTTGCATGTCTTTCATAATCCAGTGTTCCAACTAGTTCAACCATGTCCTTGTTTTATTCTCGAGGAACCACCTGTGAAACGTTCAAGGTCTTTGTCCCCAAAGAGCTCTTTCACAGACTCAGAGGAACTAAGGAAGCTGAGAAACGCTGAAAGAAAGATTGAAAACTTAGAGAAGGCACTACAACTAAAGGTGAACAATAAATCATTTCTTTAGTAATAACCTTGCAAAGATAAAGATATACCAAAGTACATTCATTTCACAAATTACTGCTTATCATTTATCTTTCCTGAATTTATTTACATGTATAAAAATATGTAGTCGGTTGATCTTGTTTTTAAGATTTCTGAGGATCATAAAGTAATAAAAAATAAGCTACTTGTAAACTAAATGTTTATTCACTACTTAAAATTATTTGCAAATATTTTGACTTAATATTGGGAATAAATTTCTTATAGTTTCTCAGAAACAAAAAAATAGAACTGTAGCTAGTGGAAAGAGAATTTCTTGTGGTTCTTTATAAATGATAAACACATAAAAAGAAAAATGAGTTAAAAAGCACACCAGCCTAGCTCAGGCCACTTAAAATTGTCCTTTATAGAAAATTACATAGTCAAATGACAAATAAATATACGTTATTTTTTACATTTCAACTGAATTTGTCTCAGAATACATGACATTTGAGTCAGTGGTCTTCCAGTGTTTAAGAAGCATATATCTTAATGGCCTGTCTTTGAGATTTTATACTTTCCAAGTCATATTTTGTGAATCCTCTTTCTCAGAAGAAGTTGGTTGTGCATATTGAACCAGTTTTATGTGACTATGTTGAGGGCTTTTATTTTTTCTGTGAATTTAATATGGCTAAACTTGTCATTCCTCATTCACAACTACCCGAAGGCCTGTACTATTTAAGATTTAGTCATTTAATTGAATCTCAAATAGTTTTATGACATTCTATGACAAGCCCAATTTACACATGATTAGAATCCAATACCGTTAAAACTTAAATCCTTTTTCATATAGTACAGATTACTCTTAGGTAGAAAAAGATTCAACTTAACATTATGTGTATTTTAGAACAAAATATGGTTTACAGGTATAGTTAGCCATAAGCTCCAATTAATAATGTTTTCTACCTTTCCACTAAACATTGTGTTAATTTATATTTATTCAGACCTAAGCTGTTAGTTCTAAAACCAAGGAAAATTATCAACTATTGTTTCTACCAAAAATGAAATGATCAGATGACCTCAGCTTGCTAGCATTTAGCCTGCTTGAAATTTATATACCTGGAATTATTTGCTCATTCATTTGTTTACTCAGTAACTTATTGAGCAATGCAGTTAGCCAAGCATTGTACTAGTCACTTGTTGTACAATAGGAGAAAAGGTGAGTTTCTATCGTTCAAGACCCTTTCTCTAGTTAAGAAGATGCTAAGTGAGTTTTAGAATCAGTGTATTAGTGTAAACTTGAGGGTACACACAGGATATTATGGACATGTTTAGAAAGCCAATCTATCATCTTCCTTCTTGTACGTGATTCTTGAAATTCATATACCAACGCATCTCTCCTGTATTAATCTCGGTTCTCCAGAGAAACAGAACCAATAGGATACAACCTTTTAGTCTTCCCTGATAGGACATCATTATTCTGAAAGATAGGTATGTATATATAGAGAGAGAGTGATTGATTGATTGTAAGGAATTGGCTCACGTGATTATGCAGTCTGGGAATTTCAAAATCTACAGTCATCAAGCTAGAGTTCCAGGAGAGCCAATGGTATAGTTCCAGTCTGAGTCCAAAGGCCTGAGAACCAGGAGAGCTCATGGTGTACGTTCCAGTCCCAGTCCAAGTCTGAGTCGGAATCCCGGAGACCAATGTCCCAGCTCAAAGACAGGCAGAAAGAAAGAATTCTTTCTTACACAGCCTTTTATTCTATTCAGGCCTTCAATGGATTGGATGAAGCCCATTACATTGGGGAGGGTAATCTGCTTTACTCTGTCTGCTGATTCAAATGTTAATTTCTACAGAAACACCTCTACCAATAACCCAGAAATAATGATTAACCAAATATCTGGGCAGTCAGATTGACACATAAAATTAGCCATCACATATCCATTCAGTAGTAGATGATCTCCACTCATTGGCCCCCCACAGAAGTCTGCGAGTCTTTGATAGTCACTTGTTTTTGGCAGGAAGGAGTAAAGCAGTTGAGACGTTTTTAGATCTATTGTCTTCCACCTCTTGAATTTCTTATTTCAAAAGAGTCTCAGAAGCATTATAGTAATTTATTTCCTCTTTCCTTTCTCCTAACAACACTCTCTTGATGAGGCCTCAAGTTTATTTTCAGAGTAAAATTCTTTTTTTACCCAATTTCTGTTTCATTTACACATTTTCTGTATTCCTTTTTCAAGTCAATTGATGATAGTCCGGAATTCGAATTATTCCACCACACACCCAGCTGGGTGAGCAGTGTGGGATAGGTTGTCGAGAGACCAAAGAAAAGACCCAGAGACAGTGAACGAGACATATGGGTTTATTGGGAGTTACTTATAGGGAAGGTCCAGTGGCAGCCGGCTGGACAGCAACGTGCACCTGCTACCACCTCCTGAGAGAAGCTGGCTTAAGTACCCAGAGGAACAAAGGGTGTGTACTTGCCAAGGGGGGTCACCCTTGTATGACCTGCATTCCAAGGACCAGAGCCCCCCTGGAGGAGTTCTATGTTGCCTCAGACTGCGAGAGTCTTGGCGCTAACTCTCCCATGAGAAATCAGCTGGGTTGGCCAAGCCCAGGACTGTTATTATTGTGAGTGCTGGCACATAGCCCAGACAGGAGCCTCAAGGATGCATGGTTTTTAAAGGGCTACACCAGCTAATGCCCCTAGACAAATGTAGGTTTTCTTTCACAGATTGCAAGATAAGGGAAAAAATGGGAGCAAATTTTTTTCCTTGCATTTTATTATTGTTAAGAAAGGATTTCTTATTTTAACAGAACAAAATAGTTGAATGAAAAAGGCATTATAGTCAAGAGCATTTAGCAAAAGTGCGTAAACAAAACCTGTATAGTAAAGCAATTCCAAGGAGAGTGATTGGGCCCAGGGTACTTTTTAATTTTCAGCCTGACTTTAGTAAGTATAGCTGTCATATTTAGTGAAGACAGAAGACCTCTTTCTATATTCCCCTTATTAGACTATAATATTAATATTATTGCTATTACTCAAGTGCATGTGAGTCTAAGATAAGATAGGAATTAATGATGTGTCTGAATTAGTTTCCTAGGGCTGCTGTCACAAACTACCACAAACTGGCTGGCTTAGAAGAACAGAAATTTATTGTCTCAATGTTCTGCAGGCTAGAAAAGTCCAAAATCAAGGTGTCAACAGGCTTAGTTCCTTCTGACGGCTGTGAGGGAGAATTCCCTCCTTCCTTCCTCTCTCCTAGCTTCTGGTAGTCTCAGGTATTCCTTGGCTTATAGATGGCCTTCTCCCTGTGTCTTCACATCATCTTCCCTCTATGTGTGTCTCTCCCTGTGTCTAAATTTCTCCTTTTTGTAGACACCAGTTATATTGGATTAGGACCCACCCTAATGACCTCATTTTAACTTGGTTACCTTTATCAAGACCCATATCTCCAAATAAAATCACATCCTGAGGTAGTAGGGGTTAGGACTCCAACATATCTTTTTTGGAGGGATTAGTTTCAACCCATGACAGTGACTTACGGTTTTTAAAGTACATTTGTTGATCATGGTGCTCCTTTTGTAGACCATTACCCCCTAATACATGTTGAATTTTTGTCATGGTCTTTCCCATACTGATATTCTATTGACTACTGCTCTGCCAGAAGCTAATGGGACATGGCAGACGACAATGTTCTGTGCCCCATTATTGTAAACACTGGATTAAAAGCTTTTTTTTTTTTTGTAAGCCTTTAGCATATCAATGTGCATTGTGAATCTGCAGAAAGGTATAAATACATTATTTCCCAGATTTATTTGATTATATATACCTATTAATATTTCCCAAAAGACTGTTGTTCCATGGAAGATACAATTGGAAACAGTAAAAGACAGAAGACATTCTCCATGGGACAGTAGGTAGCCTTAGCATCCCCAGTTGATCACCAAGGTGGAGCCTTGGTGAAGGGAGGGAAGGACAAATGCTTCACCAGTAGACCATGGAACATACATATATATATACACACTTTGATACATAGAAATGATGTTTTTTATTATGTCAGCAGTAAGTCATGCATATTATTCTAATACTAATTAAGAATTTTGTATAAATATTAACACATTGTCTTGCTCAGCTTACTTCTCTGACTAGTTGTACGTGTTTTCAAGAGGGATGACCAATGTTGTAATAAAAGAGCCAATAGTAATAGAAGACATGAAAGCTCTTATTATAGAGATCCCACCCATTTCTAAATCCTGACTTCATGAAGGTAGTGAACTAACAACTTATAAAGTATAATTTGGAAACCAGTGCATCAGAGCTTTATGAAATCTTCACTATACTTGAGATTACTAGTGCCATGAATCCCTGCTTTACTGATTTTCATGCATTTGACAACTTGATTCTATTAGCATTTTTCTATGCCGTTTAGTAACATCAATATGTCCTTTGAATATAGTTTAAATGTCTTGTATTTTTCAATGCTCTAATATTCATGAACTTTATACATTCTGCTGAAATTAAACATCTGTGGAAGCCTTGGTGTTCTATAAAAGGCTTTTTTTTTTTTTTACTTTTTTAAAACCTTACTATTATTCTCTGAAGTTTGAGCCACTCTTTGATTAACAGTGTTTATGCTCTCAGTTCAAAGGTCAAGGAGCCGTTGACCAAACTAAAAGATTAGATCAAGAATCATTTCTATTCTTATGAACTCAAAAGTAGAATTGCAAATCGCGTTGAAGAAATTCAGTTGATACAACTTTCCTATTTTCTATTTTCCAATGTTTTGGTCACTCAGATTTGTTTGCACACAGAAATTAGAGCCTCTAGTTTAGCTAGTTTAATTCTAAAATACATAGACAGTACTCAGTGAATGTTTTATAGAATGATTTAATAAATGGACCTAATTCAGTGACAACCCAGGGGATATTTTTGTGTATGTCCTCTTAGGAAAATGTAGTAATTACTGATACTAAATGTATTTTTCAGTCTTTACACTTAATTTTGTTGTAAGATCTTTGGGGATAATATTTCCCAAATGAAGTACAATTTTTTTTACTTAGGCTATTATAAGTCAAATGGGACTTACAGAACTATAATCCAAACTACAATTAACTTGTATTTGTTAGAATGTTATGAAAAAGTATTTTGATTATTCTTTTTAAACATTTCTTTTGAGATATCTAACTTTTGACTGACTACTTCAGCCAACATTTGTTCTTGCAGTAAAATAGGGAAAAACATTTTTCTTTGAACTGTATATAATGTATCTTATATTTACATTTTTACAAAATTTTACTGTCTATTTTTGAAGGAGGACAAAGAAACAGTTTCAGGACTAATTTCACGCATGTATTACAATTTGATATCAGCATACTCAAAGCAGGAATCTACGGGTGACACTGCATTTAAAAATTATTATTATGAATTCTATCAAGTTGATTTATCAAATAATCTCTGGTTTGGTTTTATTTTTAATAGTTTAGGTTTTAATAATTTTATAAGAATTATGTAAATACTCTGTATTAGGTATAGATAAATTATGAAACATGTAAAACTAAAGCAGAAAGATCATCCACAAAACTGTTTTTCCATAAGTACTACTTAGTGGAAGGAGTCGCTTATTTCAATTACTATAGGAAAACCAAAACTATTTGCTAATGTTGAATATATAACACTAAAGTTTTAGGAATCAGAGGTGGCCACATTGAGTGCTTTAATTAATTGCTATGCCTAATACAGAGCCTAGGACATTGTAAGTGATATATAGGACTCAGGAAATTTTTATTGAGTCTTAATCTTTGGTTTAATAGCATAATATAGTTGATTTCTATTTGAGAATTAGGAAAAACATTGGGTATGAATTCAATGATTAATTGTAGCTGAGCCAGTACTGAAAAATGCTAAAATAATGGCAGTACTAACAATAAGAAACTCAATTTGTTCTGTTAATTCAACGGAGAATTATTGTGAAAGGTAGTAGAAAAAATTTGGATATCCCATTCTATTAATTTTTACTTCTTGCTCAATCTTTTAGGTTCTGTTTACTCAGAATTCTAAGGGCTCTAATACAGACTTTTAATGATTCCAAAATACTGTATTTGTGTGTAATGATTTTTAAGAAACTCATTGTAAAATAAAAGTTTATGGGGAAAGAACTTTGACTTAATTAAGAATAATTAAATAAAGCTATTTTAGAAGTACTTAAAGAGTATTCAGTTTAACTATAAGTTTATTTTAAAATTATGTTTTGACATGAATCTTTTGTAATTATCTGTAAATTTCTTGTAATTAAATTATTTTATTAATAAGTTTATAATATATCCTGTTTAAATTCCTAATAAGTAAACCTTACTAGTTCTTGGGGAATTCTAATACACATAATTAACTTGTGTTCATTTATGAGAAGATAAGAACATTATCAATTATCATTCTTCTATTTGGCTAATTTAAATTATTCATTTATTTTACATACTTAAGATTAGAAAGCTTACTGTTCAAAGAAGTGAAGTGATATTTGGATTGTTTACCAACAGTATGGAAAACTCAAGGTCAAGGTTAAATCATCCTTTATGTCTTAGAAGAAGGGTTATAAATAGCTTCTATTTTGAGGATGGAGAAACTGAGGAACACGGAATTTAAGTAGCTATGGGAAGGCAAAATTTAGTAACTTTGAGCAGCAGGACTTGAACTCTTTGCAGCACTTAAGACCCTGCATGTAATAGGCTCTTAATATATGGTTCTTTAACTGAAATTAACAAAAATTCAGTATCCTTAATTTTTAACCATGATATTAAACCGTGCTACTTTTTAGCGAGTTTGCAGTAACTGTGATTTGTGTATCTTCTAAAACCCTTAAGGATAACATTTATTTGGATTGCCTCTGTCAAGTGATGCCCTTCTCATGCTTTTCATCAAGCGCTTCTATTTCCATATGGCAAACAGACCACTTGGTACACACGCAGGGCTCAAATACTTTCTATAACTACTTAAGAGAATTATTGAAGTTATCCTACTAGACATATATTCTAAGTAGAGCAACAAAATATCCATACTGTTGAGACAGGTAGAATTGTAGTAAAATAATGCACACTGCTGAGATGAGACATAGATGGTCAAGGAAGCAGTGAATTTGCCTTCTAAATGATAAGGGCATCAATGTTAATACCTGGGAAGAGGAGGTGGAAGGAAGCTAACTTTTGCTTTGTGCCTCTATAGGGCAAGCACAGTGCCAGGGGCTTTACCTATATATTAGCTCATTTAATCTAGTCGTCATAATTTAAATCTGTATGTTCTTTCCCATACTTTACAGAAAAAGAAATTGAATTAATTTAAATAGTGTTCTTAAGATTATGGAGCTGACAGGAGAAAGCTCCAAGAATGGAATTCAACTCTTTCTGACTGCCATATGCCTATACATTTCACCTCACTATAATATTAGAGTACCTGTTGCCCCCACTAAATAAGTATACAAGCTCCTTCACACAGAAATATGAAAAAGAGTTTAAAAAACAAATATGAAATTTTCAAGGGTAAAAAATTCAAGAAGTCACTTATTTTACTTTGAGAAATACAGTTCATAGTGATATAAATATATCCTCTGAGGACTGAAAATTTGACCTTTATAAGTTCATTTTGTGATTATATCTAAAAATAAAGATTTATCTCATGTGTTAACCTAGTAATGTTTAGACTGTCTATTCTGTGACCTCTTCAGGAGTACTAAGCCCAGCTCTCCCATCTTAGGTCTTCATGATACAAGCCAAAAGGTTAAACTAGGCTACTTCTAACTTAGGTGCAAACTGATTTGCTTCCTCTTGTCTAATACATGTGCTTTATGAGAAACTCACCATGAATCCATGGGCTGAAGAATTGGTCTTACTATGATTAGTGTCCTTACACTAATTGTATGTGCACTTATAACTAACAAAATAATCAAGCTTTATGTATGGACAATCCTTGTGTTGAAAAGAAAAAAAAATTTTAAATGTTTAAGATTAGCCCATAAATATTTGTATGTATGCTAATTAAAACAGGGAAAGAAATGAAACTAATTTGATAGCAGTTTTGAAATTACTTAAAGCAGCTTAACAAAATCCAGTGAGTGGGTCGAATTTATCAAGCAAAGCTATTCTGTGACTTTAGGAATTCTTCCTTTTCCTCTGCTTAAATAAGTATTACAAATTCATTCATATTGACATACTGTTTTCTTTCAAATTTTATGTTTTGATGGGTAACCTTTTATTTACAACATTATACTAATACTTCTTCAAACTTGTGTACTTGCTTTTTTGTGTTCTACAGAGCCAAGAAAATGATGAGCTAAGAGATGCCCATGAAAA
Organism: Equus quagga; assembly: GCF_021613505.1. Lineage (NCBI taxonomy): Eukaryota > Metazoa > Chordata > Mammalia > Perissodactyla > Equidae > Equus > Equus quagga. The sequence continues at coordinate 117,756,606 of NC_060272.1, forward strand.
ACGCAAGGAAAGGCTACAGATGTTACAGACCAACTACAGAGCAGTAAAAGAGCAATTAAAACAGTGGGAAGAAGGCAGTGGCATGTGAGTTACATAGCTCATAAAGGCATTTCCCTAAATATTAAATGGAATGGAGTAGCATCATATAGGTGTTTTAATGGCTTTTGTTTGATTTTAGAGAAATTATTTGCTAGTCAGATTTTTATTCTGGATTTTTAAATAGAGAATATAGTAAATGAAAACAGAGAAGTATGCTAGCAATAAGTATAGATTTTCCTGTAATTTACAGAAATCATTAGTGTAGGTGATTATGAGTATTGTATACATTTTTAATATCAGTAGAGTAGTAAAAGTGTGTAACTTAAGGCAAAAATAATTCGTATCCATATGATTGAAAAACCACTTTCAATAAATAAAATACTGGTGTTACAATGTTTATGACTCAAAAAGTATTTAAGTTTTAATCGAAAGTCAAGAGAAATATGAAATTCACATATAGTTAACTATCTTAAAACTACTTCAACCTAGTATGCAATTTGAAAATCTTTACTATCCATCAGTTTGTTCTGCAGCTTATCTGAATGAATTGGCGGTCTCAGTTCAATTGCTCTGAACAGGTGTTCAGATCTTGGTTAGTCGTAAGTGGCTCCCCTGTTAACAGTATCAACAGAGGGCAAAGGACTGAATGAGTACAGAAAATCTACTACCCTCTCATCTTTTGAGATGGATCCTTTAGGGCGATGTTGATGATACACATTGGTCTGTTCTATAGAGAAATACTGTTTCTAAATTGGCCAGTACAGCACTTTCACAAAATAAAAACCGAGAGTTTGTTTTATGTACAGAAAATGAAAACATAAAGGGTATTTGGCATGTTTTGTAGATAATTGTCACATCTGATTTTTTCCTTTTAAGAATGGAAAGTGTTTCAGATCGCTTGTTAGTAAAGGAGTGATAAAGCAATTTATCCTGGATTTAGCTTCTGTTCACCTAACTTTTTAGTAGTTGCTAGAAGTGTAAAAACTACTTTCTGAAATATTCACTAATAATAGTTTGTTTTAAGATAGAGCATGTATACTACATTCAGATTGGTTGGCAGCAAAGTCTAGATGAGCTGATTGTTTATAGTCTTTTTTTAGAATCTGTGACAATCCTACAATGTATGTTTTACTATTAGTAGAATGAATGAGGAGATAGACCTAAGAATATCATATGGCTGCTTAAAAGTTTGCTTTCCATAATAGCAGTTTAGCTTTTTAGGAAATTATGATATAGGATTTTAATTTCTACATAAGGGTTTAGGAAATTCATTCCATAAATAGTGAGCTTGAATCAGAAATTTGATCAATAGATATTTTTAAATTTTAGGGAATGTATACATGAATTTTTATTGCACTTTGAACATGTTAAGGAAGAAAGCAACTTCATTTTAAAAATAGGACTGAAATCAGAAAAATAAAGAGAGCAGATCCCCAGCAACTTCGACAAGAAGATTCTGATGCTGTATGGAATGAACTGGCCTATTTCAAAAGGGAGAACCAGGAGCTAATCATCCAAAAGTGAGTTTCTTTTTAACAATGTGGACTTAGATAAACATTTGGGAGACATTTTGTGGCTTAAAGACCATGAGAGAAATACCTTATAAAATATGAAAATTGAAATAATCTGATTTTTGCCAATGAAAGTAAAGAAAAAAAAAGGACTAGCTTTTAAAACGTATATATATGTATAATGCAATAACAAGTTGCACATTTGCTAGCTGTAGCCGAAACTGTAGAATATGATCCAGGGATTGTGTTAATTAATGTGGCTCTCATCTCTTGGAGGTGTCGCTCTTTATTAGCCTGTATTTTAGACACTGCCGTGCTTCATTTTTGGAATGAGGTGGAGAGGGGATAACCTAGCCAGCCATCCTTGTTTGATCTCCCAGATACATACGCAATGCAGAATGCCTGAGCTCTCTTGGTTCCCTGCCCTGTCCTGCTAATCCCAGCTGAGCTCATTATGGTGTAGCCTTGCTGCTACTCTTGGAGCCAGAGCTGTCCAAGCTAATTACTGGTAGCAGCAGAACTGCCTGTTAAGGGTCTGGTGTGGATCTGCTAACATGGTCCTTGGTAGTGACCTGCAAAAGACACGAGGGAATTACTTTCTTTCTTGCTGTGCACTGCCTGTCCTTTGGGCTTAATGCTGATCCCTCCACATAGGTCTTTTAGCTGCCCTAAGTATAAAACTTGATGAAGGATACTCATATTTTAGAAAACATACAGTTTGCTTCCTTGATCTTATAATTCACAGACTATTATATTCAGCTTGGCAAAGAAAGAACACTTTTTTTTTGAAACAGAAAGGAGTTAGACCAACATAATTAACCTCTTTTGCTACTTAACTATTTCTTCATTTAGAGGTAATTTTTGACACTCAGACCATGCAATTTTTTTTAAAGCCTGAGTGTCTTTTAGTGATCTAAAAGATTACTAGAATTTAGCATTACGTGGCATAATGTAATTAAATATCATTGTATTTTCTTAGCTATAAATCAGAATCTTAGATATTGTATTATAACACGTGTAACATTATTAGATTGCCACCTTTTCCATGTAATGAAAATGAGGAAAATTGAGAAAATAATGAAAATTGAGGTAATGATCATATTAGATTTAAATATACACTTCCAATTACCTCTTAAAGTGCACTACACTCTGTTAGTGCTAAATGTTTGATGCTGATAATAAAATCTCTTATCTTGAAAATTATTTTATAGAGTTTATAGATTTGTCCCAGAAACATTCCATGATAATTTTTAATAGCTTTATTGAAATTTAATTCACAAGCTATATAATTTACCGTATAAAGTGATCAATTTGATGGCTTTTAGTATATTTGAAGATTTGTGCATCTATCATCACAATTTTGGAACACTTTTATTACTCCCTTCAAAACAACCCACACCACTTAGCTGTTACCTCCCAATCCTTTCACCGTCTCTCCCCAGCCTAGGTAACTACTAATGAACTTTCTATGTTTATAGATTTGCTTATTCTGGCCATGTAAATGGAATCATACAATATATGGTCCTTTGTGATTAGCTTCTTTCACTTAGCATAATGTTTTTGTATGGATTACCCATGTTGTAGCATGTATCGATACTTTCTCTGATAATCTTTAATGATCTTTTTGTCTCAGCAGTGTGCCTACATAAATACTGAGTCATTATTAAAAGTGTAGAATTCATTTTTTTCCCCCTGAAATCTGAAGTAAATTCATTATTGTGATAGCCATTTGTGAAACACTTATTTTTCAGATCAGTCTTAACTTAGTAAAAGATAGTAAAGCTTGGGTAGATAACCTTAAAGAATGCTAAATAATTGATATAAACTTTAAATAATGTAATGTTTTTCGAGGTAGAGTTATTTTGTGAAACATTTATTCAATCAAACGCATTTGAGTTACTGCTGCGTGACAGGCACTCTGCTAGGTGAATGAAACGAGAATATCAGACAAACTTTCTACTCTCAGGGAGCGTCCTTGGAAACATGTTCAGTACCAAGCGTTCTAATGAAATACATTGTTAAAAATAAAAGTGTCATGATGAAACAATAAGACTTATGAAACATCAGTCTTTTATCCGTTGAACTTTGTTTAATGATGACAGAAGTTTTTTGTTTTTTAAAAAATTTATATATAGTATATTGACTTTTTTAGCATATAGTTTTATGAGTTATAAGACATGTAGGGTTATGGACATACAACATATATATAACATGTACAATAGAATCAAGTAACTGCTGCCACAATCAGGATACAAACTAGTTCGTTATCTCAAAAAATTTCCTTGTCTTGCTCCTTTGTAGTCAAATCCTCCCACATCCCTAACACCTGGTAACCACTGATTTGTTCTCTCTCTCTATAGCTTTGCCCTTTTTCAGAATATCATATGAGTAGAATGATATGAGCTGTGACTTTTTGAGACTAGCTTCTTTCACTGAAGTCAGTGAATGCCTTTGATATTCGCTTATGTTGATTCATCCAGTTTGTTTCTTTTTATTGCTAAATGGTATTCCATTGTATGAATGTCCCACAGTTTGTTTATCCATCTCCTGGAGAACATTTGGGTCTTTTCTAGTTTTTTGCAATTATGAATAGAGCTACTATACACAGGTTTTTGTGTGAGCATAACTTTTTGTTTCTTTAAGGTAAATACCTAGGAGTTGCATTGCTGGGTCATATGGTCAGGGTATGTATGTCTCTGTAAGAAACTGCCACTGTTTTCCCGAGTGGCTGTACCATTTTTCATTCCCACCAGGAATTCATATGGGTCGAGTTGCTCCATATCCTGGTTAGCACTTGGTGTTGTCATTATTCTTTTAGACCATTCTAATAGGTGTGTATTGGTATCCCATTGCGATATTAATTTGCATTTCCCTAATGGCTAATGGTATTGATTATCTTTTCACATGCTTATTTGCTGTCTTTATATCTTTGATGAATGTCTGTTCAAATCTTTTGCCTGTTTTTTAAAAATTGATTATTATTAAGCCAATTAAACAATAATTCTTCTTTTTATATTCTGTATGTAAGTCCTTAATCAAACATGTGATTTGCAAATATTTTCTCCCAGTCTATAGATTGCCTTTTCATTCTCTTGACAGTGTCTTTTACATGACAAAAGCTTTAATTTTGATCAAGTTCAAATTATTATTTTCTTCTTTTATGGATCATGGCTTTGATGCCCTGTCTAATAACTGTTTTCCTGACCTGATGTCACAGGTGTTTTATCCCATGTTTTCTTCTGAAAGTTTTGTGTGTAACTCTATGATCCATTTTGAGCTAATTTTTGTAAAAGGTGTGAGTTAGAGGTTGAAGTTCGTTTTTTTTCAAATGTATGTCCGGTTGTATCAATACCATTTTTGAAAAGACTATCCTTTCTCCAGTAAATTGCCTTTGTAACTGTCAGATTTCAACTGACTGTATTTCTCTGGGTCTTTTTCAAGACTCTTTATTTTATTCCATTAATCTGTATTCCTAAGCTTTTGTGAACACCAATCTGTCTTGATTACTGTAGTTTTCTAGTAAGTGTTAAACTCAGTCAGTGTGCATCGAATAGTTTCATTCTTTTGAAAATTGTTTTGGCTTTTCTAGTCCCTTTGCTTTTCCATATAAGTTTTAGCTACAAAAATAGATAAGGAAAATAGCTATAGCTACCAAAATCATGTGGAAATTTTTATTGGAATTGTGCTAAATCTATAAATCAGTTTGGAGAGAATTGACCTATTAAGTATGTTGAGTCTGCTAGTCCATGAATATGGTATGTCTTTATTGATATTTTCTTTTATCAGTATTTATAGCTTTAGCATGAAGATTCTATATGTCTAATACTTTTGTAAGATTTGTACCAAGGTATTTAATTTTTTAGAGCTACTAAAAATGGTACTGTAATTTTAATTTTGGTTTCTAATTGTACATTGCTAGTGTAGAGACATAAGTTCCATTTTAGCATGCTGACATTCTATCTTGCATTATTGATAGGTTAGAGCTAAGTCTGCCATGTTATTAGTGGTTTTCTGTTTATTCCATCTGTTTATCTCTTCTTTCCTTCCTTTCTGTAACTTGAACATGTTTTTAGAATTACGTTTTTATTTACTTATATGGTTTTGGAGAATATCTCTTTAAATCAGTTTTTTAGTGTCTGCTCTAAGTATTATAATACGTAACTTATTACAGTCTACTGGCATCAACATTTTACCATTTCAAGTAGAATGTAGGAACCTTAATTCTATTGTGTCCCTTTACCCACCCCCTTTATAATATAATTAATTGTCTTAAATATTTTCTCTAAATACATAGAGAAATTCATGAGATGATATTATAGTTTTCACTTCAAATATAAAGCGTAATTTTAAAACTTCAAGGGAAGGATACCCTATTATATTTACTCATAAATATAGTAGAGGTATTTTTTTTCCACTTTCTTTATTCCTGACCTTCCAAATTTTCTTCTTTTCCCATTTTCTTTCCGTTTGAAGAGCTTCCTGTTAGACTTTCTTTTAGGGTAGGTTGGCTAGGAACAAATTCTCTAAGTTTTCCTTTATCTAAAATGTATTCATTTCACTTTCATTCCCAAAGGCTATTTCCCAAAGATAAAGAATTCTAGATTCTTTTCTTCAGCACTGGAAAAATATTTGCCACTTCCTTTTGGCCTTCATGGTTGCTGATGAAAAATGCACTGTTATTTGAATTGTAGTTCCCCTAGAGGTAATCCATCTTTTTCTCTGGCTGCTTTCAATCATTTTTTGTTTGTCTTTACTTTTCAGAAGTTTAATTATGACATTTTTGGGCATGAATTTCTTTGAGTTTATCCTATTTGGGATTCTCTAAGCTTCTTGAATCTCTAGGTTTCTGCCTTTTGTCAAATTGGGAAATTTTGGTTGTTGTTGCTTCAAATAATTTTTTCAGCCCCACATTCTTTATCCTCTCCTTCTGGGGATTCTATTGACATGAATGTTCGATTCTTTAGTATTGTCCTACAGGTCCCTAAGGCTCTATTCATTTTATTTTTCAGCCTATTTTGTCTCTGTTGATCAAATTGGGTTATTTCAAGTAATTTCTATTGTTTTATCATCAAGTTCACTGATTCTTTCCTCTTTCATCTGTCATCTCTGCTATCGAGCCCATGCAGTGGGTTTATTATTTTGGTTTTTATAATTTTCAATTCTAAAATTTTCATTTGATTCTTCTTTATATCACCTATTTATTTGCTGAGATTTTCTATTTTATTTGTTGCACGGTCATTCATAATTGTTCATTGGAGCATGTTAATCATGGCTACTTTAAAGTCCTTGTCAAGTAATTCTGACATGTATATTATCTTGGTGGTGGAATTTCTTAATATGATTTCTCCTTCAAATTGAGATTTTCTTTATTCTTGGTGTAATGAGTGATTTTGAATTGTCTCCTGGACATTTGGAGTATTATGTTTTGAGACTCTAGATCTTATTTCAGTCTTTTATTTTAACAAACCTCTGATGACATCATGCTCACATCAGTACTGCCAGGAAGGAGTGGGAGTCTTAGCTTCAAACTTGACTGCTGATGACATTGCGTGGAAGTGAGTGTGAAGGGGTGCCTCATTACCATTTGATGAGGGTGGAAATTCAGGCTTCTCACTTGGCCTTCATTGACAGAGAGTAAGCTATTTTTTTCTTTTCCCAGTGGTATATGGCTGGAGAACGGTGGTTATCATCAACAAGATTTCTGTCCTGCTAGTCTGCCCCATTCCCGGTTCTTTGGCTAAAGAAAACAGACTTTCCTTAAGACTTGCTTTGTTTGTGTCTGTTGGCATTTCTGGGTTGTGGGTTTCTTCAGTACCTAATTTGAAATATTTGGGAGGAAAGAAGAAAGCCAGGGAACCTATCACTGTGAGTTGTTCCTCTATTCCTAAATGTTCCTATTCTTCTTCTCCCTGCCTGTCAGAGACTTATGTGTGTTTTACGTATTCTGTTCAGGGTTTTTGTATTTAATTAGTAGGAGGAATAGGGATAAATATGTCTACTTCTTCTTGCTGAGAATCAGAAATTTCAGCCTGTTTTTCTGTGGACCAGGCAGTCTTATATTTGTGTCACACATTGGGATCTAGTTTAGTACTCAGTCCTGACTACTTAAGAAGTAAGATTTACCCCTATTTACGCAGTAATGACTATTTTTTAAATTTAAGGCTGGAATATATAAGATATACTACTAAAACTACTTTTAAACTAAATTTGTATAGTACTTCCAAATCCAGTCTTAAAAGTTGAGTTAACTTTTCAAAACCCCATTAAAAAATAATGTGGCAACTCTAAGTCAGTTTACAAAATGTGATTTAAAAAAAAATGATGCTACCCCTGACCTACATTATAATGTTTCTACCATTGAGTACGGTCAGAAGTTTTTGTTGCTGCTGTAGTATATGAATATGAGGACTTGAGAAATTTTCATGGGATATACTTCCTATAATAATTCATTTAGATCTATAAAATCCATCTTCTTATTATATCATCATGCTATTTTAACAAAAAGATCAAGAACTTAGCAATCTATGAACTAATAAATTGCTTGATTCCTCCAGTATTTAACAAATACTCATATTTTAATTCATTTATTTATTCATTCAACATTTAAACAATATAATTCAGAGCCAGGCACTAAGCTAGGGACTGAATACAGAGTTGTGTACTGAAGAGTAGTAATTTCAAACCCTGATGAGATTTATTATAGGGGCACTTGCCATGTGCTAGTGAGATGAAACCACTCTTTGGGATGCTAGATAGTAAGAGACAAGTCTTAATGATTTCACATCACAAGTATCTCTAGAATATATCTATTTCTTTCCATTCTTACTATCCCTGTCCTTATTCAAATCACCATCATATCTTCCCTGATCAACTAGAATAAACTCATAAATAGCTGCCGACATTCACTCTTATCCCCTCAAATCCATTTTCCCCCAATGCTGCAGAGTGATCTTTTAAAATACAAATCTGAGCATGTCTCTCCCCTGTTTAAAAACATTTTGTATCTTCTCATTGCTCTTAAAATAAAATCTAAATTCTTTATATAACACACTTAAACATCGCGCCCCCCTTCTTAACCATTCCTGCTTCACTTTTGTTTCTTACCTGAAAATAAGTATGAGAAGGCAAAATATTTCCAAAGAGTTACTGATATTTTTCCTGGTTGATGCTGAGAATCCTGGTTAGTGAATTTTTCAGTGAAGGCAGTTAGAGTTGGGGTCAGTGGTAAGGGGAAATTTGTAATTAAAAACTTAAATTTTATTTTGTAGAAGTAAGGAATTTTGCCCCATATATCATTACTCCTTTATTTCAATGATCTTTTGATCATTTTTTCTTAATGATAAAAAGTAAACAAGCTATAGATCAATGGCATAGCCCAGGATGGAGTACTTTCTTGGGTTAAATGTTAAATATATGTAGGCCATAGTTTCAAAGAATATTTTATAAAATTGAATAATAATTGCTTAAGGAGCTAAAATCAAAATATTATGGTAGGAAAGTTCAGCTAGTTTTTTTTTTTCTGCAAAGAAAGACTCCCTGTCTTTCTAAGCAAGAACATTATTGTTCCCATATGTAGAAATGAGGATTTTAGGAGCTGCATTTCTCTGACATGCGTTGGAAATAAAATTCTTAGGAAAAAAAGTCTGCTAATCATGACATTTTTCAAAAACAAATGTATTTTTGGATAACTAATAACAATGTATGAATTACATAATAATTTTATTTTAAAGCATACTATCTAGTAGCAGTTAGTACATTTGCAATGTTGTCCAGCCATGATCTTATCACCCCAAAAAGAGACCCAATACTTATTAAGCAGTCACTCCTTATCTCCCCATTTCCCCCTTCTTTCAGCTCCTGGCAACCACTAGTCTGCCTTCTGTCTCTGTGGATTTACCTATTCTGACTATTTAATATACAGTAGTCCCCCCTTATCAGCAGTTTCAGTTATCCATGATCAACTGAAGTCCAAAAATATTAAATGGAAAATTCCAGAAATAAACAATTCATAAGTTTTTTTTTCCCGAGGAAGATTAGCCCTGAGCTAACATCTGCCAATCCTCCTCTTTTTTTCTGAGGAGGACTGACCCTGAGCTAACATCCATGCCCATCTTCTTCTACTTTATACATGGAACGCCTACCACAGCATGCCTTGCCACGTGGTGCAATGTCTGCACCCAGATCTGAACTGGTGAACCCCAGGCCAATGAGAAGTGGAACATGCACACTTAACTGCTGCGCCACCTGGCCGGCCCCACAATTCATAAGTTTTAAATTGCTCACTGTTCTGAGTAGTGTGTTGAAAACTCATGCTGTCCTACTCCATCCTACCTGAGATGTGAATCATCCCTTTGTCTAGCATATCCACACTGTATACACTACCCACTCATTAGTCACTTAGCAGCTTACTGGGTTACCAGATCAACTATCGAGGTATCTCAGTGCTTGTGTTCAAGTCACCCTTATTTTACCTAATGCCCCAAAGTGCAAGAGTAGTCATGCTGGCGGTTCAGATATACTACAATTTATTTATTCATTCATTCATTGATGGACATTTGAGTTGCTTCCACTTTTTGGCTATTGTGAAAAGTGGCACTGTGAACATTTGTGTACAAGTACTTGTTTGAATACTTGTTTTCAATTCTTTTGGATATATACCTATCAGCAGAATTGGTGAGTCATGTGTAAGTCTATATTTAACTTTTTGAGGGACTGTCAAACTATTTTCATAGTGGCCCCATCATTTTACATTCCCACCAGCAATATATGAAGATTCCACTTTCCCATAGCCTTGTCAACACTTATTTTCTCTCAGTCTTTAAAGCCTATAAACCTATAAAAAAGCCGTCCTAGTGAATGTGAAGTGGTATCTCATTGTGGTATTGATTTGCATTTCCTTAATGACTAATGAGCATCTTTGCATGTGTTTATTGACCATTTCTGTATCTTCCATGCATAAATATCTATTCTAGTCTTTTGCCCATTTTAAAACTTGGGTTGTTTGTCTTTTTGTTTTTGAGTTGTAAGAGTTCTTTACAGATTCTGGTTACTAGACATCTGCAAATATTTTCTCCCATTCTGTAAGTTGTCTTTTCACTTTCTTGATAGGGTCCTTTGATACACAAAGTTTTTAATTTTGTTGAAGTCCACTTTATATATTTTTCCTTTTGTTGCTTATGCTTTTGATGTCATATCTAAGTATGACAAATTGCCAAATCCAAGATCAGGAATATTTGCCCCCATGTTTTCTTCTAAGTGTATTATAGTTTTAACTCATATTTAGATCTTTGGTCCGTTTTTAGTTAATTTTTTTATATAGTGTTAAGTACGGGTCCAACTTCATTCTTTTGCATGTGAATTTCCAGTTGTCCCATGTATTAATTTTTATGGCTTTCACAAACAGGCTATATGATCACATGTAAGAGTTAATGAGATGAATTAATAAGATGAGAATTTAAATGTATCTGCCCTTGAGAAATCAGTCCAAGATGAAACAGCACAGGCTATCATAAGCATAATGCAAATGAGAATATAAATTCTGGGAAATGAGAATATAAGTTCTGGGATATTAGTGTAATCAAGAGTTGTGCAAGTTATGAGAGTCCATTGAAAGGCAATGGATTTCAAGGGTATGTGGCAACAGGTTTTGAATCCCAGTTACTTTATGATTGAAAATCAAGGACAAGAAATTCATCTACTGAGATTGGGGTCATAGGAAGTAAACTCATGTATTAAGGATTCCTAGATAAGAGTGAGAAGTTTCAGAGCAAGATTAACATAAAACCTAACTCATTGCTGAGTTAGAGCTCTGAAGCCCAGGTCCTTTGTATTCCTCTTTTCTGTCTCTAGAATGCTTGAGAGTGTGATGCAACTTGAAGCCTATAGATGGGCTTTAAGAAGTCACTCATGATACTGTAAAAGTACTGAGGCCTGGAAGTAAGTACACCATTGTAGCTAAGTAAATAATATATGTACAAAAGGCCTTTAAACTATGGAGTTTTATAATATTAGGTACATATTACTGAATCTGTGTGACCCTTTGGATTGTTTGTGCTTTCATTCATTAAGTCAATAAATATGTTGGGCACTGCAAGTAAAATATTGAGCAGAACGTGTATGGCTCCAGGCCTCACAGGGCTTCAGTTTATTGGAGACACAAATAATAATCAATAAGCACACACATATATATAATTACAAACTTTGATTAATGAGATGAAGCTCTTTTGTGCCTTCCTGTGTTTATGTTTTCTCCACCTCTTTCCATTTTTTTCCCCCTCTTTCTCTTTCCTGCCCTCTCCTCTGGGTAAAATACAGAAATAGTTTATAACTTTTGTTTGCTGTATGATCAACCTAAATTGTGGGGGATATATATTTTTTATTGTGGTAAAATATGCATAACAAAAAATTTACCGTTGCAACCATTTTTGGGTGTACAGTGCAGTACTCACCTTCCTGTACCACCATCACCACCGTCCATCTCCAGAACCTTTTGATCTTCTCAGATTGAAAATCTGTACCCTAATGGTTAATAATAATAATTCCCCATGCCCCCTTTCCCCAGCCCCTGTCTCTCCTTTCTGTCTCTATGAATTTGTGTATTCTAGGTACCTCATATAAATGGAATCATACAATATTTTTCTTTTTGTGTCTGGCTTATTTCATTTGTCATCATATCTTCAAGGTATTTCCATGTTGTCACCTATGTCAGAATTTCTTTTCCTTTTTAAGACTGAATACTATTGCATTGTATATACATACCACATTTTGTTTACCCATTCATCCATTGATATTTGGGTTGTTTTCACCTTTTAGCTATTATATATTTGTTGTATTTTCATTATATTTTGCTGTACACTTAGCAAGATTGTTGGCTAAGAAAAAAGTATGATTTTGTATTCATTGGTAGATAGTTCACCAGAGTAAATGGCAAGTATATTTTCGAGTTTTATTTTCTAACTCTTGAGATCAACTGTTGATGTTGATACCTTAAATTATTTTAATACATTTGTGACTATATACATAGGGTATTTATTTTTTGAGGTCATATATCTTTGTCCATTAAAGCTGCTACAACAAAATATGACAACAGAAATTGTGACATTATAAATGGAAATTTATTTCTCACTGTTCTAGAGGTGGAAGTTTGAGATCAGGGTGCCAGCATGATTGAGTGAGGACCTTCTTCCAGACTGCAGACTTCTTGTCTTATCCCTACGTGACAGAAGAGACAAGGGAGTTCTGGTGGTCCTCTTTTATAAGGGCACTAATCCCATTCATAAGGGTTCTTCCGTCATGACCCAAGCACCTCCCAAAGGCCCCACCTCCTAATGCCATCATCTTTAGGGGTTAGAATTTCAACATGAGTTTTAGGAGGACATAAACATTCAGATATTAGCACCATATATATAATATTTTTAATTTAATTGCTACCTTAATTTCTTTTCATACATTTGAGGCACTGTATATATGATATTTTTAGAATTACTTGAAGAATTACATATTGTTTACTTAAATAATTAGGTAGTAAATCTTGTGTTTATTTTCCTAAACAAAAATACTTTATTTTTCTAAAAAAAGTCAAAGTTACTTTCTCTAAGTGTGTTTTGTCACACTAAACTCAGTCTATTTTAAAATATTTTTTCTTTAGGGAAAATAATTTTATCAAGAATGTTGGGTTTGAACATCTGAATTGAATGCTAATGAGCATTTATAAATATCAAAATTTATCTTGAATGATATAGGTAACTGATACAAAGTGTTTACTTATTCTAAACACTACATTAGGCTTTAGTTTGTTTTCAGCTATTTTGATGATGTCATATATAGTCAATGTAGGGATGTTGTAGGCAAAGTTATCTTCAGATGGAAAAAGGGATTTAATTTGGTAGTATTTTTTCCCAATATTTGTAATTTATCTAGGGGATATAAAAACTCTTGAGAGAAAAATTTCACTTTGAAATATTTTCTTAGGACCTTTTTGCAATGAACTCAACTAAGATATATGAATAAGGATGTTCTTGCAGTGTTTTTGTAATAGTTAGCAATTAGAAATGATGTAAATGTCCATTAGTATCTGATCTAAGTATATTGTGGTATATTAATATAATGTGGTACTCTACTGCATTTAACATGAATAAATTAGATCTATATTTATCAAAATAAAAATGCCTCAATAGCAAAAGTTGAGTTAAAAGAAGGAATTTGAATAATAGTATATAAATATAAAATTTTTACTCATAGAACTATACTATATTTTTGTGGCTATGTATGTGTGTGCACATACATACATGCACATATATATCCACAAAAATATAGTTATCTAACTCTATGCACGCACACACATACATATATAGTATTGAAACATGGAACAGAAATATACCAAATTAAAGATATCGATTATTTCTGGGGAGGGAAGAAAGGTGGAATATTGTTTGCGAGAAATACTATTTACAGATCATTTAATTTTTTCCATAAAAATAAAAGCTATGGATTAAATATGGCATAATGTTAGTTGTTTTTAAATCTAGATGGTTGGTACATTAATGTTAGTTATATTATTCTTTATGCTTTTTTTATGTTTGAAATATTCTTTTTGCTTTTTAAGTATGTGCTCAAAGACCCAGTAATTCCACTTTTAGTTGAAAACACTAAAGAGATCTTACATATAGGCACATCTACAAGGATGTTCATTATAGCATTGTATAATTATGAAAAATTGGAAACAAAATAGCAGATAATATAACTGTATAGCTAAAAGTCTCAAGAACTTCAATTTAAAAAAAACATAATTTTAATGAGTAGAATATTTTACCTCATACCGTACACAGAAATCAGTACTAGATGGACTGAAGGCCTAAATGTGAAGCCTTAAACCATAAAGCTTTCAGAGGGAAACATACGAGAACATCTTTTGTCTTTGTAGTAGGCAAAGATTCCTTAAGCTAGATTTAAAGAGAACTAAATATAAACTAAAAATTGATAAACTAGACTATATTAAAATCAAGAACTTCTGTTCATTGAAAGCTACCGTTAAATGAATTAAAAGGCAACTTTCAGAATGAGAAAAGATATTTGCAGAATATATGTCCAGCAAAGGGCTAGCATCGAAAGTGTATGAAGAATTCTTATGAATAAAGAAGAAGAGGGCAGTCAACCCAATAGAAAAATGAGCAAAACGCTTGAACAGATATTTCACAAAAGAACACATCCAAATGGCCAATACACATATGAAAAAGTGCTAAACTTGATTTATCTTCTTTTTCTAGTTTTTTTAATTGGAAGCTTACCACACTGTAGGTCTTTCTCTTTTCTAATATAAGCACATAAGGCTGTAGATGTTCATTTGAGTGCTGTTTAGAACCTCACAAATTTTGAAGTGTTGTGTTTTAATTTTTTTTAAATTCAAAATATTTTCTAATTCGTCTTGGAGTCTTCCTTGAAAGAAAAACTATAAAAGTAGATTCTTTAATTTCAAATATTTGGAGATTTTCCAGACATCCTTCTGGTATTGATTTCCAGTTTAGTTGTATTGTGGTCATAGAAGATACTTTGCATGATGTAGATCTTTTTAATTTTATTGAGAATTATTTTATGGCCCAGTGTGTGGTTTTACCTTGGTGAAACTTCCATGGCGCTTGAAAAGAATGTGTATCTTGCTGTTATTGGGTGCAGTGTTTTATAAATGTCTAATAGGTCAAGTTTTTTCACAGTGCTTTTCAAATATTCTATGTTCTTACTGATTTCCATCCACTTTTTCTGTTGATTACTGAGAGAGAGGTGTTAAAAATCTCAGTTTTCAGTTTTCTCAGGATTTAAAAACCTGAAAATGTTTAGCACCTTGTTAGCACAGGTTTAGAATATCCTTTACCAGCGGCTTATTTATCCCTGCTCGTTAGAATGACCCTTTTGGGTTCTGTGTTGAATGCCCCTGGTGTTGAGCCAGATTCTTCTCTCTGGCTAGTCAGAATTCTGTCTCCCAGCCCTTTGTAAGCTCTGGGAATGGTTCCATTTATAGCTCTGCCTGCCTCGTTGAGTTTCATGCTATGCATATGATGCAACAAAATATGTAGCCACAGACTCAAATGAATTCTGCAGATTTCTGTAACTTTTCCTCTATGTAGCTTCTTCCTCTCTGGGTACCGTGCTTCACCAATTCCAGACATTTCAGCCTTCTCAAACTAATCTGTTTTTCTTCAACTCAGTGAAGCCATTGTGCTCTTCTTAGGACCCCTCTTCCTGCATCACGTTCTGGAGGGTTCCTCCTGGCAGAAATCTGGACTATCATTAGGGTTCTTGTTGTTGATTTCCTTTCTCTCAGGCATCACAGTTTGGTGCTGCCAGCATCTGAATACAGTTGTTTCATATAACTTGTCCAGTAAGAAGCAGATTTTGAATTGTAGTCCTCATACCAAACAGAATATCAGAAACAGCAGAATAAATGGGTAGTAAATCAGAGTAGAAAGCCAATGTTCATCCTGCTCAGAGGTGCCTGGGCACTCACTCTGTCAGCCCCTCTTCCAAACACCCATTAAGATTTGGGTTGGTGCTTCATTTGACTGAAGAATAAGGTGGTCCCTGATGTTTATAAATAGTTATCAATAAGTGGACTGTGTGAGTTCTTCCTCAAAAAGCACAATCTGTAAGTATAACATATTTCTAAAGAAGCAAGAAATAACATTTCCAACAGCTGTAGCCGTGTATTCTGCTGGATATGTGATCTGAGAGCCAAGGAAAACCAAGTTGAGATGAGCTACACCTGCTTTTTCTTTGTGGGGCCATCTTGCTTCAGTATGTTCCATGTTCTTAGCTAAACAAAGCAGGAACCTAATCTACATTTAATCACTATGTGTACAGGTGTATGTGTGTGCATGTGTGTGTGCCCTTCCCATCAGTCTGTAACCTACCTGAGAAGCTGCAAATATGTGATTCCAGTTTTTAAAACTTTTATGTATGTGTATTTGTGTTTATGTGAACAAAAAATATAAGTAGCAAATCAAACTGTAAATATCAATTTTTTCAAGAAGTAAACTGAGTAAAGGGGAGCGGAAACTACTTGTTTGTTACTTTATATACCTTTTTATTATTTGAATTAATGTAAGAATGGTATTTCTCTTATTATTGAGTACATAAAAGTTTAGAACTGTTATATCTTCCTGGTAAATTATTCCTTTGATCATTGTGTAATGACCATCTTTATCTTTAGTATTTTTTTCCTTAGTGTGTATTTTATTTCCTTATCCTCCTTTTTAAAATCCTTTTCTTGCCTTAGATTTGATTATATTTTTTCTTTTCTTTTTTTTAACCTCTTCTGATTTGTAAATTTTATATTTGTTTTCCAGTCTTTAAATGATTCTTCTTGAAATTATCACATACATCATTTATTTGACAAAGTCTAAAGTTAATCAGTACCTCTGTCCTTCTCCAACAATACAAGGATCTTAAAATATGTTAACTTTGATCCTTTTCTTGGTCTTATACCATTTTGTTGTTCAGGATTTTAGTTCTGCCTTACTTTTTCTCTGCCTTCGTTTAGATATTATGATGGCTTTACATAATAAATGTTTGTTTAGTTCTATGTACGTATTTACAAATGTCTTTCAATATCATTGCCTATTTTGTTTTGTATGTTGCTTTTGAGTTTGTTGTTTTTTCTTCCTAAAATATATTCTTTAATAGTTCTTTCATTTAGGATCTATGAATAGTAAACCTTGGAATGTGGAAGATGTTACTTGTTTTCTTTCTGGCTTTTCTTTTTGGTATGAGAAGTCTGCTGTCATTCCAAAGTTCTTTAGTTGTTAATTGGCTTTTTTCTCAATTTAGTTGATGTTAAAATTGTCTCTTTTTCTTTGATGTTTCTGTAGTTTCACTGTTTCTAAGTGTCTGTATAGTTTTATTTAATTTTTTTGCAATTTTTAGTACTCTCTTAATCTGGTAATTCATATTTTTCATCAGCTCTCAATCTTCAGTCATTGTATTTTGAGTATTGTCTTCTCCTATTTTCTCAGTTCTCTCCTTGAATCATTTCTATTAGATGGTGTCTGGGCTTCTTATTCCAACATACTTTATATATCATTACTGTTTTCATTCTCTTTGTTTCTTTGTGTTTTCTTTGATTTTATCAATTTTCATTAGCTTTGTGTGCTATTTAACCCATCCATTGAATTTTAAATCAATTATTATCTTATTATTATTAATTTACATAGTTTTATTTAGCATTTCTAGATATATTATTTGGTTATTTTTCTTATTTGTCTTCTTTTGTTTCATAAACCTATTCTTCTTTTTTTTTTTTTGATGAGGAAGACTGGCCCTGAGGTAATATCTGTTGCCAGTCTTCCTCTTTTTGCTTGAGGAACATTGTCTCTGAGCTAACATCTATGCCAATCTTCTATTTTGTATGTGGGATGCCACCACAGCATGGCTTGATGAGCAGTATGTAGGTCCATTCCTGGAATCCAGACCCGTGAACCCTGGGCCACCAAAGCAGAGTGTGCAAACTTAACCACTACACCACTGGGCTGGCCCCAACCTATTCTTATATGATATCACCTCTTTTTCTTTTTTCCCAACATTTTAAACATTCTAACTTTATAAAAACTCATTTTGAATTGTTCTGTTATCTCTATTTCCTTGCAGTGCATTCTCCTGTTTTGGATAGGGTGATATGTACACTTTCATTCATGGCTAACTTATTCATATATTTTTTCTTATCTGCAAACTTGACTTCTTTGAGATTTATTTTCTGTGGTAGTTTTTCTTTTATCCATTCTCTCAGTTGTGAAAGCCTCTATGTAGTGGATGTTAGTGTCTGCCTGAACTCACCAGTGTATGCTGGCCATAAATCAGTTTTTACATTACTGTCGATTCTTCAGTTCTCTGCAAATGTGTACGGCTCAATTTTGAAAGCAGTAATATAGGCTTAGGATTCTGACCTCTTGTGATTGACTCTGTCTTGCCCTCAGACTGGAGGAGAAAGCCTTTTTTTAATGGAACTCCAACCATATAAGTTCAGATATTCAAGTTTCATTCAGCAAATTTTTGTCTCCCAGCTTCCTGCAGTTAGCCCAGCCATGAAGGGCCTTGAGCATAAACTTCCATCCCACTCATGGAGATCTGGGGTCTCCAAGGGCAGTGTTTGATCCAGGTCTCTAACCATGGTAGCTCAGTTCCGTTCTACTAGCAGGAGTTCTTTGTCTTTACTTGACATCTATAGATTTAGTATCTTTGCTTTCAGTGGTATGTATTAACATTTTTTATTTTTATTTTACGTAGCATATCTGTGTGGTAAAAAGTGAACGGGTAACTTAATACATGATTTTTAAAATCATATAGTTTATATTTTAAGTATGTAGCAAAGTCAAAAATCACTTAAATCACTTAAAATATTTTACTTTTCAGATCCTAATTAAAATTCAATTTTAATTGTTAGAATTTGTTAATATTAATATATTTTTGCTTTTATTTTACTGCTAATTCATAGATCTTAAATATCTTTGCTGCTGTTATTTGTTTGCTACATTATTCCTTAACTTACACATTTAAAATAATCATTTATTGTGTTAATTTTCATAGGATGAATCTTCAAGAAGAATTGGATAAACTTAAAGTACAAATATCTCTTGATAAGGCAACAATACAAGAATTGAATACACGTCTGGCTGAGAAAAGAGAAGGTACATTTTTTTGTGAGAACAAATATTTAATGCAGGCATTTTTTTAATTATCCAGTTTTTGGTTTTGTTTTTTTGTGTTGTGGGGGCTTTTTTTTGGTGAGGAAGATTGTCTGTGAGCTAAATCTGTTGCCAATCTTCCTCTTTTTGCTTGAAGAAGATTGTCCCTGAGTCAATATCTGTGCCAGTCTTCCTCCATTTTGTATGTAGGATGATGCCACAGCACAGCTTGATGAGTGGTGTGTAGGTCCATGCCTGGGATCCAAACCCAAGAACCCCAGGCCACCGAAGCAGATTGCGCAAACTTAACCACTATGCCACCAAGCCAGCCCCTCATTATCCAGTTCTTGATGTTTCTTCTAAGAATCTTATGTTTTTCCCTTTGTTTAAACTGCTTTACTCATTGATATCTTATTAACATTTTCACCTTTCATGAGAAAATCAAATAGAGAGAATACCTAAAAGTCAGCTTTATAATTTATTAAAAATTCTAAAGAGATGTTTGGTAAGGAAAAAAGATGTTCATTTTTTATTCATTGAAAAAGTTTTACTAGTTATGTTTGTTCACAGTTTTATAGATAATATGGAGTTATTATACTCAATATCAATAATTCATTTATATTTTCACTTGATATTACATTTTTCTAGAAATCATTTAGTTCTCATCTATTTTCCTAGAATCAGAATCATAGAGTTAGAAGGAAACTTGGAGACCTGCAGATGTGCAGATCTGCAACCTCCCGACCACTAGCCTAAAAGGATTCAGTAAGAGGGAATGTATCTGCTCCAATTGAAAGATTATTCATTTGTCAAAATCAAGATACTATATTTACTAGAGAACTTCAGTACCTCATTAGAAAAATGCAAATAAGGTTGATATGACAGGATTTCTTCTTATTTAACCTTACTACAGTTTAATTGTTACCACTATACTTTTTAGATGTTGACAGTTTATATTTAATAATGAACAATGTTATACTTAATGCATTTATAATTGTTTTAATATACCACTCATCTGACAGTTGTCCTCATTACTTTTGTTCCAGTTGCTCTTACTTAGGTCACTGGTGACTTGTGAAGGCCAATGTTTGAAACCTTATATTTTACATCATTGATTTATATCATATTTCAAGCTTGCTCCTTTATTGGCTTCTGAAACATTGGTTTTCCCCTGTTTACCTCCTATTTTTCTTGCCTATATCTTTTTTGTCTCTTCCACTGGAACTTATTACCATTGACTCCTTAGTTATTGGGATTCTCTAAGACTTTATCCTTGATTTACTTTTTGAAAATAATAACTTTATTGTTTTTGGAAAATTATATATACTTATAAATATTCAAGAAATAAGAAAGAATAAAAAGAAGAAAGCAAAGAAAAGACTCCTAATTCACAAACACTTAAAACTCAAAATTTCAATATTAAATAATTATAAAATCAAATATCTCTTAATACTTATAGAAAGAAGCCTAGAGTGATAAATTGTGTGAAAAGAAAACCATAATGTATGCTATTTTTAGAAAAGATATTTACATATTATTTTATTTTGTAGCCAACCAAATAAAAAGAAATACACGTAAAAGTAAAGGAACTTTTGAATTTTGGGTAAATGTTTCATTACTTCAAGAGATACTAATTTCTATAAGTTGTCTCTAAGACTAAGAAGAAAGGTTCAAAAAATGTTGAAGATGGAATTACTTTGTATTTTTTAAAGTATATATTAAAAATTAACATCTTGTCATGCGTGATGACAAAAAAAATCATTTTTACAGAACATTTCGTTTCCCCATGTGTTGAATTTTTTTCGTTAAAATATCTCTTAATTTTATTAAAGTCTATAATCTTCTACATTGCAACAATGATTTAGTCAGTTTTAAAGTCTAATTTCTACATATAATGGGCTCAGTACTCAGCACTTTTTTTAAAGCCATTGCCTTTGTATTCATGAATTCTTCATTTTGATGTTTTTTTCATGGTTAGCCGGATAAAATTCAAAGTATGTTTTTTGAAGAAGGAATCAAAATAGCCGTGTTTGTAAGAGCTTGCATGTTTAAGAATGTGTTTCAACAGTCTTTCTAGTCGAGGGGTGAATTGGCTGGGTATGAATTTATTGAGTCACACTCTTCTCCCCTCAGCAATTTCTAGATATTACCCATTTTTAGAGTAGACAGTTGCTGTGAAGTTGTATTATGGAGAAACATGTGATTTCTCCTCACTCCTTGCTTTGGATGTGACTTGCTTTTGCCATGTGGATGCCTGAATTTTTGATGTTCCAAAATTTAAATAGAATATGTCTTGACATACTTTGCTCTAAATTGTATTTGCTTGGATTATCTATACAATTTATTTGTCAGTAAAGATCTTCCTTCATTCCAAAGAAAGTTTTCTTATCTATTTTTGCATATTCCATTTTTTATACTCTAATTCAAGGACATCAGTTGTCTTTAGGTTAGATTATTTTTTGTTTGACTTTCATATCTATTTTCTTCTAAATCTTTGTCTTTTTCTTTTACATTCAGTTTATCTCCAGACTTTCCATCATCAGTAATTTAATTGGTAGCCATGTATATTCCTTCCTTTTTTCTCTCTAATATTTCTATTAAATATTAATAGACTTTTATTAAATCTACAGTGATGTTTTTTGGTTCTCAATTTATTGCATCAGCTCTTCAAATTCCCTCTTTATTTCCTTTGGATGTCTTATTATCTCTTTTTTGAGCTCATATTTTATTAAATTCAGAGTTTTGATAAATTCTTCTTTTTCTTTAAAAGTGGTTTCTTCCAGGCTGGATTTTAAATCTGTATTTTGTTAAATGTCCAGTTCATTGTGCTACCATAGAGTGTTTCCTGTTCTGGAAGGGGTGATTCCAAGGATTCAAACTGTTACCTGGCTGTAATGAGGAGTCTTAGATGTAGCCAGCCTGGTGGTTCTCATCTTTCTCTACTAAGAACCGTTTCTGCTGCTCTTCATTTCTTTCTATAGATCTAGATTTACGCGTGCTATCATTTTCTTTCTTCCTGAAGGACTCTTTTTTAATATTTCTTATAGTGCACATCTGCTGGTAATGAATTCTTTCAGCTTTTATACACCTGGATTAAAAAATCTGTATTTTATCTTCATTTTTGAAAGATATTGTCAGTAAGTATAGAATTCTGCATTGGCAATTATTTTCTTGTTTTAGTACTTTAAAAAATTTACTCCACTAACTTCTGACTTAAATTATTTCCAGTGGGAATTCTGCTGTCATTCTTACCTTTTTTCAACAGTATATAGTGTGTCTTTTTTTGTTACTCACTGCTGCTGGGAGCAGGAACTAGTCTTGGGTCTATGTGAGCTTCGGAGAATGTTTCCCTAATATTTGGGTGGTTCTTTCTTTGAGTTGTTTACTCACATTCATGTGCTGCTCAGTACTTAGCTGAAGACTCAAGGGGGACCCTCTCTAGATCTTCAGAGCTCTCCCTATCTCTGAGCAGATCTTTCTTCTCTGGCACTTTGCCCTACAAACTCTAGCTTCCTTGGCCTCCCTAGACTTTGGGGTCTGTCTCTTCAATTGAGGAAGATCACCAGACTCCGTTTAGGCACTCCATTTCTGTGCTGTGGCCTGGAAGCTCTCTCTAGGCAGTAAGCTGGAGCAGTCATAGGGTACACTTCATTTTTTGCTCTCTCTGAGATGACTGCCTTGTATTATCTTATGCCCAATGTCTAAAAACCATTTTTTCATGTACTTTGTCTAGTTTTTTATTTGTTCCATGTGGAAGAGTAAATCTGGCACCTCTATCTTTTATTGTCATTGAACATGTTTTCCCATCATTAAAGTCCAAAATCTATATGAATAGTAAGTAACCTCTCTCCATGTGCCAGATGTATATTTCTTGTTTCCTGCTACTTGTTTTTCCCTGGCTATTCTTGCAACTATTTTAAAAGTTAAGTCTTTCCTTCAAAAAAAGCTCATTACCTTTTCTCTCAAATCAGTTCCACCTCCTCTAAACCTCCCACATGAACACCTTAATCCTCTACCACACTAAATTTCTCTTTAATGAAAATTGCAATTCATAGTATAGTGAATCTTTAAAATAATCCCAGAATATCTCTGTCAGGAGCTCAACTCAGCTGGAGAGAACTGAGCTGCCAGGTATCCAAGTGGCTGATTTAAGATAATAAGCCAAAGTAAAAGAAATAGTCAAGGCTTTAATCACTTACTGTATAAGCAAGAGGCTAAAGTGGAGAAAGCGCCAACTCCTCCTGTTCCATTTTCCCCCATGGAACTGCATGCCAGTTGAGGATCAGATGGATCCGCACAGACGTAGGGGTTGTCTCACTGCCAAAGGAGCCCTGAACAAAAGTCTCCTGCGTTTTTATTGACCTCAGTCTTGGGAGAGAGAGAAGGGGGAGGGCCAGGAGAGGAAAGGTACTGAGTACTGAGTTTGAATGAAGAAAAGTGTCTTCAGGATTACCATCTCCCCTAACCACCAAATATGTTGGCAGAGGCACCTGAAGAAGGCCTTAGCCAAAGGGTCCCCAATAAGGAGGGCTCTCAGAGGAAGCCTAGTGGAGGCACTGAGGCTATGAATACAGATATGCATAAAAATGTAGTTGGCCATGGGGAGCTGAGTCCTTAACTGTAACTCTCTTCAGGGACTGTAGTCCATTGACTGCACCAGGTCCGGTTGGGGAGGGAGCTTTCCTGTATGAAGCATGCCAGGTAAAGAATGTAATTACCTCTAGTCTGGCCTGAAAAGTGACATATAGGATTTGACTGGGATCAGGAATCCTTCATCTTTACTGCAGATGCACAAGTATGTTCATAAAACCACTGTTTATGGTATTCTTCATTGAAAGCCAAAGGTTTGTTTATCAACCAAAGAATGCAACAAACAAACAAGTGTGGAGGAGGAAGAAATTTTCCTCGACCCTTCTAGATTCTTCTGGCTGGTCTAAGAATTAAATTGGCATGTGATGGGTTAATAGGAGAAACTCAAATTTACTTTTGTATGTACAGGAATACATACATTAGAGAGTCAGAGACCTCATATACATGAGAGGTTTGAAGACAGAAAGGTACAATGAGGTATTCATGCCATCTTGAGCCAAGGAATGGGATAGGGGCCTGAGGCTTCAGAGGGGAAGAGAGTAGTTCACATGACAATAAAAAGAGCAGATGCTCAGTAATTAGATATTTGCCCTGCCATACAGATAAGTCATAAAAAGTTATCTCTCGTAGTAAATCTTCTTGTGGGAAAGGCCTCCAATTTAAATTCTTTAAAGGAGAGGTAAAAGTTTTTCTTGAGCTCATAGATTCTCAATTAACTTCAGTTCAAAATAATCCATGAGCCAAAGTGGCACAACCTGGGGAAGCCTATTCTGAACCCCTCTAGTCCCGCCTTTGAAACTTCATAAATTTCACCTTCCAGAGGTTGGTTTGGTAGATTGCTCCAACTCATTGAATCAGTCTCTCAGTTTAGAGAATAGGTTAGAAAGTTCAGTTAAACAGTTATGTACAGTTTCAGGAGACATTCTTGCAGGTGGGATCCCAAAGTTAGGCCTGTATTGTGTAAGCAAGTAATCAGGTATTTAATAGGAGACATTTCTATGAAACAAAGGAAAACAAAGATTAATAATGGTTGGAGCAAATTATAAACCAGTTTCTGAGGTTAAGGGGCAGCCAGTCAAGAAGATTTCTAGATGTCAGGGTCAAATCATCTTTTGCACTTTGACATGTCTCTGATGATGTTATAGGTTTTCAGGTAAACTTTCTAAGTGGCTTACATAACAGTAGGCACAAAGATTGTCTAAACATGGGCATGGGCTGTTGTGCTGACCTCTCTTAAGTTTATGTCAAATTATTCAGCCTCTGTTTGCAGGTCTTTAGGGAAAAGAACACTTTTAGTTTTCAATGATTTCAAGTCAAAAAGATGGGAGAAAATTGTTTATGGTAATTTGGAGGTCTGTAGCCAAGTATCGGAGCAAAATAGAAGAATTTAGGATACAGTCTGGTTTACAGATAGTAAATGAAAGCTTAAAAGACAGTGAACAGCACTAGAATCTAACATCTACAAAAGTGTGTGATAGTTTCTATTGAAACATAATTTTTCTCTCTAAGATCACCCTCATTTCTACCAAAGATAGCCAAATTAAGTCTAATTCTTTTGCAAAATAAGTTCAATAAACTTGACCTGTGATTTATATAAATGCATCAAGAATAGTGATTAACCATATAGGAAGCTCTTTTAAATATGCTTTGCTGGAACTTTCCATAAGGAATCTCAGATTGAATTTTTGAAAGCCCTCTTGAGTCTGGGAAAGCCAAGCCAAGGACTATCATCAGACTTTGCTAGCAATACGTATAGATTTGAGTGAATTGCTCTCTTCTCAGAGTATCTAAAATATCTGGAGGTTCCTGAGCCTGCCAGGAAGTGATCTTTCTTACTCACCTGGTAAGGCTGCTGGGAACCCTGTAACCAAGGTCTGAGGCTGTTTTTCCAGGATGTTTTATTGGCTCCATAAAATCAATCTTCAGTCCTTAAAGCTGTTTAGTCATATCTGAGTCTATGCATGTCTTTCTCAAATATGACTTCAGTCAAAGCCTTGGTAGTATAACCAATGTTTCCCAATTGTGTCCTGCTACAAAGAAAGCAGATTCTTATTGAACTTATGCAACTAAAAATTTTATCATGAAAATAGGAATACTCACAGAGAGTTTCCAAATTCTGAAGTGATCGGGTAGGAAGAAAAAGATATGTTTCAAGTTTGCTTATAAAGGTATAATTTACCAATTCCTGTAGTCATAGTTAGCTTAGGAGAAATAAAAATTTTCTTATATCTGGGAAACAAAGGATTAAAAAAATATTTCAGATAAAAATCATAAAAATTGTGATTATATTTATCACTTCATTCAGTCCTATGTAATTAATTCATGTTGATCTTGTTTTTTCGTTAGCAGTTCTATGAAGCCATCAGTTTTTCCATTAGAGTTCTGTAATTTCTTACCCAGTTCAATGGTATGATCTGAAAGTTATCAGAAACCTATACTTGTCAAAAAGTGCTTTCTATGAATCTTCTTGAAGTTGAAGTATTTTTGCAAAAGCATCAGAGTAAAACAATAACTGTCTCTAAATGGCAAAAGACAGCATTGTAATGCATCTGAGAAAGAAACTTGGTTATTTTTATGACATACAACATTTTAAGATAACGAGAATTACAAGTGATAAAGGTATACCAGGGCATACCAGAACTTTTGAAATTTCGTGTAATTTCTAGGACATTTATAGTAATACCATTCACCCATACGATACAACCAAAGAAAATTTATCATCTTTTATTTGATAATGTTACCCATGAAGTTTAACATACCAAATAAGTCTAATTAGTTTAACATCTCTCTTTTTATAAGGAGAGAAAACAGATCTTTTTAGGTTCTAGGGACCCTCTTTTTGACCTATTTCCAGGTCAAAAAGACTTCATTTAGAATTTGATTTTGGGAAGTTTGTCAAAAATATCAAAGAGGGCAACACAGAAAATTATTTTGATCAAACATAACGTCTTTGCTTTCCTTTTATAAGCTCTTATCAGGAGCATGCCAATAGTACAGGAAATCTTTATCCTCTTTAAAGATGAAGGAATATTAAGTTTTAAATTTACATAAGTACATTATTGATATTAATACTTATTTTTGAAACCCTTGTAATACAATTCAGCTTTAGCCAGGTTAATTACAGAAGGTAAAATTCTCTCTCTCATTCATTCCATTCTGAAATAACCAGGACAAAATTACTTTCATTTCCCTTAATGAAAACACATCTCCATACCTCACATCCTTTTTTTTCTTAGTGTGGCACAAAACATGTTCATTGATAGACATGAATATCTTTAGTTTCTCTGTAAAAGGAAGCCAAAAGTAGATAGACCTGTGTTCAGTAATTAATGCTTCAGTATTTTATCTTATTTAGAAATGATCTAAATATACACAGAATTTCTGTCAATCATCTATCATTATCAATAGCTGTCATTTAACTTAGCAAAACTCTAAAGTTTCAAGTAATCAAAAAGATTCTGGAAGCTTTCTTTAAATACATATACCATGAAACATAATTATTGCTAAAAAGTTCACCTAAAAACCTTTTATCTTACTTAGATTTATTTAATTTACTTCTTCCCAATAATTATATTTAGATTACTCACAAAAATTTCATGAGATATTAGACAAAGTCAGCCATCGTTCTAAGTTATTTTTCTTTCACTGACAAATTTTGTAACACAGATATAATGAACTTATTTGACTAATAAACCCAGGTAGAATAAAAGTTGTATGTCTACATTATATTCATTGCTGATAACTCTAAAGACATGCCTATTTAATTAATCTAACAAACTTAAACTAGCTTTAGTACTGAATATTTTCCCAGGTTACATGAACCTGAAAGGCACTTGGGCTAGTTTTCATTATATTTCTGAGAACTTTAAGAATATTTAATTTATAAGTGCTCAATTTTAAGCTAATTAAATAGAGCTCTTTTACAAATTAATTTTGGCAATACCATCTGGAGGTAGAAAAATATCACATATATATAGCATACATTCATAGACATACACAGATAGGCAGATGCAAGCAGAGTCCTTAAATAGCTTTTGTTTTAAAATTTTATCCACAAGGTGGGTATAATAATGTAAAACTAACTAGTTAGTAAAAGAACAGTTGGATCAAAACTGTTTCTGGCAGATGGAATAAATTAAGGTTGCCTGCTTAGATGGCTAAAGCTTTTTCTACTAATATTTGTGGAGAAGACACTTAAGATTTGTATTTGTTCTTGGCAAGTAATCTTATAGAAGCTGTGGGCTAGATTTTGGGCAAGGGTTCTTCTATAGCTCTTTGTATTTTTAAAAGACCTCCTGTTCCTTTTTTCTTTCTTTCAGTCTTAGGAATTGGGGATGGTCTCGATAAGATTCCTGGAGAGATTACAAGCCTTTTGAGGTAAATAGAGGAGGTTTCAGTATTGGTCAAAAAGAATGGGTGGCATCTGAACTGCCTTTAGAGCTGCATTTCCAGTCTTGCAAAGATTTATAATCTAGGGACAGTTGCTCTCAATTCCTCAGGAGTTGGGTTGTAACTTAAATGACAGACATCATAGGTTGACTTACCCATCCAACTACATCATTCCTAATTTGCTTCTTTCCCTCCTGTGTACTTAGTTTTATTTAGATGAGGGAAGAAGGCCTAATAAAATTCCTATCAGGCTGTGAATATCACCTTCCAGTTTCTGGCCAACCTTTGAGCATAGAGCTACTAAAAAAAATTCTTTTAAATATCTTGCCAGTTTTTAGCTAGGACAAACAGTAAATATTCCTGGCAGTATTAAACAACTCCATGGACCCAAGAGGCATCCCCAAAGGTTGTTACCTTCCCAAGATCCAGTCACTCCTAAAGATGGACAAAAGAAAGGCTGACAGCCTGCATGTCCCAGGCAGGCAGAAAGCCAAGCCCAGCCCTTAGGACACAAAATGAGACAAGCAAGAAGGCAATAGCTATTCCTGGTAGGGAAAGGGTCAATAACTAATGGGTCTGGATTTGGAAAGGAAGGGACAATGTTAAATTTTATTTTGCTCCCTTGGCTGGGCACTATAGAATGGCCACTGATCTTTTAATTCTTTTCTGTATTTGGTAGGATCTTCTGAAAGTGTAGGAAAAAAGGCTTTATAATTCAAAAGATCTGCTGCTGTCCAGAGGACATGAATTCACTGGGCAGAGCTGGGGCGGGGGGTGATCTGGGATATAGCTGCAAAAGATATTGCTTAGGAAGGCCTGAAGCTGACAGAGCCTGATTATAGAGTCCAGCAAAGCAACTCCTACTGCATGTCCCTGGTGCTTCTGCTAAATTCATTTTCTGGCTTTCACCATTTACATGAATAACCTGTATATTCTTAGAGATTAGGCTGGAGTATTTTCTGTAAATCTTGTAGGAAAGTTAAAACAGGCAGATGGGGCCAGATTTTAAGAAGAGGATTTTATGTTGGATTTTTATTTTAAGTCTAATTTTCTGTTCTTTTATCTTGTTAGGGAGTCCCTAAGTCTAGCTGTTACATTATTTTTTTTTCCTTAAATGCCAGACAATTGTATTTTGAAAGTCCTGATTTTTCTTTTTTACAATATCTGCAAATGTCTGAAGGCAAATTGGAAGGGGTCTGAGTGGATTTTAATTTTTGTTCTAATTTCTGTCCTTTCAACTTATTAAGGGAGTCTCAGTGGCTAGCTCTTATACAAATATGAGAGATATGAGAGCTCTCTAAAAGTTTTTTCCAATTTAGAAGTTTTTCCAATTCAGAGGATCTATTGTCTGGCTATTGATGAGTAGGATCCTATTAGCCCAACTCAAACCAATAAGCCTTTTTATAGTTTAACCAAGAACACAGGAGGTGTTCCACAAGAGAGTGCAAAACAATGCAGCCCTCACAAGATCCAGACAGTTCACTCTGAGTTAGCCTAAGACTTTTGAGGGGCACTGTTTTTAAATAGCTGTTCCAAAATGCAGGGAATCACATTTCCCCCCTTTTTGAGTAGAATAGGTTTAGATTTCCTTAGCCTGGATCCATAGCCTGTTCGGCTGCCTGCCAGATGCATATGCATCCTCTGGCTGGCAGAGAACAGAAAACAATGACCCTCTCTTGGAGGAAAAGTACTCTAGAGTACTTTAGCAAAGTAGTCTATCAAATTTACCAGGGTTGCTTAAGCCTAAGAAACTAGTTCCACAAATATTCTCCTGCTAATCTAAACTTAGGAAAGAGAGAAAAAGACTCTTACTACTCTTGCTTTCAGTAGACCCTGCAATGGCAGAGATCCAGGAGAATGATGGGGCAGGAAGTCTTACTTTCTGCTGGTGTTTGTCAGATGTCCCAGGATCTGTCAGCTGCAGCAGCCTCAGAGGGATCAGAGTGCAGCCAGGGAAGTTTATCCTGCTGACTATGCCAACTGTGGGGAGGAAGAAATTTTCCTCTACCCTTCTAGGTTTTTCTGGCTGGTCTAAGTATTAAATTGATATGAGACAGATTAACAGGAGAAAATCAAATTTAATTTTGTATATACGGGAACCCCACATACGTGAGAGACTCAGAGACCTCACATTCATGAGAGGTTTGAAGACAGAAAGGTAAAATGAGGTATTTGTGCCATCTTGAGCAAAGGAATGGGCTAGGGGCCTGAGGCTTCATAGAAGAGGGTAATTCTCTGGATGATAAAAAAAGAGCAGATGTTCAGTAATTAGATGTTTGCCCTACCATACAGATAGGTCATAAAAAGTTATTTCTGGCAATAACTCTTATTATGGGCAAGAACCCCAATTTAAATTCTTTAAATTCTTAAAAGTTTCTCTTGAACTCTCAGGGTCTCAGTTGCCTTCAGCTCAAAATAATCCACATGCCAAAGTGGCACATCTTGGGGAAGCCTGTTCTGAATCTCTTCCAGGCAAACATGAAAACTCATCCATAAACAGCAGGAAGCCTTTATTTATTGCTTGTAAGTCTGTGAGTTGGCTAAAGCAACTCTCCTTGCTGCAGGTCATCTGATCTATCACTGTTTCAGGCTGCAAGTCGAGTTAACTTCTGCTACATGTGTCTGATTCTTGGCCACAAAGAGACAAACATGCAGAGCCTCTTAGGCCTAGATTTGGCACTGGCACGTTGTAACTTCCACCCACATTTCTTTGGCTAAAGTAAGTCATTTTATTAAATATTGCTAGCAACAATTACTACTATCAATATGAGTTTCTGTGGAGGATTGGGGGAGCATATGAGACTTTTTTAGGCCCTCACCCATAGTCTTTGTAGAAGTCCTTTTGTCTAGCTGAAAGGATCTACTAAGCATCACATTATTATTTTCCAAGATTGTTAAGAACAGTCATGACAACCAAACCCATTATTGTCAATGTCTTGGATTTGACCTTTATCCTGACAATGATTCAGTGGCTCCTTCTTTGATATGATGCGAAACACTTTCATTTTCCAACTCGAAAGTACTGGAACATAAGTACTTCTGTATGCCTATGGCCATTTCCTTTCTGAGCTCAGTTCTTTCCTTTAGTACCTAGTCAAGTGCAGCCAGCAACAACCAACTCACACTATCAGCATTCTGCGTTGAAACTTCCTTACTCAATATTATAAATTCATTAGCTGCATTTTTTGTCTTCCATGTTTTGCCAGATGGCAGTTTGCCAATTGTTTGCCGCTACATACCATGGTCACCATTTTCTCAGCCTCCTGTAATGTATTTTTTTGCTACTCACCACCCAGTCCCAAAATCAATCCTGCATAATTTAGGTTTTTATCATAGCAGCACCCTGCTTATAATTACCAATTTCTGTGTCTGGCAGCTTTTACTATAGAATGAACAACCACAAAATCTCAATGGCATACAATAATATACATTTATATCTTGCTTCTGATTTCTGCAGATCAGCTGGGGCAGATGTACTTCAGGCTACGTATTGGGTTCACACCGTTCCACATGTCTCAATCTTGGGGCCCAGGCTGAAGGGGGCAGTGACTGCCTGGACATGTTCTTTTCAAAGCAGATATTGAAAACTTCCAAGGGGAGAGAAGAAACACACTTAAGTTTTAGGCTTATAACAGATACATACTCATTTATACCTACATTCCTTTAGTCAAAGCAACTCATATGGCCAAGTTCAACACCTATGGAGCAGGGATCTGTACTCTTCCCGTGAAGGTAGAGGAGGAGGGAGTAAGCATTTGCTGAGTAATACACTACCGTAGCATGATATAAAAGTATAAACTAATGAAAGAAAGTATGCTAGGGCTGTTAGTAGAGGTCGCAAATATATGACTTTATAGATGGTCTGGCTCAATCTAGGAAATAAAGCATCTAGGATGGAGTAAATGGATTATAAATTTCAGGTTAGCTTTAATAAATATTACTTTAAAAAACCCAAACACTGGTACTTTCATAATAGTTGGGTAGCATACAGATTGAACTTAGAATTTCTGGCAAGTATCTCAAGTTTACTTACTATTAAGACAAGATTGTGGGCAGATGCATACCAAAAGAACCTGACTGAAAAATCAGGCCTTGAGATATGGTCATCCTGCTTTAACTCATGGGTGAGTCAAGGGAAAACTTTCAACACATTCAGGTTTTTTCAAATGAAGCCAAAAATTCTTCAAAAGAAGTAAAATTATCAAAATATCACTTACTTCTTAGAATAATTAACATTAAGTAATTCTTTATGGCCATAATTTAATTACATATTCATTAAAATATTGAGACTATACTTAAGCACCTAAAAATTTAAAGAGGATAAACAAGAAGTTTCTAAACCTTTGCAGTACATTTTATAAAGAAGGGGAGAGTCAGAGTGCAATTTTGTTTTATACCACGTATAATTGCTGTCTGATCCAGCATAAGAGGGTTCCTTCTGGCTCTGTTCTTGGTATGTTAATGTGCAGACTTTTTGATCTCTTACTACTTTCTTATTTAGTGACTTCCTACTGATACGGGATGAAGACTGCATTCCATTATCCCACTGTAATCTAGCCCTTGCTGACCTCTTTAGCCTTATCTTTCATATGTTTAGCCTTATTTTTACATCCTGGAATAGGAAAATCAGCAAAATAAAACCCCAAATGTGCTTTACCATTGATTACTTTTGGACAGTTATGTGTAGTACTCTTTTCCTTTCTTTGTCAGTTCCATCTGAAAAAGACTTACTCATCTTTAATGACTGGATTAACCTCCTATTGGAAGCATTTGAAAGGGAGGGGAAAATAATTTTCCTTCTACCTTTCTAAATTTTTGTCTGGGGCCCCTGTAACAAAAGACAGATTAACAGGAGAAAAACAAATTTATTAGCATGTATATCTCACCTATACATGGGAGATACCCAGGGAAATGAGTACCCTAAGGAGATAGCTTAGAATTTGGGCTTAAATACCATCTTCAGCTGAAACAAAAAAAGAAGGATGTGGAGGAGATCAGGTATGAGAAGGTGACCAGGAAAATGTAGGATAAAAAAGAGTATGGTTTATTATGCTGATTTAACTCAGTGCCTTCTCCATTGATAAGAGTTTGTTGTATTTTAGGCATCCCTCTATTCCTGGTACAGAGAGGGAGATACCCTTACAAATGGAGATTTACTTTATAAATTACCCTTGCAGAAGGGTAACTTCTTTGTTTACAGAGCTTTTCCTATGTGTGCTGTTTCTGAAAATAATATGCTCAAAATAATCCTTATACCGAAGAGGCATATTTTGGGGTGGCATCTTCTGCCCTCCTATACCTTTATCTTCTTTCTCTTCTGTGTCCTCAATGTATTCTATATATTTGTACATATAAAATGTACACTGTCAGCGAGGAAAACAATTTTCCTCTACCTTTCTAAGCTCTTCAGACTGTTCTAAGAATTAAATTGACATGGGACAGATTAACAGGAGAAAATCAAATTTAATTTCATACATACAGGCGCTCCATAAGACAAAGACAGTCAGGCAGTTGAGGCTTATGTCTGTCCTGAGCTAAGAAGGGGTTAGGGATCTGGGACTTCAAAGGGAAGAAAGACAGTTCACATGAAGATGAAAAGAGCAGATGTTTGGTAAGCAAATCTTTGCTGGTCCATGCAGAAACAATGGGACACAGAGAGAAATTTTAACAGATTTTGCTAGGTTCCTCCTTGTCGACTACACTTAGTTCATATTATACTGTAGTTATCTACAGTGATAGTTCTCTTCCTGGACTACGTCCTCTATCTAAATTCTTTTAGGCAGGTAAGGGGGAGATAAAAATAAAAACTTCCTGAATCCTTTATTTCTTAAAAATAATCAGCCTAAAATAATCTTCATGCCAAAGAGACACATTTTATGGTGGCAAATTCTGCTCCCCTGCAGTTCTTTATGTGTGTGTGTATGTGTGTGTGTGTGTGTAATCTTTTGGTTGCTGCTATAATGCTTAAGATCATGCTTCCTTGTAGTTGCTATTGTCAATGCAAAATAACCCATAACCATTCTATAGATAAGAGAGATAAGGTGAGTTTTATTTGATCCAGCGTGAGTGTTATAACCCGGGAAGGTCTTTTCCAGAAAGGAAGAAAGCGTTCCAGAGAAACTTGGTTTGTAGTACAGTCTTATACCTTTTTAGAACAAAGAACATACATTAAACATGCTCAGATACATATTCATCAAAGTCTCAAAGAGGTATTCAGTTACAAATTAGCAGATTGACGTGACCCTGACATCAGGAGAGGGAGTAATACCCATGTTACCAATAGGGTGTAGGAGGGGAAGTATGCTGCATTCTTATCTTAAGAGACTGCATTCTTTACTTTCTTGGTTAAAGCAGATGTACAATGTATGTTTGATAGGCAGTAATTCAAACTTCTTTAGTTTAAGCTGATCAGTTTTGAAGCTGGATAGTTATGCCATATCCCTCAATATGTGAAAATCTCCTGTCACTATTAAAAAATATATATATAAAATAACTAATAAAAGATTAAAAATAGGAGTTTTAAGATTAAGAAATAATTTTTAAAAGAAGCAAAAGGATTAATATTAGGAATATGGGAAAATATTAAAATCAATTGAAACAAAAGTAAATTAAAACAAATATTTTGTAACATGAAATATGCTTGAAACCAGAAACACAAATTAAAATGTTAAATTTCACATGGCTAATTCATTTAAATGTAAAAATAATAATTAAAATGTAATAAAACACTTGAACATAGAAAATAAACTGTTTAAAATATTTAAAAATTATGAGTTGAAAGAATAGCTTAATAGTAATAAAAGGGTGTTATACATCGTTCCTAGCTAGTTAGAGGAATTAAAGATAGTGTATTAAAATCTCCCTAACCCACCCACATGAATTAACAGAATTGAGGACACTTGAGTAAAGACATTTTATTTTTTTTATAGGTTTTTTTTTTTTTCCTTTTCCTCCCCAAAGCCCCCTGGTACATAGTTGTATATTCTTAGTGGTGGGTCCTTCTAGTTGTGGCATGTGGGACGCAGCCTCAGCATGGCTCGATGAGTGGTGCCGTGTCCGAGCCCAGGATTCGAACTGAGGAAACACTGGTCCGCCTGCAGCAGAGCGCGCGAACTTAACCACTCGGCCATGGGGCCGGCCCCAAAGACATTTTATGTTTAAGGCAAAGAAGACTATTTATTGAGTGTAGTTGACAATGAAGAAGATACAAAAAAACTCCTATCTATTCTCCTGTTCTCCCACTTCTCTTTGTAGAAACCTCCTTCTCAGAATAGTTGTGGCTTGTGACAAAAATGGGTTACTTCTCTTTCAAAGTTATCTGATTGCATGGATTCCTCTCAAGGCTCCTGTCTATGTAAAGTCAAAGGGGATGGGTTGAGTCTCAAGAAAGAAATGCTAGGCACTACACTCACATCCACTGACTGAGATTCTTTGCTATGCATCAGAAACAGGATTTATTTCTTGCTCTCCAGTTTAC
Source organism: Equus quagga (assembly GCF_021613505.1). NCBI lineage: Eukaryota > Metazoa > Chordata > Mammalia > Perissodactyla > Equidae > Equus > Equus quagga. The sequence continues at coordinate 117,792,281 of NC_060272.1, forward strand.
CCATTGGAAATGGGACTTTATTTTTCATTAGTTTAAGGTTACGTTTCAGAGAAGATGGGTTCTAAGTATAGTTGGCTGATCTGCTTTTACCTTGCCTAAGGAGACAATGTTTAATACACAAAATTTTTTTCATGGCAAGTCTTGTTGAATATTACATATTTATTTCAGTTTATTTATCCAAAATGATATTAGGAGTTTTTACTCACAGCTCTTCTGATACCAGATGTGTGAATTTTTTAACTCCACCTGACAAGTAATTCTCTGATATTCTGGATACTAACTTGGTATCCTACAATTCAGTTCTTACACTAACAACCCAGAGTTAGCACAGACCCCACAGGCTAAGGGCTCAATCCCACAGGACTGCACCCACTTCAGATGCCAATTGCGAGTCTCAGGTTGCCACCTGTATCACTGACCAACCAGCTATGAATTGAGTGTTCCCACAACCCTCTCCTCGGGTTCAGATTATTTGCTAGAAAAGCTCACACAATTCAAGAAAGCACTTTACTTACTATTACTGGTTTATTATAAAGGGTATAAATCAAGAACAGCCAAATGGAAGAGATGCATGGGGCAAGTATGGGGGAAGAGACTCAGGGCCTCCATGCCATCTCTAGGGTGTCACCTTCCCAGCACCTTGATATGTTCACCAGTCTGGAAGCTCTCTGAACCCCACTGTTTAGGGGTTTTTATAGAGGCTTCATTACATAGGCATGGTTGATTAAATCATTGGCCATTGGTAATTGAACTCAATCTCCAGCCCGTCTCCTTTCCTTTGAGGTCCTGATGGTGGGGCTGAAAGGTCCAACCCTCTAATCACATGATTGGTTTCTCTGGCAACCAACTCCAATCCTGAAACTATCTAGGGGCCCATCAAGAGTCACCTTATTAGTGTAAACTCAGGTATTGTTGAAAGGGGCTTGTTATGAATAACGAAAGATATTCCCCTCACCATATCACTCAAGAGATTCCAAGGGTTTTAGAAACTCTGTGTTGGGATCCAGGAACAAAGACCAAATATATATTTCTTATTGTATGGCAAGTACCTTCTAAAGTAAAACCTACTCACTATGACTCTTATTTTCCTTTTTCTGAAAGTGAAATCAAAATAGTAATATTCTTTAGGAAATTGCCAAAACACAAGTTGATACCTATTCCCCTTTCTTTATCTCTCTAGTTAATACAATCACAAATAGATCTTTAAGAAAGTTTGTGCAGGAAGCATCATATTAAGATCAGTAAAAAAGAAAAAATTGTAGGAGAGGAAAAATAATTTTCTTTCTACCCTTCTGAGTTCTTAGCTGAAACTCCTGTAATAAAAGACAGATTATCCAAAGAAAAACAGAAGTTTATTAACATGTATACGTCATGTACACATGGAAGATGCCCAGGGGAAAATGAGTAACTCAAAAAGGTGGCCTTTAGAGTTCTGGATTACATGCTATCTTAATAGGGAAAGAGGGGAAGGGATGTAGACCTCTTAGGGGAGAGTAGATGATTTTAGGGAAGATGAATGAGCCCATGGAAGAACAGATGAGAGGTATGATGGTTTGTGATAACATTTGTCTGGGTATAGTGTGGACTTCTAGTCTCCTTTCCTGTGATGAGTTAATCTTCCCTGGTTGATGGAACTTTAGTTGGGGGGATAATGACACTTGAGTTCCTTTTGGCAGGTCTTTAGTTAGATAAGGAGAGTTCAGAGAAAGCTCCTCTTTGCATTTGCTGTTTTTCAAGTACCTATGGCTCAAAATAATCAATACACCAAAGTGACATATTCTGGGGTGTCATATTCTTCAACCCTTCATAAAGATAATAGATTTTTAAAAAGTAATTTGTTAGAATAGCTAAAAGAGAGAATCTAAAAGGAGGAGAAAAAGTTGCAGAAGAGTTTAATTTGTTAACATAATCCAAGAGAATTAAGAGAAGAGAAAAAAATGTAGAAGATAGAATGTTTAAACAACTATGAATGTGCAAAGTTAAAAGTTGAGAAGAAAAAATGCAGAGAGAAGAAACTCCTAAGAAAGAATGTAGTGAATTTTTATAGTAGTAAAAATAAAAGTAAAGCATTTGAAACTAAAATATTAAAAATAAATCTCCAGTAAGGTGAAGCATGTGCTCACACATCTACCATAGGACAAAGATATTTCTAACTGGGTCCTTTTGGTTCATTTCCGAAATCCTGAGCTCCTTGAATGGGAAGAGAATCAAGGGGCAGGGAGTTGGGTCCTTTTTCCTCTCCGTGGCCTGGGCTGAGCTACTCGAGTATTCTTTATAAAACCTGTCAAGGTGAAAAACAAAGTTTTCAGCAGAAAACCACAAGGGAAGATGGTCAACCAGTCCAGCAGTGGACCTTACACACACCCAGGAGCACAAAAGCAGCAATCAGGTTCATTTTTAAATCAGTCTTGAGCATTTATGTTATTGGAGTTATTTGGATCTTTTTAACAGTCTATGCTTTTTGTGTATAGAACTGTTTTCTTATTTTTAAGAGTAAATATTTCACTTAGAACTATGGCAGATATTTAAATGACTAGAACAGATGAATTGTATTTGCATATTATTTCTATATTGCTGAAAAAGTGTTGTAAATGAATTCAGCACCATGGTGTTAGGGGACTAGAAAGAGAAACTTGGGAACCAATAGATTATTATCAAGGAAAGGTACATATTCCCGAGGTGGCAAATTCTACCTATTCTAGCTTTTATTATCCTTAGGATAGTGTTCTATTTATTTCATGAGTACAGAAGTTTTAATTGGATATGTCATGTTTCAAAGACAAAAGAAATGCCTAATTCACTCTAACAAACTTGTTAGTCACTGTTTATACCAAGAGGATTTCTACTCTACAGAGAATAATATTGTTTTCTTTTTCCTTTGTTGATAAATCAAAGTTTTCCACTGACCTACAGCAGCCAAGCATACTTTAAAGCAAAATCATCCAGTCTAACACAGATATGTATCCTTTTAGCTGTATGTATTCTTTTTGTCCCCTTTTTTGATTTTTCCAGAAATATTATATCCCAAAAATAATTCAGTAAGAAAATATTAAATTTGTCACAGTAATTTACCTCATAAGAAAAAATTATTTATACATTTTAATGTATTTCAATTTTAATAATATTAACTGTAGTCTTATGCTTATCTTTTTTCTTTATTGTTGATATGTCGTGTGCACATTTTTGCTTGTTTGAAAAGGTTTTGTAGTCAAACATGGCCAGTGTAGGAATGATATGTAGAAACGACTTCACTCATTACCTGGGTTTCCATTTGTTATAAAGTCACAGTTTTTCTGGAAATGTGATTTTTACAGTTTACTCTACCCAATGCATGATCTTTTACTTGAAAAATAGGTGCTGGTAGGGGTGTTAGAGTTTCAGTCCACCCGGATCCTGTCACTGTTTGCTTTGTGCAGCAATCGCTCTGATCCTCCTGGCAGGGAACAAGATTCAGAGAACAAAACTGGTAGTGACTGTGTAGATAAGAAGGCAATGAATTCTGCTTTTAAGGCAAAGACGGAACAGCCTACAAAAGAATGAAAATAGGAATAAAAGTGCGGCATTGTTAACCTGCAGATCTGTTGTACTTTTGAAAATCTTACACTGCAAAAAAAAGTGACACTACAAAGATACATAATTATGTGACTGAAAGCCTTGAAAAAGGTCACCTTTCACTTACTAGCCAAATACTTGACAATAAAATAGACTAGATTATTCATATTTGAGAAACTATAGAATGCTTTTCCTTAAAATGACAGGACAGAATTTCAGCAATATACGAGGTACTGTAATATATTATTTATTCTCTACTAGAACAACTCTTTAGATATGGTGAAGATGATGGGGTCAAGAAGAGTACTCCAGAGAAGAATGAGAAAGAAATGTTGGAGCAGACATTACAGAAGGTAGTCTAATCTTTAAGATATTGAGCTGAGCAAGTTAAATCTGAATTTTAACATAAAGGATTGTATTTTAAAGCTAGGACTCATGAACTTAAACCTTGTGTGAATCCTTAATTTAAATTCATAATTCAAAATCATTGACTTGCCAAAATGGGATAAAAAAAATCAATGTTAGTGAAATAAATGTGGAAACACTTGTGCTTCTGTTGACATAGATTGAAAATATTTTCTAAGATGAAATGAAGAAAATGACAATAGAAATTATCAAAATTTATATTATATGTGCTTATTAGTTATAACAACAGTTTAGACTTTAAAATGGGACCTGATGAGACTCTTGTTACACTTCAGCGAGCATACAGATTTACAAAATTTGAACTAACAAAACAGCATAGTTATATCTTCACCACAGTAAAATGGTAATGTGTTTATAATTTTGTTTTTTTAACTTGAAAATATACATGACTCAGCTCATTTTAGATAAAAATTTATGCCCATATGATTTAGTATAGTTCTCCCTGTTTTAATAGTACAACCTGTGTAAACCCTATAGTCACTTTATATCATGCCAATTATTAATAGTAAAACTTTGTTTAAAAATCTTAACATTTATAATTTTATACTTAATTCATATTTTTGTATATAAATACATTTTTATCAAGTCCAGTTGGGTGGGCTTGGTTTCATTTTAGCACCTTTTGTTATTGTTAGGAAGAAAATATTCTTTAAATAGATTTATTCTTGTAGCAGGTTGTCATTTGGCTATACTGGATACTTAGATAAAGCTAGAAATGCACAAATATATAAATAAAAATATTAATGTGGCTTCTTATATTTCTTACATCTGTGAATTGACTTGTAGGAAATCTAGTGATTTACAGCTGATGATGGAATTCCCTAATACTTCTAATACCTGCCATATGGTCGGGTAACAAAGGCTGTCATCTCATTATTGCTGAATAGCACATAGCAGGTTAACGTAATAACATACAGAACACGAAATGCTCACATTCATTTATCTTAAGGTAGAATGAGTGATTGAAGTCATGTATGCACTACCACCTAGAATGTCATACAGTTTATACTAGCTTCTTTGTTTCAGAACAGTATTTTTGTTTGCCAGGTTTTGTACAATTTTTATTTCTATTTGTATATAATACTAAACTACTACCTACTGCCTTAGGATAGAAACCCTAAAGAAACCGTTATTTCATTCCAACTGCCATAAATGACTACTGCCATAGTGGATCCAGAAATCCATTTTAAGTCTTGAAAAGCCAACAGGAATTATTTTCATTGGATCACATATCAAATTAGCATACTGATTTGTCACTGTTTTTTATATTAACCTCATGTAATTGTGTTTCATGGTTTAACCCCTTTCTTTGAGTTTCCTTATTTTAAAGGGATGCATATGAATCTCATTCAAGATAGCTTTAAAAGCTAGTAACAACCTGAAAACAGTATTTGTTTACACAGTAGAAATGAAACATGTGAGATTATTTTTTAAATAATGTATTAACATTTCACACTACTATGGGATGAATTGTGTCCCCTCCCAAAATTATGTCTAAGTCCTAATCGGCAGTGTCTCAGAGTGTGACTGTGTTTGGAGATGGAGTCTTTAAAGAACTGATTAAGTTAAAATGAAGTTACTGGGGTTTAAGCCACCCAGCCTGTGGTACTGTGTTATGGCAGCCATAGGAAAGTAATACAGACACTTCACAACGTCAAGTGTTTTATTTCAGCTTTGAAAGGAGCCGTCATTTTGGTAAATTATTTAAATGTTCATTACTGGAGGAAGAGTATGAACTTGAGCTGATTTACAGCACACAAAGCAAACGCCTTTAACGATTCCCCTGACTTTCATTCTCAAATATATATTCAAATTTTCCTTTGTTTTTACGGGCTTAAGGTCAGTTTAACAACCGTTTTTAGAGTATGCTTTGAATAACACTTTAATATATGCTATGGTCTTTCCCTTTTAAAAGTCTTTAGAAGCAGTGTCTCTGTTTTGTTATTTGTCCTCCATTTTAAACTTAAATGCAAATAATTCTGACCATCTCTCTTGATAAAACATAGATTCACTTTAGGCAGTTAACAGACTTTAAACATCTTAAACATATCAGAGTTTAAACGACGTTTTTCCATCAGTATGTAAAATTTTCATGAATTGTACTCAAACTTAAATGGACTTTAGTCAAAAGAAAAAATAATGCTAATTTCCAGAATTGACATCTCAAATTTAAGATGTGTATTTGCTACATTTGCTTGTAACATGTTATATTGTAATCAAAAGTATAAAGTTAATTTAGTGGCTAATTCAGCGATATTTAGTGCAAGTTATTGTATTTCAGTTCAAGGAATTTTATTAAGTAGCTGTTAGGATTAATAATAACCAAGATGATGATGATGATGATTATAAATTGTTTAGAACTTACTGTCTTCCAGGAATTATAGTGTATGATTATATTTAATATGTATAAACAGCAAGATATGTGTTACTACTAGTCCCATTTCACAGATGAGGAAACTAAAAGTAAAATAAGTTAAAATATTTTACAAAGTTAAAGCAACCAGAGCTGGCAGTGAGATCCAGTTCAGACCAAAATTCAATTTCTGCTAGACCACACTGCTTCTTCTAATTATACTTTTATATCTAATTATACTTTTATGTCACCACTGTCAATATTTTTTTAAAAGGTATAATTGCGTATTGCACAAAATACGTTTAAAAAAATAAAATCTATTTTACTCATTCCACTCTGGAATCTAACATGCTAAAATATTTTATGTTTCTTTTTTTTGTTTTTTTGATGAAGATTAGCCCTGAGCTAACATCTGCCACTAATCCTCCTCTCTTTGCTGAGGAGGCCTGGCCCTGAGCTAACATCCATGCCCATCTTTCTCTCTACTTTATATGGGGGACACCTGCCACAGCATGGCTTGCCAAGCGGTGCCATGTCTGCACCCGGGATCCCAACCGGCGAACCCCAGGCCGCTGAAGCGGAATGTGCGCACTTAACCGCTGCGCCACCGGGCCGGCTCCTGAAGAATTATGTTTTAAAAGTAAATATGAGTCCATATAGTTTTTCAGTCATTTAGGTTTCTTGCTTGACTCCAGCTCTTTCTTAGTTTCAGTTCTTTATTCATTTTCATATATATATATCAGGTAACTCTTCTTCCCCATATGGTTTGTAGAATAGTGGGAGGGGCACAAAATCCTGAATTGAATTCCAGTTCAAAGCAGGAAAAGTTTACTTCTATGTATTATTTAAGTTTTCAGAGCCCCATTTCCTGTTCTGGGAAAATAATTATTAGCTCTACTTACCTTACATGTTTTTGAGATGATCAGAAAAGATCATGTCTATGAAACTATTTTATAAATGGTAAAATGGACTTTACAAACAGTAGTGCCTATATATTTTTCAAGATTTAAATAAAAATCCACTCTTCCTTGAAATTTTTGTACTCATGATTTAGAGTTAATTGCTCTTTCCTTTTTGCCCAGACCTATGGCACTTAGATCCTACTGTTTATTAGATTGATTTATGCACATCTTTCTTTCCAAATATTTTTTTAAATTTCTTAAGGTCAGGAATTTTATGTTGACATTTCTGTGTCCTACAACATGAACATTGTTTATTGAAATAAATGGAAAAATTTTAATTCATATGGAAACTTGAAATAATTATAATTTAAAGTTTTAGACTTTTTTTTTTGTAAAATGTTCCTGGGTTGTATAGACTAAGGACCTCGTGACTACTAAAGTTACATTTTTCTAATTTAGAGAAAAGCAGCCTTGGTAGATTATTTTGTGTTTAGGTCATCAGTGTTTCATATGATTGTAAAATATTGAAGAAAAATATTGTTTGATTAATAAAGTTTCTCTATGTACCTATTTTTAGACTTTTTGTATAAGTTGTTTTTCTCTGCAAATATTTTTTTCACAATAGACTATATATCCAAAGCACTTAGGATCTCAGAAAAGTCTGCAAAATTTATTAGCATACTTAGTTCTGTGTCACTTTGTGTAGAATTTTAACTTCTTTTACCATCTGTCCTTTATTCAACAGATGTATTATGGCATTTTAGAATGTATTTATCTACACCACCTTGGAATTATTTAGAAATTAAGTACTTTAGATTTATTTTGTCCTTCTGCTAAATGTAATTTTATTTTCATAGTTAGAAGTGATAATGAAAATACAGTAAATTATGATTTTGGACTTTTAAAAGAATAAATTAAATTCTTCTGTTTAGGTCATTGAATTGGAAAATAGGGTAAAATCTTTTGAGAAAAGGTCGAGAAAATTAAAAGAAGGGAATAAAAAATTAATAAAAGAAAATGATTTCCTGAAATCCCTCGTAAGACAGCAGCAAGAAGATGCAGGGGCCAGAGAAAAAGAGCTAGAACAGCTACAAAATGAGAGTAAAGATGTAGAAAAAGACAAAACTGAACTTCAAGTAAAGATCAGTGAGCTGGAGAGAGAAGTCACTTCCCTGAGGAGACAAGTGGCAGAAGCTAATGGGTTGAGAAATGAAAATGAAGAGCTGATGAATTCAATGGAGAAATTGCAGCATTCAGCAGACAAAGTGAAATCTGAGATGACCACCACGAAGATGAGATCTGGACAATACGATTGTAAGACAACCACTACCAAGGTTAAACTTAAAGCTGCCAAGAAAAAGTGCCCTGTGGGTCGTTACCACACTGTTCTCAATCACTCCATCAAGGTTATGAGCAATGTGTTTGAGAACCTCAACAAGGACGGCTGGGAGGATGTGAGTGAAAGCAGGTAAGGCTCTCATTAACTTAGCTCTGTGGTGGGGACACTGTGCATATGTAAAGTACCAGCAAATGGAGATTGAATTTCAACTACTGTCGATTTGGTATTCAGAAAAAATACTGTCAGATCCTTTGAAATATCTTGGGAGGTCTTGTTCTGAGCTTATTGACTGAAATTTGCATGCAAAATTAGCCACAACTGCATGAGTATTTGAATAGATGCCAGGAAACCCAAAAAAAGGCAATGCTTGATTTCTTCCAGTGATGCTATTTTCATGCAGTCATGAGGCTTGAAATTGACAGTTTGGCAGGTTGATTTAATTTGCTGGCCCTTTGCATATTCACCACTGACAGCTAAGGATTCCCAGGCAAGCCTACTAAGTCGGTTTAGTTATCTTGTGACATGCCAACCTGGGAGGAGAAACATTTTTCCCCCTTAATTTAGTTAGATAAATTTTGAATGACCCATTTCAGCTTGTTACCAGATGTCTACAAGCTGTTTAACATCCTATAAATTAAGAACCATCTTCACTAATTATTTCATGTATGTATTATGCAAAGTCATTGTACCAACTTTAATTGAATGGTGGTTAAAAATTAGTTCTTTAAAGTTAAAGCTCTATAAATTCCTGGTCTTAAGTTATATAACCCCTAGTGAATAGCAACAGGAGAATACTAAACATCTATAGTATTTCTTTCCCTTACCCCTGGCTATACATTCGTATATGTACTTGAAGCACATCAGTAAAATCACAGAGACAAATGCGTAGTAGAACACCTCTTTTTGTACCTTTTTATGTATGTAGAAAGAACACCTCTTTGTATAAAAAACAGGGAAGTTCAATGTTGCCAGAATAACTAACAAAGTGAACAATTTTCCATAATTCTGTTTTGTTTTTATAATAGCATGTATTTCCTTTTATTTTCACAGGACTTTTTTTGTTTTTTAAATCCCCAGTAGTGGTCTGCTTTACATTTGGGATGTCCCTGGATAGTTTTCTTAATAACTGACATAGAACTGAAACTTATCTTAAAATGCAGTTCTCAAACTTGTTTGTGTATTAGAATCACCGTTAAAATCCAAACCTTAGGCCACACCACAGAACAATTAAATCATAAGTTCTGGAGTGGTATACAAGCTTCAGTAGTTTTCGAAGCTCTCCAGCTGATTCTAATATGCAGACAAGTTTGGGAACCAATGTTTTAAATGATCATTGCATCAAGCCCCTTGTCTTCAGTCAAGTAAAAAAACTCAGAAACAAATTTATGATGGTAAAGAAGAAGGACCAAATCTGTGTTCCCATTTCTTTGTTAACTCTTCTAAGGTTTTCTTCCCTGTTCTCAAAAGCAATTAGAGATAAAATCCTACTTAGCTTAAAACCCACTAAGCATTTATCTGTGTCTTCAAGGAAATTCTAGTTTCAGCTACTAATTACATATCAGCCAGTTGGTACTACCACACTCTTCATAATATAGTGGTGCAGTTTACTCTTGTGTGAGTATGTGTTGAGGAGGAAAAATTTTCCCTTCTTCCCTTTTAGGTTCTTTGGCTGGTCTAATAATTAAATTGACATAAAACAGATTAACAAGAGAAAAACAAATTTAATTTTGTATGTACAGGAATCCCAAAGATAGGAGGCTCAAAAGGCAGCCAGGTAATTGAAGCTTATATAACATCCTGAGCTAAGGAAAGAGTTTTGGGTCTGGGGAGACAAAGGGAAGGAAGACTATTCACAGGAAGGCAGAGGAGGTGTTTGGAAAACAAAAATTGCCCTGATATCCAGATGTTTCTTAGGTAAAAAGGTATCTCTGGTAATAGCTCTCTTCCTGGTAGAGGCCCCCTTTTCAGTATAAATTTAGGCAGTTGAGGTGGGAGGTAAAGAGCTTTTCCTGAATCTGCTGGGTTTTGATTACCTTTAGCTCAAAATAATCTGCATGCCAAAGTGGCATATTTTGGGGTCACATATTCTGCTCCCCTTCATATATGTGTATGAATAAATACATGAAAGTTAAGTAATACACTCTTTGCTAATTTCATCATATTAGTGCGTGTGCAGAAGGTCACATATTTTGGGAGATGTATCACACAATCTATCTTAAAACATAAGATTGTCATTTAAGTTATTTAGAAGTGGAACTTGATTTTACACTGTGAGGATTAAGTATTACATTTCCTGTCTGACAGAACATTTTCAGGAATCACTCAGCTGCAAAGAATTCTCAAACAATTAGAAATCCCACAGTGGAGCTTCAGGACTTCAGAACATTCTATTTCTTTTAGCTCTTCATAGTCTGAAATATAAGAAATTTACTTAGATACTGAGAAAAATTGAACTTTATCCATTATATATGTATATAAAATACTATATCATATAATTATTACCTTATTAATATTTTCCCATAGTTGAGTATTATTACAAGAGCACACTGTCAAATGACAAAAATAATACAATTTAGTAATGAGTTTGAAGTCCTTTATTCAAGGGAAAACAGTCTATGGGTTGGGGGAGTACAGTTCCTAACAGTGGAGTACTCTTGCCTGGGGATTTTGGATAAGTGGGAGTTTTATAGAGCCTTAGAAGAGGCAACATGGAAACGGTATAATTGGCTAGAAGGTCAAGATTTCCCAATAAGGCAGCAGGTTTACTTTCTAGGGTAAGGTAAACTAGTTAAAGCTGAGTTGCAGGATTGTGATTGGCATATGTTAGATTTCCTTGAAAGTGAGGTGTTTCCCTTAAGTGCAGCTGACTTAGGTTTAGATTTCTGACATGGGCCAGGCCCGTGGGGCAGCCACATTTTGTGGGCCCTGATATAAGAATTGCCTTTATCAGTGCTCGTTTTGTGATGGGTGATAATCAGGAGGAGTTGTTGATACCTTAAAGAAGAAAAGCAGAATTTCAACAAAGCATGTTTATCAAATTTGTTAATAATATGACATTGAAAGGGGTGGAAAATACTTTACAAAGTACGCTGAGAATCCCCAAGGATCTTAGTAGACTGGAAAGATATAGGAATACAAAAGACCACAGGGTCCTTTACTTGGCTATGAAATGCCAATTGCTCAATTATGCAATGGGAAAAATATGAGACTTTGCAATAGTGTATGTAAAAATATTTTAGGAGATTTTGTTAAATCCTGTGTGAGTCTACAGTGCAATGTACTTGGCAGAAAAGCTTACACAATTTTAATCTGCATCTACAGGAGTTCTACTAAGTACTTCTCATAGTATACTTATATGAAATTGAATTCTGGACATAATGCTCCATCAAGATAAGCTGGAGCACATTCAAGAGTGACCAGGGTGGGAAAACATCTCACAAGCATACATATTAGGAATATTTGAACAAGCTGAGGATGCTTTTCTTAGAGATGTCTCAAGCATCGCATAACTGTGTCCAAATAGTTGAAAGATCATTTACATGGAAAAGGAATTGGACTTACTTGTATGTTCTACTCAACCTCAACACTTCTAATCTTCCTTCCTTGCTTTATTTTTTCTCATTATCACAAACTATTAACATACTATATGTTTTAATTACTTATTCTTCTCATTTGTTACCTCTCCCCTGACCCCACAAGGATGAAAGGTACGTGAGGGCAGCGGTTTTTATCTACTTTATTCACTTACTGCTTTATCTCTTGTGTCCGGAAAAGTGTCTGACGCATAGTTGGTGCTTAACAAGTATTTTATTGAATGATGAATGGCCATAAGAGATGGAACTGGCCTCAATGAGTGAAAGCCTCAGAGATTCAAATTTTGTCCCAGACTAAGAGAAACTTTTCTGTTTAGAAATGTTAAACCTTTCTGCTCTGGCTCGGAGAGTAGTGAGTGCTCCAACCCTGGAAGTGTTAAAATATGTGCTTCCTGAGTTAACACTTAGAAAAATACTATAGAAGTGATGCCAATAGGCATTTTATAGAAGACAATCTAATTTCTTGATGAGATTTTATAATTTAAAATATGTTTAGACTAATTTTCTCTTAACATTAAGAACCAATAAATGCTCAAATTAAACTTCCAGCTTTATATGCAATATGTACTATAATATTATTTGGTCTTGAACTTAAAAGAGGTACATTTAACAACTCTTCTTCTTGGATTTTGTGTCTCCTCTTTTTTCCAAAAGCAGTGATTCTGAAACACAGACCTCTCAAAATGTGGGAACTATTATTGTAGAAACATCCCAGAAAATAAGTCCTATAGAAGATGGAAGAGACCAGAAGGAAAGTGACCAAATGCAAGACAGCCAAATACAACAAAAAGAAATAGTACAAATATATTCAAATATAGATGGCAAGACCCCAAAGGTATATGACACAATTTTGCTTAATTACAAGCTGTTTTTATCTTATGCTTCATAACTTAAATCAATTTTTGTTGCTATTGATTTAATTTGAATCCTTAAAAAATTGTTTTCTTTGAAGTATGCAGTGAAAATACTCACTTTTTAATTTTCATTTACCAGTTTGTTATAATCTTTTGCATAGAAGAAAATAAAAAGAGCTATTATTCTAAGTATAAATCTTAAGGTATTTATATCTCAGCAAAAAAAATAAAGGTGATAATAAGCTTGTTATTGTTTGTAGGTAATGAAATATACCAAGTGAAGAAACTTGTGCTTTTATGTTAGCTTTCACGATGATAAAGTTATTTCAGTCTAACTAAGTCTTTAAACTTCTGATTTCTACCTAATGCCCCAATGTATTTTAAATCTCAAAAAATTAATCTTCCAAAACAACTTGTTTAATAATTCTTACCACTGTTACATCATGTCACCAAAAGGTTTACCTATTCAGCATAAATCAGTGAAAAACGTGAAAGATCATTTTATTTTGTTGTAAAAAAAATCAGATTGTCTTTGAATTAACCTATAGGGTTCTTTTAAAATCAAATCTAAAAGTGTTTATCTTTTGAGATCTGGCCAGAATTTTGGAGGGTAAAGTTCAAGGATGAGAAAAGTCTATTTTAGATACCACCAGAGTAAGTTCAGATGAAGAATTATATGCTCACTGCCTGCTGATTGATTGATTGGGTGATAAATAGATTTTGTACAAATCTCTTCTTTTGCCACATGTGATTTGGTTGGGAATTTTTTTGTTGCAGTCATTTATGTGCAGCTTAATGAGTTTGTAAATAAAAGTAACTCATAATTCCATTCATATAATAAGAGAATGCAGTATAAACTACTTTGGATAGATCTATGCACATTGTTGACAGTGTGCATAGGAAATAAATGTTGACCAAACTGTAGCAAGTGTATTTGGAAAATATTAGAACTTCTCACTAACCCCAAAGATAACCATTATCGTTAATTTCCTCACTCATCTCTTTTTCTTTATAATTTTATCTCTCTTAACATGGTTAATTTTGGCTATTTTTAACTTTATGGAATCTACACAGTATGTCTTTTTTGGGACTGGCTTATTTTGCTCAAAATTATGTGGCGTTCATTCATTTTCATTATTATATATAATATTTCATTGTCTAAATATACCACATTTTATCCATTCTACTGCTGAATTTTGGGGTCTTCACTTTGGATTTCTTGCAAATAGTTTTGTAATGAATATTCTTCTTCATGTCTTCTATTGCAAGTGTGGGCATTTCTGTAATGAAATACCTAGGGGTGGAATTACTGCGCCATAGGTGATGTGTTTCTGAGATTTTAGTTGATAATGCTATTTTCCAAAGTGTTGTACCAATTTGTTGCACCCACTAGCAAACTGTGAAGATTTTTACTGCTCCTCATCAACACTTGATATGTTAGTCTTTCTCGTTTCAGCCACCTTGTATGTATGTTGAGGTATATTGTTGTGGGTTTAATTTGCTCTTCTGTGATTGCTAATAAGGTGTTCAGTACTTTCTTGTAATCAATGACCATTTGGAATTATTTTTTTTGCTGGGAAAAATTCACCCTGAGCTAACATCTGTTGCCAATTTTCATTTTTTTTTAACTTTTTTTTTTTAATGAGTTGTTGATAGGTTACAATCTTGTGAAATTTCAATTGTACATTAATGATTGTCAGTCATGTTGTAGGTGCACCACTTCACCCTTTGTGCCCACCCCCCACCCCACCTTTCCCCTGGTATCCACTAAACTGTTCTTGGTCCATAGTTTTAAATTCCTCATATGAGTGGAGTCATACACAGATTATCTTTCTCTTGCTGGCTTATTTCACTTAACATAATTCTCTCAAGGTCCATCCATGTTATTGCAAATGGAATGATTTTGTTCTGTTTTGCAGCTGAGTAGTATTCCATTGTATATATGTACCACATCTTCTTTATCCATTCGTCTGTTGATGGGCACTTAGGTTGCTTCCACGTCTTGGCTATTGTAAACAGTGCTGCAATAAACATTGGGGTGCACAGGACTTTTGGGATTGCTGACTTCAGGCTCTTTGGATAAATACCCAGTAGTGGGATGGCTGGATCGTATGGTAGTTCTATTTTTAGTTTTTTTGAGGAATCTCCATACTGTTTTCCATAGTGGCTGCACCAGTTTGCATTCCCACCAGCAGTGTATGAGGGTTCCTTTTTCTCCGCAACCTCTCCAACATTTGTTGCTATTAGTTTTAGATATTTTTGTCATTCTAACGGGTGTAAGGTGATATCTTAGTGTAGTTTTGATTTGCATTTCCCTGATGATCAGCGATGATGAGCATCTTTTCATGTGCCTATTGGCCATCAGTATATCTTCTTTGGAGAAATGTCTGTTCATGTCTCCAGCCCATTTTTTGATTGGGTTGTTTGATGTTTTGTGGTTGAGTTGCGAGAGTTCTTTATATATTAAGGATATTAAGCCTTTGTCAGATATATGACTTGCAAATACTTTTTTCCCAGTTAGTGGGTTGTTTTTTTGTTTCAATCCTGTTTTCATTTGCCTTGAAGAAGCTCTTTAATCTGATGAAGTCCCATTTGTTTATTCTTTCTATTGTTTCCCTTCTCTGAGAAGTTGCCAATTTTCTTTTCCTATTTTTTATTTCTTTTCCTCTCCAAAGCCCTGTAAATAGTTGTATATTCTAGTTGTAAGTCCTTCTAGTTCTTCTATGTGAGCTACCACCACAGCATGGCTGCTGACAGACAAGTGGTGTGGTTCTGCACCCTGGAACTGAACCCAGGCTGCCAAAGCAGAGTGTGCCAAACTTTATCCCCTAGGCCATCAGGGCTGGCTCTGGAATTCTTTAGTAAATTACTTCTTCGAGTCTTTGCCCATTTTAAAAATAAGTTGTCTGTATTTTTCTCATTCATTTGCAGTTCTTATTTATGAGCCCTTTGTTGGTTATATACACTGCAGATATCTTACCCTACTCCATGCTGTGCCTTTTCGCTCTTTTTCTTTTCTTTTCTTTTTTTTTTTTTGAGGATTAGCCCTGAGCCAACATCTGCTGCCAATCCTCCACTTTTTGCTGAGGAAGACCAGCCCTGAGCTAACCTTTGTGCCCATCTTCCTGTATTTTATATTTGGGATGCCTAGCACAGCATGGCTTGACAAGCGGTGCTGTGTCCGCACCTGGGATCCAAACCGGTGAACCCTGGGCCACCGAAGTGGAATGTGTGAACTTAACCACTGCATTACCAGGCCGGCCCCCCTTTTTGGTCTTCTTAATGGAGTCTTTTGAGGAGCAGAACATCTTAATTCTAATGTGGTCAAATTTATCTCATTTTTTCGTGTATGAATAGCACTTTTTGTGTTCTGTATAATAATTTTTTACCTTCTCCAACTTAGATATTTTCTTATAATAGCTTCCTTGTTATCCTTTTCTGCATTATCTGTTTTACTGTTTTGCTTTTCACGTTTGTCTGGCATTGATTTTTGCATATAATGTAAGTTTCTCATTTTTTGCCACTGTGTTCCAACAGTGCCACCTTTGTTAATCAAATTTGCATATACTTGTGGATATGTCTCTAGACTTTTTCTTCTGTTCCATCAGTATATTTATCTATATCATGCTGTCTCATTACAGTTATTTTATAGTAGTCTTGATTTATAATAGAGCAAGTGCCCCATTTTGTTGTTCTTCAAGAGTCTCTTCGGTATTCTTGGTTCTTTGTTCTTCAAAATGAATTTAGAATCAGCTTGTCAATTTTAACAAAAAACCCTGTGGGATTATGATAGGGACTATATTAATATAAATTGATAATAAAACAATAAGAGGACTCTGAAAAATAGAGAGAAGACAGGCCAGCTAGGGATCTCAGGACTTGAGAAACAACAAGGTTGGTGAGTTCTTTGGATTTTCATTCTGCCTCGTATATCCTGGCCTGAATGCTGAAGAAACCTGCAATTTGGAAATGCCAGTAGGTCAGACAATAAGAGCCCCCAGTAAAATCCTGCTCTTTCTAATCAAAATACCAGGAAAGGGATAACCCAACAAGACAGAAGACTGTTGTACAATAAGTGCCCTATTCTAGCCAACCCGTGGAAAAAATTATAACCCTACCTCTACCCCCATCAGTGAAGACCTGCTGGGGAACCTAGACTTTCACTCTTACCTAATAGGAGGAAGCACTCCATCCCTGCCCGCCCCCCCAACCCATCAGTGAGGAGCCAATGGTAAAGACTCCCTCCCATCCATGTAATTGGAGGGCACAAAGGGAGCTGAACATCCATCCCCATGTAGCAGTAAAGAGATGGCCCTTTCCCTTCCTACCAGGGTGATTTCAGAGGCCAAGTACAGAGTTGAGGACTTTCATCACCTCCCATATCTATAAAGGCTCCTAACCCCTCTCGATGGAGGCCAAATGAGGAGCAGAAACAAGGCCATGCTTGATCTCTCCACCAGGGTGGTATCAGCAGAGGCCTTTGGGGAGCCCGACCAAACAGTAATGAGGTGCCCCTCTCCAAGCAGGGTGTCAGCAGAGACTAGACTTCTCTCCTCAGCTGGCAACATGAAGTGGTGCCTCCTTGCCCCACCATGTGGGATCAGAGGAGGCCTGCTAAAACAGAAGATTTAAATAAGATCCAGAGTCTTGAAACACAATACCCAAAATATCCAAGATACAACTAAAAATCACTCATTATACCAAGAACCTAGGGAAACCTCAACTTGAGTGAAAAAAGACAGTCAACAGAAGCCAACAGCAAGATGACACAGATGTTGGAACTATATGATAAGCATGTTAAAGTAGCTATTATAAAAATGCTTTGGCAAGCAGTTACAGATAGGCCTGAAACAGATGAAGAAATAGAACTTCTCAAGAATGAAATAGAAAGTCTTACTAAACAAGTAGAAGATATAAAAAAGAACCAAATGGAAATTTTAACCAAAAAATAAGATAACTATTTTGTGTTTGCCCCACAGAGGGTGACATCAATCTCCACTACTCAGTTTGATGTCAAGGTTGATGACCGCAAACACCCATTAAGAGGGAAAGAAAAGGTTTATTGCTTACTTAATGGAATAGAGAACCTAGAAATGGATCCTCAAGTATGAACAACTGATTTTTGACAAAGATGCAAAAGCAGTTCAATAGAAGGATGGTCTTTTCAACAGATACTGCTAGAGCAATTGGATATCCCTACACAAAGAATGGACCTATACCTAAACCTCACACCTAATACAAAAATTAACTTGAAATGAATCACAGATATAAATATAAAACATTAAATTATGAAACTTTTAGAGAGAAACATAGAAAATCTTTGGAATTTAGGGCTTGCTGAAGAGTTTTTAGACATAATACCAAAAGTATGATCCCTAAAAGAAAACATCAATAAATTATATTTAATCAAAATTAAGAACTTTTGCTGTAGAGGGCCCTATTAAGTGGATAAAAAAGATATGCTATAGACTGAGAGGAAGTATGTACAAACCTGAATATACCACAATTTATCCTTTAAAATATATTTACAAATATATCTGACAAAGGACTCATATCTTGAATAAATAAAGACTTCTTTCAAAACTCAGTAGTAGAAAATCAAACAATCCAATTAGAAAACAGGCAAAAGACATGAACAGTCAGTTCACAGAAAAGGATAAATGGATGGCAAATGAGCACGTATAAAGATGTTCAACATCACTAACCATTGGGGAAATGCAGATTAAGATCCTGAAGAGATATACATCTGTTAGAACAGCTAAAATAAAAAATAGTGACAATACCAAATGCTGGCAAGGATGCAAAGAAACTAGATCTCTTAGACAATACTAGTGTGAATATGAAGTGGTACAGCAGTCTGGGAAACAGTTGGCAGTTTCTTTTAAAAAAATAATAATCATACACTTACCATACAATCCAGCTATCTCATTCTTGAACACTTATCCCACAGAAATGAAAATTTATCTTTATCCAGAAAACCTATACATGAAAGGTCATAAAAGCTTTATTTCTAATAGCTGAAAACTGGCAACAACCAAAATTTTCTGCAATAGCTAGGTGGCTAAGCAAACTGTGATACATCCATATGATGGAACACTATTCAGCAATAAAAAAAGTACAGACTGTTGATACACAGAATGTCCTAGCTTTGTGACCTCAAATTTCTTCTCTTGAATTGGGCCCTGGGCTTGCTTTCCTGTCTTCTGTAGTCTCTGTTGCTGTTTAAATGGAATTTCAAGGCCACTGGGGATTATCACTTTTTCTGTATTTTGCTGGCCACATTGTTGGTTACTTGTCTCTCTGGATTCCTGTTTTCACTTCATTTTTGGCCTCAGCATTTCTCTTGACATTTTACCATGTTAAAAAGTGTGCTTTTTTAAAAGTGCTCTTAGCAAGCCATTTAAGTGTGCTTACTTCAAAATATGAGAACTGTTTTGAATTTCTAGTCAATAATAATACTGGAAATGAAAGCCCAGTTCTTTTTTATTTTAGGTCCAGTTAATTTGATACCAAGTCTAATGACTAATATTGGTAATTTTGTAATTCTATTTTGGATCTTTTTAAGTGCTCAGTACATGATTGGCACTTGAGTCTTAATAAAGCAATGAAACATTTTTAAAAATAATCTTATATCCTGCTGCTGAAGACAAGTTCAAATGAAGCATTTCAAAAATATTTTGAGAAATGAAACATAGTTTAAAAGAAGGCAGTTGGTTAAAGGAAAAGCTTACCTTAGACAGGAGTTTCTGGTATTTATGTTAGGTAATCAATTTTATTACTTTAGGGCCATACCTTATATATAATATAGTATAATTAATTATCCATGAACATAAAATATGTGGCTTGTTGTCAAAGTAACATTGGATCAAATTTATTTTTTCCTTCCACTTTTACTGTAATTATTGATTTGTTCCTGAAATGGGGTCTTTGAAAAAAATTTCTTTATTTTTTAAAGACATAGTTTTCCAGATTGATATTGTTTCTGTTTCCCAGCCAACAAATTCTTAAACAAGACCACATATTTTATTAATAGGATTTATAATATTTTTGGAAGATATTCCTATTTAAAATTTTGCTTTGGGAAAGCTTTTAAAATTGGTGAAACATTTTGGAAGAGAGGGCTGGCCCCGTGGCCGAGTAGTTAAGTTTTCATGCTCTGCTTTGGCGGCCCAGGGCTTTGCCAGTTTGGATCCTGGGCATAGACCTAGTACCACTCATCAAGCCATGCTGAGGCAGTGTCCCACATAGCACAACCAGAAGGACCTATAACTAGAATATACAACTACGTACTGGGGGGCTTTGGGGAGGAAAAGAAAAAAAAAGATTGACAATAGATGTTAGCTCAGGGCCAATCTTAAAAAAAGAAAAAAACCCCACAGTCCCACCGTAACCAGCATTAGAAAGCAGCATGCAAGATTCGAGATGGAGAGGAAAGACTTTAAAAAAAAAGAAAAAAGTCAACATGGCTTCATTTTATTTCACCTCAGTGCATGGAAATGCCATGAGGAAAACATACCGCTTCGAGGAAAGTTACTTTATTATCATCAACATCATTTTAACTTCATTTATCAGAAGGGATTCATTAGTCTACATTCAACAGAGAACGGTAGTGAGAAAAGGACCTAGATTCCCAGAGAACAAGTTATTAAATATTCTTATTTTATTTTTGTTGCCTTTACTGTGTGCACCCCTAGGTTTTTAAACTGTCCCTAGATTAAATTTCTACTACTTTGGGATTGATTTTGTATTTGTAACTTCTTCTTTGTATGTGTGAGGAAAATTGGCTCTGAGCTAACATCTGTTGCTAATCTTCCTCTTTTTGCTTGAAGAAGATTGTTGCTGAGCTAACGTCTGTGCCAGTCTTCATCTATTTTGTCTGTGGGATGCCGCCACAGCGTGGCTTGAAGAGCGGTGTGTATGTCCACGCCTGGGATCTGAACCTGTGAACCCCGGGCTGCTGAAGCGGAGCAAATAAACTTAACCACTGTGCCACCAGGCCAGCCCTGTATTTCTAAATTCTGCCTGCTAGGTCAACTTTAGTGTACATATGATGAGTTCTTGGTATTAATTATAGAATTTTATTGCCTGGATTTTCTTTTAACTTGGTATAAATAAATATAGTGTTAAGTAAAGAAATATTATTTATTATGTTGTTTCTCTTGAGGTTGTTATTGAGTAATTAACTTTTATGAAACCTTCAAATTTAGGATTATCAATACAAGAATGCCAAAAAACCAACTTTTCAAAAGAAGAATGATAATATTCAAAAGAGTTCACACACAACACTTCCTACCAGAGGTAAGACTGCATATGAAATTAACAATATCGTTTTAATTCAATGTGATTTTTAAAATATTATGAACCACATTATTTGTATAGTTAACAGAGAAAAGTGGAAAAGTATAACTGCCCAGAAATCAAGTAGCAGTATTATTTTATTACGAGAGCGGATTATATCCTTGCAACAACAAAACAGTGTACTTCAGAAAGCCAGAAAAACAGCAGAATTGTCTGTTAAAGAATACAAAGAAGTCAATGAAAAGCTTCTTCAGCAGCAACAAGCATCTGATCAACGATTTCAGACGAGTAGACAGACTATAAAGGTAAAGTAAAATAAAGTTAATTAAATAAAATATAGTTATAATAGAGTATATTATAAAAGTCAGATATTTTGTTTTACATGTGTTGTTTGGTTCATATTTGTGATAGAGGTGGCTATGCGTTAAAAAAAATTCCCAGGCACTGCTCAATAATGTTTAATACTCAGTTTAATACTTAGATTTCTTTATTAAGGTCTACAATAAGGAACAATCTACATGAGAAAGAGAACTCCAAACACTTTACTATCATTCCTTTTCCACTTAGTTTTTCTCTTCTTAACATTTTTATATGATCTTTATTGTGTTATATCTTGAATTTTAAATGCGGGCTCCATAAATGCATTTAGCTTGCCCATTTGTCCATGTCTAAAACTTTGAATTTATCACTATAAATCACATTCTTAGCTAGTAATTGCCTCATTTCCTCTTTGCAAATACCAGTATAAAATGTGAAGATTTTAATGTAAATATATCTTAATGTGTTCCTATAACTATCTATGCTTCCTTTACTCGGGTGAATTGAGTTTTCTGCAACAATTTTTAGACACATTATACCTTCCTGCTGGTTATCATAATTTAATTTTAAAGCAAATGAATAAGAAAATATTGGTTGTTCCTTAAGTCTCCATTCTTAAACATACTTGTTTGTATAAGGAATGATTTGTTGGAAATTTGTTGTTTTACACAGAATTCTTTTCATTATTTTAGGAAATAATTTTTAAAGCACTTTCACACATAATTGTAAATTACACTTAAATTCTCTACTTCTAATGTCTAGTTCTTCAATTCAAGCAATACTTAGAAATGTTTTAATTATAATGGATTAGTATTATACTAGTTATACCAACAAGGACTGTGTTCTGGCTTCATTCCCAGAGTAGGCTTATACCCAAACCTCATCCATGTTCCAAACTTACACTGGACGTTGCTTTCTATGATCTGTTTTTTAAAAATGTATTGACTTGTTTTGTAGCCTAATAGATAGTAAATCCTGGAGAGTGTTCCATGTGCACTTGAGAAGAATGTGTATCCTGCTGTTGTTGCGTCGAGTGTTCTCTCTCTCTATATATATACCTATTAAGTGTAGTTGGTTAATAATGATGTTCAACTCTTCCATATCCTTGCTGATTTTCTGTCTTGTCTTTCAAATCACCCACTATTATTATTTTTTGGGAATAATTTTAATGAAATGTAATTCACATACTGTACAATTCTCTCATTTAATCTAGTGGTTTTTACAATATTGACAAAGTTCTTCCACCATCACCAAAATCACTTTTAGAGCATTTTCATAACCTCAAAAAGAGACCTTGTACCCTTTAGCTATCATCCTTTTATTCCTCCATCTCTCCCAGCCCTAGGCAACCACTAATATACATTCTGTCGTTATGGATTTGCCTATTCTAGACATTTCATATAAATGGAATCATACAATATGTGGCCTTTTGTGTCTGCTTCTTTCACTTATCATAATGTTTTCAAAGTTCATCCATGTTGTGGTATGTATCACTATTAGTGTAAGGACTTTGAATATTTACTCCTCCATAAAGTCAGTGAAAACAAATGGGCAAAAATTGTCAGGAATCAACATTTTCATAACACTGGGTACAAAACCTGATCTTCTAAGAGTCAGGGTAGTATTCCTAAGGCAATTAATTGCTGGCTCAAGGTAGTTACAAGTTTTCTAAACTGTGAATTCCTTATTTTTTTAAAAAATTCAAGATCAAATAAAAGTATTTTACCTGAAACTGTAAAGCATTTTATTGCGGAACACTTTTAATTCCTCTATGAAACTCTGGAAATTAACCAAAGACTTGCAATGATCCAGGGAGTGTTTATTCAATAAAAATAGCTGAATCTAAATAAGAACAGGAAAATTTGTGACATTTAATTTGCCTTAGTCCCATCCCCCACTCTCCCAGCTCAGCAGTAGCCTGGGAAAAAATTATGGTCCATGTTCCCCATGCAGCCTGGCAGCTACCGGAAGAAGCAGAATAGAGCTGGAGCTCCTTTAAAGCCTCATTCCCAAATAATTGTCATCATTTAACCTGTCCGATGGTTCCCTAGAAGACGTCAATTAAAAAGATGATTCTGATCTTGTTCAGTGTGAACAGCCTTCTTCCTAGCAAGGGAGTAGATGGATGGGATTGTCACAAACTAGTACAGGCAAGTGTTTTAACTTCAGGCTGCCTGAGGTGATGAATTCCAGTTTAGGTCAAAAAATATATTAACCAAATAGCTTAAAAGGAAAAACTTGGGAATGAGATGTCCATAAGAGTTTTGAAAAGCTCTGATATATTCCTGGGAATCTGGAGGACACATTCATTCGTGGAGCTGTGTGCATGCTCAGGAAAAGGTGAGAAAGCCTAAGCTTTCACCTCTGTCTTACTGTAAGGCTCTGTACAAGAAGATCGTAAATACTAAGGCAGTATTGTTCACAGCAGTGTTATTAAGAATAGCCAAAAGGCAGAAACAACCTAAATGTCCATTAGTTGATGACTGGATAATCAAATTGTGGTTTATACACACAGTGGAATATTATTAAACCACAAAAAGTAATGAAGTATTGGTACGTGCTACAACATGAATGACTTTTTAAAACATTATACCTAGTGAAAGAAGCAAGGCACAAAAGAGCACAAATTATGATTCAATTTATATGAAATATACAGAATAGGCAAATCCATAGTGACAGAAAGTAGATTAGTGGTTGCTTAGGTCTGGAGGGAAGAAGAATATGAGAGTGATTGCTAAAGTGTACATTTCTTTTTAAAGTAATAAAAAAAGTTCTAAAATTGTTGTGGTAGTTGAACACTTTTGTGAATATACTAAAAAAAAACTAAAGTGTATACTTTAAATGGGTGAAGAATGTGGCATATGAATTATATCTCAATAAAACTTTTTTAAAATGTTCGTTTTAAATAGGAATATATACATACATGTAGTATTTGCATGAATGTTGCTGATATTACATTCATTGTTGACAGAATGATATAAAAATAATTCTCTTTCCAAATTAATAAAGGCTACTGCTAAGATAAAAATTGATTAGGTGTTAAATATTATAGTAAAAATGTGAGAGCTACATAACATTTTTAGGTGTATAAAGAACCTACTATTAGATGAAGCACTTAACTTCAATTATTATTAAACTCAATAAAGTAAAATATATTTAAGGTAAATTTTCTTAAAACTATTTTCTAATTAAAGCAATGCATTTTCTATTCCTAACATATTCAATTCTCTATTGCAAAAGTAAACATCAAGGTATAGAAATATATTAAAGCTAACAATATTGACTGATTTTTTCAGTTTGAATGCTCAGTTCTTTGAATTAAGAACCTTACTCAGAATTCACGTGAAACTTGTGAAAAATGAGTCCCAAATCTTAAGAATAACAAGATGTAAATGCCATTCTCTTTTTTTCCAGTAATTTTACTTAAGTGTATTATGACTTTGGAAACTCCTTTGTAGTCACATATAGGTCATCATGTAGATTTCAAGAGCATTGATACACAGAGGCAAACTACCAGAATCCATATTATTAAAAGAAAATGAAGCTCTACCCATAAATGCACCTTTTAGAAAATCTTTTGAATGCTTTATATTAGGTATTAAATAATTGTGTGTATCAACTGATATCAAATGTAAATGTTTGCTGAATTTTACATACTGTGAATTTATTTTCTAAAAAGCTCTCCCTGAAATAGTGTGTTTAGAGAGAGCATAATGATCCTTATTATTCATTCATATATGAATAGGTGAGTTATTATTTTATTAATTTTCTCTCTATATTTGTTTAACAAAATGTATTTCAAGAGGTGTATTATTGTTATGGATTGACTTGTGTCCCCCCAAATTCATATATTGAAGTCCTAACCCCCAATGTTATGGTATTTGGAGATGGGGCCTTGGGAAGTAATTAGATTTAGATGAAGTCATGAGGAGAGGCCCTCATGATGGGCTTAATGCCTTTATAAGACGAGACACCAGGGCTGGCTCTCTCTACCATGAGGGATCAGAGCAAGCATGTAACTGTGTGCAAGCCAGAAAGAGAGATCTCACCAGAACCTGACTCATGCTGGCATCCTGATCTCATACTTATAGCCCCTAGAACTGTGAGGAATTAAATGTGTGTTGTTTAAGCCACCCAGTTTGTGGTTCTTTGTTATAGCAACCCAAGCAGACTAGTACAGATATGGGTCCTAGGAGTTTGGTGCTGTTGTAACAAATACGTACAAATGTGGAAGCAGCTTTGGAACTGGATAATGAGTAGATTATGGAAGAGTTTTAAGGTGCATACTGGAAATATGGACCTTAAGAGTATTCTGGAGAGGTCTCAGATGGAAATGAGGAACATATTATAGGAAACTGGAAGAAAGGCAGTCATTGTTATAGAGTGTCAGAGAACTTAGCTGACCTCTGTTCTAGTTTTAAGGTAGAACTTATGAGCAATGAAATTATATATTTTTTATTAAGACTTTATTTTTTTGTGGCAGTTTTAGGCTCACAGCAAAATTGAGAATAAGATACAGAGATTTCCCATTTACCCCTTGCCCCCACACATGTGTAGCCTCCCCCATTATCAATATCTCCACCAGAGAGGTACATTTATTACAATTGATGAACTTACATTGATACATCATAACCACCCAAAGTCCATAATTTACCCTAAAGTTCACTGTTGGTATTGTACGTTCCTTGGGTTTGAACAAATGTACAATGACATATATTCATCCACATATCCATTTACTGCCCTAAAAATCCTCTGTGCTCCACCTGTTTATCCCTCCCCACCCCCCAACCCCTGACAGCTGCTGATCTTTTTACTGCCTCTGTAGTTTTACCTTTTCTAAAATGTCATATAGTTGGAATAATACAATATAGAGACTTTTCAGATTGGCTTCTTTTTCTTAGTAATATGTACTTAGGGTTCTTCCATGTCTTTTCAATAGCTCATTTCTTTTTAGTGCTGAATAATATTCCATTTTCTGGATGTACCACAGTTTATTTATACGTTCACTTACTGAAAGACATCTTGATTACGTCCATGGTTTGGCGATTATGAATAAAGCTGCTATAAACATCTGTGTGCAGGTTTGTGTGGACATAAATTTTTAACTACTTTGGGTAAATACTAAGGAGCACAATTTCTGGATTGAACAATGAGAATATGTTCGGTTTTGTAAGAAACCACCAAACTGACTTTCAAAGTGGCCATACCATTTTGCATGCCCACCAGCAATGAGTGAGAATTCCCATTGCTCCACATCCTGGCCAGCATTTTTTGTTGTCAGTTTTATGGATTTTGGCCATTCTCATACGTGTGTAGTGGTATCTCATTGTTGTTTTAATTTGCGTATCCCTGATGACATATGAGGTGGAGCACCTTTTCGCATGCTTATTTGCCATCTGTTTGTCTTCTTGAGTAAGGTGTTTGCCCAGGTCTCTTGCCCATTTTTTAGTTGGGTTGTTTGTTTTCTTTTTCTTTCTTGCTTGCTTTTTTTTTGGTGAGGAAGATTGGCCCTGAGCTAATACCTGTTGCTGATCTTCCTCTTTTTGGATTGAGGAAGATTGACCCTGAGCTAGTATCTGTGCCCATCTTCCTCTATTTTGTATGTGGATTGCTGCCACAGTGTGGCTTGATGAGTTGTGTAGGTCCGCACCTGGGATCTGAACCCGCAAACCTGGGCTGCCAAAGTGGAGTGTGCTGAACTTAACCACTACACCATCAGGCCAGCCCCAGGTTGTTTGCTTTCTTACTGCTGAGTTTTAAGTATTCTTTGTATATTTTGTATAACAGTCCTTTGTCAGATGTGTCTTTTGCAAGTGTCTCCCCTAGTCTATGGCAGAATGGGTCTTTTCATTCTCTCAACATTTTCTTTCACAGAGCGGAAGTCTTGAATCTTAATTAAGTCCAGCTTATCAATTATTTTTCACAGATCATGCCTTTGGTGTTGTATCTAAAAAGTGATTGCATTACCCAAGGTCATTTAGGAGTTCTCCTATGTTATCTTCTAGGAGTTTTTTAGTTTTGCATTTTAGACTTAGATCTGTGATCCACTTTGAATTAATTTTTGTGAAGGGTGTAAGGTCTGTGTCTAGATTAATTTTTTTTGCCGTAGATATCCAGTTGTTCTAGCGCAATTTGTCAGAAAGACTTTTATCTCCATTGTATTGGCTTTGCTTCTTTATGAAAGATCAATTGACTGTATTTATGTAGGTCTGCTTCTGGGCTCTCTGTTCTGTTCCATTGACCTATTTATCTTTTCTTTCACCAGTATCACACTGTCTTGATTACTGTAGCTTTACAGTAAGTCTTGAAGTTGGGTAGTGTAAGTCTTCCAACTTTGTTCTTCTCCTTCAATATGTGTTGGCTAATTTGGATCTTTCAAACTAACTTTCTGAGATTTTGGTTGGGGTAGAATGAATCTATCGATCAAATGGAGAAGAACTGACATCTTGAAAATGTTGTGTCTTCCTATCCATGAACATGGAATATCTCTCTATTTATTTACTTCTTCTTTGATTTCTTTTATCAGAGATTTTTAGTTTTTCTCATATAGACCTTGTACATATTTTGTTAGATATATAACAAAATATTTTCATTTTAGGGATGCTAATGTAAGTGATATTTTGCTTTTAATTTAAAATTCCACTTGTTCGTTGCTGGTATATAGAAAAGGGGTTGACTTTTGTATATTAACCTTGCATCCTACAATGATACTATAATCACTTATTTGGTTCCGGAAATTTTTGTCTATTCTTTCAGGTTTTCTACATAGACAATCATATCATCTTCAAACAAAGATGTTTTATTTCTTCCTTTCCAGTCCATATACATTTTATTTCCTTTTCTTATCTTGATGGCTTAGCTAGGACTTCCTGTATGATGAAAGACCATGGTGAGAAGAGATATCTTGGCTTGTTCTTCATCTTAGTGGGAAAGCTTCAAGTTTCTCACCTTTAAGTGTCTTGTTAGCCATGGGGTTTTTGTAGATACTCTTTATCAAGTTGAGGATGTTCTCCTCCATTCCTAATTTACTGAGAGTTTCCATTGTGAATGAATGTTGGGTTTTGTCAAATGCTTTTCTGCATCTATTGATATGATCACATGATTTTTATTTTTTAACCTGTGGATGTAAAGGTTCATTGATTTTTAAATGTGGAACCAGCCTTGTCTTCCTAGGATAAATCCTGCTTGATCATGGTGTATAATTCTTTTTGTGCATTGTTAGTTTTGATTCTCTAATATTTTGTGGTGTATTTTTACATCTATGTTCATGAGAGGTATTGGTCTTTAGTTTTCTTTTCTTTTCTTTTAATATCTTTGGTTTGGATATCTGGGTAATTCTGGTATCGTAGAGTGAGTTAGAAAGTATTCTTTCTGCTTCTTTCTTCTGAAAGAGATTGTAGAGAATTGGTATAATTTATTCCTTAAGATTTTAGTAAAATTCACCAGTGAACCCATATGGACCTACTGCTTTTCATTTTAGAAGGTTATTAATTATCAATTTAATTTCCTTAATAGATATAGGCCTATTCAGACTGTCTGTTTCTCCTTGTGTGAGTTTTGGCAAATTGTGTCTTTCAAGGAACTGGTCCATTTTATCTAGGTTATCAAATTTGTCGGTATAGAGTTGTTTGTAGTATTCTTTCATTATCATTTTAATATCCAAGAATCTGAAGTTATATCCCCTATTTTATTTCTGATATTAGTAATTTGTATCCTGTCCTTTTTTTTTAATTAGCCTGGCTAGGGACTGATCAAATTGATTTTTTCAAAGAACCAGCTTTTGGTTTCATTGATTTTCTCTATTGATTTCCTATTTTCAATTTCACTGATTTCTGCTGTAATTTTTATGATTTCTTTTTTTCTGCTTACTTTAGATATAATTTCCTTTTCTTTTTCTAAAGTCCTAAGGTGGAAACTTAAATAATTCATTTTAGATTTTTCTTCTTTTCTAATATATGCATTTAATGCTATAAATTTCCTTCTAAGTACTGCTTCATTTCATCTCACAAATATTGATAAGTTGTGTTTCATTTTCACTTAACTCAAAATATTTTTTAATTTCTCTTGTGATTTCTTTTTTAATTTCTTTGAGATCTGTTTTTTGACCCATGTGTTATTTAGAGGTATTTTTTTTAATCTCCAGATATTTGGGGATTTTTTGCCTGTCTTACTGTTATTGATTTCTGGTTTAACTCCATTGTGGTCTGAGAGCAGACGTTATATTATTTCTGTTCTTTTAAATTTGTTAAGATATGTTTTATGGCCCAAAATGTGGTCTAGCTTGGTGACTGTTCCACATGAACTTGAGAAGAATGTGTATTCTGCTATTGTTGAAGGAAGTAATCTATAGAGTTCAGTTATATTCAGTTGATTGTGAACTCCCATTGAGTTCAACTATGTCCTTAGTGATGTTCTGCATTCTGGATCTGTCCATTTCTTTCTTGCTTGCTTGCTTTCTTGCTTGCTTGTTTGCTTTCTTGCTTCCTTCCTTTCTTCCTCCCTATCTTCCTTCCTCCCTTCCTCCCTTCCTCCCTCCCTCCCTCCCTTCCTTCCTGAAAATTGGCCCTGAGCTAACATCTGTGCTAATCTTCCTCTATTTTGTGTGTCGGACGCTGCCAGAACATGACTTGAAGAGCGATGTGTAGATCCACACCCAGGATCTGAACGTGCGAACCCCAGGCCACTGAAGCTGAGCACACGAACTTAACCACTGCACCACCGGTTTGGCTCCTGGATCTGTCCATTTCTTATAGAGGGATATTGAAGTTTCCAACTATGATAGTAGAATTATTTATTTCTCTGCAATTTTATTACTTTTTGCCTCTCATAATTTGATGCTCTTTTCTCAGATGCATACACGTCAAGTATTGTTGTGTCTTTTTGGAGAACTGAACCCTTTATCATGATGTAATGCTCTTTCTTATCCCTAATAAATTTCTTTGCTTTCAAGTCTTTTCTGTCTGTAATTTATATAGCTACTCTTGCTTTCTTTTAATTAGTGTTAGCATGGTATATTTTTCTTCATCCATTTACTTATTTTTCTTTTTAAAGGTATGCTTTTTATTTTTGATGAGGAAGATTGGCCCTGAGCTAACATCTGTTACCAATCTTCCTCTTTTTTTTTCCTCCCCAAAGCCCCACTACATAGTTGTATATCCAGGTTGTAAGTCCTTCTAGTTCTATATAGGATGCTGCCACAACATGGCTTGATGAGTGGTGTGTGGTCCACGCCTAGGATCCAAACCAGTAAACCCTAGGCTGCTGAAGCTGAGCATGCAAACTTAACTACTTGGCCACGGGGCCAGCCCCCATCCATTTACTTTTAATCTATATGTGTGTTATATTTAAATAGGTTTCTTGTAGACAATATGTAGTTGGGTCTTATTTCTTTCTAGTCTGACAATCTCTGTCTTTTAATTGGTACATTAGGAATTTAGAACATTGACGTTCAAAGTGATTATTTATATAATTGGATTAATATCTATAATATTTTTATTTCTTGTGATAGAGCAGTGATCATTAACAGAGAATGTCCCTGCGCTCATGAAATTGGGATTGTATTTTAGGGGAGACTAATGGTAAACATATAAACCAATCAGTGAGATGATTTCAAACTGAAAATTATTTTGAAGAAAATTAAATGGAGATAGAATTTATTAGGTGGCTGGGTTCCCCTTTAGATTAGGTCCTGGCTCAACCTACAAAGAGACACTGAATAGTATGTATAGTTGGAATACCATTCAAATTATGACTATGAAGAAATTAGGTCAATTTTATAAACATACTGTTATTTCTATAACTTAAAGTAGTTTCTGAGGAGGCTTAGCTCTCACTCTAGTAGCACTGTCAATTTTTTAAAAAGTTATAATTTCATTTCTATACCTATACGCACACATCACCCACTTTATTTATTATACTGTTTTGAATGAAGGTTGTCTGTATGGAAAAAAGAAATTCATTCTCATTTTTCAAGGTTTGTCATCACTGAGCATGTTAAAAAATATGTGACAAGTAGCCGAAGTTCTAATAAAGTGTTTTCAAAATAATTGAAAGAATGGCAGCCCTCACAAATGTGTCAGAAAATGATGAGGGGCCAGCCTGGTTGCCTAGTGGTTAAGTTCCTGGGCTGTGCTTCACTGGCTCAGGGTTTCACTGGTTTGGATCCTGGGCACGGACATGGCACCACACGTCAGGCCACATTGAGGCGGCGTCCCACATGCCACAACTAGAAGGACCCACAAGTGAAATATACAACTATGTACTGAGGGGGATTTGGGGAGAAAACACAGCAAAAGAAAAGTTTGGCAACAGCTGTTAGCTCAGGTGCCAATCTTTAAAAAAAAAAAAAAAGAAAAGAAGAAAATGATGAGCACTCAGTAGAAAAATGTACAAAGGTGTTGATTAGACAGTTCTTAAAAGAATAATTTAACATCACCTGTTTTCATAAATTCAATAAGAAATAACTCACAGTGATCAAGCTTGAATAATTGCAAATAAAATTAACAAGAAAAAATTGTTAGATTGGGAGAGTAAAAAGTTTCATAACGCCCAGCATTGGTGAGTTTGTGGAAACAAGAACTCACACACTCTTGGTGGGACAGTTGTTGACACAACTTTTAGTAACAGTATTTAGGAATATTGATAAAAATTTTAACTATCTATACACTTTGACCCAGGAGTTTCATATTTAGATTATATTGTTATCTAAGTAAAATAATCCAATAGGTTCACAGAGATGCAGAAAGATCGTTCACACAGTGTTGCTTATCATAACAATTTGGAAGCAAATTTTCAGCAGTACGTAGTTTATTACAATAATTATGATATAATTATAATATAACCATATAATAGACTTTGAATATATATGTTTCTGGAATACATGGAAATATGTCTCTAATGAACTCTGTAATAGTAGCTGTACTGAGATCTCGTGCATGAGAAATATCTGTATTGTGTAGCCATAAATAGTGTTTACATGTTTATATTTCTGGAAGAGACTTACTAGAGTACTTAAACAACTAAATCTTGACCAAAAATTACCTTTTGAGGCATTGCTGAACTTTCAAAAAATAGAGGAAATCTCCAAGGTTGCACCACTCACATTTCACCCAACGAAGAACAAACTATGAGCTAAGAGCAATAAACAAACAGAAGATACAGAGATGCCCAGGGAGCAGATGCCACTGCAGCACTGCAGTCTGTGATCTGGGTAACAAGCCTTACGTCAGCAGTACCAGGGAGATGACAGAGAGTCAGCATTAATCTAGGACTGCCTTAGCTCCCGGCAGAAATGGATATATACCTATTCCGGAGGAAAGTATCTTCAATTTAAGCTGACAAAATTCCCAAGCAAATATGCATTTACAATTAAAGATCACCACATGCGTGCAAAAGCAAGCCACTATGTGTGACAGCTAACAGAAACAACAAGTAACAAAATTAGAACCCCCAAGAACTTCAGAAAATGAAACTGTGAGATAGTTAGTAGTAAATAGCAGTAAATGAAATGTTAAAAGAAATAAATTTCTTAATCACAAAAAATGAGAAACAATAAAAGACTATCAGGAATGATTGATGAGATTTTAAAGTGAAGAAAAAATTTTGAAAGGAAAAATTTATTGGACTAGTTAATAGCAAACTAGATATGGCAGAAGAGAGAATTAGTGAACTAAAAAAAACTCTGAATTATCAAGACATCACAGAAAGATGAGATAACAAATATGAAATATAAAATAAGAGAAAGTGTATAAATTCCAAACCAGTGATGAGAAATAAGTAGAATTTCTTTAAATGGACAAAAAAACTAAACCAATAGAAACTCTAAAAGTAGTCACTATTTCTGCCCTCTCCCAAGGTGATACTGTGATATTCCTTCCACATCTTACGTATTGTTCTTTGAGATTGCTAAGGTCTAATATTTTAGTTCAATCCTATTTTTGTTGAATATATATATATTTCTATGTTATACAAATTCAGTTTTTAGAATCTCCTTCGTTTTTTGGTTTTGGTTTTTTGGTTTTCATGGAGTTTGGTTCTTTTCTTGGGGCTTCAGTTTTCTTTTGTATTTTTAATCATTTTAAACATCACTTACATTCTTTCACATTGCATGTTCTTAAAATTCTGATCTTCTCATTTGTTACATCTGCTTACCCTCAGCCAGGATGGGATGTTTCTACTTATGTTTTACAATTTTGATTCTCAGTGCAACTTTCGCAGGGTCTGTTTTTTTCTGCGGTAGTTCATTGAAACCTGTGTTTTGGGAACATTCATTCAGACTGTTTTCCAATTGCTTTTGCCATCCATCAGTGATGAGTATTTATGCTAATTCTGAGGATTAGGGATTCCTCGCCCACACTGATGAATTCAGATTTGAAGCCTATATAAGGTACAGTCACAGACATACACATCCTAAGCAGAGAGAATTGAGGATTCTTCACTTTCCTGTGATCCTAATCAGATACTGGCGTACTTCCTTATTACCTCTGTGTCCTCCTAACAGGCAGTTTTTTGTCTGCCCTTTAGCTGACATTGCATCACTTCAAAGTTTAAGCTTCCCCTCCTGCTCCACAAATCCTGAGGCTACCAACCCTGGTAACTCTCTACCCTGTGAGCACTGCCACACCTCACACTCTTCAGTCACCCCCGGGATTCCAGCACTGGAGTTTTCCCCTTTCTCTCTTAGATTTTCAGCAATACACTTGAAGGAACATTTATAGTTTTTCTAGAATTTCTATGTGATAGGAAATGTTTTTAGTTTATATAATCTGCCAGATGGCCAGTCTTTCAGTCTTTGTATATCTTCTTTTTTTTCCATCTTTAACTCTGTTGTCTGTGAAATATGGTATCTTGAATTAAACAAAACATTAAAAATGTGCTGAGTGAAGAGTACGGTGGCTTATGTTTGACTACTAGAATCATTTGCAAAATATTTGGTATTTTCTTGTTTAATCTTCATAACAAACCTGTGACGTAGTTATTCTCATTTAAAAAATAATTAAATTGAGATCCAAAGAGGTTAATTAACTTGTCTGTGTTTACATCACTGGTACATTATAGATCTACAGCTCAGATTCTGGTTTTCTGCCTCTAAATATTGTGCTCTTCTTTACTATGCTATGTTCCTTCTAGATAAATACTATGCATTCTCAGAAATACACAATTATAGGAAGGAAGGAAGGAAGGTTATTTTAGTCTTCTAGAATCAAAGTAGTGGATAGGTTAAATGAATTAAAACTGTAATTGTTGTGGTCTTCTTTGTTATTTACTTTTTAAAAATTTAGTTATTTTATTCTTGCTCTTTCTATGAAAGATTTGAGGCAGTTGAGCTTTATTATCATGAGTTAGTTTTTATAGATTCTTTGAAAATAGAGATGCCCTATAAATATCTTCAGATGTTAAGATATTTGGTTCTGTATTTTTATATTCTAGAGTTTTTAATGAAAAAACCCACTTTGTAGTCATAATTAAAAATAAATTTGCTTAAAACTTAATATATTAACCAAGTGTGGGATTAGACAATAAAAATATACCAGAGGATTCATAGTGGCAGCACCTATTCATCTGCTTTTAAGTCTTTTTCAACAATGCTAGTATATGAGGCTTTTTACACATGATAGATGTTCCCCGTGACAGAGTCAAGAATTGTTAGCAGCAGGTATTGTAAACCCTAGCAACAGTTGTAGTACTATATTTGCTACAGTTTAATGTACACATGAGAGAATTCTTCAATTAATCACCTTCAGAACAAGGGATATCACTCATTGGAATGTATAAATAAAATGAGTACATGTTTATATTTCATACACATTAAATTTACAGCACTTAAAAATATCATAACATTTTGTGGCACTTTAGAATTTTTGGGATACTTTCAAAATTTGATAAACCCAGAATCTCTATGAGTTAATCTGGATAGGCATTATTATCCCATTTTTTTATAGAAAGAAACAGAGACTGCAGGGGTAAGCCTTACCCAAGGCTCATGGTTAGTAAGTGGTAGTCTAAAACTTGAACCTTATATTGTGACTACAGAGTCCTCTCTAATCATCCTGCACAGATTTTAAGGCAATTTAAAAATATTGATATATTTTACATTTTAATCTTTTAAATATAGTGGAATTAAATTTAAGATATAATAATTTGATTCTGAAAATTTTAAATTCACATACAGTCACAGTTAGCCAAGGAAAATAATTTTAATGTTCTTATTAGTTTCATTGGAATGGAAGTTTATTTTAGTATTTGGTAAGAATTTTCAACTTCAGCATATGGCTTCTGTGATTTCCACAGCCAAACAATGTAAATACACAGTTTGAAAAATTAGTATATTTGAATTAACTGTTTATCTTTCTGAAAAACGTTTGAAGTTATTGACATCAGTACTTGTATATTTAATTTTTATTCTCTACTCTCATTCTATAGCATTTAAAGGTACCTAATATAAAATAAATTCTCTCTTCTCATCAAGTTTGTGGTTTTATACATCTCCTTTGAAATTCTTCATAGACTCTTTCCAAGAGTCATATTCCTAATCCAGTTTGTGTTACCATAACTGCCTTAAGATTTCCTGTAATAAACTTCTCTTTTCAACTGTTAGCTATTAAAGGCTAAAGGTTAAAATCACTAATATTACCAAAATTACCTATCTCGGCCAATCATATTATTCATTTGTGGATGACTCCTAAAACTACATGTCCATCTATGCCTTCTATCCCACTATAGAAGACATTTTCTTTTGGTTCTCCATCACCACAAACTCACCGTGTTCTAAACAAAACAAAACGAAATAAATTTCCCCAAACATGTCTTCTTCCAAAATATTTCCTCAGTGTCATCTTTGACTCTTCTTTATTTCTTGATCCTTAAATAAAATCTACAACCAAATCCTATTGTCTTTTCCTCTTCAATTTCCACTTCTAATGCCACTAGGTACTTATCTTCTTTTCCTTGTGTACTGTAATATTCTCCCAGCTGGCTCCTCTAGTCTCTTATTTATTTCTTCCCATGTACCACTGCCAGAATAATTTTGCTAAAATGTGTTTTTCATCATGTACTTCAGGAACCTACAAGTGCTTCCCATTTAGGACCATTTCAAGGCCAAACTATTCAGCGAATTTTTCAAGATTTTACATGATCAATTCAATTAACCTGTTGTTACAGTCCTGTTTCCTACACAGAATCCTAGTGTCATGGTAAAGTATCCCCACTTCTATAAAACTCTCTCATTAATCCAGTCTATGCTGGTGCATCCACTTTTTGAAATCTTCTTTTGAGGGTTCCTAATAATAATGGAAATAATATTAGCCAATGCTTTTTGTGTAATTATATGCTATGTACTCTTCTAAGCACTTTACATATATTAACTCATTAACCCAAACAACGACTCAATGAGATAGATACTATATCTGAAATGGGGAAACTGAGGCAGAGTAAAATAACATGCCCAAGGTCATAGAGCTCACAAGTGGCAGAGCTAGAGTTCAAGCCCAGGCAGCATGATTCCAGTACCTGTGCTCTTAACCCCTAGTGTTCTGCCTTTCACAAAACACCACCAGCTAGCGTTAATCCAATGACTATTGGGCCTCCTTCCTAGGCATTTTATTAATTTTTTCTATTGACTCTTTATATCAGCCTCATAAGGAAGACATTATCCTCATAGTATATATAATGCAATTAAGACTTAAAGAATTTAAATAAATTGCCAAAGATCAAGCTAAACTGGTAGCTCTATGCTATAACCTACATCTACCTCTTGATCCTAAATCCATCATCTTTCTACTTTCTAAGCTGACTTTTTATACAACTTTGCATTTAATAGTTTTAAAGTTTAACATTTGTTAGTCCTGTTGCATCTAGCAACTAATTAGCTCCTCAAGGGCAAAAACTGTATATTATACTCCTTTGACAACTTTCACAGAATCTTGCTTAATTAAGGGCATAGTACAGTCTCAGTAAAAGGATGAAAGTTGACTTATTAACCAGTTTTTACCAAGATGTGGATATGATAATGCATATTTTTCTCAAGATTAAAAAATTTTCTCTTTCAAGAACCTTCCTTCTTTCTTTATATCATTCCAAATCCAGCACATCACTCAAAGCCTTGTTCATGTACCACTTCCTACATGCAACATTTCCCAGAGCCATTCTCCTTTTCTAAGTTTAGCATAAAATAAAAGAAGAATTCTGTTGTAATCTATTAAGTTTGAGGTAGTAATTTGGCATGTAAGTGAAAGTATTATACAGGCATTTGTGATTAGGAACGGGAGAATCAATTTGAGTTAGCCATGGAGGAACACTTACACATTGGTAAAGACTGAATATTCCTTCACACTGAGGAAGTTAAGGCATTGATGACATTGAAGGAGCTGATTAAAAGATTGACAAACCAGTTAATAGATTATATAGTGTCATGAGAATGTTAGAAGGTATGGTTTTGATATAAGAATTAGTAATGTTAGTGGTATGGTGCTTTCAAGGAGAATGAGCCATACCATCTCCTGTTTGTCACAAATCCTACTAGGCCAGCTTCACTTGTGTTACTTTTCTGATAACATTAGGCATTTAATTTTCTGAACCCTGATTTTCACAATGGCCCTATATGTTTTCTAAAGGAAGAGGTTACTCCTTTTAGTCCCCCCAAAAGGCTATTTCTCTATAATAATAACACTACTAAGTAACCCCCAGTGTTTTGTGTTTACAGACAGAGACGTGACTGTATTTCCAAAAGTTTCAGAAGAGATGCTTTACAAAATATGGCCTGGAGAACCACACTTTCACCCCAGACCACTGCTGCCTAATAGCCTCTGGTCTGCCTTTACCTTAACTCCTCAACTGGAGTGTTTCTAAGTGATCCCAGAACTCCAGTATATTATTTCAACATATATGGCATAAATATACACTGCTGTTTATTTGGTGATTAAACATCATTATCTTCGCTGATCTCTTGATGAATTCTGGTTTCCCCTGCCCTCTGAGTTAGATACAGTTAAATTCTGCAACACCAGATTTTGTCCTCAGAAACTTTTTTGGCAACAGCAATCTTAAACAAAGCAGGTTTATTTTTAGGATTTGAGTTTTCAAGTTTGCTTCATCTCTTGTCAATTAATCTTAAATTAGTTTAATAAGGCCCCAAATACCAAGTGTCAGAATATAGAGTTAAAAACAGCAGAGTGTAACTCATGCACCAAATACCTTGTTTTTTAGGTTAATCTAGCATATAAACATTGGGCATACTAACTACTAAATCTGAAGAGTCTTTTAGTAAACCCTATAATTCTAAAACGGCTATATTTTATGGATCTCCATAAAACATTTCATCTATGTAGATTTATATGATTGCTATTGTATTCTAAACTTACATTTGCCTTTGATTTATATTTATTTACGTAAGTCATATTCAAGAGATTGAAGGTGCTGAATTGTACTGGACCCATTTTTTTCTCTCAGGAATTGTAGAATTTTGAATAGCCTTATTCCCATTTTTGTGATCTGTGTTCACACCTCTAGTAGTAACAAAGGAGAAAACTACTCTCTTATTGTATTTCACTGCTAATCTCCTGAGTTTGCTTTTATCTTAGCCCGATAGCTTGTATAGTACACATTCCTTGTAGGGTATTCAGTTTATATATGTCAGATTCTCTAGGGCCATGGCTTTTGCCAGATGAAGCACTTTTGATTTTGAGGCTGATGAAACACAGTGCTATTATTGATCTGTGCATGACATAGCCTGTCTCTCTCCTAGCAGAGTGTAGCAACATTTATCCAGGAATTTGTGAAATGTCACTCGGATCATGTTCGCAAGGTAAACTGTGCAAAAACCAGGATCTGAGCTGAGAATCCACGTGGAATTGGACGTGACTGTCTTATTCCTATGTCCTATATTCTAGATGAACCAAATGGTGTTTGTTAATAGAATGTCTGTGTTTTATATTAGACTTTGTAAGGAACTATTATTATCACTTAGAACACTATGTACTGTAAAATCATATTTCTTACACTCTGTTTTCAGATTCACTTGTATTCTTACCACAGAAAATATTGGTAAGAAAATGTGACCTGAATAACATCAGTTAGAAATTTATTTTCTGTTTATAATGAACCAGTTTTATAATATATTGCACAGTCTTATCTTCCTAGTAGTGTTCTAATTCTTTGCATCAATATACTTTCAGATAAATATGTCTCATTAAAATATCAACGTGCCTAGAAGCGACAAATTAGAACATTTTTCTCAGTATGGGATAATTATCTTATTTAAATATGCATGTTTTTAGAGTTTGGTTTTAAATGCCTAAAATATTGGTTGTACATGGATAGATATATGTGTTTATATTTGTTACAATTCAATTTAGTTTAATGCACCTAACACATGTAAGGCACTCTAATAATGGGATATTCAGCAATGAATTAAATATGATCCTTGTCGCCTGTACAAGATACTAATAGGAGAGTTGGACATGTGTATCACAATACAAGGAAATTGTGATAGATATATAGCATGATTGATGTGTGTGTGTGTATGTGTAAAATATACCACAGACATGTAGTGGATGGAGACATTCATCATGGTCATTATTTAGTAAGGCTTTTGAAGGAGGTGGCATTTGGGCTTAGACTTAAAGTTTACTTTGATTTTGAAAGTTGTATGTGTGGAACAAAGCCATTAGACGAAGGAAAACTTGACAAAGCATCAAAGTGAGAAAGCAATTTGTTGAGGATAGTGAGTAATCTGGTATAGCTGTGGTTCTCAACCTTGGCTGCATGTTCGCCTCCCTGGGGAGCTGTCAAAAATACTTATGCCCAGGCCCTGCCCTAGACCAATTAAATCCAAATATCTGGGGGTGGTCCCTGCACCGTGCTAGTTTCTAAAAGCTCTCAGGTGGTTCTGATGTACAGTGAGGACTGAGACTAAAGTTTGAGAGAACAGAAATTAAATGCAAGAAAACAGATAATAGACTGTTTAAATATCAAGGCAAAAGATGATAAATGTCTAGACAATACTATAATAGAAATAGAAAGAGTTGGAAAAAAAGAGAGATTTTGTGGTGGTATAACACAGAGTTTTATGACCAATCATATATAGGAAGGTAAAGAAAAAAAAGTGAAGTATTTAAAATACCTACCAGGATTCTAATTAAAGTAACTAGAAAGTTGGTGATAGAGTATATTTGTGACAATGTAGTACACTAAATATGTGGGGGGGACCTCATTTGAAAACATACCAAGAAAGTTGGATAAAATATCTCAGATATCCTTTTAAGTACACACCATTTAAATGCGCAGAACTTGCCAAAAAAAAAGACATGTAAATCCCTAGGGGCTAAAATCAATGACAGCTTGCTATTGTAACCAAGTGATGATTTGTCATTCAAGTGAAGATATCAAGTGAGCAGCAGGATATCTGAGTGTAAAATTTAGAGGAGAGGACTGGGCTAGAGGTATGAATTTTGGAGTTAAAAGTATTTAGGTCATATTTAACAACATGAGGCTGGATGAGATCACGTAGAAAGTGAAGGTAGACAGAGAAGAAGTCTCAGGTTTGAGCCCTGGGCCCTCCAACCTTTTGAGCAGATGAGGAAGGACCAGAAAAGGAGAGGCCAGTGAAGTAGAAATAAAATCAAGAGGAAAGAGTATCAAAGAAGCCAAGAGATGAAAGTATTTCAAGGAGAAGTGAATGACCAACTATGTCAAATGCTGATTAGAATGAGTCCATGAGAGGAATTGAGAAATGGAAAGAGAAGGAGAGGAATTGGAGAATATAATTAAATGTGCATATATTTTAGAGTTATTTCTAAGAGTTTTACTATAAAGGGGAGCAGAGAACCTCTAAAATAGAAACATTTAATAACTTAGGCTCAAAACAAATAGTGCAAAAATTGTTAATTTCGGTACTTTTAGGATAAAGCAGACAAAAAGTCACTAGGATATACATTATTTGAAGAAAGCAATAAAAAATCTTGCTGTAAATATTTATCAAAAATGTTCACATGATTAGGCCAAGAAACAGCTCTCCACAAGTTTCAAAGATTTGGTATCATATAAAAAATATTACATAAGACAAGTGAAATTAAAAGTCAATTTAAAATGTTAACTAAAAAATTCTTATGAAAATTTATGGAGACGTTTCTAAATAACTAGTGGTTCAAAGAAGAAGAAAAAAGGAAAATGAATAAATACTTCAAATTGAATGATAAAATAATATGTATCAAAACTTGTAGGACGCAGGTAAAGTGGTGCTCAAATGGAGAAGTATACCTTTAAACACTAATATTAGGACTAGAAAAAGGCTAAAAATTAATGAGCTAACCATTCAGTTTAAGAATGAGGAATTGAGGGGCCGGCTCCGTGGCTGAGTGGTTAAGTTCTCGTGTTCCCCTGCGGCGGCCCAGGGTTCGGATCCTGGGCACGGATGTGGCACCGCTCGTCAGACCACGTTGAGGTGGCATCCCACATCTCACAACTAGAAGGACCTGCAACTAAGATAGACAACTATGTATGGGGGGAGTTTGGGGAGACAAAACAGAAAAATAAAAAAAGAAGATTGGCAACAGTTGTTAGCTCAGGTGCCAATCAAAAAAAAAAAAAAAAGAATGAGGAATTGAATAAACCCAAAGACAATATAAAGAAGGAAATATTAAGGGCAAAAATTAATATTGTAGAAAGCAAAGATGCAATAGACATGGTAAAAAAAAAAAAACCAAAAGCTTGGATCATTGAAATTAGTAAATTGACAAACAATAACAAGTGTTGATGAGGATGTAGATGATTTGGAACTTTCATACATTACTGGTGGGAATGTAAAATGGTGCAGCTATTTTAGAACAGTTTGGCAGTTCCTCAAAAGGTAAAATGATGAAGAGTTACCATGTGACCAAGCATTTCTACTCTTAGGTATATACCTAAAAGAATTGAAAACATAAGTTCACACAAAAACTTGTACATGAATATTCATAGCAGCATTATTCATAATAGCCAAAAAGTGGAAACAACCCAAATACCCATCAATTGATGAATGAAGAAACAAAATGTGGTATACCCATACAGTAGATTATCAATGAGCAGTAAAAAGGAATGAAGTAGTGACACATGCTATAGCATGAATGAACCTTGAATACATACTAAGTGCAAGAATTCAGTCACAAAACACCACATATTATAATTTATATGAAATGTTCAGAAAGGCAAAATCTATAGAGACAGAAATTTGATTAGTAATTGTGTAGGCCCAGGAGTGGGAAAAAAGTGACTATAAATGCACATGAGGTTTCTTTCTGGTGTGATGGAAATGTTCTAACATTAGTCTGTGGTGATAATTGCACAACTCTGTATATATGT
The DNA here is from genome assembly GCF_021613505.1 of Equus quagga. Taxonomy (NCBI): domain Eukaryota; kingdom Metazoa; phylum Chordata; class Mammalia; order Perissodactyla; family Equidae; genus Equus; species Equus quagga. Next base: position 117,835,249 of record NC_060272.1, read on the forward strand.
AATATATGTAAACTAAAAGTCATTCAATCGTATACTTAAAAAGTGGATGATTTTGGGGCTGGCCTGGTGGCATAATAGTTAAGTTTGTGCACTCCACTTCAGTGGCCCAAGGTTCACAGGTTCAGATCCTGGACACGGACCAAGCACTGCCATCAAGCCACACTGTGGTGGCATCCCACATAAAATAGAGGAAGATTGGCACAGATCTTAGCTCAGCAACAATTTTCATCAAGCAAAAAGAGGAAGATTGGCATCAGCTGTTAGCTCAGGGCCAATCTTCCTCACACACACACACAAAAATGGGTGAATTTTATCTATGTAAATTATACCTTAATAAAGCTGTTAATAAAGAAAGCAGTATTATACTGTGAATAGTTAGGTGAGATTGAATTTGATATGTATATTTAAGTTCTACTAAGCAGACACATTTTTCCTAAGAATAAAAAAAGTAGAAACAAATCTTTCCTCATTTTATGAGTTTATCATAACTTTGACACTGCAACAAGATAGGAAAATATGAGAAAGGAAAATTAAAGGCTTGTTTCAGTTATGAATATAGATTAATATTCCCAAACCATTAGCAAATCTAATCAATGTATAAAAAATGTGTCATGAATAAGCCAGAATAATCCAAGAAATAAAAAGATTGTTTCAGCATTAGAAAATTTATTTGTGTAACTCATGACTGTAACAAAGACAGGAAGAAAAATATAATATTAAAAATGCAGAAAGTCAAGGGTAACATCAGCAAGATGGCAGGATTGGAAACACCAGAACTTCCTTCTCAGAGAGACACCAATTCAACAATAATACTCAGACCAACTTTTTTGTGAGAAATCAAAAAACCAGTTAAGAGGCACTTGCACCCCTGGCAAGTACAAAACCAGCTGTGCTGAAGCTGCTTGGGAAGTTTGTGGCACCCTTCCACCATAGTCCCTCCCCCTGGCACACTGCTTTATGATCAGGAGGAAACTCCTTATTCTCAGCTTCTCCCTGAGGAGGGAAAGTATATACTGGACTATTGTCCAAATGTTCAGGCTTTTTGGGGTGCTTCCTGAGGGAGTGACTTCTTTCTTGCCTGTCTCAAAGTGCTGATGGGATCTGCCATACTGTAGATGCCTGGGGCCCTCTGAGAACCAAAAAGAACTGGATGGCTGTTCCAGAAGACCCATGGTACAGCAGACAGAAGCTGGTACAGCTTAGAAGTAGAGGCTCCTCTCAGGGGGAGAGAGAGAAGAGTGGATCATGTATTCATTGTTCCAGCCTTTGGGGGAAGTGCCTGAGGGGCTGGTTTCTCTCTTGCTTGTCTCAGACCAAGAATACTTTACATGCCTCGGGGCCACTGAGAACTAAAAAAGAGCTGGGTGGTATGCTGCTGCTCTAGAGGGCCTGTGGTACAGCAGACAGACACCAGAGGGAGCAAGAGATTATGACTTTGTGGAAAAAGGAAAAAAAAAAACAAACAGGAAATTCTCCTAATTAGAAATCTACACACACCAGTATGGAGAAGTCACATCCACAGAAAAGGTTTGGGAGTTGCTAGACTCTCTAGCCAGGCTGATTGGTGAAAGTCTTTCCCCATATAAAGCCAGTCCATAAAGACTAGAAGAGGTAGATGTTTCTTCAAGTGCATGGATAGCAACACAAAGTGACAAGGAACACAAAGAAACAGAATAAAATGATCCAATTGGGGGAACAAAATAAATCTCCAGAAACTGACGCTGAAGAAACAGAGATATATGAATTATCTGACAAAGAATTCAAAATAACCATCATAAAGATGTTAAATGAGATCAAGAAAATGATGCATGAAGAAAATGAGAATTTCAACAAAGAGATAGAAAATGTAAAAAAGAAACAGGAATTTTTGAGCTGAAGTATGCAGTAATTGAACTGAAAATTCTCTAGAAGCGTTCAACATCAGACTCGTTCAGGCAGAAGATAGAATCAGTGAAATTGAACACAGGTCATTTGAAATTATCCAGGCAGAGAAGTTAAATGAAAAAAAGAATGGAAAAGACTAAAGAAACCCTCAGGGACTTATGGGATACTTTAAGCAAACCAATATATGCATTGTGGGAGTCCCAGAAGAAGAAGAGAAAGGGGCAGAAAGCTTATTTAAAGAAGTAATAGCCAAAGAAAAAAACTGCCAACCAAGAATACTTTGTCTGGCATAACTGTCCTTCAGAAATGAAGGAGAGGGGCCCAGCCCTGTGGCTGAGTGGTTAAAGTTCTATGCAGTCTGCTTTAGCAGCCTGGGGTTCATGGGTTCAGATCCTGGGTGTGGACCTACTCCACTCATCAGCCATGCTGTGGAGGCATCCCACATACAAAGTAGAGGAAAATTGGCACAGATGTTAACTCAGGGCTAATCTTCCTCAACCAAAGAAAAGGAGGATTGGCAATAGATGTTAGCTTAGGGTGAATCTTCCTCACAAAGAAAAAAAAAAACAAGGAGAGTTAAAGACTTTCCCAGATAAACAAAAGGTGAGGGAGTTCATTACCACTAGACCTGCCTTACAAGAAATGAACAAGGGAGTTCTTCAAGTTGAAACAAAAAGACACTAAACAGCAACATGAAAACATGAAAATATAAAGCTCACTGATAAAGGTAAACACAGACGACTACAGAATATTGTAATACTGTAATAGTGGTGTGTAATCACTTTTAGTGCTGGCGTAAAAGTTAAAAATCAAAAGTGTAAAAAATAACTATAAAAATATTTTAATGGGTAGACTATAAAAAGATGTAATTTGTAACATCAATAACAGAAAGTATTTGGGAGGGAGGAGTAAAAGTGTAGAGATGTTCTTATGTGATTGAAGTTAAGTTATCAGCTTAAAGTAGATTGTTATAACAATAAGATGTTTTACATAAGCTCCATGGTAACCACAAAAAATACTTATAGAAGATATACAAAAGAGAATGAGAAAGAAATCAAAGTGTGTCACTACAATAAATTAACAAAATACAAAAGAAAACAGCAAGAGAGGAAAATGGACAAAATAGCTACAAGACAGAGAAAATAAAATGGCAATAGTAAGTCCTTCCCTACCTATAATTACTTTAAATGTAATTGGATTTACATTCACTCCCCAATCAAAAGACAGTGAGTAGCTGAATGGGTTAAAAAAACAAGATCCAACTATATGCTATCTATAAGAGACTCATTTCAGATTTAAGAAGACACATAGGGTAAAAGACAATAGACTTTAAATAAAAACTTGTTACAAGGGATAAAGAAGGACATTATATAATGATAAAAGGGTCAATTTTCCAAGAAGATATAACAATTATAAATATTTATGCACCAAATATCAGCACTCCTAAATACGTAAAGCGGACTTTGATAGAATTGAAGGGAGAAGTACATGACAAGACAGTAATAATAAGAAACTTTAATACTCCACTTTGATAATGGATAGAACAGCCACAAAATAAGTCTCAAATTCAAGATTATAATCACACAAAGTACTTTTTTGGACCACAAAGGACTGAAGCTAGAAATCAGAAGCAGAAGGAAAACTGTAAAACCCACTAATATGTTGAAGTTAAACAACACACTCTTAGACAACCAATGAGTCAAAGAAGAAGTCGCAAAGGAAATTAGAAAATACCTTGAGACAAATGAAAATGAAAACACAACATAATCAAAACTTATGGGATGCAGTTAAAGCAGTGCTAAGAGGGAAGTTTATATACTGTACTATACTCTTAGAAGTTTGTTAAGAAGGTAAATCTCATGTTATGTACTTTATACCACAATGGAAGAAATGCAGATAGTATTTTGATACAAATAAATACCTGTTCATGATAAAATTCTCTTAGTAAACTAGGAATAGTGGAGAATTTTCTTATTCTGTTAAAAAGTATCTGTTAGAGTCCTGAAACAATGGGCATACTTAATGGCGGAAGTTAGAAACATTCCTTTTAAAATCAGGAAGAAGACATTTATGCCTGTTATTATTGCTTGTCTTAGATTTTGTACTAGAGGGCCCAGGCAACATACTAAGATAAGAGAAAGAAATGAAAGTTAGAAGTTTTAGAAATAAAGAAACAAAACCATCATTAGTTCAAAACACTATGCTGTCTGCACAGAATCTCAAGACAAATTAATAACAGATTTCAGCAAGGTTGCTGAATATAAAATCAATATGTACTAAGATGATGACATTCATATTCACCAGCAATCAACAGAATATGCAATTAAAAAAAGAAATATTATTTAAATAATAGCAGGAATTCTGTGGTATCCAGGAATGGATGATGCATTCCAATTTCAGAGCTGTTAAAATGTGAAAAAGGAATGTCTTAAAATTGCTATATGTTTTTTGGAAATACACATATATGTATTAAAAACATAAAGAAATAGAATGATAAACACCAGAGGTGTTCATGATAGTGATTATTTCTGGTGAGTCAGAGGAGATGGGTTCATGGCCTTCCGCTGTATTGGTAATATGTTGTGTTTCTTGAGTGATTGATACATGAGCACTCATTATATTTTTCTTTATATATCTATTCCATATTTGAAATGTTTCATAAACAATGAAGAAAGAAACCTTTCAATGCTGTTATCCTAGAGGAAGACTGCTGGAGGTGGAACAAATCTCTGCAGCAAGATAGTCAGTTTGGGGGAGTATCTGATGTATGGGCAGGAGAGGAGCAAGAGGAGAAGATAGGAGAGTGCTATGTTGCAGAAACAAGGAGGGGGAGTTTTTAACAAGAAAGAGAAGAGTTGGTCAACGCTGTCAGATGCCGTAGAAGAATTTAAAACAGGACGGCTGAGAAGAGGTTGTTGGACTTTTCTTAGAAGGCTTTATTAGCAAGGACTTTCTTGGTAGCAAGTAAGAAAAACTGAACTCAAACTAATATAAGAAAAAAAACCTCCCCAAATCAAAGGGTGAACTGAAGAGCGTAGACTTGGGAAGAGTAGTGATAACTGGAACCAGACGCTAATATCTTCAGTGTTTCCCCTTGTCTCATGTCTCTTCCTCTCAAACCAGCTTTCTCCATGTGGCCATGGATATTGGAGATGTGGTAACCTCCTTGTAGCTTAAACCCCAGAGAAGAAAGAGAGTTCTCTTTCTCATCTTTCAATTTTCCCTTGATTTACATGATTTATAAATTTCTGGGGCCATAGGGAAAAAATACTTTGTTTATATGTAATTTTTAGTTAGGATTTAGGTTCATTTCATTATATGTGTATTCTTCATCTTCATGAATAATTGACAGGAAGTTTGAAAGTCAAGCAGGATACCGGGCAGTTTCTGTTCAGCTGATCTGTACATTGCAGTACCTCTAGTGTTCTTGGCTCCCAGCCATTTCAGTGCCAATCACTGGGGTGCTTAAAAGTCCCTTTCCAAAATACACATCTAGGTAGTATGTACTCTTTGAGAACCACTGATATAGGAGAAAAGCAGAGAAGCCAGCTCAATTAAAGTAAAAAGAACTCCAGACTACCCTCTTCCTAAAGATCTATTTCATAAAACTTCACGTAGCACAACTGACTGGGAGATGATTTACTGAGTGACTACTCTCTTAGGTCCAGCCGTGCTACTTGAAAGAATATGGTAAACAGAAGATAATTCTAAATAGAAACTAAAGTGAAGGATGGTAGAAGTTTCTATATGAAATTTTTGTGTTAAAAAAGAGCTTTTCAATGAAACCTATGAGAAATATTTTGAATAATATAGTCTAAGTCTAAGCTTTGTAAATCCTTTTTTCTCCTTTAAAAGAAATTTATACTGTATGCCATGAAGTGATTTTTAAGTAGTTTTCACATACATTAGTTTTTAATGAAAAAAAATCCTGTTTTAAATAGTATCAGTAATCTTTTATTTTAGTTTTCACATACATTAGTTTTTAATGAAAAAAAATCCTGTTTTAAATAGTATCAGTAATCTTTTATTTTATCAGATCCAAAGACTGAAAAATCTGTTCTTTTAAAGAAATGACGATTTCTTTACCCTCTTTAATCTTACGAAACTTATACAGGGAATAGAGAAAAACATTAGTAAGTCATTTCCCTTGAGAATTTTAGTAGGGTATATTTATAAATATAATCAAAATCATATGAATACTTAGTATTGCTGCTGTTAAATTTGTAATGAGTTGTCGGGTTTTTGAAATTCCCTGACTGGCTTTCATCTAAGCAATGTGTTTGCAGAGCTTAGATGTAGTAGTACAGGAAAGGCATGTGGTTAACTATTGACCCTATCAGTAAAATATTTTAATTTCTAAGTATTAAGATGCTATTCATATTTAGTGTATACTTAAGAAATATATATCATTTTACTAGATTGAATATATAAAGTTGGAGCTAGAAATGACAATCTTGAGACTTTGGGTTTATTACCCAAAAAAGTTGGTAATATTTCATTTAGTGTGATAATGCACTATTCCTATGAATTGATTCCAGTATAATTTAAATAAATTTAATGTTTATACATGCTTTTTATAGGCTTATTAATTGAAGATGCTTTATCTTATAAAAATATGAATTATAGAAATACATTGTGGTCTATTATAAATTTTTAGAAGTCAAAAATTATTTTAAGGAATATTGATGGCTTTCTTTTGAAATCTATATAAGAATTAAATATTAAGAGATTGTCTAGACTCCCTTCCATTTAATAACAATATTATATGTGAACATTAGTTTCCTCAGGCCAGTCCACAAAGGCCTTCTTGTGCAATAAAATACAGTGCAATAGGAAGTAATATCACCCCCACCAGAGTGGGAAAATGATCAGATAAAACTATTGAAATCTGTTGCTTAGGAAAACAAAGTTTAATTAGAGGAGAATGAGGCAGTCTTCATCAGACTTCTGTAGATATTCTAGACTTTGATAACCTCTGTTCCTGATAACGCAATCACTGTCTATAACTTTACTTGAAATTTTATGACAGTTCTTTACTTAGAAACAGATACAGTGTTAATATCACCCTGAAACACCAACTGTTACTTTTGGTGATTTGGCGTGTTTCTTTTTTTCTTTTTTCTTTATTGTTGAAGTAGTTTATTTGGGATAGATTCTTTTCCTCCTGCTGCCACACAACTTAAGTAACAAAAAAATATTGACAAAAGGGGTGGAGGAAGAATAGAATTAAAGAGGATATGTGTATAAAGTACATGTGAGGAATAGCTATTTCTATGTTTAATTTGCTGGGTTTAAGCAATAGAAAGTAGAGGAAGGAGGGTGAAGAAGAGGGGTTTAGAAAGACATTGCTTAGTTTCCCCTTTGGGACATTAGATGGCACTGCCATCCTCTCTCATTGCTTTTGGAGAAGGGAATCAGAATGGGAATGCATTGCAACTTGATGGTCATTATTAAACATGCCATGTGTAGATCAGATATCTACAGAGGCTGAAACTGAACTTATAATATTACCATATGAACATTGAGAAATTCTTATGGTAGGACGATGAGGAATTATTCTGGAAATAGTTTTGCTTCCAAATATCTGTCTCTCTATTTAGTATTTGGTATGTGAGTTTCAAAGGGGCTTTTATTTTACTTTAGTAACTAGAATAGAGGATTTGAAATAATAACAAAGCTACAGTTGAGCTCTTCTTGCTGTGAGTAAACCAAATATTGATTGCTTTTCCATGAATACTTGAAAGTCAGTTGTATTAGTTAATTTTGCAAATTTCACATGTAATCCATTTTTACCATTCTTTTTCCATAGTTGTTGAGACAGAAGTTTCAGTGATATGGTATAACTTCAGTCCACTTAAAATTCACTAGTTTAGGTTTTCAGATCATTTTGAAACACTATATTGCTAGTATCACAGAGATTAATATTTATTATAAATGCCTATAATGTCAAGACTATTAATACAAATTAAAAGATACTTGTCAAATGTTTTCAGTATTTGGGGCTGTTTTGAGAATTAAAAGTACTACTGAACTGTTTTAAACAATTTGAAATAATAGTGTTTATTTTCACTTTGAGAAGTCATATTCAAACATATTTACAAAGTAATTATTTAATTGAGCATTACCTAGAACTTACATTACAAAGAGTAAGGGCATTTGAATTAATTTTACTTCTTTAAATGTTACTGAGAGTACCATATCCCTTATCCCTATGCAGATATCCATATTTCTTTGATAGAACCTAATTTGAACACATCAAGACAGATTGGCATTTTCAGTACCATAAAAAACTGGTTTGTTAATTGCAAACCATATTTAGTATGACCTTATAACAAAGTAGCAGCTTAAGGGTCATGCTTTGTCTCTAATGTGCATACTTGAGCTTGGTTATCTGTATTAGACAACTGCACTTCATGAAAAGAGTTTTTTTCTTGATAGGCAATTAGCAGTAATTAGGAAGATTCACCTCAATAAGATGTCAACATGCGATTGTTTAAAATAGGTGAATGTCAGTGACTTAAAAAGAAAGTTCTTCTGACACATAGGTATGGCATGTGAAACATGAAATGTTAATTTAACTTTTCTGCTTATTATTCATGCACAATATTATTTTGTCATTCACACACTACACTGACAGAGTGTAAAGGGTGTTAAAATAGTGCTGCTAGAATAAAAAGAGGATTAATCTACCATTGGCCAATTAGCCAAAGGGTACTTAATGGTCTCTAAAGGCTACTGAAGTCTAACTACTAGCAAAAAGCATTGGTAAAAAGTCCTCTATATTACCTTCATTTGCTTGACATTTTGTGAAACATACTGTAGGCTTTTAATAACTGCATTTGTCAGAAAATAGTTTATAAATGAGTGATGTAGTAACTCAGTGTATTTTCCATAAGAAATTTTGTTACATAAATAATTCCAGCTCTGCCTAAGATCTTTGTTCTTGTGTATGTGTGTTTGTGTGTGTGGTTTTTAATTTTTAATTCTTTTTCTTGAAGCTCTCAAGTATCATCACAAAGGAAAACTCATGTTTTAAATTTAAAACACTTGTTATTCACTTTAAAGAGTTATTAATTTGTACTGTTTATCTTTGTAGATAAGTACTTGTATGGAAAATATTCTGCTAGTGATCTAGAAACCCAGGTAATTTTCTTTTTTAACTCATATAATGTTTTAATTAAATGACTGTGCTTTTGGACAGTCATTGGAGAACAGGTAGAATTTTATTTCTTTCAGTTTTATTCCTTGTAAAAGAATAATATTCCCAATGAAAGAATATTGACTCTATTCACAAGAAGGAGAAATATCATTAAGATCATGGTGACTTTCTAGGAGGTTCTTGCCTATAGAATTTACATGGATATTGTTCAACTAGAATTTTATTTCCAGTCTTTTTTCTTTAATTCTGCTATCAAAATTCTCTCATAATTTTTTAAGATCACAATAATAAGATATTAGAATTGCTGCTTCTGCTTAAGTGTGAACCAGAATAATCTGATTGTGAGATAAATGAACTTATTTATGTATTCAACATGAAATACCTTCATTCAGTACTATCAGTTCTATGCAGAATTTAAGATAAAAAGTTTTAGTGAAGTAATTGGAAACAGACTATTCTCATTTAATGATTACTTTTCCCTACTTTGACTGTGATGGCCTTTGGGTTTCAGAAGGAAGAGGAAAAATCAGAGACTCTGCTATTGTTATAAATGGGAGCTAACCCTTGCTTTTTCCTCTGGTTACTGATTGACCTTTCCCAACATTTCACATCTAACCTTTGTCTCAGCATGCACTGGAAAGAATCCTTCTGCAACCATCTATTTCCTCCATAGGCTTTCTAGAAACTCTGCTTCTGTGACCTTGATATTCAACCTCATGTTTAGCTGGATTTTCTAGAATTTCCATGTGTCTGCTTTTCAGATCCCACTATCCCAACTAAAAGCATTTTCCAAATTTTTTAAACAGTTTATTATTTCAAGTTTCTAATGCAGTATTGAAAACATATGGGGAGAACTAAGCAGTGTCTTTTAGTCTATGGGGTGGTTACTGTTCAGAATAAGATGTTAAGTCAGAATTGGTCTCTTATTAGAGGTGAGGAGCTATACCACATCCTATTCCTTTCCCTTGGAGCACTGCCCCTTAACTAAGTGAATACTCAAAAGCATTTTCTTTACATGTGTCACAATGTCGATTGAATAGGCAGATGTTGAATATTTTATTCTTTGGAGACATTAATATCAGAGAGTATATAAAAATATATTGTTTAGGGGGTGATTAGGGAAATGATTCTTTTAGATTTGATTTGATTTTTTTTCTAAGCCCTTTACTTCTTTTCACTTGGGCTGTAGAATATTTTCCATGGGCCCTGTTTTATTTTTCTGATAATTCATTCTTGAACATTAAAATGTTGACTGAGGCTCCCTCCTGGAAAGGAGGTCCTCGATCTCCTCTGGACTGCACTCAGTTTACTCACCAGTGTTCTGGCAGATACTGTCTCTAGAGTAGAAGTTGGAAAGCAGGGTGGTTGTAGATCTAGCCATTGCCTTGACTGTTCTAGCTTCTAGGAAACATTTAACAAAGCAAGACAGGAGGAATACATGGAAGGAAACTGGCTGTAACCAGCATTTACAGACAGATTTTGAAGGCAGCAGCAGTTCCCTCTGTTCTGTTTTGTTTCTTCATAGCACTTGGTTGGTTATGTGCTGTCGACTCGACTCCAACTCCTGGCAACCCTCTGAATGAGTGATGTCCACAATGTCCTGTCCTCAGCAGCCCTACTCAGCTCCTGTAGACTCATGCCAATGGCTTCCTCTATGGAGTCAATCCATCTCATATTTGGTCTTCCTCTTTTCTTACTGCCTTCTACTTTTCCCAGCATTTTTGTCTTTTCCAAAGAATCCTACCTTCTCATGATGTTCCCAAAGTAGGGCAGCCTCAGTGTTATCATTTTTGCCTCCAGAAATAGTTCAGACTTAATTTGCTCTAGGACCCACTTGTTTGTCTTTCTGACAGTCCAGGTGTCCATAGAGCTCTCCTCCAACACCATATTTCAAATGAACCAATTTGTTTTCCTTTCAGCCTTCTGCACTGTCCAGCTTTCACACGCATCCACAGTAATTGGGAAGATGAGGGTGTGGATAATCTTGGCCTTAGTCTCTAATGATACCTCCTTACACTTGATGATCTTTCCTAATCCTTCCATTGCTGCCCTTCTGAGTCTCAGTCCTCTCTTGATTTCTTGGCTGCAGTCTCAATTTAAAGTGATGACTGCACCAAGGTAAACAAAATCTTTAACAATTTCAGTGTCTTCATTGTCTGTGTTAAAGTTGTGTAGTTCTTTGGTAGGCATAATTTTTGTCTTCTTGGTTTTCAAATGCAGTCCTGCTTTTGCACTTTCTTTCACTCTTGTCAGAAGTTGTTTCAAGTCATTGCTGCTTTCTGCCAGTAAGATGGTGTCATCTGCATATCTTAGATTGTTGATATTTCTTCCACCAATTTTCATAGCACTTATTGTAGTTTATTGTTACATATTTCTAGAGTAGTGGCTACCTAAAGGCAAGGATTATAACTTTTTATTTTATCATTGAAAACAGAGCTGGTGCAGTGGTACTACAGTAGCACTTATTTGCATTTCCCTGATGATTGGTGGTGTTGAATATCTTTTCATGTGCTATTGGCCATCTGTATATCTTCTTTGGAAAAGTGTCTGTTCACATCCTCTGCCCATTTTTTAATCAAGTTGTATTTTTGTTCTCGTTGAATTGTGTGAATTCTTAATATATGTTAGAGATTATAAACAAAAAGAATGAATAACAGATATTGAGTCAGTTTCTGAATCTAGAGATTCCCTATCAAAATCTTCCAGAAAATGTAAAGTTGGGGCACAGAATAAAAGAAATTTATGAACGAACTCCCATGTAAGAGAACAAGGGAAAGTCCATGACGAGATGCTTATTTACCTGTTCATGGGATTCCACAGTTACTGTTGAGAGCAACAAAAGGAAGCTTCTGACCAGAGGCCTTTTGCTTGACAATTAAACTACAAAATGCAGAGGTAATTTATGTTTTTAGCTTAGAAAATGGAACTATATATATTTTTTATTGAAGTCTTAATAGTTTATAACATTGTAAAATTTCAGTTGTACATTATTATTTGCCAGTTACCATAGAAATGGGTCCCTTTACCCCTTATGCCCACGCCCCCAACCTCTTTCCCCTCTGGTAATCTCTAAACTATTCTCTTTGTTCATGTGTTAGTTTATTTTCCACATATGAGTGAAATCATATGGTGTTTCTATTTCTCTGTCTGGCTTATTCACTCAACATAATACCCTCAAGGTATATCCATGTTCTTGCGAATGGGACGATTTTGTCCTTTTTGTGGCAGAGTGGTATTCCATTGTGTATATATGTGTGTGTGTGTGTGTGTGTGTGTGTGTGTGTATACTTCTTTATCCAGTCATCAATCGATGGGCACTTGGGTTGCTTCCACTTCTTGGCTATTGTGAATAATGCTGCAGTGAACATAGTGGTGAATAAGTCTCTTTGAATTGTTGATTTCAAGTTCTTTGGGTACATACCCAGTAGTGGGATAGCTGGGTCATATGGTATTTCTAATTTTAATTTTTTGAAGAATCTCCATACTGTTTTCTATAGAAGCTGTACCAGTTTGCATTCTCACCAGCTGTGTTGAAGATTCCCTTGATTCCCTTTTCTTCACATCCTCTCCAACATTTGTTAATTTTTTGTCTTGGTGATTATAGCCATTCTAACAGGTGTAAGGTGATATCTTAGTGTAGCTTTTATTTGCATTTCCCTGATGATGAGTGATATTGAACATCTTTTCATGTGCCTATTGGCCATCTGTATATCTTCTTTGGAAAAATGTCTGTTCATATCCTCTGTCTATTTTTTGATCAAGTTGTTTTTTGTTGTTGAATTGTGTGAGTTCTTTATATATTTTGGAGATTAACCCCTTGTCGGATATATGATTTGCAAATATTTTCTCCCAATTGGTGGGTTGTCTTTTCATTTTGTTCCTGATTTCCTTTGCCTTGCAGAAGCTCTTTAGTCTCATGAAGTCCCACTTGTTTATTTTCCCTTTTGTTTCCCTTGTCCGAGTAGACATAGTATTCTAAAAGATCCTTCTAAAGCTGATGTCGAAGAGTGTACTGCCTATATTTTCTTCTAGGAGTTTTATGGTTTCAGGTCTTGCCTTCAAGTCTTTGATCCATTTTTAGTTAATTTTTGTGTGTGGTGAAAGATAATGGTCTACTTTCATTCTTTTGCATGTGGCTGTCCAGTTTTCCCAACACCATTTATTGGAGAGTTTTCCTTTCTCCATTGTATGTTCTTGGCTCCTTTTTTGAAGAGTAGCTGTCCGTAGATGTTTGGCTTTATTTCTGGGCTTTCAATTCTCTTCCATTAATCTGTGTATCTGTTTTTGTACCAATACCATGCTGTTTTATTATAGCTTTGTAGTATATTTTGAAGTCAGGGATTGTGATGCCTCCAGCTTTGTTATTTTTCTCAGAATTACTTGAGCTATTCAGGGTCTTTTGTTGCCCCATATGAATTTTAGGATTCTTTGTTCTATTTCCATGAGGAATGTCATTGGTATTCTGATTGAGATTGCATTGAATCTTCAGATTGCTTTAGGTAGTATGGACATTTTAACTATATTGATCTGTCCAATCCATGTGCATGGAATATCTTTCCATTTCTTTAGGTCATCATCAATTTCCTTCAATAAAGCCTTACGAAAGACTAGTGTAGGTCTTTCACTTCCTTGGTTAAATTTATTCCTAGGTATTTTATTTGTGATATTTTTGTTGTGATTGTAAATGGAATTATAGTGTTGACTTCTCTTTGTGTTTGTTCATTATTAGAGTATAGAAATGCAAGTGATTTTTCTAAGTTGATTTTGTACCCTGCAACTTTGCTGTAGTTGTTGATTATTTCTAATGGTTTTCTGATTGATTCTTTATGGTTTTCTATATACAAAATCATGTCATCTGCTAACACCAAGAGTTTCACTTCTTCATTGCCTATTTGGATTCCTTTTTTTTTTTTTTTTTTAAAGATTTTATTTTTTCCTTTTTCTCCCCAAAGCCCCCCGGTTCATAGTTGTGTATTCTTCGTTGTGGGTTCCTATTTGGATTCCTTTTATTTCTTTTTCTTGCCTAATTGCTCTGGCCAAAACCTCCAGTAGTATGTTGAATAAGAGTGGCAAGAGTGGACACCCTTGTCTTGTTCCTATTCTCAGAGGGATGGCTTTTAATTTTTCTCTGTTGCATACGAGGTTGGCTGTGGGTTTGTCACATATGTCCTTTATGATGTTGAGTTACTTTCCTTCTGTACCCATTTTGTTGGGAGTTTTTATCGTAAATGGATGTTGAATCTTGTCAAATGCTTTCTCTGCATCTATTGAGGTGATCATGTGGTTTTTATTCCTCATTTTGTTAATGTGGTGTATCACATTGATTGATTTGCAGATGTTGAACCATCCCTGTGTCCTTGGTATAAATCCTACTTGATCATGATGTATGATCTTTTTGATGTATTGCCTTATTAGAGTTGCCAATATTTTGTTGAGGATTTTTGCATCTGTGTTCATCAGTGATATTGGCCTGTAATTTTCCTTCTTCGTGTTGTCCTTGTTTGGCTTTGGGATCAGGGTGATGTTAGCCTCATAAAATGTGTTAGGAAGCATTCCATCTTCCTCAGCTGTTTGGAATAGTTTGAGAAGGTTAAGTATTAAATCTTCTTTGAATGTTTGATAGAATTCTCCAGAGAAGCCATCTGGTCCTGGACTCTTATTTTTGGGGAGGTTTTTGATTACTGTTTCAATCTCTTTATTTGTGATTGATCTATTCAGATTTTTTATTTCTTCTTGATTCCATTTTGAGATGTTGTATGAAGCTAAGAATTTATCCATTTCTTCTAAGTTATCCAATTTGTTGGCATATAGATTTTCATACTATTCTCTTATAATCCTTTGTGTTTCTGTGCTGTCCATTGTAATTTCTCCTCTTTCATTTCTCGTTTTATTCATTTGAGTCTTCTCTATTTTTTTCTTAGTGACTCTGGCTAAAGGTTTGTCAATTTTTTTTATCTTCTCAAAGAACCAGCTCCTTGTTTCATTGATGCTTTCTACTATCTTTTTTGTTTCAATTTCCTTTATTTCTGCTTTAATTTTTATTTCCCTCCTTCTGCTGACTTTGGGCTTTGTTTGTTCTTCTTTTTCTAATTCTGCTGGGTGTAGTTTAAGATTGCTTATTTGAAATTTTTCTTGTTTGTTAAGGTGGGCCTGTATTGCTGCAAATTTCCCTCTTAGGACCATTTTTGCTTCATCCCATATGATTTGGTATTGTGTATTTTCATTTTTATTTGTCTACAGATATTTTTTGATTTCTCCTTTAATTTCTTCAATGACCCATTGGTTCTCTGGTAGCATGTTGTTTCGTCTCCACGTATTTGTCACTTTCCCAGCTTTTTTCTTGTAATTTATAGTTTCATAGCATTATGGTCGGAAAAGATGCTTGATATGATTTCAACCTTCTTAAATCTATTGAGGCTTGCCTTGTTTCCCTCATACAGTCTATCCTTGAGAATGTTCCATGTGCACTTGAGAAGAATGTGTATTCTGCTGTTTTGGGATGGAGTGTGCCATATATATCTGTTAAGTCCATCTGTTCTAGTTTTTCATTTATATCCACTATTTCCTTGTCAACTTTCTGTCTGGATGATCTATCCATTGATGTAAGTGGGCTGTTAAGGTCCCCTACTATTATTGTGTTGTTGTTAATATCTCCTTTTAGTTTTGTTAGTAGTTGCTTTATGTACTTTGGTGTTCCTGTGTTGGGTGCATGTGTATTTATAAGTGTTATATCTTCTTGTCGGAGTGTCCCTTTTATCATTATATGCTGCCCCTCTTTGTCTCTCATTGCCTGTTTTATCTTGAAGTCTACTTTGTCTGATATAAGTATGATGACACCTGCTTTCTTGTTTGCTATTAGCTTGGAGTTTTGTCTTCCATCCCTTCACTCTGAGCCTGTTTTTGTCTTTTGAGCTGAGATGTGTTTCCTGGAGGCAGCATGTTGTTGGGTCCTGTTTTTTAATCCATCCCACTACTCTGTGTCTTTTGATTGGAGAATTCAATCCATTTACATTTAGAGTGACTATTGATATACGAGGGCTTAATGCTGCCATTTTATCACTTGTTTTCTGGTTGTCCTGTATTTCCCTTGTTTCTCGTCCTCTGTATTTCAGATGACCAATTCAGTTCTGTTTTCTCTTTATTTATCATTTGTGTCTCTTTTCTGATTATTTTTTTAGTGGTTACCATGAGGTTTGTATTAAAAATCTTGTAAATGATATAGTCCATTTTCTGATAGCCTCTTATTTCCTTAGTCTAATCCAACTCCATCCCTTTCCTCTTCCTCTTCTAAGTTGTAGTTCTCACAACTTATTCCATCTTGTGTTGTGAGTTTATGTTTAACATGATGCGATTATATTTATTTTTGATGTTTTCCTTCTCTTTATCTTTAATGTTATAATTTTTTGCTAACCTGTTCCCATAGAGAGCTGCAATTTTCTGATTTTGTCTGCCTATTTGTCTCCTTGCTCGAGGCTTTGTAAACCCTTTCTTTTTTTTTTCACGTGTGAGCGCCATCCTGATCAATTCTTGTGGGCTGGGGGGTCTTGTGTCTTGTGGTGATGAACTCCTGCAGCTTTTGTTTATCTGGGAAAGTTTTTATTTCTCCATCATATCCGAAGGATATTTTCACTGGATAGAGTATTCTTGGCTGAAAATTTTTGTCTTTCAGAATTTTGAATATATTGTTCCACTCTCTCCCAGCCTGTAAAGTTTCTGCTGAGAAATCTGCTGAAGGCCTGATAGGGGTTCCTTGTAAGTTATTTTCTTCTGCCTTGCTGCCCTTAATAATTTTTCTTTCTTTTTGACTTTTGCCGGTTTTACTACTCTATACCTTGGAGAAGGTCTTTTTACATTGATATAATTAGGAGTTATATTAGCTTCTTTTACTTGTATTTCTAGCTCCTTCTCCATGTTTGGGAAGTTCTCAGCTATTATTTCTTTAAACAAGCTTTCTGCTCCATTCTCCCTTTCTTCTCCCTCTGGAATACCTATTATCCTTATGTTACATTTCCTAATTGAGTTGGATATTTCTTGGAGAATTTCTTCATTTCTTTTTAGTCTTAGTTCTCGTTCCTCCTTCCTCTGAAGTATTTCTATATTTATGTCCTCTAGACTGCTAATTCTATCCTCCATAACATCAGCTCTGTTATTCAGGTAGTCCAGATTTTTCTTTATCTCATTCATTGTGTTTTTTGTCTCCAACATATCTGATTGGTTTTTCTTTATAGTTTCAGTCTCTTTTGTGAACAATTCCCTCTGTTCATTAATTTTATTCTTCGTTTCATTCAACTGTCTATCTGTGTTTTCTTGTAAGTTCTTGAGGTTTTTTATGATAGCTATTTTGAATTCTCTGTCATTTATATTGTAAAGTTCTGTGCCTTCTGGGTTGGTTTCTGGGTGCTTGTCATTTTCCTTCTCATCTGGAGTATTAATATATTTCTTCATACTATTTGATGGCATGGACTTGTGCCATTGCATAGTGGTAGTTTCTGGTTGCAGCTTCCACCTACAGCCACTTGTGGAGGTTGATCAAGAGCTGTGTATTCTGAGCCCACTGCACTCGCTGGCATCTATGCCTGTCCTTAGAATCTAAGCTGACAGGTCCTGTCTGTAATTTCCAGTTTGCTCACTCATAGCTGCTGCTTTTCGAATATATGCATAGGTGCTCTGGCTGACCAGCTGAGCTTGAGTGCTGGGCGGAGGCAGGAGTGCTTTCTTTCATGTGCACAATCCCGGGGGCATTCTCACTCTGCCCTCACTATCTGCCCTCCTGGTGTGCTGGCTTGATGAAGACACCCCCACCATAGCTTAGCCACCTCTGCATGGAACTTTCCCATGGGCTGTGAGGGAACTTGGAGAGTGAATGTGTTCTACTGGGAGCCAGCCCTCCTGCCTCAATTCTCAGAGCTGCACATAGTCCCATGCCCTGGGTCGCTGCCATAGGGGGAGGGAGAGGAAATCCCCTTACCTCCTTCCATTTCCTCCTGGGTGATCCAGAGCCTCCACCTTCAGGCGTATGGCTGTGTGGATCTCTCAGATGTCTTTTGTGTTGTGTGAGTGTCCTCTATTCATTTGTGAATGTCCTTTTCATTGTATCTTAGGGAGGAGAGTCTGAAAGAACAGCTCACTCCATCATGATGCTGACGTCACTTGTGTAACAATACTTTTTAAGCAATTGAAGAAATAAAATTAACACAAAACTATGGATAAGGGAAAGAAAGTTAAACCAGAATGAAGATATTATATAGACTATACACTATGGGGTTTGGGATACTTGCTTAAGATGGGGCACGGTGGCAATAGGGAACAAGGGATAGTTTTAAGAAAGGGGACGAGTTTTTAAAAATTGGGACTCATATTAGTTTTCCATGCTACATAACAAATTACCACAAATCGACCAGCTTAGAAACAGCATATACACATATCACTTCACAGTTTCCGTGGGTCAGGAGTCTGGCACATCTTAGTGGGGCCCCCTGCTCAGAGTATCACAAGGCTGCAATTAGTGTGTCAGCCAAGCTGCCTTCCTTTCTGGAGCTCAGGCTTTCCTTCCAAGTTCATGTGTTTGTTGGAAAAATTCAGTTCCTTGTGGTTGTAGGACTGAGGTCCCTGTTTTTTGGCCCGCTGCTGGTCAAGGACCATTCTCAGCACTTGAGGCCTTCCTTAGGTCCTTACCTTATAGCTCCCTCCATAGTACTCTCATAACATGGCAACTTACTTCTTCAATGCCAGCAGGAGAATCTCTTTGACCTCAGAAGGGGCCCTGGCCTTGTTTTAAAGGGCTCACCTGATTAGGTCAGGATCAACCAGGACAATCATGCTTTTGATTAATTCAAAGTCATGTGATTTGGGACCATAATTTACATCTACAGAATCCCTTTTGCATATAACATAATGTGAATAATGTAATCATGGGAGTGATAGCCCATTATATTCATGATCCCACTCACCTACCAGAGGAGAGTATTATACAAGGGCATAGGTCATTGGGCATCATCTGACTATTCTGCCTACCACAGTGCTCATTATTGAAGAATGAATTCTCCAATATATTCTTGTTTCTTCTTACAGTTGCTTAGAGGTTTCTTTTCTTTTCAGAGACTTATATGTTCTCTCTCCTCAAGGCTATATATTTAAATAAATAATTAATAGCTAGTGAAATATTAAACTTTTATAGTGTTAAGTTCTATTTTATAACCTTTGGTTAGAATAATTGACTACACATCAATCAATACAAATCTCAGTATTTATTCTCATTGAAGTCAACTTTTAAATTGAAATAGACTTTTAAAAGATTGTGGGGGGATCGCACTGCTGGAGATGTAAAGAGTCAGAGTAACACATCTGCCTTCAATAAGCTTGTAGCGTAATAGAGAATCCTAAATTGAGATCAAACAAATACTCTCACTTAAGGTAAAATAAGGTTTCTATCATGAGAGAAATTATAGGATTATTATATGTGTATGTGTGTGTGTGTACCAAAGTTTTTGTTAATCCAGGTCCTCAGCCCTTTAAGACACTTCTCAGACTCTATATGGTAGCATTTACCACAAGACAATGATGCTAACAATAATGCTGTAAATTTAAAACTTACCAAGTACTATCATAGAATTTGTTTTTAAATCTGCACTCAAAATTACCTTTGCTAGGTAGGCAAGTATCATCTCTGTTTTTAAATGAGGAAACAAAGTCAAGGGCTTGCTCAGCATCATTCAGCTGGTAAGCAGTAGATCCAAAACTAGAATCCAGAAATTATGACTCTTCTATTTGTTTTATTATTATTTGTGGTTTTAATATAATATGACTTACTATTTTTAAATCTTTGATTAGAGATGGAAAGGTAATAATATAGAAATAGAAATCATCCTTCTGATAAAAAAGAAAAATAACAATTTTAAGAGTAATCTTTATTGGTAGATTTTATAGCACAATCTCTTTCTATCAAGGTCACCACAAAAGTGACCTCATATGCCACACCAAATGTAAACAAAAGAAAGTTATTTATGCTTCCTGTCTTATCTATAGTATTTCTCAAATAAGAAATAGATTGTTTAAACTGAGAGAAGTTAGTAATAGAGCTGTAATTATTTGTCCAAAATTCTAAGGGATAATCAAAGTATTCCAAACTGATGGAATATATGATTTGCCTATTTCTTCTATTTTGACAGGTGCTCTGGTAGCATTTCTACACATATATAACTGATATTAGAAATATGATTTAAAGATTGTACATTTTAAATATTTTTAAATCAAAACATGATTTGTATTTTAATAAATTACAAGTCATTTGGTTTACTGTCTCCATAATTTCAGTGTTTCTTCATTTAATACATTTTATATTGTTAAATTGAAATTAAAATCTACATATACTTGTTTTTTAGAGAAATATGTTTATTGGCTTGGTCTTTCCTCAATGAAGAATATATTATAGTGTCAAGTTCTGCCACTGGGAAGGGATAGACAGAAATCTAATGGCGTACAAGTTTAACAAATGAGGGAAGCCACTGGAGCTGTTCATAGGAAGAAAAGAGCCTCCTCGAAGTTTTTTCTTTTTTGTTTCCTAAGATTCCATCTAGACTTGTAGCCATGAGCTATGTCTTACCAAATCAAAATCTCAAAAAGTCTAATTTAGATACAATGTTAACTTCAAGATTGATAAATACTCCAGTGCCCACTACTTCAGTAAAAGCTAATATTATTACGTTGCTAATAAAAGTGTTTTTTAATTTATATGGTGATAATCCAATAGAAAGTTTATAAACACAGGCTGAAATCAATGTGTCTTTATAGCACCATCCTTGCTACAAATAGGGAGTCTTGAAGTTTTGAAACCTTTCTTTTGGTTCTCACTATACAGAAGGCTTTGTTTTTAGATATTGTGGAGAATATATAAGTAAACAAAGGCAGAGTCTCTCTCGGGATTTACTAGGGTTCGTGGTTGAGAAACAGGCACAGTGCTCTGGAAGCTAAGAGAATGGAGAAGCTACTTTGTTGAAGAAAAAGAGAAGAAAGAACAGAGATGGCTTCTTAAGGAGAAAATGCTAAGTTGCTCTTTAAGCATGAGAAATTTCAGCAGAAGGAAACACCATGTCTAGATGCATCAGTGTAGAGATGGAAGACAGGTTTGGGGAAGGGCAGGCAAGTTTGACTTCAAGTGATGTCCGACTGAAACACAAATAGAAGCTAAATCTTAGAGAGCCTTATTCTGACCACAAACACCTGAGCTTTATTTTGTTGGGCTGAAGAACCCCAGAACGGTTTGAATAAGGGAGTGATAGGTCAGTGTTGCTTTAGGAAGTTGTATAAAAGATTATGTGAAGGCAGGGAAAGGTTGTGGGGAGGGGAAGGGTTGCTGCCGAAGTCTTAGTGGGATAATGAGTCTTCATTAGGAAGGCGGCAGAAGGGAATGGATATGAGAAACGTGTTACCTAATTTACAGAACCTGACAATTGATGGGACATAGAGAATTCAGAAACAAAGAGGGAGATAGATTCAAGCCTGGATGATAACCAGGAAGATTTTCAGGTTTGGGGAAACTGTGAGTTTGCTTTTAGATACTAATTATTAAGTACCTTTGGGACAATTCATGAATGAATATTTCCTGAAAATGTATAGAACCATGCTTTTAGATCGTAAGTTAAAATATAGCCAAAGGAATAAGTTTTTTCACCAAAACATACTTTTTTATTTGACGAAAACATAGTTTAATCTCAAATATGTCCAGCCCTAGTTTTGAATCTGTGATCTAAAATATTCATATTTAACAGTATGCACAAGTATACACAAATACATATGTAACAAAGATTTATTGATATAAATTCCAGGAGTTGTGTTTAAATATAGTGTTAATGCTTAACTTACTATGTCTCATATTTATATCGCTGTACATGTTAGCTACATCTTTTGCTGTTTTAATTAGAGTTCTTAACAAAGAAAGATTATTTTACCCCTTTGAGAGATTTCACTACCATTTTGTCTAATTGTTCCTTCTGTTAAACTACCACAGTATAAGCTTCTTTGGAATAATAAAATAGTAGTGCAGTTATCCTCTTAAGGACTTCTAAGTTGTTGTATCATTACAGCCTGGTGGCATTCTGCTGACTGCAGATTGGTGAGTGAGAAGGGCTAACATTAACTGTTTCATAAAAATATTACCAGTATGCCATTTAGTAAAATGTTTGTGTTATTAAAAATTCAAATGTAAAAGGTTTAGTGCAATCTACCTCAGCGTTACAAAGAGGACTTGTCAACTATCAATCACGTGCAGAAGACTGAGCAAATTTGTTTGTACGCTATTTATTTGAACTAAATCTCTAATAAGCCTCTTCTACTAATTGGACTTAACATTTATGTTGCTAAATGAGAAGCATTTTGGCTGCTATATAGGGTGGTAAGACCTACCCAGTGGAATAAACAAGTAACATCTGTTATCCCATCCTGCTCCAGCTTAGCTTTTACCAGTTAAGTACATCAGCCCTGAAGTCAAGGTTATCAAATATGTGAATCACTGGCTCACCCATGTATATGCGAAGGCAAAGAAATAGCACATCATGAGTAAAGACCAGACAACGAAAAGATAGCAATTTCAGCAGGTCTCTTTTGTTTTAACCTCTACAAGTCCCAAAACCTTAAGCAAAAACTGGTAGAAATAATAATTTTTGTGAAGTTTTTACAGTAACTAGTTTTATAATTAATTTCTTTTCTTTAGTATTTTCCTACCTGTAGAATTTTGAATGCTGATAATTATTAGATTAAATGCAATTACTTTTATAATATATTTGTGTTTATTTTCTTTAAAAAAAAAAGAAACTAAATTTGGATTTGGCTGCGCTTCGGAAAGAAAAAGAAGATTTACTGAAGAAATTAGAGTCCTCATCTGAAATCACAAGTTTGACAGAAGAAGTTTCCCAGGTAACAGTTCCACGGATGCAAGTTACATCACTTGGTACTTCAAGGAGCATGGACTTGGAAATGAAGCAATTGCAGTGTAAACTAAAGGTGATTATAAATTTTATTAAAGATGAAAACACATTTAAGTCAATGAATCCTTAAAGACAAGTTTGTATGAATTCTAATTTAATTCTATAACAAAGGTAAATTATAGTATAAATAATCCAAAGTTATTAATACTACATTTGACCTCATCGTTCTGTTTTAGCCTGGTAGATTCTTATCTAGTAACTTATAATACTGTTCTCTGAAAAATTGACAAGACACCATATATCCTAATTTAGGAGATGATGGAAACTGGCCGTTGTCATTCTATTCCACTATTCAAGTCCTGTCTGCCCCCCATTCCTCCCTCCACTGAACAGATTCCTTTCAAACATGTAATGTATCAACATAAATAGAATTGCTTCCCTCTGCACACTTGCTGTTATTTTAATTTGGTGGTTGTTGGTTGGAGATGGGGAGTGAGGAGGGAAGTTGGGGGAGGGAGAAGAAACACAAAGGTGAGTTGGTTCAATAGATTTCAGAAAGTTAAAACTGAGAGTAAGAATAAAAAGCAAGATTTCTTTTGTTTGTAAAGAATTGTATCTAAGTTCAGGTGAAGCTGTCAACAACTTAAAAGTAAGGGTGATCTTAGTTTAAATAGAATTATCTTGTAAGAAATAGGATTTGTGAGTTTTAATCGGAAGGTTCATTTTTATGCTAGGTAAAAAAAAAGCATTTATCCCTCCTATACTTAATTATTTTCTTTGGTGGGGATTGCTAGCTTGAAGCTAAAAGGACAGTGTATATGGGACCATATCTATGGTGAGAGTCACTAGGAAGAAAATTCTGGTTGGAAATGCACAGAATACTTCAGGAATGGAATAATTGACTGTTAAGAGGATATTCGACTATTGAATTGGCAAATACACTCAGTTGTTTTCAATTCACAATATTATATGTGCACTCGCCAATAATAATATTTTTAAATGAAAGATTACTAATAGGATAAACTAGGATAAAGTTTAAAGTAAATTAGTGAATCATTGCTTGAAAATATTTTGCTTTATCCACTGGCATTAATTTAGGTACTTCTTAAATACCGTCTTCATCAGACAGTTTTTATGTGCAGAACTTGCCTCAACTACTACATTTTATAAGTTTAAATACCTTGTGTAATAGAAATGTGAGAAAAAATAGTTGTGCAACTTTGGGGGCATGTGTATTCTCTTAAAATGTGTTTCTGTCTCTGAAAAAGTGGAATAAAATGAATATTTTGTTCTCGTATCGTTCATAAGTTGAAGATTTTGTGTTTAGATTTCTATACAAAGGATGCAATCATTGAGATAGTCTTTGACCCCGTCTACTACAGGGACTTTTATCCACACTTTTGTGATTCTTCTTTAAGTCTTCACAATCCTAACACCACTTTAGTTTTCACCAAGATAAAATAGAATGTTGGATCCAGTAATGTCTAATCTGACTTCAAAAAAATTTTAAATTGTTGCTAGTTTTAAATTGATTTATATTTTGCTTATTTGATTTTACTTGCTGCTAATGCTCTAACATAATTTTTGGTAATAATAGGCCCATATGAATATCTGTAAGTATTTGCATTGTGGTGTCCCATGGTATAAGTTTTTACCCATATATAAATCTCTGTCTTGCTTTGGAGGAATGTGTGGGTCACAGAATTGAGACTAAGGGAGTGCCTAAAGCAGTTCAGATCACACTTGATGTAAGTTTGGAGTGATGTTGTCCATATCTAGCCTAGAGTCCTGTAACACTAACCAGGCTGCATAGGGACCAAAGGGTAAATCTTTACTTTTGTCTTATTTCATGTTTTAATATGGAAATTTCCTAGAAGACCAGGTACTTTTAAGTACATAATACTCTCTTCTACTACAAATTTCTGTTTTGATATTGTGTTAGTTTGCTAGGGCTGCCATACCAAAATACCACAGAGTGAGTAGCTTAATATGACAGAAATTTATTTTCTCATAGTTCTGGAGGCTGGAAGTCCAAGATCAAGATATCAACAGGTTTGGTTTCCTCTGAGGCCTCTCTCTTTGGCTTGTGGATACCCACCTTACTGCTGTGTCGTCACAATCTGTGATTGTCCCTCAATCTGTGTGGTCTGTGTCTAACCTCCTCTTGTTATGAGGACACCGGTCATATCGGTTAAGGCCTGCCCATATGACCTCATTCCCCCTAATTACCTCTATCTCCAAATAAGTCACATGTTGAGTTACTAGGGGTTAGGACTTCAATACATGAATTTTGAGGGGACATATTTTAGCCCGTAACAGATATCAAATTGCTAACCATGATTTTCTAAGAAGTAGCTTATTTTCTGGTTGATGTTTTTATGCTTATTTGAGAAAAACTGGTTAGATTTGAATCTATTAAAGATCTACATGCATCTTTCTTATTTTATCCAATTAATATTAGACTTTTCTATGTAAATTCTTAGATATACTTCTCAGATGTGTGTGGGTCATTCAGTATCATTAGAGTGCTCATGTACCTTTTCCATATCTTCATCTTTACCCATATTAGATGTGTTTCCTCAAGGTACCAAAGTTTATATGGATAGATAATAAAATATTTAGAGACATATCAGTTCCTTCCACTGAATAATGTATACATCAGTTGTTTATATTTAATTTAATTTGTAGTTCTTTATACAATCTGGATTGAATAGTACTCCAATTTATATTTGTGCTTCTTTGACTTCCTGATTGTTATAAATATTCCTTTTGATATATACCATGTTCTCTTCCAATTTCCCAGTAAATTAATAATAAAGGTTAGTAGTTTTTAAACTACTACTCCTTTGTATATAATCTATTGCCTGGCTGGTTCTAACTCCTTTACCAATATTAACTCATTTAATCCTCATTTGAACCCTGTATGATAAGTTCTATTATTATCTCTATTTTGCAATTGAGAAAACTGAGACACAGAGAGAATAAGTTAATTCTCCCAGGTCACATGGCTACTTAGTGACAGAACTGAGATTAGAACTCAAACCATCTGGCTCCTGAGTCCATGCCCTTACTTATTACAGTCTGCAAATTTTAAATAATATTTAATAAACAGGTAGGAAAGCTCTAACCAGGATGGATTCTTGTCATGGTGACATTTTTGAAATGTGTGTTTTACTCCAGATGTTAAGTCATGCTGCAGGGAAGTATTGTGTAGTAGGAAATGGAAAAGGATCAGAGGACCTGGGTTGTGATCACTCTTTGTCCGCTGACTTCTCCTGAGACCGATTAGGGAAGTTACTTAACTTCTCCAGAGGTCTACAGCAGCGATACCTTTCTACCCATGTCAGAAGGAGTGTTGAGAATCAAATGAAATAGCTGTGAGACTTAGAAATTCTGGCATAAGTATATATCAAGCTGGCATTTTTTTATTTACTATAATTCAGTAATCCCTCAATTATCTAGAAGTCAGAGTTATGGCATTTTCAGTCACCTAAAATAACAGCCTTAAGTCTAAAAACAGAAAAGATTCAAACAGCTATCTTAAAATCCTTTTTTTTTTCTGTCAAAATACTGACAGGTTTCATTTACTGCCTGTTATCTTTTATTTTAAATACAGCTCTAATAAGTTTATTTATTTAACTTCTTGGCAGAAAACCCCTCAAAAGCAACAAAGTAGAAGTATGCGTATTAAGGGACAGGATGATTGTTTTTAGGCAGGAATATTGACAGAAACAAGAAATTGTAACCAACAGACTGACAGAGAGAAAAAATATGTATAAAAATGTTAAGGTAAAAATGCAAAATTATAAAAATAGCAGTATAGGACCATTTAGAGTAGGAGTAAGTAGCCATTTATATCATAATCATTTATCATTTATATCATAATCATTCCTAAAGACATCACTCTATAATGATATAGTGATAATATAGTTGATAAGTAATATACCATATATTTAATATACTGATAATATTTATAATATAATATCACTATATTAAAGCATCACTATTAGCTTAATGAATTGTGGATGTTCCTGTTTCTAAATGAATGAACGGTCATTCCGGAAAGAATTTAAGATTAATAAGTAAAGCAAAGCTTCAGTTATCTGGTAAACTTACTAGCGTGTAACCTCCTACTCTGGCAGTGCTAGAAATAAGACACTAGATATCACCTTAAACATGGAAAATATGGTGGAAATTTAGATTGCATTACACAAATGTGATCAAAACTTTTAACATTCGATACAGTTGTCGTGTTGAGGTAGCCTTGGGTTTTTAAGACAATTAATATCATATTTGATGTAAAAATTAAAATTACTTCAAATATTTTATTTACATAGGGTATACCAATATTTAAATATTAGATATTTAAATATTAAATATTTAAAGTCTATCTGATGAATTTGACTTTTATTTACATTGTGTGATTAATGGTTTCATCTTTTCAGATTTACATTTTTTTAGCTTTTGTCAGTCAAACCTGGGAATAGTTCTAATAGAAGCAGTTGATTGTAGTTACTAGAAAGATTAGCAAAATAACTACTCCAAATATTTTTAAAGCTATAATATTTTATATATGTTAAATATTTTTTAAAATTAACCAATGAATTACTGCATATCAACACTATCTTGTAGGTGGAAAAACTAAAGTATCAAAAAGATTAAGTGATGTGTCAGATTACATGTTTACTTGGAACTTGAGTCAAAATTGAAACTTAGGGGTCCTAACGCTCTAGTTACTCCCTCTGGCTCCTACGCTGTGCAGACAACAAATACCACAAAGCTTTGGAAAACTAATAATTATGTATAAATACTTTAATAATAAGTGGTATTATTAGTAAGTTCAAGTAAGGAAGTATTTAGCATTCATAAGATTCTGTCAGTTTTTTATTACTGTCTAAAAAGCTATCCTAAAATATAGCAGTTTAAAACAGCAGCAATTTATTATTTCTTATGTTCCGGGGGTTGACTGGGCAGTTCTTTTGCCGTTCTCTTCTGGGGTCTCTCAGATGCCTGCATTTCTCTAAACCAAGGATTGACCTGAGTGGGAAGTTCCAAGATAGCCTCACTCCCAGGTCTGGCAGTTGTCCTGTTTTCTGTCACCTGGGTGCCCCAGTACTCCTCCACGTGGCCTTTCCTCTGTATTCCTTGCAAGGTGATCCCAGGGCCATATTCCAGGAGCGCAGAGGGGCAAGCTACCAGGACTTAGGCCAAGGGTCTGGTGCTTGCACAGTGTCATTTCTGCCATGTTCTTTTGGTCAAAGCAAATCACAGCCCAGACCAGATTCAAGGGGTTGGGAGATGGATTCCTTCTCTTTGTGGGAAAGGCAGAGCATTTGTGACAATATTTAGTCTGTTATAGGCTATTAGTAAATCCAGCATTAGTTTTAAGTTATCTTATTAAACCATTAAAATACTTAATTGCATACACATTTACATTTTACAAAAAACATCTGTATTTCCTGTAAATGTATTTTGGGTGTGTATTCTTTGCAGTTGTTATATGATTACATTCTTCTACAGTTTTGGCATGTTATATAAAACTTTTAGTGTACTATAGTATTTCTATTAGAACATATAAAAGATTTAAAAATATTAAAATGTTCATTTTAATTATAAGGATAATTATTACAAATTTATTACTGTTCATGAGAATGGCATTTATTTTTGTACTGCTTTAGACCGAGATCGAAAGGTGTATTTGAATTTATGTACGTTTTTAATCTAGAATGCAACTAATGAACTCACTAAACAGTTGTCAAACGTGAAGTCTCTGAAATTTGAACTCCTGGCAAAAGAAGAACACATAAAGGAAATGCATGAAAAGTATGTCTTTATGTTTTTATCCATTGTATTTGGTGCCACCTAGTGGCAATCACCTCTATTAAACATTGCACCTCAAGAGAATACAAACGTTAAAAATTGAATTGTTCATCCTTAGTTTGTGTTCAGGCCTACAGAGGATGAAAGTTTAAGGGATATCACAGAAAGCATGGTTGATGGCAAGTTAGTTACTATTTTAAAATTATATTTATAATATTATAGATTTTCTTTCTTACAATAAACATTTAATTTCAAATAAATATAAATTAATGGCCTGAAGACTATGAACAAAAAATTTTAGGATATGGTAATTGTTTGACAAAATATGTATGTGTGGGTTGATCCTTACATTGGATTTAATGCCTAAGTTTACAAAGCTAAGATGGAAAAGGGGGAAAATTTTATTTGTATTTAAAATAACTGGAGGGTTATGAAAGTTTGTACTTAAGGTATTTATTAATAAAAGGGGTTTAAAATATTCTATCTCACTGAGTCAAAATTATTTTCTGTCTGTATCTGTTATAGATATACCAGAGCATAGAGGTGCTAACATTTTCAGCTAGAATTCCAGTGTGTCATTGATCATTTAGGATGTATGTATCTCATACACGTGCATGTATACCACATTATAAGTGAAGAACACTTAGAAGTGATATTAATAGATAAAACTCTTAGACAAAAAGATTGGTTAATTTTTTAAACAGAGTATCTTGGAGTTTACTTATTAGATTAAGGGGAAGTCTTGCTTACTGTTTAACAGAGAGGGCTGTAAGAAATGTTTTCTGAATCCTGGCTCCTCTACCTGCTGGCTCAGTGCCTCAATTTAGTAGTATTAGCTCTTAAAGATCTTACGAGGGTTAAATGAGTTAGTGCATGGAAAGCACTTATAGCCGTGACTGGCCCTAATAAGGACTCCGGAAATGTTAGCTGTTGTTATTATAGTGGGAATAGTTGTGGTGGTTGTCACTGCATCTACCATTTTGTACCTAATATGTTAGCAACTTAACCTAAACTGAAATGTCAGTTCAATCTCAAATGACATTAAATTAGAAGGTATCGTGCCTAATTTTAGTGTGTTTACATGATATTATAAGATTTTGCATTTGTTTATTAAAGTATAGAGTTGTTTTCTCAGTGTTATGCTTTTTGGTGATCTCTATCACTTGGATTTTTCTTAGTAATGCAAGAAGATAATTTAAATATAATTTTGTTTTCATAAATTTTATTAATCTTCCTCAGTTCTTCTATTTTTTATGTTTTAATGCATATATAATACTATAATTACCAAGTCACAACTGGATTGCATATCTTACAAATATTCAAAATATTAACAGCGCAATATTTTACCCCATGCAGTTATTTTATTAATTTGCAGTTTCACTAATATCAGATAGCATTTAAAGATTAAAGGTAAGTATAGCGTTGGATAATATGTGAGCTTATCCTCTTGTTTTTCCCTTTCAAGGCTGTCTCGAATGGAGAGGGACATAACCATGAAAAGACATTTGATAGAGGACTTGAAATTTCGACAGAAAGTGAATTTGGAAAGTAATGAGAGTGTTAATGAAATGTTAGAAAATCTTGAAAAAAAGGTATCAACTTTTACGTTTGTTGACACTAAAAAAAATCGATTCCCGTTGTATTTACCTCCTTCACTTGAATATTCAATCTCAATAAATTTATACAAAGTATTCATAGAATATATATATACTGTTACATATAATTACATTATTTGCTCTGAAAGTACATTGTTTCAAAATTCAGGACTCCAAAATCTTATACATAATATTAGCCACACATTCTTTTTATATTTGTAAACATAAACATGAGAAGATAATTAAGTTTAAATTTTAAAGATCTTTAATATTTCTGAGATACTTAATTACAGTTTATTCAGCATTTTGTTTTATTTAAAATTACAATTTATAACGATAGAATCACACATGTAGTTTTAAATTAAATAGGTGATAACCAATAACTATCAGAAGTTCTTTAAAAATTTGTACATACCACAATTTTTTTTTTCCTGAGGAAGATTAGCCCTGAGCTAACATCTGTTGCCAATCTTCCTCTTTTTTTGCTTAAGGAAGATTAGTCCTGAGCTAACATCTATGTCAGTCTCCCTCCACTTTATACATGGGATGCTGCCACAGCATGGCTGACAAGTGGTGTACGTCCACACCCAGCATCTGACCCTGTGAACCTGGGCCGCTGAAGTGGAGCGTGCCGAACTTAACCACTATGCCACGGGACTGGCCCCCACCACAATCTTTTTAAAGTGTACTTTTCCCCTGTGTATACTCAATGCAGTCTACTTAGGAAGAGAGTTGTACTTAAAATAGTTGTATATTATCTGACCCCAAAGTAGAAATCAGCAATTTGCTAAAAGAGATTTTTTTGTTTAAAAAAAAAAATAGGTGCTATTTGCACAAGTCATAAAGCAGCTTGTGCTTTGGCATTCACTAAATGTTATCCACTCCAGGGAGAACATCTCCTTTACTTTCCTTGTTGGAGATAAAAACGTTAAGTATCCGTTTAGCTCAAATGAATTTAAGAGAGAAAATTTTACATGAGCAAGACAAACGCATATGGATTTTCTTTCTCTTTCTCCTCCACACACCTACATAAATTATAATTACTTCCTATAGATTTTTTCAATGTTATCCTTTAAATTTTGCTCACTTTTTAATGTCAATAATCATTTCTGATAGTCTTAGAATCTTTGTATAAGTAATTATGTATCTCTAGTATTTCATTAAACAGAAAAAGAAAAACTATTTCCTTTGTTATTCTTTTAAATGTATAATAAATATGTTGTATTACTTATTTAATTTTACCCTGAAAAGTACATATTATATCGGAGACTACAACTGAAAGTTATCCATACCTTGGCTTGTCTAAGAATCAAAACCGACCATCTTCTGCTTCAGGAAGTTTAGCTTAATAATTAAAAGAAATGTAGTTAAAATTAATATTGTCTTATTAGGTGGAAGACTACATGTATCAGTATTCATTTTTTTTTCCGATTTTTGGTGTGCTATTGATTAAGGATTATTGGCCTCATTCACAATGTGAGTTCTACTAATCTTATACTTAAATTTGATATCATTTATGAAAAAATAACCATGCGTTCATTTGGTTTCTGTTGGAACAAGGACAGAATACCACTAGAATGCCTTCACTAGTAACAATTACCTTATGCCTTACTGTAGGTGCAGACATTGACTGAGGAGTGCTCCAACAAGAAGGTATCTATTGATTCACTAAAGCAGAGACTCAGCGTCGCTGTGAGAGAGAAGTCACAGTATGAACAGATGTATCAGAAAACTAAAGAGGAATTAGAAAAAAAGGTGTGTATTCAGGACGTTTTAGCTTAGAGATGGAATGTAATAATGTCTTTTTCATTTTTAAAGTTGCCAATTTTTCCTTTCCCAAACTATTATGAGTTACTTAAATGTTTCAGATAACTGCAACGAACGTTTATATCTCTACATGAAACACTAAGAATTTAACATTCAAGGTAGTGCTATATTAGAGAAACAGATTTTGTGTCTTGATAATTTCTTATAAATGAATTCTATTGTTAAGAACTGGCACAAGTGGATATAAATCTTTTAGGTCCACCTAAACTTATAAACTAATTAAACATTGCCATTTACTATATGAGATCTTTTGGTCTAAAATAGCTTCCATATCTTTAATGATTTATTATTTTTAAAAAGCGTATACTAATTTTGATGATAAATATATAAAAATATGTGCTCAGGATATTTTATTAAAAATAAACAGAAACAACCATCAATTTTACCCAAATAAAAATAAATACATACAGAGAGAGTAATGAAATCCTTTCTTTATCTGTCATGTGTTACTAACTCTTCCAAATCTGTTTATGAAATATTTTTTATTCTGTGATTACGGGTTTTTTGCAGGATCTCAAGCTTAACATCCTAGTATCAAAAGTAAATGAGACTGAATCTGCCATGGCAGAAATTGAAACAGCAGCATCTAAACATCTTCAAGGATTAGCATTGCAAAGTGAGCAGGCCCTAGAAGGGGCACAGAAGAAGTTGCTGTTAGCCACTGAGAAAGTGGAGGAGTTCACCGTATTTGTGAAGGTTTGAATTGTTTGTGCTTTCCTAACTTGTACTTTCCTTCAGGCAGGGTAGGCAGTAGCCTACTTCAGATGATTTGGGGAATACTTTGAAGTTTCTTTCTGCTTCCTTAAACCATAAAGCATCTTCTCCTACCCTTCTCGCCACGTTCTTCAAAATTTGTCTATGAAAGATTTGTTTTTATAGCTCGAGTTTAAAATTTTTCACTTTACTGTTAGTATTCTTTTCTAAATGTCAATTTAGTTACGAAATTGTAGTAATCACATAATTAAGGCAGGTTTTAAGATGAAAGAATTAAGTCATTTCCACTCTACTCTCCTTTTGAAAATCATCAAAGCAAGAAAAACAACCGAAAACTTGCCTCATGTTTATTGAAGCTGGGAGACATCTGAACCCCAGTCCACAACCCTTCAAGACATGGAACGGATAGAGGGATGGTAAATGGCTTAGCAGAACAAAAGGAAGACAGACAGAAGTGCCTGCAAAGGGGGTACCGTCTAGAAATTACCTGACAGCTGAAGAACCCCAGAAAGGCTCAGGGATTGGCTGCGCAAGGCACTACCGAAATTGAGTGTGTTGGGGAAGGGGACACAGAGCTAAAACACGTGGTTTGTTTGCAAGTCTTTGTAAGCAGCTTTTAGACCTCTGGTCTGTCCTTCTGCCCCATACAGGCAGGCAGTATTCCTCCCTTAACCCTTCTAGAAAAATCTAAAAAGAACAGCTCTGGTTTCAGAGGTACCAGGCGCTACAGCCAAGAATCTGGGGACTGCTCTGCTCCTTTTAATCCCACGGTGAGTTGTTCACACCTCTGTTTAATGCCTTTTATTCTACCTTGTGTTATAATTAGCAGATGAATCTGCTGCTTCTAGATAGATTGTGAGTTCCTTAAAGTCAAGGACAGTGTTTTATTCCTCTCTGCCTCCGTAACATGTACCGTTAGTGCCTCGTAAAGAGTTGGCATGTGATAATGATCACTAACTAATCAAAGTAAATTTCCATTAGGAATGTGAAATTTTAATGATAGTCCTTTTGGCCTTTAAAAATAAGAGTTTAAACAGTTTTGACTACAGTAGTAGAATAACTCTGCTTTCTCCCATTTCTCCTGAAATCACAGTGTTCTTTTCTTTTAACCAATCTGTGATGAGATTCCTCATGCAACTTTTCCTTCAGATGGCATGCATTAGTAAATACTGGCATATCTTAGCAGTAGAAATGTACTTAAATATATAAAATATTTTCAATTTGTGGACTCTTTATAAAATGAAACGTTAAATGTCCTCCTATGGAGTAAAATAACATCACCACTTACTGTCTCTTTTCCCAAATAACACCACTATTATTTGAACTGTTCGATTACACTTGCCACACATATATATTTTTAAAAGTATATTACTTTATATATATTAACATGTTAGTGTTTTCAAATAAGGTTCTTTTCTTTTCTTCTCTTCTCGTCTCATCTCGTCTCGTCTCGTCTCTTCTCCTCTCCTCTCCTCTCCTCTCATCCCCTCCCCTCCCCTCTCCTCTCCCTCCCCACCTTCCCCTCCCCTCCCTCTAGATCGGTCAGTAGTTTGGCATCTCTTAAGCCCCCGGTAAGGAAGGTCCTCTGCTCGACATACAGTAGAATATTTTTGAATCTCCTTATCCCCTTAAGTATTGACCTTATTTATCAGACATAACGTTCCTGGGCTTATAGATTGAATATAAGGTGGAAAATAACTGGATCTTATGTATAATGTGATATTCTTCATTCCCCTAAAAATAGGAGCTTACAACCTTTTATGCCAGTGTTAGTA
Source organism: Equus quagga (assembly GCF_021613505.1). Lineage (NCBI taxonomy): Eukaryota > Metazoa > Chordata > Mammalia > Perissodactyla > Equidae > Equus > Equus quagga. Next base: position 117,869,945 of record NC_060272.1, read on the forward strand.
GTACACCATTTAGAACAAATCCCTTACCTTGTTTCTTTGGAAATCATTGATACCTTGGGAGTCTTCTCATTTTAAAAATATCTACAAAATGAATGAAATAAAACATTTTATCTCTTTTAACAAAGGTTTCAACTGGTGTAAAGTCAAACCAATAATTCTTGCCTCAGAGGACCCTAAATGATTGCAGAGTATTAATTTTAGTAAATGTAATTTACCTTTTCCAGATTTAAAATGTCATTTCTTCCAAATGCTTCTTGAATAGTCCCACTGTTTAACTTATGATAAGCGTTCTCATTGAATATTGTCATTATTTTACTCATGGTATAGAACCATTTTTATTATGCCTTTTAGCTTCATAAATCTTTGTTTTCTTGTTTTATATTCAGCTTAGGGTTTTGTTTATTGAATTTTTAGCCAAGATGTAAAATATGAAATAAATGATTATAAGATTTATTCAAAATGCTAATTATTGTTTTTCCTGAAATATTCTTTGAATGTGTCCTTTTTATTTTTTTAAATTTTATTTATTTGTTTATTTTGTGTGTGAAGAAGATTGGCCCTGAACTAACATCCATTGCCAATCCTCCTCTTTTTGCTGAGGAAGATTAGCCCTGAGCTAACATCTGTGCCCATCATACTCTGTTTTGTATGTGGGATGCTAACACAGCATGGCTTGATGAACAGTGCTAGGTCCACACCCGGGATCTGAACCTGAGAACCCCGGCTGCCAAAGCAAAGTGTGCAAACTTAACCACTATGCCATTGGGCCAGCCCCAGAGTCCTTTTTAAAAAGAAGAATTGATAACTGGAAGTTTTTAAAACAGAAAAATAAATTTTATGACTAGATATCTGGTTATTCTGGACTTGATGAAGTTTCATGACCTCCATGATAGTGTAATTGGTGTGCTTCTTCACATAAAATAATTTAGCCAAAATTATCTCTTTAAAAACAAACTTTTTATTTATGTCCAAGGATATAAACAATATTTAATGATAAAGTGAGTATCTAATCTCTAGTTGTTCACACGTGACTTATTGGCTTTTCATATTTTTTACCAGCAATGATATATTAAGTGTTTTAATAGATAAATTCAGGATTGCTGTGGTTTTGTGGCTTTTTTTAATTTGAGTAATGTATTAAAGATTCTATAATAGGGAAAGATAATAGATACAGGTAAACTATTTTTAGTATTCTTTCAGAACTTTTCCACTTTGTTTCAGTTTGATATTTAGATTGCCTGAGTTAGAATCGACTGATTCTATTGCTTTTAAATAAAAATGCATAATTTTTGTCCCGAAATCAACTTATTAAATCAACCTCTTGGTTGGGGTAGGACCCAACAATCTGCATTTAACATGTTAACTGGGTGATTACTATGTGTAGTGTAGTTCTAAAAACATTGCCTTAAATTTTTCTTATAAATTGAATTAAATAACAAAATATATATTGTTTGGTGTTTAATAGCACCTCTTACCACTCATGACTTTTAATGATAATTTGACATTTGTTTTTCTTAACTGTGTTTTAGGGTCAGCGTGTAGTTGATACTGGCAGCACTTGCTGCTTAAAATCTATTTCTCTAATAAAGGGCCACCAGCAGATTAATGTCAAAACCAGAAACATTGGCAGAGACCGGATATTTGAGTCTGAGGAATGAGATTATATCATCCTTGCCTTCCTCGCACATATGACCTTAGGACTAGGTAGGAATGCTCAGGAGCCACCATCTGAGGCAACATACCATCAGTGACATCTTAAATCCTACCACATTAGATCAAAACTTCCCCCTTTTTAAAAATTTAAAACCTTCCATAATTTGACCCTGTTTATCCTGCCTAGAATCTAATCTTCTTTCCCACCACTCTCCAACTTTTACTCATATTGTGTTCAGTCCTGCCTTTGTTCAAGTTCTCTCACTCAACATGCCCTTCCCTCTTTGCTCTAAATCCTTCAGATTTAGCTCAGTGCCCTCCTCTCTCCTGAATCCTTTCTTCAGCTCTGTGGTTAAGAGGAAAAAGCCCCACTCTACCAGTTACTAGCTATGTTATCTCAGGCAAGTGACTTAACCCTCTGTGCCTCAGTTTCCCATCTATAGAATGAGCGGTCATAATGGAGCATACCCAAGGCAAGGATTTAAATAAGTTAACTTCGATAGAGCTCAAAACATTGGTCTATAGACTAGAAGTGCTAAGCGTCAGCTAGTAGTAATAGTATGGCTCTCATTTATCTCTTGAATATTTACTGTGTGTACCACATAAATTAACATATAACCCTTGACTCCTGTATTTTTCTTTTTGTTTCGAGTAGATTATAGCCAACTTGAAGGCAGGGACATTGTCATTCGTTATCCCCAAAGTACTGGCACATAATAGGATTCATTAAAAGCTTTTTTTTTTTTTTGGAGTAAGATTAGCCCTGAGCTAACTACTGCCAATCCTCCTCTTTTTGCTGAGGAAGACCGGCCCTGAGCTAACATCCATGCCCATCTTCCTCTACTTTATATGTGGGACGCCTACCACAGCATGGCTTGCCAAGCAGTGCCCTGTCCACACCCGGGATCCCAGCTGGTGAACCCCAGGCCTCTGAGAAGCGGAACATGCGCACTTAACTGCTGTGCCACCAGGCTGGCCCCAGATTCATTAAATTCTTGAGGAATTGATTTTATATCTGCTCCAGGAGTGGTACTGGACACACAATCACTGCTCAGATTAAAAACTCTGTGAAGGCAAGAGCTGCGCACGTTCTCTAATGGGCACCATTAAAGAATGTGCATAGTTCCTATATGGAACATTATGATCACCAGGACTCTGTGCAGAGCTTATTAGGGTACCATGTACACAAAAGTACTTAATAAATATTGTTAGTAGTATTAATAGTAATAATGTTTGTTCTGGCCCTATTGTGGAATCTGTGTCCCTTTAGTCTTTTCATTTATTCATAGGGCACAACAAGATTATAGAAGAGGTGGAGTGGCCATCTGTTCTAGATCTAGTCTTGAATATGGAATTTTGCCCTGGGGTAAAATCAAGTGCTTTGAGCATCTGGGCTGGGTATATGTGGCAGAGCTGAGGCTTTGAATTCTCCTAATAACTGAAGAAAACACACAAGGGAAATTTCTAGAAGTATTTGCTCAGTTTGACTGAACCCTGATTTAGGCTTGTTAATGTTCTTGTATGTGAGAGTCATATGCCAAATTCCATCTTCTAAATGGTTCTTGTTAGCTATGAAATAAATAACCAGCCAAAGAAGAACATTTAGCTGGAAGCTTAAATCATTTAATTATCAATGTGTACTTGCTTTGGCAAGATTTAGTAAGATGTTTTGGGCATATAAATTTCTGGCTTCTGTAGTGAGAACATTTTGGAGCAGTATAATTTTATTTACTAATTTTTTTAGTGAAGAAAATTGGCCCTGAGCTAACACCTGTTGCTAATATTCCTCTTTTTGCTTGAGGAAGATTGTCACTGAGCTAACATCTGTGCCAGTTTTCCTCTACTTTGTATGTGGGATGCCACCACAGCATGGCTTGATGAGCGGTGTGTAGGTCCACACTCGGGATCCAAATCTGCGCACCCCAGACCATCGAAGCAGAGCACACGAACTTAACCACTACGCCACCTGGCTGGCCCCATAATTTTATTTTACTTTATTTTTTAATTTTAATTTTAATTTTATTTTATTTTTTAATTTTAATTTTAATTTAATTTTTTTTGGTGAGGAAGATTGGCCCTGAGCTAACACCTGTTGCCAATCTTCCTCTTTTTGCTTGAGGAAGATTGTCAGTGAGCTAAAATCTGTGCCAGTCTTCCTCTATTTTGTATGTGGGAGACCTGCACAGCATGGCTTTATGAGTGGTATGTAGGTCCCCACCAAGGATCTGAACTTGTGAACCCTGGGCTGCCAAAGCAGAGCCTGTGGACTTAGCCACTACACCACTAGGCGGCCCCCATAATTTTATTTTTATATGTACAATTGTTAATACTTTGACACTGATCTACTCTCTTAATTCTGATGTTTTCCTGTTCTTTTTTTTCCCCAACTTTATTGAGATATAATTGACATATAACCATGTATAAGTTTAAGGTGTACAATGTGACGATTTGATACATGTATATATTATGAAATGTTTACCACAATAAGGTTAGTTAACGCATCCTTCACCTCACATAATTACCATTTTGTTGTTGTTAAAATCTATCTCATTTTTAAAATATTTAAAATCTATCTCATAGCAACTTTCAAGTACATGATACAGTATTGTTAACTGTAGTCACTATGCTATACACTAGATCCCTGGATTCTTTTTTTTTTTTTTTTGAGGAAGATTAGCCCTGAGCTAACTGCTGCCAATCCTCCTCTTTTCGTTGAGGAAGACTGGCCCTGAGCTAACATCATGCCCATCTTCCTTAACTTTATATGTGGGACGCCTACCACAGCATGGCGTACCAAGTGGTGCCATGTCTGCGCCCGGGATCTGAACCGGCGAACCCCAGGCCGCCGGAGCGGGATGTGCGTACTTAACCGCTGCGCCACCGGGCCGGTGCCTGGATTCTTCTTATCACCGGAGGTTTGTACCCTTTAACCAACATCTCACTTCCCCCACCTTTACTCTCTGCTTCTATGAGTTTGGCTTTTTTAGATTCCACATATAAGTGAGATCATAAAGTACTTGTCTTTTTCTATCTGACTTATTTCACTTAGCAAAATGCCCTCAAGGTCCATCTGTGTTATTGCAAATGACAAGAGTTCCTTCTTTTTTCTGGCTGAATAATATTCCATTGTATATATAGATCACATTTTCTTTATCCATTCATCCATCAGTGGACACTTAGGTTGTTTCCATGTCTTAGCTATTGTAAATAATGCTGCACTGAGCATGGTGGTGTAGATCTCTTTGAGATCCTGATTTCATTTCTTCTGAATATAGACCCAGAAGTGGAATTGCTGGATAATATGGTAGTTCTATTTTTAATTTTTTGAAGAACCTCTATACTGTTTTTCATAGTGGCTATACCAGTTTACATTCCCACCAAAAATGCACAAGCATTCCCTTTTTTCCACCTCCTTGCTAGCGTTTTTTATCTCTTGTCTTTTTGGTAATAGCCATTCTAACAGATGTGAGGTGATATTTTATTGTGGTTTTGATTTGCATTTCTCTCATGATTAATGAGGTTGAGCACCTTTTCATGTACTTCTTGGCCATTTGTATGTGTTCTTTAGAAAATACCTATTCAGGTCCTTTGCTTATTTTTAAATTGGATTATTTGGGTTTTTGCTGTTGAGTTATATGAGTTGTTTGTAGTTTGAAGTCAGGAAGTGCAATGCCACCAGCTTTGTTCTTTCTCGAGATTGCTTTGGCTCTTCAGGGTCTTTTGTGGTTCCAAACAAATTTTAGGATTGTTTTTTCTATTTCTGTGAAAAATGCCATTGGCATTTTGATAGGGATTGCATTGAATCTCTAGACATCTTTAAGTAGTATGGATATTTTAACAATATTAATTCTTCTGATCAGTGAGCACAGGATCTTTCCATTTATTTGTGTCTTTTGAATTTCTTTCATCAATGTCTTATAGTTTTCAGTGTTTAGCTCTTTCACTTTCATGGTTAAGTTTATTCCTAAGATTTTATTGTTTGGGGCGCTATTGGAAATACAATTGTTTTATTTCTTTTTCAGATGTTTTGTTGTTAGTGTGTAGAAACACAACTAATTTTTGTTTGTTGATTTTGTATCCTGCAACTTTACTGAATTCATTGATTAATTCTAACAGTTTTTTGGTGGAATCTTTAGGATTTTCTCTATATAAGATCAAGTCATGAGTAAACAGAGACAATTTTATGTCTTTCTTTCTGATTTGGATGCCTTTTATTTCTTTTTCTTGCCTAATTCACTCTAGCTAAGACCTCCAGTACTGTATTGAATAGGAGTGGTGAGAGTGAGCACCCTTGTCTTGTTTCTGATCTTAGAGAGAAAACTTTTAATCCTTCACCACTGAGTGTGATGTTAGCTGTGGGCTTATCATATATGGTCTTTACTTATGTTGAGGTATCTTTCTTCTAGACCCACTTTGATGAGAGTTGTTATCATGAAAAAATGTTGAATTTTGTCCAGTGCTTTTTCTGCATCTGTTGAGATGATCATATTATTTTTATCCTGCATTCTGTTAATGTGCTATGTCACATTTATTGATTTACATATGGTGATCAAGCCTTGCATCCCAGGGATAAATACCACTTGATCATGGTGTATAATCCTTTTAATGTATTGTTGAATCCAGTTTGCTAGTATTTTGTTCAGAATTTTTGCATCTATGTTCATCAGAGATTTTTGACCTGTAATTTGCTTTTCTTGTAGTATCCTTATCTGGCTTTGCTATCAGGATGATTCTGGCCCCATAAAATGAGTTTGGAAGTGTTCTCTCCAATTTTTTTTGGAAGAGTTTGAGAAGGATTGACTTTAATTTTTCTCTAAATGTTTGGTAGAATTCACCAGTGAAGCTGTCAAGTCCTGGGCTTTTCTTTGTTGGGAAGTTTTTGATTGCTGATTCAATCTCCTTACTCATTATTGGTCTGTTTAGATTTTCTGTTTCTTCATGATTCAGTCTTAGTAGGTTGTGTGTTCTAGGAATTTATCCATTTCTTCTAGGTTATCCCATTCATTGGCATATAATTGTTCATAGTGGCCTCTTATGAGTCTTTGTGATTCTGTAGTATCAGTTGTAATGTCTTCTATTCCATTTCTAATTTTATTAATTTGAAGTCTTTCTCCTTTTTTCTTCTTAACTCTGGATAAAGGTTTATCTATTTTGTTTATCTCTTCAAAAAACCAGCTCTTAGTTTCATTGATCTTTTCTATAATCTCTTTTATCTCTATTTCATTTATTTCTGCTCTGTTCTTTTTTATTTCCTTCCTACTACTAACTTTGGGCTTAGTTTGTTCTTCTTTTTCTAGTTGAAGTGTACATTTAGAGGTATAAAGGTTTTTTCACTTGAGCTATAATGTTAGATTGTTTATTTGAGATCTTTCTTTTTTGCTTAATGTAGGCATTTTTTTTGCTTAATGTAGGGTCTCACATGGCAGTGGAGGCCAGTAATGGGAATTGGGCCAATGGCATGCAGCTGCACAGTGGAGGGGCTAGCTGCAAGTGAGCCCAGTGGTGCAGGCCAATGAGAGGAGACACGGCCAGATCTGGGCCCACAAGCAGCTGTGAGGGCCTTGGCTGTCAACGTGCAGTCCTGTGGCTACAGGGTCTTAGCAGAGGCACTTGTGTGTCATTGGAGGCCAGTGACAGGAGTCAGGCCTGTGGTGTGCAGGTGCACAGCTGAAGGGGTTAGCTCCAAGTGCATGCACAGCAGTAGGGCTCAGCTGCAGAAGTCTAGGCTGGCATCTTGCACTTGTGCAGCTGCAGAGGCCAGTCTGGCTTCCACTGCAAATGGGGCCCAGTGGGGGGTGGGGAGCAAGGAGGGACTCAGATGGGTGGCATCTGCAAAGGTGAAAAGCTGTAGGGCGGAAAGTTCAGTGATGAAATCTACAGGGGATCCACGGCAGCTATCCTGGTCACTGGTTTCTTAAGCAGTGAAAGCTGTCAGGCTCCTCTACAGAGCAGGAGCCATGAACCACAGTTGCTCTCGCTGCATGGCTGATAGTGATAGCCCCAGCCCTTCTTCCTTGTTGCAAGCCATTTCTATACAGCTCTTCCTTGCCAGTCTCTGGATCTAATGAAACTTGAGATGGGTCTTTCACATGGCCTGAGAGTCTGGGGAGCTGACTGCTCACCCTACTCTCCCTTTCCCAGCAAGGGGAACTGTTTCAAACTGGAGAGCTCCCTCTTGGTGCTGAGCAGTGCTGGCCTGGGGGATGGGATGATGCAGGCAAAATGCGGCTGTTCTTCTTTCCCTTTGTGTGCGGTTATTCTCAGGTCTTTTGCTCCACTGTGTTGCTGAACTTTCTTAAGTGGATTCCTGAGCTCTACCAGAGGTATTTTTGTTCATGGATAGCTGTCTAATTTTTGAACTTTGTAAGGGGATAGAGGCTGAGTCTCCTGTTCTGCCATTTTGGTGACATCGCTTCTTAATTATGATTTTTAAACATTTTATAATACAATCCAATTTGAATTAACTCTTCCATCCTGTCATTGTATAAGAATGGTAAATGACAGCTGTTTTTAGAGAAAAGTTCTTAATAGAAATCTATTACTTATGTGAGTGAACTTCAAAGTATGTAAATTATATCTTAATAAAGCTGTTTTAAAAGCTATTAAAAAAATACATTACTTTTCCAAGAAACTGTGATGGTAGGGGTGACTCCAGAGTATTTGAGCAGCTAATTATCGTCAAAATAATCTAATCTTACTGGAAAAAGTCTAATCCATTCATAATGACTCAGTAAATCTCAAAATTATTTGTAGTTAGCTAATGCAGACAAAGACTCATTGATAAAAGACTGGAAAACTAGATCTAATTAGACTAGAATGAAATAGCTCACTGTCTTTCTCACTAATACTGTTGCTAGCTGGTTATAATAAGTTATATCATAATAATTGAAAAGTATAATGGCTTTAAGTTAAGTGTACATCCAAGGAAGTATTCTTATTTTGAAAATATACTCAGATACTGGGACAATTCCTAACCCATAATATTTCAAGAATTGTAAGAAGGCTGGAATAAATTTTTAGAAATTCAGTTAACATGTAAGTGCTTATTTTGTGCCATACATTGTTTTGACTTACTTTTAAAATAAGTGATAGCCAAGGACCATTATTAAACTGATGCAAATAGAGTGAAAGTTTTTTAAGCTTCTAATATTTTTAACGTTGGAGTATTTAGAGAGTTTTGCACAGTTTGAGGGTTTTAGAGTTGGTTAGAGAGAAACTGAGCAGATTTTGAACTGGTAAGAGAAGGCAATTTTGTAATGGATGGAAAGGAAGTAAAGATAAAAGCCAGATGGAAGTAGCACCCAGAGCTGAAAGCAGGCTGATTAAAAAAAAGGAGAGAGAGAGAAGTAAAGCAGAGACACAGCATGTGAACACCAGGCAAGTGTGATCATATAAAAATAAAAACTTAACTTGGCTATATGGATGGAAGGTAAAACATTTCAAGTTCATTGAATTTAGTGCAATGGAGACTCGACTCTATATCTGAAAGGTATAATTTGGAAGCAGAGAGGAATATTCAAGCATCGTGAAGTATGTTTCAACCAAATAACATAACATTTTCTAATAACAAAGGCATTTTTTTTCCAAATACACCTATGTGGCTTTTAGCCAGCTAATGGCAACATTACAAAGACTACATATATCCTATTGTACAATGGCAATTGGAAGCATTTTGAATTAGGATGCCTGTAGTTGGCAGAAGTAAAAGGTTTGAAACAATATTGATATTATGAATATTTATACAGGATTACTGCTTTTAAATGAGTAAACATCTACATCTATCCAAATTTTCCCCTACCAAATACTGTAACTTAAAATTTTAACATTTTTTAAAATTGAGATATAATTGACATAACATTATATTAGTTTCAGGTATATAACATAATGATTCAATATATGTATATATTGTGAAATGATCACCATAGTAAGTCTAGTTAACATCCATCACCACACATAGTTACAAAATTTTTTTTCTTGTGATGAGAACTTTTATTAAAGGCATTTTAACTGAAAGTATACAGGGTACATTGTTTGGTAACAGCACTGCTCATTATGTAGGCTACTTAATGTTGGTTGGTTCTACTTCATTTAGGTACCTCTTTTTTAATGACACTTTAATGGTGCGTGGCATGGGGGGATCCTGGAATCCCAATATTATTCAACTCTGTTTAGAAATTCTGTTGGGATACATGAGATTAAGAATTATTTAAATAGATCTCAGAAGCCCATTGGAAGATACAATCACCAATCAAAATCCATTGGACCTCATTGTAGAAAGTTAGTCATACAGCTTTTCACCTGGCTCACAGTTTTTGTCTCCAACACAATTCTATTATGATTTTGGGTAACCTCAAAGCCATGTAGGTCGTCCAACACCCAGGCCTCTCAATTCATGAGCATCTTTAATTCCAGTGATTAGTCTCATGTTCATACCCCTGATCCATAGTTCTTACCTAAGGAATTTTCATCCACCTAAGGGAGCATTTAGAAATGTATGAGGGCTTTGGGTTGTCATATTGACTGGGAGATGCTACTGACATTCAATGCCCAGGAGCCAGGGATGCTTAAACATCCTACACTGTGAAGGTTAGTCCCACACAGGGAAAAATTGTCATCTCCAAAATACCAGAAGGTCCCTATTAAGAAATATTACTCTTTCCTTGTCGTTACTGATAACTGCATTGACTTCAAAATATCTATTTCCAGCGTCTTATTATCTTACCACTATTTCTTCTTGTACTCACACTCCAAGAATTCTTTGACATGATTATAACTTCAAATTCTTTGTCCTTACCACTTTTTCACTAATTACTACATCCTCCTTCTCGTTATGCCCTTGCTTCCCCGCATGCAGCAAGGATTCCATGTTCTATCGTGGTCACTTTTTTACATATATCCTCAGTCTCCTCATCTGTCCCTCTGTCATAGTCACATGAAAAAAATCCAAACCTAGTTTATTTTGAATCTCTACCCACTTTGCACCTGGACCCAAGCAGCTGAATGTATCTAAATAAGATCACAACCATTCTCATTGGTCTTAATTTAACTCAGTAACCAAGAACTTCAGGTGGAACCTCATCACTATGTGATAAACCTATTGTATTTTCCCACTGCATTCAGCCTCTGAGTTTCTTAAGCAGTCTTTCTCCTATCTTCTCAAACCTGCAGCAGCTACCCCCTCCTTAGCTCCTCACTCCAGCTCTTATCTCATTGAGAAAACAGAAGCAGCCTGAAGAAAATTTCTTTTTCTCATTACCAGGCCTACAACCCAGTGGAACCTGTACTCCTCCCAGCCTTACTCCCCTTACAGTGTTCTCTGTCGCAGGATTTGTTTTTTCACCAGTTAGCCAGACTGTCACCAGCCCCAAACCTGGAGTCACCCCTGTCTCTTCTCTTTTTCTCACATTGCATTTCTAATTCTTCATCGAACCCTTCTGCTGTTATTTGAAAATAGATCCAGAATTGCACTGCCTCTGACCACTGCTGCTGTCCTGGTCCAGGTTATCATCCTCTCTTGCTTGTACCTCTGCGTTACTCTCCTAGCTAGTCTCCCCCTTCAGCTCTTGCTCCAGGCAGTCTTTTCTCCGTCCGTTGGTCAGAATGATTCTTTTAAAACAGAAAACATACCCTGTCACATCCTGGCTCAAAACTGCCTCATGACTCCTCATTACATAATAAAATGAAAAGTCTTCACTGCCCTGCAAGGCTTCCATGATCAGTCTTGTCGTTATTTCTGTGACTTCACTTTCTTCTGTTTCTCGGTAGCCATACTGACTTCATTGCTGTTTCTTGAATACTGCAAGCCATCTTCTCTCTCAAGGTCTTTGCCCTCTTCCTCCATGTATTCAAATAGCTTATCTTTTCACCTCTTCAGGTCTGTTGCCTGAATAGGACCCTGTGAATCTTTAGAACATATGAAATAGAAAACAAGGAAGCTAATAAAACCTACAGTTAAATCGAAATAATTATTGACTTTAATGATTATAGTACTGGAAGTGGGAGGAGTTGGTTGGTTTGAAGAGTTAAGTTTCTTCTTTGTTTTGGTGGAACATCTGAGGATAAGAAACTCTAGATATGGGAAATGCAATATTAAATATATGTTGAAAAGGTTTAAAGGTGACCACAGGATTATAAACAGAGTATTTAATTTCGAAAAAATTAGAAGAAATGAAAAAGAATAAAGAAAGCTCCATCAATTCAATACAAGCCAGGAAGAAGGAAGAAAAGAAAGAAAGATGGAAGAAAGGAGGGAATAGTAGATAAGAAACATGGTAAAATAAAAAAGATAGGGTGATCCAAACATACCGTTAATAACAACATATATAATGAAATTGAAATATATGTTTTTTTTTAAAAAAAAAGAGAGAGAGACTATGAGATTGAGAAAAAGATGCACCTAAAACATAGTGATCCAAAAGCTTAAAAAATGAAAGAATAACAAATATGGTATCCTGGTGCTAGCTCATACCAGCTTATAAGAGCTGATTTTATATCTCTCTTCTCACTTCCACATTCATGTTCGACGTAAATCATGGTGGATGTATTTACACCCCATAAATAGACAAACATTACAAATCATGGCTCCCCCACACCAAAAGAGCTGGTTTACCAGAACACACTGAATATATACCAGATAAATGCTACCCAAAAGAAAATATAGCAATATTGTTTTGAAACAAAATTAAAGACAAAAATCATTAGGAAGGACAAAAAGGGCAATTTCTTCTTGTTAAAAATGGATAGTTTGCAAAGAAAGTGTAAAAGTCATGAATCTTTATGTACCTGACAACATGTTAAGCAAAATTGGCTGAAAATACAAAAGGAATTCAATAAATCTGCAGTGTATTTACTGTTCTGTGGTATATTTAATATATATTATACTCAGAAATCAACAATTCAGGTAGAGAAAATGTGAGTAAGGCTACTTTCTTTTCAAACCCATGCAGAACATTCACAAAATTTATTGAACATCTTTGGCCACAAAGTTCAACAAGTTCAAAAAAGCCAAAAATCATTTAGGTAATGTACCCTCAGTATGGTGTAATATGACTATGATTTAACAAACTAAGTGGCCAAAATGTATCTATCCACTTAGAAGTTCCAAACTCATCTATATGATTTAAGGTTGAGGAGGAAATAAAAAGTAAGTTTATGAACTGTTTCAAAATGAACTATAGCAAGGTATCAAAACCTTTGGAATTCAGCCAAAATTTAACTTTCAACTCAAGATGCTAGAAAAAGAAAACAAAATAAAGTTTTAAATTAATGATGTTGCAGAGACAGATAGTTGTCCCAATATGCATTTTTACCTCTGTCTATACTAATTAAGTTTTTAACTGGGCACTTGGTTTCCCAGCAATTTTCCCACATTTCTAAGCCTTTTTACTTATTTTTTATTGTTATTACTATTTTTAAAATTAGCACCTGAGCTAACATCTGTTGCCAATTTTCTTCTTTTTCTTCTTTTTCTCCCCGAAGCCCCCTAGAACACAGCTGTATATTCTACTTGTAAGTCCCTCTAGCTGTACCATGTGGGACGCTGTCTCAGAATGGCCCAATGAGTGGTGCCATGTCCGCTCCCCAGAATCCAGACCAGGGAAACCCCAGGCCGCCCAAGCAGAGGACGCGAACTCAACCACTCAGCCATTTGGTCGGCCCCCTTATTTATTATGTAACTTATTTATTTATTGAAGCAAGATGTGATGAGGTCACTAACTTCTAGCCTGTGGGATGTGAGTGAAAGTGATATATCCTATTTGTGTTGTGGCTTTAAAGGAAAGGCATATGTCTTCTTCTTCCCCTTCCTCATTTTATTACTGTCGGGAATTCAGATAAGGTGGTGAGCCATCTCAGATTATTAAGAAAAAAAGCAACATCGTTGGAATGGCAGACCAAACACATAGAAGGAAGTCTGGGTTCCCAACATTAGGGAGCTGTTGTATAACCTTAGAATGCTTCTGTGTGGACTTTTACATAAAAGTGAAATAAACTTCCAGCTTATTTGGCTGCTTTCATTTGTGTCCATCGTAACAGCACACAAGCCTGTGTCTTATCTGATATATGAGATACAGGATAGTTTCCAGAAACCTACATTACACATCATTTTTTTATGTGCAAGAGTAGAAGAATTTTTATTAAACTTAGGAATAAGGCATAGATGCCTCTTTCATTGCTACTATTAAGACTTGTTCTATAGGCTCTAGGAAATGCAAATAAACAAGAAAAACATATAGTTATGGAAGGTATACAACCGAACTGTGATTATCAATGACATGTTTGTGGACTTAGAAAATCCATGAGAATCAAATCATAAACTATTAGAACCTACCAGATAATTCAGCAACGAGTTCAAAACAAGGTCAATATGCAAAATAAAGTAGCCTTTACAAGTAATAGCATGTTTAAAAATAATATTTCAAAATTTCTGTTTACCATAATAAAAAATAACTTGAATACCCAAGAATAAACCTTTCAAGAAATGCAAGGAACCTGTAAAACATACTATAAAACACTGAAGGACATAAAACAGAACTAAATAAATGTACTGTTTTTCTGAATGGAAGAATTGGTATTGTAAATGTAAGAATTTGTTCCAAAGTTAATATAAATGTTAATGCAGACCCAAGATACTCACAAACTGATTCTGGAAAATAACTGAAAGAGAAGGAATGAAGAAGGCTGAAGAAGAAGGAGAAGAATGGACAGAGAGAGAGGAAGATTCTCCCTGACACACACGAAACATGCTATAAAGCTGTAGTAAATAAAGCAGCATGAGTAATGTAGAAATAGATGTATAGAGCATTGGAACAGAATAGAGAGTTCCAAAAACAGACTCATGTATATAAGAGTTTAGAGTGATTTTGCACTTCAAATCAGTATAAGGGTAAGATAGTGAATAATGTCATTGGAGAAATTGCTGTCAATTTAGAAAAGAATAATATGGTTAGCTATAAAACACCCACAACCCAAAAATCTATATTACACATTGATATAAAATGCAAGAATAAAAAAGAAAATGGTTAGGGGCCAGCCAGTGGCATAGTAGTTGGGTTCGCATGCTCCACTTCGGCAGCCTAGGGTTCATGGGTTCAGATCCCAGGCACGGACCTACACACTGCTCATCAAGCCGTGCTGTGGTCACGTCCCACATACAAAGTAGAGGAAGACTGGCGTAGATGTTAGCTCAGCAACAATCTTGCTCAAGCAAAAACAGGAAGCTTGGCAACAATGTTAGCTGAGGGCCAGTCTTTCTCACATAGACAAAAAAATGGTTAAACCATTACAAAAATTTTTATAATTTTGAGATGGGACAAAAACCTCCATAATCAAAACACAACACCTAAAATCAGTAAAGGCTATAACTAAAAACCATGATTATATAAAAACACTTGACTGTAGGGAAAAGATACTATAAAGTTAAAAGACTAGTAACAGTGTGAGAGAATATTTGCACATATATAACAGATAAAATAATATCTAAAATATGTAAAGAATTCCAGCAAATCAATGAACAAAAACCAGACGACTCAATAGAAATAAGGGCAAGTAATAAAAATAATTCACTGAAGAAGAAATACAAATAGCCCATAAATATATTGTAAAGATGTTCAATCTCACTAGGAATATAGGAAATGCAAAATAAAAATTAAACATAATCTCATGTCTATTTGACATGAGACTGAAAAACTATAAAAGATGTATGAAATCTAAAATTGACAAGAAAAAAGTACTTTCACATGCTTTTGAAAGGAATGTAAATGGATACAACATTTTGAAGAGTAATATGGCAGTTTCTTTCATAATTTAAAATGCACATAGGATGGTTCTTTGAAAAGATCAACTAAACTGAGATATGCCTAGCTAAAGTGATCAAAAGGAAAAATACAAATTGCCAATATGCAGAATGAAAGATAGGACATCACTACATATCCTACAAACATAGATAATAAGGAAATGTTATGAACAAGTTTGTACCAATAAATCTGACAATTTAGGTGAAATGGACAAATTCTCTGAAAAGTACATCTTACTTATCATGTAAAGGAGTCACAGTCATGCACTACTAGCACCACACATTTCAGATATAACCTAGAGTTTATTTGGGGAAAGCTGAGAGGCAGAGAAGTAGTAGAATGCACACAGCCCAAGAACTTCCACACCTTAGACTGAGTATAAATATTTGGTATGCAGCATGGTCAAGTGTCCAGCAGAGAGAGATCTGCCTAGACCAGCAAGCTGGATGTGCTGTGCAACAGTGCACTCCCAAAGAGACGAAGAGCCCTGTCCCCACAGTGTCTGCATACTGGGGATCCTAGGCTGAGCATTGCCTACCAAGAGTACAGACATCAGCTAAAGGCCTTGCTCTTTCCTCAGACTGACTCTGTAGTTGAGTCATCTCCCTGCTAAACTAGCAAGAGGAGAAAGAAAATGAGTTACCAGGACCATCCAGAATTGCCTCTTTTCATCACAAAAACTGATAAAAGATGAAACTGAAAATCTGAGTAGCTCTTTATTAACTAAAGAAATTGGACTTTTAAAAAATCTAAAACGGGGGCCAGCACCGTGGCCGAGTGGTTAAGTTAGAGCACTCTGCTTCGGCGGCCCAGGGTTTTGCCGGTTCCGATCCTGAGTGCAGACATGGCACCAGTCGTCAAGCCATGCTGGGGTGGCATCCCACATGCCACAACTAGAAGGACCCACAACTAAAAATATACAACTATGTACTGGGGGGCTTTGGGGAGAAAAAGGAAAAATAAAATCTTTAAAAAAAAATATCTAAAATCTTCACTCACAAAAACACACATGCTCTTTCCAGATCCAGACGGTTTCACTCATCAATTCCATCAAACATTTGAGGAAAAATATAACACCATCTTGCAGAAACATTTTTAGAAAATAAAAGCAGAGAAAATACTTCCCAAATCATTTTATGTGGCCATCATAGCCCTGAAACCAAAACCTGACAAAGGCATTATGAAAACAGAATTACAGGCCAACATTTCACCATGAACATAGATGCAAAAATCCTCAACTGTATTATCATAAGTCAAATCCACCATTATATGAAAAGGATTTTACTTCATGAATAAATTGCTATTATCCTAGGAATGAAAGATTGATTCAACAATTTAAAAAATCAATCAATGTAGTACACCCTATTCATAGAACAAAAGGGAATTTCAAAAAATGTCCTCCTAAAATCATTTGACAAAATGCAACACCCAATTATGGTAACATCCACAAAACCCAGAAAATTAAGTGTAGAAAACAACTTGCTTAATCTGTTAAAGGGCATCTACAAAAAAACCCACAGCTAACATCATAGCTCATGTGAAATATTTAAACTCTTTCTCCTTAAGACTAGGAGCAAGGCAAAGTTGTTCCCTCACTGCTTCTACTCAACATTCCAGTGCGATACGTCAAGAAAAAGGATGCAAAAAGATAGAAAGATTGGTAAGGAATAGTAATCTGTTTCTATTTGCAGATGAGGTTTTTCTTTTTTTGGTGAAAAATATAACATAAAATTTGCCATCTTAACCATTTTTTTTAAAAAAGATTTTATTTTTCCTTTTTCTCCCCAAAGCCCCCGAGTACATAGTTGTATACTTTTAGTTGTGGATCCTTCTAGTTGTGGCATGTGGGACGCTGCCTCAACATGGCCTGACGAGCAGTACCATGTCCACGCCCGGGATCTGAACCATCGAAACCCTGGGCTGCCGAAGCAGAGCGCTCGAACTTAACCACTGGGCCAAGGGGGCGGCCCCCATCTTAACCATTTTTAAGTGTACACTTCAGTAGTGTTAAGTATATTCACATTGTTGTGAAATAGACTTCCAGAACTTTTTCATCTTGCAAATCTGAAACTCTATACTTGTTACATAATAACTCTCCTTTTTCCCCTCCCCCCAGCCCTGGTAACCACTATTCACTTTCTATTTCTATGAATGTGACTGCTTTAGATACCTCATATAAGTAGAATTATACAGTGTTTGGTTTTTTGTGACTGATTTATTTCACTTAGCGTAATGTCCTCAAGTTTCATCCACTTTGTAACAGGTAATGGGATTTCCTTCCTTTTTAAAGCTGAGTAATTTTCCATTGTATGTAATATTATATCACGTTTCATTTATCCATTTACCTGTCAGTGGACTTTTGGGTTGCTTCCACCTCTTGGCTTTTGTGAATAATGCTGCTGTGAATATGAGTGTGCAAATGTCTCTTTGAGACCCTGCTTTCAGTTCTTTTGGTCATACCCCAAAGTGGAATTGCTGGATCATATAGTGGTTCTCTTCTTAACTATACTGTTTTTCATAGAAGTTGCACCATTTTACAATCCTATCAACAGTGTGAAAGGGTTTCAATTTCTCCACATCCTCACCAACACTTGTTATTTTCTATTTTTTTGATGGCAGCTATCCTAATGGGTGTGAGGTGATACCTCATTGTGGTTTTAATTTACATTTCTCTGATGAGACGTGATTCTTTACATAGAAAATCCTAAAGATTTATAGAATAATTACTAGTAATAACAAGAGAGTTTAGCCATTTCATAGACTATAAGGTCAAAGAATAAAAATCAGAATTTTTTAATATATTAGCAGTAAACAATTGGACAATAAAATTAAAACTTTCAACTTACAATAGCATCAAAAAGTAAAAGTCTTAGAAATAAATTCAAAAAAAGACGTGTAAACCAGCAAATGTTGGAAAGAATGTCAAGGATGAAACATTTTTGTCTGTTGTTTGTGGTGCAAGATTTAGGGGAAAGTTCTAGAAGTTTCTAATACAGGCATATCTTGGAGATATTGTGGCTTTGGTTTCAGACCACCACAATAAAGTGAATATCACAATAAAGCAAGTCACACAAATATTTAGGTTTCCAAGTGCATATAAAAGTTATATTTACACTATACTGTAGTCTATTAAGTGTGCAGAAGCATTATATCTAAAAACAACCAATGTATATACCTTAATTAAAAAATACTTTATTGCTAAAAAGTGCTAACCATCACCTGAGCCTTCAGCGGGTCATAATCTTTTTGCTGGTAGAGGGTCTTGACTCTGTGTTGATGGCTTCTGACTGATCAGGGTGGTGGTTGCTGACGGTTGGGTTGACTGTGGCAGTTTCTTAAGACAACAATGAAATGTGGTGCATTGATTGACTCTTCCTTTGATGAACGATTTCTCCATAGTATGTGATGGATGCTGTTTGATAGCATTTCACCCACAGTAGATCTTCTTCCAAAATTGGAGTCAAGCCTCTCAAACCCTGCTGCTGCTTTATCAACTAAGTTCATGTAAATTCTAAATCTTTTGTTGTCATTTCAACAATCTTCACAGCATCTTCACCAGGAGTAGATTCCATCTCAAGAAACCACTTTTTTTGCTCATCCATATGAAGTAACTCCCCATCCATTAAAGTGATCATGAGATTGCAACAATTGAGTCACATCTTCAGGCTCCACTTCTAATTCTAGTTCTCTTGTTATTCCCACCACATCTGCAGTTGCTTCCTCCAATGAAGTCTTGAACCCCTCCAAGTCATCCATGACGGTTGGAATCAACTTCTTCCAAACTCCTGTTACTGTTGATATTTTGACTTCTTCCCATGAATCATAAATGTTCTTTTTTTTTTTCTGCTTTATCTACCCAAACCCCGGCCGTACACAGTTGTATATCTTAGTTGCAGGTCCTTCTAGTTGTGGGATGTAGGACGCCACCTCAACGTGGCCTGACAAGTGGTGCCATGTTCCCGCCCAGGATCCGAACCCTCAGCCACTGCAGTGGAGCGCGCGAACTTAACCACTCAGCCACGGGGCTAGCCCCCATAAATGTTCTTAATGGCGACTAGAATGATGGATACTTTCCAGAGGTTTTCAATTTACTTTGCCCAGATCCATCAGAGGAATCACTATCTATGGTAGCTACAGTCTTATGAAATGTATTTCTTAAATAAGACTTGGAAGTCCTGAAATATGAACCAACACAATATCTATACAAATGTACTAGAGTAAGAATGGAGGAAAGAAACAGGAAAAGTAAATGGCAAGAAAAGAAATCTCACCACAGATAAATTACTACAGAGCAGATGAAAATATTGTAGTATGAATTAAAAATATTAATGAAATAATTTCCTCTAAAAAGCATGTGTTTAAGGAGGAAATAGGTGTAAGAATTTAGGGAAAATATGGTGAGACATAGGAATAGATGAAAGCAAGTTGGCGCACAAAGCAAAGAAGTAGAAATAAATAAAATTATCTCAAAAAAATATATATATATTACTAGTTTCATATGAATGTGTGTATAAATATGTTGAACTTATTGCATTTAATGTAAACTAAAGGAAAAATAACAAATTGTAGATACACAAAACAAATGGGGATGGATATTTAATTTAAATCATGTTGAGCAAAAGAGTCAGACATGAAAGAGTATGTAGTGTATTATTCCATTTATGTGACATTCTAGAACAGGCAAAATTAAGCTAAGATGATAAAATCAGAACAGTGCTGTCTAAGTGTGGGAGGAATTGCTTAGAAAGAGGCATCAGGCCAATTTCTGGAGTACGAAGATGTTTTATATCTTGAGCAGGGTGGTGGCTACATGGATACATACACCATCAAAGCTCATTAAACTGACACTTAAAATGTGTTAGTTAGTTCATTCTAATTATGCCTCAATTTAAAAAAAAACATATTGAGGGGGCTGGCGCAATGGCCAAGTGGTTTTAAGTTTGCATGTTCCACTCTGGCAGCCCAGGGTCTCACTGGTTTGGATCCTGGACGCAGACCTAGCACCACTCATCAAGCCATGCTGAAGTGGCATCCCACACAGCAGAACGAGAAGGACCTGCAACTAAAATATACAGCTATGTACTGGGGAGCTTTGGGAAGAAGAAGAAAAAAAAGTGGCAACAGATGTTAGCTCAGGTGCCAATCTTAAAAAAAAATGACATATTGAGGAAAAAAGGATTTATGAAGCAAGTGACAGAGATTCAACGTATGCATAACTGAAGTCTTCAAAGAAGAAAACTAAAATAATGGAACAGAACAATATTGAAGCTATAATCCAACAAATGACTTCTAAGAACATAACATGAACCAGGGGAAATTGATTTAATATTTCATACCCTGGATATGTTCTAGTAAAGTTTCCGGACTCAAAACAATAAAGAACAACCAAGTAAAAGTTCATGTCATGTATCGGGGGGGAAAAAGCGGAGATGAGAAACTCCGAAAGGCATCTCAGCCCCAGAGCTCCCTGCAAGATGGCACGAAGCCTCCGTTGGAACTGCAGTGCCGTTCAGCATTTCCCTCTGCCCAGTCCTGCCTCCCTCAGTTTCCTATAGGAGTTGTTTCTAAGTGTACTTCCCCATAAAGCTCCTGCACACAAATCTCCGTCTCAGATCTGTTTCCAGGTCATCCAACCCAAGACGCACCACAAAGAAAACCTCAATTAATTCTGAAAAGTAGAAATGGTGTATATAACCTTCTTTGAGAATAATGCAATAAAACTACAATTAATTGTAAAACCAGAAAACGGAGGTCACTACCACCTAAATTTTTTTTTTTAAGTTCTTGGGTAAAGAAGAGAATGTGAACAAATTGTAGAATATCCCTAAAAGAATAATGTTCTAGAATTATCAGAACTCATAGATATAGCTAAATCAGTGCTCAAAAAAATATATATATAGCCTTCTATGTTTATATTAATAAACAAGAAGTGATAAACATTCAGTTCAAGAATTAAATAACTAGAATCTAAAGCTTGAAATCGAATTTAACACATTAAAAATGTAAAATTAATAAATGAAAACACAGAGTTGTTTTTTGGGGAAAAATCAATAGAATAGATGAACCTTTAGCTTACCTAATTAAGAAAAAGAGAAACCATAACTATACAAAATAACAGTGAAAAGTGACAATAACCATAGATACAGAAAAAAAAAAGTATGACAGACAGCTTAGCTCAACTCTCTGCAAATAAATTTGAAAGCCTGGAAGAAATGGATAATTTTCTAGGAAAATATAATGTACCAAAACTCCCTCCAGAACAAATAGAAAATTAAAAGAAATTGTCAAAAAGTTTCCATCCCCTGCAATAAATACTAGGCCAAATTCAGACAAGTGCTCCCACGTCAGTAAAGAGCAGATAAATTCAATCTCATTAAAACTACTGCAGAACATGGCAAGAGAAAGATACCTTCCAAGTTGCTTTCAATTGTTGACCATTTTGTTACTGATTAAAATAGACATTATTGTCTTCTCAATAATTTTTGTGGACATGAGTTGACTCAGGTATAATGACATGCTGTTTTGCTGATACACTTACCTTTTTGTTTTTCAAGTAATTTTATTGACATCATAATGCTTTATAAAATTGTGTAATTTTGGGTGTACATTGTTATTTATCAATTTCTGAATCCACTTCATCATGCTTACCCCCAGTAGTCTAATTTTGGTATGTCACCATACCCCCCAACCCCCTTCCCCTCAGGTGACTACTAATCTGTTCTTTTTATCCATGTATTTGTTGTCTTCACAAATGAGTGAAATCATGCAGTATTTGTCTTTGTCTGGCTTATTTCGCTTAACATCATACCCTCAAGGTCCATCCATGTTGTTGCAAATGGGACGATTTTGTCTTTTTTATGGCTGAGTAGTATTCCATTGTATATACATACACCACATCTTCTTTATCCAATCATCTGTAGAAGAGCATTTGGGTTGCTTCCACATCTTGGCTATTGTGAATAATGCTGCAATGAACATAGGGATGCCTTCCAAATTTTTTTGGAAGTTGGCACAAAACTAAAATGAATCAATCTCATATTAATGCAGAAGTCCTAGATAAAATACTAGCAAATAGAATTCAAAAGAACATCAAAAAATAATATACCCAGGATTTGTGGGTTCAGATCCCAAGCATGGACCTGGCACCACTTGTCAAGCCACACTGTGGCAGCATCCCACATAAACTAGAGGAAGATTGACACAGATGTTAGCTCAGCGACAATCTTCCTCAAGCAAAAAGAGGAAGATTGGCAGCAGATGTTATGTCAGAGCCAATCTTCCTCACACACAAAAAACCCCAAGCTATTAATTCTATTAGTAGATTTATGATGAAAAATCATATTATAATTTATATGGATGCTAGAATGGATTTAAGATGATTTGGCATCCATTTTTGTAAGAAACAGAAATAAAATGAATAGATAGCTATGTTAAACTATATATTATATATTAATATATTAAAATACATTTCTTAATGTATTCAAATATGGCCCTTAATTCTAAGGCTGGCATAGTATTTCCTAGGAAGTAGAAGGAATCCCACTAAAATCAGGAACAAGTCAAGTATGCCCATCAAAATTACTATTTCATGGGGCTGGCCCCGTGGCCGAGTGGTTAAGTTCTCGCGCTCCACTGCAGGCGGCCCAGTGTTTCGTTGGTTCGAATCCTGGGCGCGGACATGGCACTGCTCATCAAACCACGCTGAGGCAGCGTCCCACATACCACAACTAGAGGAACCCACAACGAAGAATATACAACTATGTACTGGGGGCTTTGGGGAGAAAAAGGAAAAAATAAAATCTTTAAAAAAAAAAGTATATATATTAAAATTACTATTTCATATTGTTCGGGAGGAGCTTAATATCCCATACAATAACAAAAGAAAGAAATTAAAGGTATAAAATTGGAAAATAAAAGATAAAATTATCAACATTTCCAGATTTGATCTAATTCCTGGAAACTAACAAGGAATCAGCTGAAAAACTCCTATGACAAATAAGATATTTCAGTAAGCTAAATCTATACCAACAATCTTTATGTATACAAGTAACCAGTATTAGACGCAGGAACAAAAGGTAAATGCCCAGGAATAAACTAGGTCTATAAAGAGAAAACTTAAAAGTGATCCTCAGAAACACAAAGACTTAAACAACTGGAAGGGAACACCATGGTCTTTGATTATGAAGACTCAACATCCTGAAATGTTAACATGATCCAAATAAAATTGAACATCATTCAAAGAAAATTACCAGTAAGATTTTTATAGGGGGAGGGAATCTAGACAAGCTCAATCTGAAGTTTATATGGAAAACCAAACAAGCAAGAATTACCAAGAAAAATCTGAAAAGAAGGGTAATAAGAGGGAGATAGCTCTACCAAGTGTTAACATTTATTATAAAGCCTCACTAGTTAAAATATAAAGCTTCACTAATGAAAAGAGAAATGGAACAGAATGGAAAGTCCAGAAACTGACCTAAGCACATATGAGATCAGTGGGGAAAAGATGGCCTATTCAATAGGTGGTGAGGGGACAACTTCGTATGATTTTGTGTAATAATTTTCTATATGATTGCAAATGGATAAAGCATTTAAAACTGAAAAACAAAAACTTAAAAGTAGCAGAAAAAATCATGGTTTGAAAATACATTTATATATATCTCATTATGGAGAATGCTTTTTACAGTACCACACTAAATTAAAAAATGCGAAAGGAAAAGATTCATTGAGTACATAGAAAATTAAAAATATTTTTTCAATGGCGTAAAACACTATAATTACTGTCAAAAGAAAAATACAGACATCATCATCATCATCGTGGCAGAGGAGGATCCTCTTGTCTCTTCCCTTCAATCTACGCAGGTAAAACATCCATAACCCAACAAAGGCTACATTGCACAACACACCAGAACACCAGAAAGATACACACATTGGTACGTACAAAGGTGGGTGAATTGGAGCACACAGAGGAGGTTAAGTGGGGGAAACAGCAGAGGCACATGTTCAACTCCAGCCAGCCAGCTGTGGCAGCATGTGTGGCCACAGGAAGCAGAGCAGTAGCAAAGGCAGAGCCCTGTGATCCCGGGCCCCTGGACTCAGCTTGGAGCTTGGTAGCAGCAGAGGTGCACAGAGGAGCCCTGCATCCCTACTGTAGTGACACCTGTGACCACAAGGTAACAGGCAACAGCTGAGATGGCGCCCCAAGTACCAGGTTTCCTCCACAACCCTAACCCTCCCCCTACCATGGAGGTGGAACTTCTGACCCAGGTGATCCTGGATGTGGCTGAGACACCAGCCATCCCTGTGCCCCCAGCAGCAAAGGCAGCAACAGCAAGGCATCCGTGACCCCCAGAAGCACAGACAGCCACAACTGAGAGTACTGGCGACACCACAAATCGAGGTGGTGGAGAGTGGAACAGTGCAGATCCTCAAATATAGCTGGAGGCAGCTCAGGTAAGAGAAACTGAAAACTACCACTATAGTGCCACCCACTGAAAAACAAAAGAAAAGCTTCTAGTCTCTAAGAGGTTGAAAAGTTTGAATCAAAACAAAGCTATACCAAAATAAAATACGTGTTTGCTGCAACAAATGTGCCAGCAGAGGAGTAACAGCAAGCACCACAAAAAGCCACGGTACCATGGCATTACAGCAAGAAAACAGTTCTCCAGAAAACATACATAAAGTCATGGAAGATTGTGATCTAACTGATTAAAAATTCAAAATAGCTGTTATGAAGGAACTCAACAAGCTACAAGAACCTCAGAAAGGCAGTTCAGTGAGCTCAGGAATAAAATCAGTGAACAGAAGGAATACTTTACCAAAGAGATTGAAACTTTAAAAAAGAACTTAAAAATTCTGGAACTGAAGAACTCAATAAATGAGATGAAGAATACATTAGAAAGCATTGGAAATAGAGCAGATGATATGGAAGAGAGAATAGTGAGCTCAAAGATAAAAACAGAAACGGTTCAGGTAGAAGAGGAGAGAGAGCTAAGACTTTAAAAAAATGTAGAAATTTTACGAGAATTATCTCACTCCATTAGAAAGGGCAACATAAGAGTAATGGGTATCTCAGAAGGAGAAGAGGGAGAGGAGGGAGCAGAGAGCTTATTTAAAGAAATAACAGCTGAGAACTTCCCAAATGGGGAAGGAACTGAATATCCAAATCCACAAAGCTAATTGGACACCCAATTGTCTCAACACAAAAAGACCTTCTCCAAAACCCATGATAACTGTCAAAAATCAATGAGAAAGGGAGAATATTAAAAGAAGTCAGGGAGAAAAAGACAACAAAGGAATACCCATTAGGCTATTAGCAGCTTTCTCAGTAAAAACCCTACAGGCCAAGAGAGAGTGGAAAGATACATTCAAAACTGATAAAAAGATAAAAACTGTCAGCCACGAATACTCTATTGAGCAAAGTTGTCTTTCAGAAATGAGAGAGAAATAAAGGATTTCCCAGACAAACAAAAGCTGAGGGAGTTCACCACTACTAGACCTGCCTTACAAGAAATGTTCAAAGAAGCCAATGACATTTTTCGTTGAAATAAAACAAGCAATCCTAAAATTTGTATGGAACAACAAAAAACCCCAAGTAGCCAAAGGAATCTTGAGAAAAAAGAACAAAGCTGGCAGTATCACACTCCCTGATTTCAAAATATGCTACAAAGCTATAGTAATCAAAACAGCATGGTACTGGCACAGAAACAGACACAGATCAGTGGGACAGAATTGAAAGCCCAGAAATAAACCCCATATCAATGGACAGCTAATTATCAAGGAGCCAAGAACATACAATGGAGAAAGGAAAGTCTCTTCAATAAATGGTGTTGGGAAAACTGGACAGCCACATGCAAAAGAATGAAAGTAGACCACTATCTTATACCATGCACAAAAGTCAACTCAAAATGGATTAAAGACTTGAATTAAGACCTGAAACCATAAAACTCTTGGAGGAAAACATAAGGAATACGCTCTTTAACATCGGTCTTAGCAGTATCTCTTCGAATACTATGTCTACTCAGGCAAGGGAAACAAAAGGAAAAATCACAAATGAGAGTACATCAAACTAAAAAGCTTCTGCATGACAAGGGAAAGCATCAACAAAACAAAAAGACAACCTACCAATTAGGAGAAGATGTTTGCAAATTATATCTCCAATAAGGGGTTAATATCCAAAATATATGAAAAACTCATAACAACTCAACAACAATAAAACAACTTAATTAAAAAATGGTCAAAGGATCTGAACAGACATTTTTCCAAAGATATACAGACGGCCAGCAGGCACATGAAAAAATGTTTAACATCACTAATTATTAGGGAAATACAAATCAAAACCCAATGAGATATCACCTCATACCCATCAGAATGGCTATTATTAAAAAGACAAGAAATAGCAAGTGTTGGAGAGGATGTGAAGGAAAGGAAACCCTTATACACTGCTGGTGGGAATGTAAATTAGTGCAGCCACTATGGAAAACCGTATGAGATTCCTCAAAAAATTAAAAACAGAACTACCATATGATCCAGCTATTCCACTTCTGGTTATTCATCCAAGATTACAAAAACACTAATTCAAAAAGATACATGTACCTCTCTGTTCATTGCAACTTTATTCACAATAGCCAAGACTTGGGAACAACCTAAGTTCCCATCAATAGATGAAACGATAAAGATGTGGTATACACATACATACACACATATACACAATGAACTACTACTCAGCCATAAAAAAAGATGAAATCATGAATGGTCCTTGAGGGCTTGAGGGTATTATGCTAAGCAAAGTCAGACAGAAAAAGACAAATAGTGTATCATTTCACTCATATGTGGAAGATAAACAAACACATAGATACAGAGAATAGATTGGTGGTTACCAGAGAGGAAGCAGGTGGGAGGAGGGTGAAAGGGGTAAAAGGGCACATATGTACAGTGATGGATGGCAACTAGACATTTGGTGGCAAATACGATGTAGTCTACACAAAAGGTGAAATATAATGATGTACACGTGAAATTTATGCAATGTTGTAAATCAATGTTACCTAAATAAAAAAGAAAAATACAAAGTATGAAAAATTTAAAAGTATACAACAGACAAATATAATTTCCCTAATATATAAAGAGCTCCTATAAATCACTAATAAAAATAGAAAAAAATTACTAAAGAAATATAATTGCCTCTTAAGGCTGATGCTTGACTTTGTTTTTAATAAGAGAAATGAAACTTAAAAATACAGTGAAAAGATAAACTACACTGAGATACCAGATTGGTGTTTTGCTAATGGTATGGAGAAACAAGTACTTTCGTATATTCTTCGTGGAGGTGTAACTTGGTACTGTCTTGGAGAGGGGGAGAATTAAGTAACGGCTTTCAAAATTACAGTAATACACACCCTTTGGTGCAGCAATTGCAATTCTAGGGATATATCCTAGGGACACAAATGTATATATGAACACCATTATTTATTGCAATGTTGCTTTAGCTGGCAAAAGATTGAAAACAGCCCAAACCTCTGGCCAGCCTGCTGTCACCTCACAAAGCCAGGCACCGAGGCTCAGAGCTCTGTTCATCCAGAGGAAGGGCTGTCCTTTTCTTATGCACCCATAGGCATGGTATGGGCTAGCATTTATTAATTTCTCAAAGGGAGAACATAGACTCTTGTGAAGCAATCCTAGATTTTTATGATTTTTTTCAATCCTGTAGTATTGTCTTGCCCACACGTAATTTAATTTTACTTCTGCTCAACTTCTCTTTATCAAGTCCTTTCAAAGCATTTCTAATTCAGTTTTAATAAAATATAAACAATTCTCTTTATGCAGTTGTATTTTATCAGTTTATGTAATAAATAATTATGTAACTAACATGTTACAACTAATATCACACATTTAGAAATAAATAAGACTGAGAATTGGCATCAGCTCAGCTGGTGGGAGTAGCTGTGCTCTGCTGCAGGCATTCATCAACCAAGATATCAGTTGGTGAATCTGAAGGAGGGATTGGAGAGTTCTGGTTAATCCAGCAAATTGCTTAAATGGTTAATTAAAAGAGCTTTTGTTACGTACTGATGATAAGAGCAATCCATTATGTTCCAAAATAAGTAAAATCAGAGTAATCCTAATAAAAAATGATTTGGTAGTATCTTCACATTTTTATGTTATGACTGCTTTATCTTCATTTATGACTTCCATATGAGCCTACATTCTTTCCAATATATTGCAGGCTTTGGTCAAAGAGTTACAAACTGATGTCCATTCGATAAGGCGACATATCAGAGAGCTTAAAAAAATGCGGAAAAACAGGGACGCTTATAAAACATCAACCCATAAAGCCCAGACCTTGGCAGCTTCTATCCTGAACATTTCACAGTCAGATCTAGAGGAAATATTGGACACGGAAGATGAAGTGGTAAGATCATTTAAATATTTATTTATAAAGGGCTTTTTTACACATTGAATTTAAGTACATGTTTAAATTTGTTTTATAATTCTTAGAATTTCATCTTTAAGACAATATTAATAAGGTTAAGATTAATAATGCGCCAGTGAAAGATTTATCAAGAGTATTAACCAACTCAAAAAAACTTGAGAAGTTTAACTGTGTGATATAGAGATAAGCCAGTACATATAACCTTTAGAACTGCTTGTTTGTTATTCATTCAGTTATCCTTTCCTGTCTCCTCTATTTTCTTTTAATTTAGTTAATCATATATCTTGTAAACTAATATTTTTTATTAAGCCAGTTTGAGTGGATTTAGTTAGCTTGGTCATTGACTTGAGGATTACTCCTCCTCTGTGAGATTTTTAAAAGAAGTAAATCTATTGCTTTCCTAGCTGAATTCAAAAGTATTGTTGATCAAGTTAAAGAAGAATATATTTATTGCTTTACATTGGGTGAAATAGTCCTGTGTGAGTGAACTTATGTGCATACAGGTGTGGGTACCTCCAGGGGACGGCACTGCATTTTTGGCTTAGTTATTACCTCGTCAGCAGCGGAATCTCACGCTCTCCACAGTCTTCTGTGCCGCCTGTGGAGGATACTCAATCCTGTTCTACTGTTGTCTCTGAACTTTAATACATGAATATGAGATCTTTTATTGTTTGGAAATGTTAAAGAGATGATGGCACCAGTAGCTTCTCAATAAATATTTGCTCAGTGAATTAAATGATAGACTTAAATATTTATATGAGAACATCCTCCAGCCACACCACCCCCTCTCCCCGCCATCAGCTTCTCAAAGAACTTCTGGAGTAGAACAGATCTACAGCTTGCTAAGGTTTTTAAACTGCCAAGAATTCTTAGAAAAGAGGTCAAAGGAATCCTGCTGAGACTGTTGTCATCCTTTGGGTGAATAGGATAGGAAATTATCAGTTTCCTATTTCCAGCAACTATGCCACAATGTCCGTGACTCTCTACTGAATTCTGAACGTTGAAGTACAAGAACATTATCAAATATAGCATCAAATATGAGACACCCAGGAAATAATACTGTCTCTGGCAGGAGTGTTAACTATATCTTATTCTAGGCATTTAATTTTAGGAGGAGACAGATTAATTACAAAAATCACAAAATTTGTTGATTGACGATGAGAAACCCAACAAAAAATTAAGGTTGAGTCCTCCTCTGTTGCCTAAGAGTTTAAAACAAGCAAATTTAGCAAAATTCCTCACGTGTGTATGTATGTATGCATGTGAGTTTGTGTGTCAATGTGTGTACACAAACACAGATACATATTCTGGAAGACAGGGCCACCGCCTTTGTGCGGTCTCAAAAGATGCCCTCTTTCGGCTTACAAATTAGAAAAAAACACCCCCTCTAAATGGACAAACTAGAAAAAGTTGTCCCCTTTGAGTATATGAATTAGAAAAGGATCTCTAATAGTCCCTTAGAGTAGATGGCTCACTTCTGTGAAGAAATGGTACCTGGGCCTCTGGGCAGGTGCAGTCTGGAGCCAGAGTACACAACACTGCAATACACTATGCGCACCACACCACCTTAAATGGAAGTC
Source organism: Equus quagga (assembly GCF_021613505.1). Lineage (NCBI taxonomy): Eukaryota > Metazoa > Chordata > Mammalia > Perissodactyla > Equidae > Equus > Equus quagga. The sequence continues at coordinate 117,900,397 of NC_060272.1, forward strand.
CTCCTGAAGGAAAAGAGCTCCAGCAGAAACACACTGTTCTGAGAAGGATCCGTGTCCCTTGATGTATTTACTAGATTTAACTATAGACCAGAGCTTATTTCGACTGATCCCTGCATCTTTCAGCGCTCTAAAGAGTTGAGTGATTTGTCCAAGCAGAGCCCAACCCACCTGACCTATATTCTTTAAACTACAGTGACCTCTAGTAAATTCATGTAAAAAACTGTGATAGCCTAGGTGAAGTGCCTCGCCTGATACCTGGCATACAGTAAATTTCAACAAGTAGTAGTTTCCCAAACCCTTCCCTTTTTGAAAAGTCCATTTTTTTTGTAAACTGGATCACGATTTTAACTGAATAATCAACTGCTCATGTGAATACATTGTACTTTCAGAATATTTTGCCTTGATAATTGATGGACTGAAAATATTTAGTGACTTACAACACTTTAAGTTGGAGTGTCCTTTGCCTGTCAGTTAGTTATTGGATATTTCAAATAAGCAAGTGCTTGGATACACCAGAGCCACACCATGTCCTATTTTGTTTGTAATTGTAACACTTACCCCTTAGTTATCTATTGACAACTCAGATTTTTGAGTATACGGTTTTATATCTTACGACAGTCACTTAAATGATCCTTTTCTACAACTCCACCTTATTTTCACTTTATTTTAATCACTTTCATCTCCACCTCAGTCCCTACCTTGAGCTCCACTGTGGAGGAAGAAATAAAATATTCTTGAATTATATCGCAAAATATAGAATTTTAGCTTTATCTTCCACGTGTATGTATGCAAATATGCATAAATTAAATATTAAAGAGCATGGATTTGAATATTCTCTACTTTGAAAGGACAGGCTGCTCTTTGTTGAATCCAGTTCTACCAAGATCGCTTTACATTTATTCAGTAGCTAATAGTATCATCAAGTTCATATAAATGCAATTCCCACCCGTGTTTTTATTTTCTTCCTTTAGGAAATTGAAAGGACAAAGATGGATGCTGAGAACGACAAGGAATGGCTGTTGTACATTCAGAAACTTCTTGAAGGACAGGTATTTCATTTTTCTACTGCATATATTAAAACTTGCAGATAAAAATTCGAAGCCTTACATTTTTCCTAGATGTCTAACTTCTTGTAAACACACCTTACTTATTTCTGTTAGGTAAAGAAGAATTCCAATAGGTAGACAGGAAAGTTAACCCTCTATTTGTTCTTTTGGACTTAACAAATGAAACAAATGCCTTGGGAAAGGGCCAACATGGACCTTAGCAAATGCATTAATTAAATTATTGAGTCAACCTCTATGCTTGCTAGACTGAACAGGATCCATTCTCTCAGCCCTCTTAGGAAAAGAGATTCTTTATTATGTGTTTTTAAAGTTAGTAGTTGATATGGACACCTGAGGAGTTCATGGGTTTCAGTGACCTTTTACTATGGACCTGTTTCCAGTCAATTCATGTTTTCCTCACAGCCAGACAGCTGTTTATTACTGTGTCTTCCCGCATTCTCTACAATATTTTCTACTGAGACCTCGAGCAGCTTGTTAGTGGGAAGTAAATATTGATTTGGCATCCTGTCAATGCAGAAAGAATGAAAAAATTTCCACCAGAGGCCCCTCAAACATTTTCCTATCGACATTTTCTGGGCCGAGTGGAAAGCTGCATAGAGGATGACAAGGCCAAGACGAGTTGAAATCCCTGAGGGGTCTATTGAGACTGCTGCTGTGACCTGTGTGGTACTTTTTCTTCCCTTTCAAGTATTTTTTTAATACACACATAGTCTGCTGGGATGTGCCCCTCTTGTAAGTGATCAAGGGCAGTTTATTGGCAGGTGAGCGCTCTGCTTTTCTAGTCATAGCCAGCTTGTGTTTTGACATCTCTGACAGCATGTAATGTATTCTAAAACTTTTTTATTATAGTTCTTTTTGCTCAACCTAATTGTCTGGTTTTAAATTAAACCGGAATAAAAAGAGCTAAAACATATTTCTCAAAATAGCAAAAAAAAAAATTTTTATTGTCCTGTGATTTTTAGCAAGTCATTGTAAATGCTTCTATGTAAAGATTAAAAGTAAAAGCTGATATTAGAGGCAATTATTTAACAAATAGCAGTATCTGTGCTTTTGAAAAAGTCAAGAATAGGTAAATAACATATGACCTACTTATCTTCTTGTATGCATTTTATGTATCTCTGGAACATTATCCGAATCACTTCTATAGTAATAGAAGGCGATGGACAATCTCCGGCTCACAGTTGTTTAAGTGTAGACATGCAGGTGCTGGACGAAGGCTTCCACAGTGACAACTCACTTTTGAGAAGAAAGGCTGTTTCTCAGTTGTGTTGTGTGCCCAGCATCAGCCCAGTGCCCGGCACATCAAAGGAGTTCAGCAATGATTGTTATGGGTTACTTTTTTCAGCTTGGAAATGATAAAAATAAACTTTTTAATGAATTTTTTTAGTATTCAACTTGTAAATATGACCCTTTAAGGTGGAAATTATATCACCAATTATGAACATAAAAATAGTAAATCAAAATGTACAAATCTTTATTAAATTTTGCTGAAGCCATACTGGCACCAGACCTGATTTTTGACTAACACATGTAGACGTACAGACACACATTATACATTATCTGGATGTATGCTTATTTTGTCAAGTGAGTGTAAAAGAATCCTGTTGAAAGTGGCGTTAGACCGCTTCATGCTGCAGTTTGACATAGAGCCTTTTTGTGCCACTGAGCCTAGACTCTGGGATATAATTGCCCAGTAGTATTGATTTAATTGCCCGGGTTTATTTGTGGACTCCTAATTATTGACTGGAGGTAAATTTAATGGAGCAGCCTTTGTGAACACGTGGAAACCGCTGCTGTTGCTGTTATACATAATGAACTGCATCCTGCGCCTTTAGATCATTTTTCAAGCTAATTTTATTCCACGGTGACAGTATGATAACATTTAAAAAGTCAAAGACTTTTTATTTTTATTACTGACATAGGTGGTTTTGCTGATGTCTTTGAATTTTGTGGAAAAAAAAATAAGGACTTCATTGGTTGAACTAAATGTCGCTTTATAATTGCACCCAAGAGAACAATCTATAAAATAGAAAACATCTTTTTTTTTCTAGTCTACGTTTCTTCTCTCTCAATTCCAGCAATTATATTTCTCCTGAATTTTAGAAAAGGTTTTCTTTGTCCACAAATTTTTTTAGAGTCTAAGTTCTCCTCACAGGATTGTGTGGACAAGAGTGTAAATATGTTCATTCGTACATTTTGTTTAGTTTATGGCCTACAGCTCCATGTATCTGAGGTTACGTGATCTTCAAGTTGTGGAACAATTGTGTGCATTCCCTAAAAAATGCTAATTAATTCAATATTGATATTTGATTATTAAAATATTTTGAAGATAAAATTATAGGAAAACGTCCCTTTTATGTTCGCCCTCTTTGTTGGGTGCTGTATGTAATGGAATTCTGAGATTATAGGAGTTAATCTGGCCTTCTGGTTTTATCTCTTTTTTAAGGATTAGGCCACAGAATTGTCTTCTGTTACAGAAATTTTTTTTGCATTCATTTAATGAAAATTTGTATTGGTAAAATATTTACCACAAAATAAAAAGCTGTTTGACCATGTGGCAATATGAGACTGCACAATAATATAATACCTACTGTTCCTGTTAGCCAGAAATGCATGAGAACTAAAAGGTCTAAAACCCTAACTTATCCATATTTAATACAGGATGCAAATGTGTCCTCATTATTTCAAGTAGTCCTGATGAAATTGGTAATTTTATATATTTGATCTTTATCTGCACCTAACCTTTGCCCCCTAGATTTCTAGAAATGAGAATCACACTGAAAAAAATCTACTCCCATTTTTTTATGGCATAGCTGGCTTTTAATTTCTTTAAACATTTTTACTTGTATTAGTTTCTCTTTTTGCATTAATATGTTTTAAAAAACTTAAAATTTATAGCAGAGACAAACAGGCACATTAATGGTTATAATAGAATGGGAGAACCCCCCAAAATTGGTTTTCTGTAGTTTAAGGAGTGGGAGAAAAAACAGAGCTAGGAAAGGTAGGCTAGGAACAAACTGTAAAAGCTTTTGAGAAGGAAAGGGGTATAATCAGAGTTGTGCCGATACCTGAGATCAGTATACAGGATGGTTTGAAGGGAGAAGAGACTGGGAGCCAGAAGGTAGTCTAGGCAAAGGGCAGTGAGGGCCTGGATGTGCCCTAGCCATGGAAATAGAAAGGATGAGATAGATGTGATTGACGTTAGAGTGACTGAATTGATGACAGTAATGAAATTAGATGAAGGGGTCAGAAAGCAGAAACCAAAGATGGGTGAGTTTAATAACTTACATGATGAGAAAGAATTTTAGGGATCAAAAGAGATAGATCATATTTGGTAGGAGGGAGATGTCAACAATGAAGACAGAAAATGTAGTAGGTATGTTTTATTAGCAATATTCAGGGATTCACAATTTGTCATTAATTCAACCCAGCCTTCTGTTTGGCTTTTCTCAGTGAAATTTAACCATTTAAGAACACATTTCAAACTCTTACAACTCAACAACAAAAAGAAAATAAACTGATTTGAATGGACATTTCTACAACAAGATATACAAATAGCCAATAAGCACATGAAAGGATGCTCATCACTAGTCACTAGGGAAATGCAAACCAAAAGCCAAAATGAGATATGTACTTCACACCCAGTAGGATGGGCTATAATTAAAAAGACAGACAATAACAAATGTTGGTGAGGACGTGGAGAAATTGGAACCCTCATATATCACTAGTGGGAATGTAAAATGGTGCCGCTGTGTGGAAAATAGTATGGCAGTTCCTCAAAAAGTTAAAGATAGAGATTATATGATCCAGCAGTTCCACCCCCGTGTATATACCCAAGAGAAATGAAAACCTATGTCCCTATAAAAACTTCTACATGAATGTTCATAGCAGCATTATTCGTAATAACTCAAAAGTGGAAGCAACCCAAATGTCCATCAGCTGATGAATGGATGAACAAAATGTGGTATATGGATACATAGGAATATTATTCGACTATAAAAAAGGAATGAAGTCCTGCTATGTCCTACAACATGGAAGAACTTGTAAACCTTATGCTAAGTGAAAGAAGTTATACACAAAAGGCTACATATAGTATGAGTGCATTCATATGAAATATGCAGAATAGGCAGATCTATCAAGACAGAAAATAAATCAGGAGTTGCTAGAGGATGGAGGGAGATAGGGAGTGGCTGCTAATGGGTAAAGGGTTCTTTTTAGGTAATAAAAACCTTCTGGAATTATAGAGTGGTGACGGCTGCACAACCTTGTGAATATAATAAAAACCAATGACATATACTTTAAAATGGTGAATTTTATGTTATGTAACTTAGATCTCCATTTAAAAAATGAATTCCTTAATATGAGACATACTGAAAGAGAAAAAAAGAATACATTTAAAACTAAATTCAATAAAGTTCTCCTATCACATATGCTATGTCCTCCATCATTAGCACAAATTGCCTTAAATGTGTTTGAATTTTAATTTCTGTCTACGGACCACAAATATGAAGAAATGAGGCAAATTATTTTGTTTTATACTTAATCTTTTTCCTTTCAGTTGGCACATAGATGTCCCTCTATTATACTCTAATTGATATTACCTCCTCACATATCCAAACAAGGACTCAGCAACTTACACTCTGCTGTCTAAGAGAGAGTTTATTTGTTCTGCCCATTCTAATCCTCAAAATTAAAATTATAAGAAAGGTCATTTAGTTTTGTTTTCAGGCCTTAATAATACCAGAAACAGTCCTTTGTACTTGGGACTTTATAAAGGCAATGGAAAGAATTAGTGGAGATAAAACTGAACTTGTGCTTTGGAATCCATTCGAAAAACATGTATTGGGTGCCTACAGGGTGCCAGGGATTGTTTCCAGTTTGGGGGCACAGAGTGAACAGAAGACACAAAAATCTCTGCCATCATGGAGCTTACATTTCTGGGGATGGAGGACAATGAACAAATAGTTAAATTATATAAACTGTGAAATTTATTGAACAAAATTAACTTGAACAGATGCCCTAGTTAAATTTCCATACCAAGAAACCTCACGCAGTATCAACTCTTCACTTACCCATTTCTCCCTTCATGCCAAAGAGTTCGAGCTGGTGTAACTGCACTGACATAACCAGGAGCATCACTTCTCCCTTTTTATGCGAGAGAGAAAGAAATCATGCAGGCTTTCTGAACTTTGTAGTCCCTGGCACATACCATCCGAGATGAAACCCGAGGCAGCATAATTGTTGGGTTTGTTGTTTCAGACGTATTTGACGGGGCAAGTGAGCAAGGATCTTTGCTGTTGGCCAGTCAGGTTGCCACTTCAATGCAACTCCAAAATCCTGTCAGTAAAAGGATGGTTGTGCTTTCTATATCGGAGGGAGTTCGGGGGGAGCCTCAGCCCCCTCCACAACGCGTCCAGAGAGAAGTTAATTGACTCTAAGCTGCCTGTGTGAAATAAACTTGCACTTAATCTGGGCTCCCAAGTGGCAGAAAGTTGAGGTCTCCTAGTCTTCTTAGCGTTTTTAAAACATTACACAGTTTAAGAAAATAGGGCAAACAAATAAGCAGACCCTGTGAATTTTTAAAGCATTTTTCCAGGGCATGTCATATTTTAAGCATAGTTTCCATCATAACTCTTCCTAACCTATAGCTGAATGCTGAGAATTGATGTTCATTTGATACTGTAAGATTTTGAAGAGCCTTCTCAAATCATTGTAGATTAATTATGTCTATCTAGTCTTCGGGTTAACTATAATTTATGAAATTTAAGAGTTAGTGATAATTTGTGTGTGATATGTGATAATGCTCTATTAATTAAAACAGCCAGTTAACTTAAAAAATCCTATTCTTAACCATTCTCAAAAAACAAGAATTTTTGTTAATTCATCCTAGACTAAGCATAAATTTTTATCTGTATAATCTATGAGAAAAGGTGGCTAAATGATTAGTGTAAACTTGGTAAGAGAGGCTATTTTTAAAATCAAGGCTGTTAGTACATTCATTATTTGAATATGTGTTGAGTCTACTCCATAAATAAAGAGCTATTTTTAAAGTAAGAGGGACATCTACTTAAAATTTTTTGGTTAACAATTACTTTAAGTTATTGTATTCATTTGAAAACAAGTATATTTTATGAAATGTTTGTAATTCTGACTTTTCCTTAGTCTTCTTCTGTTTGTTTCAATTCTTAACTATTTTATTATAAAATTACATTGATTTTATATTGTAAAATTACAACTTGTTCTTATACATTAAAAAAATAATTTTTGAGAGGCTCCTTTGAAGACCCAGATTTACACGCCAGTGAGCTACAAGTTATAAACAGCGAGTAGAATGAGCACTGGGTTTAGAGAAAAACAATGTAGGAATTGCTTCATAAAAAAGGAAAATAGGGGCTGGCCCCATGGCTGAGTGGTTAAGTTCATGTTCTGAGCTCCAGCAGCCCAAGGTTTCACCAGTTTGGATCCTGGGTGTGGGCCTAGCACCACTCATCAAGACATGCTGAGGTGGTGTCCCACATGCCACAACCAGAAGGACCCACAACTAAAAATATACAACTATGTATCCGGGGGGCTTTGGGGAGAAGAAGGAAAAATAAATTCTTTTAAAAAATAAATAAATAAATAAATAACAAGTAAAAAAGTAAAAATAGAAAAGTTGAATTAAAACAAACATCTCCAACTAACTTGTAAGATTTATGAACTTTTGTCTAATATAAAAACATAATAATATTCTTCTGACCTATTTGTAGAAAACAATAGAAGAACCTAGAAGGGCAGATGGATGTACACATACTGTGCATCTTGATTAAAAGATTGATTGGTTTTTGAGGCCAGCGCTGTGGCATAGTGGTTAAGTTCAGCACACTCTGCTTCAGCGGCCTGGATTCTCGGGTTCAGATCCCAGGCACAGACCTACACCACTCATCAGCCATGCTGTGGCAGTGACCCACATACAAAGTGGAGGACGATTGGCACAGATATTAGCTCAGAGGTAATCTTCCTCAGCAAAAAAAAAGATTAATTGCTTTTTGAAATCCATAATGTGTTAGCCTCTATACAAAGCTTAAAGGAAGCTTACAATCTGATAAAACAGGATTGATAAACACTTGTGTTTAACTGTGGGGCTTTTCGTTTTATTGGGAGCCATAAAGGGGGTGGTCAGCAGTAAGTAGATGGACCTCTTGTTCCACCTTGCAGGCTTCCTGAAAGAGAAATTCTTTGAGATGGACTTTTTAAGGCAAGCAAAATGTCCAAGTACATGAGGTGGTGAAAATTGTTCAGATCACAAAATAATGAGTAGGTTTAGAGTTTTAACTTGGAAATGAAATTTGCAAATAAGATGATTAATGTCAATACATTGTGGCCTGGTAAAAGTACTGTGACATTATTACTTAGGAAATTATAGAACCTGCATATTTCCCAAAGTCTGTGCCATGGCCACCTGATAGTTCCACATGATAAACAGACCATGAGAAAAGCATGGACAAATGAATATAGAAACAGGTATTAGATTGCCCTCTTGAGAAACACAGTGCCTGTTAGCATCTTAAAGCCTCTAAGAGATCCTGAAATAAAGGCACTTTTTAAAGTTTGGTTTGTTTCCCAAACCTATTTGATCAGAGAACGCTTTTTTTCTTAGAACAGCTCTGGAGAATGACATTTTAAACACTCATCTCCGCTTTTGTTTCTACCAGAAAGAGATGAGAGTTCCTTCTCCATCACGTCTGCCTCTTTGATAGGAATGCATATAGTATCGAGACCACATGCCATAGTCAAAAGAAAGTCGCCTGATAGTTTTGTCATTTTCTCGTGCATTTCTTTAACATCTAATATTAATGCTCTGAGAATTTAAGTTATCTAATTTGTAAAACTGGTAGTTTTGCCAACTATAACTCTTTTCCTCACCCCAGAAGGGCAATTTGTCAAAGTACAGATTTGCTGTTAGTATCATTATCTTTCATAGGGGAATCTAACATGTCCTTTCTCCTTGATTCTAAGATGTGTTTTCCTCACATTTTCACATTTCTGAAATCGGAATGCATATGCAGTATGGGTATATTTAAGTGGTAGGGTTTTTTCCCCAGAGAAAGCTGTTTTTAGGTCAATGTGTGTATCTCATATTCAACTGTATCTTAGAACTGAACAAATGTGATATTTTGGTATCTTGTGCTTTCTTCAGTGGTGAGTGTCAAGTAAGACAAGTGTGTGAAGCTCCTGGCGTAGACCCAGACTGCCTTAGGGAGAAGGCAGCTAAACTAGAAAGCTGCTTAATGGGATCCAAGGCAATTCTAGTTCTCCTTCGTGGCTTACATAATCTTTCTGTTTGTGCCTGTCTGGCCTGTAGTTTCCCTGCCAATGGCCAGTCTGTTCTGTTTTCCCCAGTTCAAATTCAGAAAAGAACCATTCTGGTTAGTTCACTAATTATACTCACCTTAGCTGAGCACGCCTGAGCCGCTTGCACATAGGGCATCAGGCTGTCTTTGTCCGGTGCTGACCAGTAATGCTATCACTGCTCATCCCAGCACCACAATGGGCCGGATGCTACTGCTCTGTAGAGAAGGGGACTGGGCATGATAAGTGTTCTCATTAATATATTCAGGAAAACAAAAGTAGTCTTTTCCTGGTTAATCAAAAGGACAACTCCAAGAAATGACTTAATCAACTTCTTAATTATTATAAACCTTTTATTTGAGACCAAACAGCTAGGGAGGAGGATAAAAGGAAGTTGGTAGGGCTATGGGAGGTAATTGGGGAACATTTCAGATTGCCTTTTACTCACAGCCCATAGTGTATTGTATGAATTGGAGTTCTACAGGCAACCCAGTGAAGCAGAGGGAACTATAAAACTTTACCAGAAAAGTTATATAAACTATGAAATTTAAAAATGTACTCTACATTTCATCAACTCAGCAGTTTGCAACATGTGTATTACACTTTGATATGCCAAACAAACGTTTCTATAACAACTTAATCAATGGGTATACTTTTGCCATTTTTTTCCCCTGAAATTTTACCCTACAACCCTTGAGATGTTCGGCTGTAGCACAGACAAGTGGATTGATAGTTCTCGTTCATTCTTTCATGAGTGATGAGCATACAGTACGACTTCTGTGGGCTGTGGGCCCTGGAGATGACTGTAACCTGCTATTGATCAGCTGATTGAGGATAAATGGCCCAGCTGCTTGTATTGCAGATTACATCATTAACATGGTCAGTAAACCATGAATTGTTCAATAAGGCGTTTATCTTTTTTCATTTTGCTTCTGCTCTTTTATCATTTTTATTATAAAAGACAAAATTACCCGCACTAACCAGCAAGATCAGTTGAAAAGAGACCCAGTAGGGTACCATCATGGGTGCAAAGTTGCAGATAGCTGAGTTCTAATGGTTTAATGATATTTAGTATGTGTTTTTGAACTGAAGAAAATATAGAGTTTTAATAATCTTTTTTTCTGTGTTTCTTCTACAGCTTCCTTTTGCCTCATATTTACTAGAAGCAGTACTCGAGAAAATAAATGAAAAAAAGAAACTAGTTGAAGAATATTTCACAATTATGAAAGATATTAGATGATATACGATAGAGAACTTTTTTCAAATGTGAAAACTTTTTATGTGGTGTGATTGGAAAACATGTGTTGCAATCCTGATACAATATCTGCTCCAACTATCAATAGTCAGGTTCAATACCAAAATAAGAAGTCTGAAACTAATTAATTGCTGAACAAGTGAAACTAATTAAGTGCATAGCCATTTAAAAGGAAATAGTGTAGCGTTTTATTGTTGGATACAAATATTGCCATAAATCAATGCAAACTTAAAAATGATTTTCCTTCCAGTGCATTAGGAAAAATTAGAACAAGCTTAGCACACACAAATTGGTCTGAATATAAAAAGAAAGAAGTGTAAACTGAGGAGTTAATGTTTGAAGTTTTATAAAGAAACTAGACTTTTTACATAAAACTGCTATAAATGGCCTTAAATCATCCAATGAACAACACATTTGTGTTGTAAGCAAATATAAAATAAAGCATCATAACTTAAGGAAGAACATTTAATGAAGTAACTTGTGTGATCCAACTGTATCTGTTCTCAACATACTGGATTATATAGGTGATACTGTATTTTCCTAGAACTATTCGGCAAAAATAAAAGCATATTCTCCTTCTCTCTTTCTCTTTTGTTCAATTCACAGTTCTTTGTGTGGTCATATAAATTAGCAGGGGACCACAAACCCAGTGTGTAAAATTAGACTAGATCTAGCATGACTCGTACTGTGGTCAACTAATTACATTCTTGACTATAGTGTCATCCTTATTTAGATTCCCAAACATCCCCGCCTCATTTCACTCCTGCACCATGTTCCTGCCACACCTGACTGTGTGGTTCCTCTAATTCCCCAAACTTCTGCCTGCCTCCAGTCTACGCCCTCGCTATTCTCTCTTCCCGGAATACTCTGTACTCAACTTTTCTCATAACTGTCTCCTTCTCATCATTCAGGTTCAGCTTACATATTCCCTCAGAGGCCATGGTACTATTTAATTTTCTTTATAACACAAAATAACTTATTTTACCTGTTCACTTATTTATTTTCTTGTTATTTCCTTCCCCCTAGACGCCCCCTTTAAAATATAGGTCCCATGAGGTTAAGGCAGAGATTGGCAAATCTGGCCTGCCACCTGTTTTTGTGTGGCCTACAAACCAAGAATGATCTTTACATTATCAAATGGTTAAAAAAAAATCAAAAGAAGAATAATATTTTGTAGCATGTGAAAGTTTTATGAAATTCAAATTTTAGTGTCCATCAATAAAGTTTTATTGGAACACAGTGGTGCTCGCTCATTTACGTATTGTTTACGGCTGCTTTTGCGCTGCAGTAGTGGAGGTGGTGAGCAGTTGCAGCAAACACCATATGTGTTGCTCTCATCACTTTGCATGCCTGCTTGGCATACCACAAAGCGCAGTGACACGGTTATAATCTAACAGCATTTCAAGTGCCACAAGTGCTAACATACTGCGATTTTTTTTATTGCCAGTGTATACCCATCATGTCAAAACAAGAAAAGAAAAGGAAAGTGGCTGTCAGATGTCACCCTTGTAAGGCACAGTGGAGTGTGGATTATTTTTGTATTGAATTGGATGGCAAAGCATCATGTTTATTATGCAATGACACTGTACCTATGCTAAAAGAATGCAATATATACCAAAATTACCAGGCTAAGTACCCATCACAGTATTCCCAACTCACAGGAAAGCAACAGTAAGAAAAAAACTACAAAGCTTAAAATGTAATATCTCATCACAGCAGAATTTTATTACAAAGATAAAAATGAGTCTGCACAGTATCACCCTGATACCAAAACCAAAGACAGTACAAAGAAAGGAAGTTTGGTAGGCTGAAAAACGGCTCCTCAAGATGTCCACCTCTTAATCCTTGAAACCTGTGAATTTATTACTTTATGTGGCAAAAGGGACTTTGTAAATGTGATGAAATAAGGATCTTGAGTGGGGAGATTATGCTGGGTTATCTGTTTGGGCCTGATGCCTTTTAAGAAGGAGGCAAAAGGAGTCAGAGCGCAATACTACCACAGAAGCAGAGGGACAGAGAAATTTGAAGACGCTATCTCAATAGTTTTAAGTATGGAGGAAGAAGACCGCAAACCAAAGAATGCAGCCAGCCTCTGGAGACCGGAAAAGGCAAGGTAATGGATTCTGCCCTGGAGAAAGGCAAATGGATTCTTCCTGGGAAATGAGTTCTCAAGAAAGAACCAGCATTGTTGACGCCTTGACTTTAGCCTAGTGAAACTGATTTTGCACCTCCAGGACTGTAAGAGAATAAATTTTTGTGGTTTTAATCTAAGTTTGTGGTAACTTGTGATTGCAGCAGTAGAAAACTAATAAAATTTGCTAAAATTCTCTTTAGAATTTTTATATCTATGTTCGTGAGGGATATTTGTCAGAAGATACAAGACTAAGGCTGTTTCCGTATTCAAGAATAAGTTAATGTAAGCCACCATTTTAAGAGGCTAAAGAAGAAATATCATATGATCATAAAACTTTAGAAAAAGCATTTTAAAAAAAATCAATACCCATGCATTAAAAAAGCTCAGAAAACTAAGAACTTCCTGAATTTGATAGGAACATCTACAAAAAGACTACAGTTAACATACGTAATGATGGAAGATGGAATATTCCACCCTAAAGTCATGAACGAGGCAAGAATGTCCATCTCACCACTCTTACTCAACATAATATTGAAAATTCTAGCCAGCACAGTAAGGCAAGAAATGGGGACCGGAGGCAGGCATACAGATTGAAAATGGAAAAGTAAAGCTCTCTCCAAAAAAAATAAATAAAATAAAACCTTCTAGAATTAATAAGTGACTTCAACAAGGTCTCAAGATACAAGATCAAGATATTAAAATCAGTTATAATTCTATACACTAGTAAATGAGTAATATGTGGAAACAAAAATTTAAAATACAACACACTTTACAATTTCTTGAAAGGGAAGGAGAGAAATATTTAGGTGTAAGTCTAACAAAGCATGTACAAGACTTGTAGACTGAAAACTACAAATGCTGATGAGAGAAATCAAGGAAGATTAAATAAAGGGGGAGATACACTGAGAGCATGGATTAGGATGCTCAACATAGCCAAGACCTCAATTGTCTCCAAATTGATATATAGGTTTAACACACTTCCTGCCAAAATCACACTGTTTTGAAGATGGAGACAAGATTCTTCTAAAATCTGTATGGAAAAGCAAAGGAACAAAAATGGTTTTTAATTTTTTAAATGGAAGAAATCACTCTACCCGATTCCAAGACGTATTATATAGCTACACTAATGAAGGGTGTGTGGCGTTGGCAGAGGGATAGACACATAGACCAATGAAACAGAATAGAGAACAAAGAAATACACCCAAGAAAATATGCCCAACTGATTTTAAACAAAGGTTTGAAACAAGTTCAATGGAGGCAGTATAGCCTATCGGCAAATGGGGCAGAAGCAATTGGAAATCCCTAGGTTAAAAAAAAAATCTTGACCTAAACGTTACATATTAGACACAAATTATCTCAAAATGGATCATACATTTAAATGTAAAATATAGAAGATAACATGAGACAAATTCTTCAGGATCCAAGACTTGGTGAAGAGTTTCTAGACATGACACCAAAAACATGATGCACCAAAGAAAAATTAGTAAATTTGACTTCATCAAAATTAAAAACTTTTGTTCAGGGAATAGACAAGCTACAAAATGGGAGAAAATATTTACAAACTACGTATCTGACAAAGGACTCATATCTAAAATAAGAAATTCTCAAAACTGAACAGTAACTCAGCAACAACAAAGCAACCCTCTATGAGTAACACTCGTGTCCTGGGAAGTCACAAAGTAAATGCAGAGGCCGTGGAAGCTACAAGCGAAAGCTGGCATGATTACAGGTGTCAGAATATGGGACAGAGGGAGGAGTGGGTTTCATTAACACTGGCCCTTACTCTCCTATTAAAAGTTTTTCCTGTAAAAATTACTCAGAATTATTCAGGATTCTGCCAGGTAGAGCAAATGATGCTGAGATTTAGATGGTCCAAAGTGAAAATTGCTATAGGAAATTTATAGTCACAATGAGAAAGCCTTTCTGAGTACCCTGAAATAATGAAACAGAGAGTGGGTACCAGAAAACATTTTGAGAGCATCCTTTGTTGTCTGTGTCCAGAAGAGTTTGTGAAATCAGTGGACACGAGAGTTGATATTTTTAATTCCTACATTCCTGTGCATGTAACTCCCTTTGGTATTAATACAAAACTTATGTGAGTGATTTAATATAACATAATAGAATAAAAATGAGTTTTTTCTTGCCTGTGTGGCAAGGTTTCATCCAATAGATGACTTTTTAAAAAGCCTTTTGACTTATTTTTTATTCTTTAAATATACAAACGTATCCTTTGAGGGAGTGAGGAAGATTGGCCCTGAGCCAACATCTGGTGCCAATCTTACTCTTTTTGCTTGAGGAAGATTGTCGCTGAGCTAACATCTGTGCCAATCTTCCTCTATTTTGTATGTGGGACAATGCCACAGCATGGCTTGATGACCAGTGTGTGGGTCTGCACCCAGGATCTGAACCCATGGACCTCAGGCCACCAAAGCAGAGCCTGCAAACTTAACCACTATGCCACCAGGCTGACCCATAAACATATTTTATTTTTAGGTTTTTTTCTATTCACTAGTCAATGGTGGACACTACAACCATTTCCTTTCCACAATCCAATCCTCAATTTCTTTCTTTCTTCTTAAACAATGCACTTGGTCCACAAAACCACAATCTTGACATCCACTCCTTTGAACACTTTTTGCCATTCAGTTTTCCTTTCTCCTAGGATATCACCAGTAAAAATAAGTTTAAAAGAAGGTGGTGCCCTCCTGCCTCTTGGACTCATGGTTTATAATAGAGAAAATGTCACTATTTGTTAATGCTAATCCTGGCATGAGGGACCCAGGACTAGTAGTAGAGAGCTATTACGACTTCCCTTGGCTTGTGCCGAACCCCACTCCAGAAGCTGGAGACTTACCTTTTACTTACCTGAACCTCCTTAAAGCACTCTCAGCATATTTTGGGAAGAGATTTAATAAGGAGAGAATAAAAGTAAAAATATAAATGAAATTTGCGTTTTCCTACAACGTCTAATCTCAGGTCACTACTATTCAACCTGAGGGTGCAGAAAATCTTCCTATTGTCTTGACATGTTTCTTTGACTTAGGACCTAGTTCTTTTCTGGAGTTTAACCCCCACTATATGCTCCTTATCCTGGACAACTGTCAACATCCTTTGTCTCATCAGATAATCCTCTCCATTCTTCCATAGTGCTCCAATTCTGAGACGCTCCTCATTACTTCAGTGATGGAAGCGAGCCAGAAAAAGAAAAGCATATCCAAGCCATTTTTATTTTCCTGCTTTTCTTTTTCCTTTTATATAAATTTTTGTTTTGAAATAGTTTAACATTCATAAGAAGTTGCAAAAGTAGTATAGAGGGTTCTTGAGTAGCCTTCACCCAGATTCCCCGAATGATAACATCTTCCCTAACTGTAGTACATTGTCAAAATTAGGAAACTGACATTGGTACAATATTATTAGCTCAAAAAGAACATATATGGATTTCACAAGTTTTTACATTCATTTTGGGGGGTAGAGTTTTTGAAATTTTATCACACGTGTAAATTATATAACCATCACAGAGCTATTCCATCAACACAAAGAATATTCCTCATATTGCCTCTTAGTACTCACATCCTCCTTCCATTCCTAACCCCGGGCTACCACTGGTCTGTTCTCCACCGCTATAATTTTATCACTTTGAGAATGTTATATAAATGCAATTATACAGCATATACCCTTTTGAGGTTGGCTCTTTTCACTCAGCAGAATGCCCTTGAGATCCATCTAAATTGTGTGTATCAGTAGTTCATTTCTTTTCGTTGCAGAATAACATCCCATTACATGGATGTACCACAGTTGGCTTATCCATTTACCCATCAGAGGACATAGGTAATTATATATCATGGGCTGCGGCCAATAGTTTGGCTGAATAGTCAGAGACTTGGAAGGAACATTGTTGGAAAATTGGTGACAAGGAAGTCTGGGGAAGAGATATGTAAGTAGACTTTACTGAATGGATGAAAAAGGTGAAGACTTTTGTGTCCCATGTGAATGCTCACCAAAGGATGACCTCAGCAGAGGAGGATTTTAATATTCAAGTGAATAGGACGAACTGTTCTGTGGATACCAGTCTGCCTCTTTCCCCAGCCACTTTCCCCATTCCCCAGATGGGCAGAGTGGCTATAGTGGCAGGGATGGAAGTTACGCATGGACTTCCGCTGACCAAGGCCGACCTGGCTACAGCCACTGTTGGGTTCCCAATTGCCAGCAGCAGAGAACAACACTGAGTCCCTGATATGAAAAATTTCCCCTGGGGTGATCAGCCAGCTACCTGGTGGCAGGTTGATTACATTGGACTGTTACCGTCATGGAAGGGGCAGCATTTTATTCTTAGTAGAATAGACACACTGAACACAGATTTGCCTTTCCTGCACACAATGCTTCAGCCAAAACTACCATCTGTGAACTTACAGAATGCTTTGTCTACCATCGTGGTACTTCACACAGCATTGCTTCTGATCAAGGAACTCACTTCACAACAAATGAAGTGGGTCAGTGGGCCCATGCTCATGGAATTCGCTGGTCTTATCATGTTCCCCACCATCCTGAAGCAGCTAGTTAGATAGAACAGTGGAATGGCCTTTTGAGAACTCAGTTACAGTGCCAGCTAGGTGGCAGTACCTTGCAACACTGAAGCAAGGTTCTCAAGGAGGCTGTATATGCTTTGAATTAGCATCCAATATATGGTGCTGTTTTTCCCACAGCCAGGATACATGGGTCCAGGAATCAACGAGTGGAAATGGGAGTGGCACTACTCACTATTACTCCTAGTGACCCACTAGAGAAATGTTTTCTTTCTGTCCCTGTGACCTTATACTCTGCTGGCCTAGAGGTCTTAGCATCAAAGAAAGGAATGCTTCCAACAGGAGACACAACAATGATTCCACTGAATTGGAAGTTAAGACAACCACTCAGCCACTTTGGGCTCTGCATGCCTGTGAATCAACAGGCCAAGGAGGCAGTTTCTGTGCTGTTGGGGTGACTGATTTTGACTACTAAGGGGCAATTGGACTTCTACTCCACAATGGAGTATGTCTGGAATACAGGAGATCCCTTAAACCATCTCTTAGTATTTAATTTAATACCATGGCCTATGATTAAAGTCAATGGGAAGTCAATGGAAAACCCAACCTAGGCAGGACTACAGATAGCCCAGACCCTTCAGGAATGAAGGTTTGGGTCACCCCACCAGGTGAAGAACTTCAACCAGCTGAGGTGCTTGCTGAGGGCAAAAGGGAATACAGAATGGGTAGTGGAAGAGGGGAGTTAAATACCAGCTACAACCACACAACTGTTTACAGAAGTGAGGACTATAATTACCATGAGTATTTCCTCCTTACTTCATTATGAATGTGTGTGTGTGAAGTTAACAAGGAGTGAACTTGTGGTAGTTAATTTTAGGTGTCAAGTTGGCTCATCCACGGTGCCAGATATATGGCACCATACGCCAAACATTCTGAATTTTCTATAAGAGTGGTTTTGGATGAAATTGACATTTAAATCAGTGGACTTTGAGTAAAGCAAATTGCCCTCCATAATGTGGGTGGGCCTCATCCAATCAGTTGAAGGCCTGAATAGCACAAAGCACTCACCTCCCCTAAGGAAGAGGGAATTCTGCCAGCAGACAGCCTGTGGACTTGAACTGCAATATTGGCTCTTCCTGGTTCTCCAGTCTGCTGGCCCACCTTGCAGATTTTAGACTAGCCAGCCTCCATAATTGTGTGATCCAATTCCTTAAAACAAATTGTGTGCGTGTGTGTGTGTGTGTGTGTGTATACATATCCTATTGGTTTTGTTTCTCTGGAGAACCCTGGCTAATACACCAGCTTTTGACTATCGTATATAAAGTTACCATGAACGTTCACGTATAGTTTTTGTACAGAGAGAAGTTTTCATTACTCTAGAATAAATACCCATGAGTGTGATTTCATGATCGTGCAGTATGTGTGTGTTTAACTTGGTAAGAAACTGCAAAAAAGGTTTTCTAGAGTGGCTATCCCATTTTACACTCCCTCCAACAAAGTCAAATCTTTGTCTTGAGGTCCGCTTCTGCAAGAACCCAAGAGAGCATATCAGAAATGGTCCTAGGAAGCACGTTTTCAGCATGGGGTTCCGGATTTGCATCATTCACTATCCAAATGACAGTGAAGACCGCATTACTGGTGATCACTGGGGATGATAACCCCCACATGCTGTAGTATCACAATTACTACGACTTACCTGTGGTCACTTGGGAGGCCGTATGAGTGGGAAAGGATGCCCTTGTGTAATATGTCTAGTATTTGAAAGATATGGGAGCAAAAATAATTATAAAAACTCTGGAATTGGGTGGCTACTATTAAGTGGTACTGGTATGTTGAAGGAAGAAAATGCCAGTGTCAGGTCAGTCAATTATCAGCTTAAGACATAGTATAAAAGCCAGAAATTTTATTTGGCAGCACTTAAGGAGATTTCAATCTCCTGCAACCACGGGACATGATGGGACTAAAAATTAGGCCCAGGATCTGTTTATAACAATAGTAAATTTACAAAGAAAAAAGAAAAAAGGTGCATGTGTGAATACATAGTCCCAGCAAGTCAAATCGCATTTACTCTGATGTCCCGGGAATTCTCCTACACAGTCAGGGTCCTGAAAGGGAAAGAGAGGGATGCTGAGAACTCGCCTGGGACATCAGAGAAAATGCAATTGGGAATTTCAAAAATTTATTTTTGTTGAGATATAACTGACATGTAACTTAATGTAAGTTTAAGGTGTACAACTTGTTGATTTAATACATTTATATATTGCAATATGATTACCACCATACTGTTAGCTAACGTCTCTACCACGTCACATAATTACCTTTTTTTTCCAGTGGGAACAATTAAGATCTAGTCTCTTAGCATCTTTGAAGTTTATAACACAGTATTGCTGTCTATAATCACTAGGCTGTGCATCGGACCTCTAGGACTTATTTATCTACTAGTTCCAAGTTTGTACCCTTAAACAACATATCCCCAATTCCTCTCCCACCGCCACACCTGTCTCTGGTAAACACCATTCTACTCTCTGTTTTTATGAGTTCAGTTTTTTAGATTCCACATATAAGTGATATTATACAGTATTTGTCTTTCTCTGTCTTAGCATAATGCCCTCAAGAATCATCCATGTTGTCACAAATGGCAAGATTTCCTTCTTTCTCATGGCTGAATAATATTCCATTGTATATATATATACCACATGTTCTTTATCCACTTAGCCATTGATAGACACTTAGGTTGTTTCCATATCTTGGCTATTGTGAATAATGCTGCAATAAACATGGGAGTGCAGATACCTGTTTTCATTTCCTTTGAATATATACCCAGAAGTGGGATTGCTGGACCATATGGTATTTCTATTTTTAATTTTTGGTGGAACCTCCGTACTGTTTTCCAAGTGGGTAAACCAGTTTAGATTCCTACCAACAGTGTATAAGGATCCGTTATCTCCACATCCTCACAACACTTGTTATCTCTTATCTTCTTGATGATAGCCATTCTAACAGGTGTAAGTTGATAGGTCATTGTGGTTTTGATTTGCATTTCCATGATGATTAGCGATGTTGAGCATCTTTTCATGTAATTCTTGACCATTTGGATGTCTTCTTTGGAAAAACGTCTATTCAGGTTTTCTGCTCATTTTTTAGTCATATTGCTTGTGTTTTTTTGTTACTGAGTTGTATGAGTTCTTTATATATTTTTTATATTAACCCCTTATCTGATTATACCAGTTTGCAAATATTTTCTCCACTTCCATATGTCGCCTTTTCATTTTGTTGACTGTTTCTTTTGCTGTGCTTGGTGTTTTTAGTTTGATGTAGTTCCACTTGTTGATTTTTGCTTTTGTTACTTGTGCTTTTTTTATTTCATATCCAAACAGAATCATTGCCCAGACCAATGTCAAGGAACTTCTTCTCTATGTTTCTTCTAGGAGTTTTATGGTATCAGGTCTTATGTTTAAGTCTGTAATGCATTTTGAGTTCAATTTTGTGAGTGTTGTAAGACACAGGTCCAATTTCATTTTTCTGCATGTGGTTATCCAGTTTCCCCAACACCGTTTATTGAAGAGACTATTAAGTGTTCTTGGCTCCTTTGTCAGTTGTTAGTTGACTATATACGCTGGGGTTTATTTCTGGGCTCTCTATTCTATTCCTTTGGCCTATGTGTCTGTTTTTATGCCAGTGCCAACTGTTTTAATTTTTATAGCTTTGTAGTACAGTTTGAAATAAGGAAGTGTGATGCCTCCAGCTTTGTTCTTTCTCGGGATTGCTTCGACCATTTGAGGTCTTCTGAGGTTCCATAAAAATTTTAGGGTTATTTTTCTATTTCTGTGAAAAATTATAATTTTGATAGGTATTGTGTTGAATCTATAGAAGGCTTTGGGTAGTATGGAGATTTTTAACAATATTAATTCTTCTGATCCCTGAACACAGGATATCTTTACATTTGTTTGTGTCTTCAATTTCTTTCATCAAAGTCTTGTAGTTTTCATTGTATAGATTTTTCACTTCCTACTTTAAATATATTCCTAAGAATTTTGTTTATGATGCTATTGTGAATGGGATATTTTTCTTTATTTCTTTTTCGGATGTTTCATTGTTAGTGTATAGAAATGCAACTGACTTCTGTATGTTTACTTTACATCCTGTAACTTTACTGAATTCGTCTATTAGTTCCAACAGTTTTTGGTTGAATCTTTAGGATTTTCTATATATAGGATCATATCATCTGCAAATAATGACAATTTTACTTCTTCCTTTCTGACTTAAAGGCCTTTTTATTTCTTTGTCTTGCCTATTTTCTCTAGCTATTTAGGACTTCCAGTAATACGTTGAATAAGAGAGGTGAGGGCAGACACCTTTGTCTTGTTTCTGATCTTAGAGGAACAGCTTCAATTTTCTGAATGTACTGTTAACTGTGGGTTTGTTGTATGTGGCCTTTATTATGTTGCTATATGTTTCTTCTATCCCCAATTTGTTGAGGGTTTTAATAATGAAAGGATGTTGTATTTTGTCAAATGCTTTTTCTGCGTCTATTGAGATAATCAGATGATTTTTACCTTTTGTTCTGTTAATATGGTGTTTCACATTTGTTGATTTGCATATATTGAACCATCCTTGCATCCCAGGGATAAATCCCTCTTGGTTACAGTGTGTGATCCTTTTAATGTGTTGTTGAATTCACTTTGCTACTATTTTGTTGAGAATATTTGCATCTGTATTCATCAGGGATATTTATCTGAAGTTTTCTTTTATTGTAGTATCTTTATCTGGCTTTGGTATCAGGGTAATTGTGACTGTAATTGAGAAGTGTGAACCCTCAGGTTCCTCTGAACCCTCTGAGCTGGCAAAAAACCCACTCCTCCGTTGCTGGAAGATAGCAGTCCTCCTGTGCCTAGAGACCAGGCATACTTCACCTGAGACAAGTGCCTCTCAAGATGATACTTGCCTTTCTCAAAAATCTTTCCCCATCCCCCACCATTGCTTTTAGATTGATACTTAGAGTCAAGTTATAGCATAGCTCAACCATGGAAGTACTGCCCAGGCTTCAGAAGTAAAGAGTATTTCACAGAAGAGCTACAGAATCTAACTAAAATAATATCAACAAGAACTGGAAGAACATGCCTGGAAATGGATCTTGAGAGTGCTGAAAAGAATATAAGGCTGTATATGCAAGAGTTTGTTGATATGGGACATTCCCTGTGACTCATACTTTAACATCCTGCCAAAGACACCTGAGATTGATCTTAATATATTACTGGAATGACTACTTGAAGCTTGGAAAATAATCATAGTTTATTGCAAAATAGGTGAAGTTGCCACAATTACCCTAGCAAAGTATTGAGGAAAAGGTCAAATGGTTCAAAGAGTGGGCACACTAAACTAGATTTATTATAAAAGACCGTAGAACTCACTGGCTGACTATATTGTCCAGGAGAGTGTAGAGGACACTCCTTTTACTAGAATAATAAGAATTCTCTAGTGAGGGGGTCACTGGAAGTGTTAAGAAGCTCAATGATGACTGTCTCTTGTAGGCTGGGGTTGCTGCTATGGAAATGGGGTCCCTAGTGACAATTAAGATGAAAGGATCCTGAAATATCAGAAGCCAAGTGACAGCATGCAAGACAGTGAGAGGCAAGGTGGACATAATTGCCGTAATGCAAAGCCAGAATGGCAACTGGGGGCCCCAACCCTCCGGGATATGTAGTGAAGGCTGACAGATCACAGTGTTCTTAGGGATGAAATAGAGGGATGGGTAGCCAATCTTGATGTGTATCATCAAAAAAGGTCACGGGTGGGTGAGGAGAATACTGATGTCAGCTGCTGCAATAAAAAAAATCATAATCCCTCACACTGCTTCCAGACTTGAATCTGTTCTCAGACCTAGAGTCTGTTGATTAGAGATT
Source organism: Equus quagga (assembly GCF_021613505.1). Taxonomy (NCBI): domain Eukaryota; kingdom Metazoa; phylum Chordata; class Mammalia; order Perissodactyla; family Equidae; genus Equus; species Equus quagga. Next base: position 117,923,610 of record NC_060272.1, read on the forward strand.
GCCTGGGGGGCCAGCCCTGTGGCCGAGTGGTTGAGTTCGCACACTCCCATTCACCAGCCCGGGTTTCACCGGTGTGGATCCTGGTCACCGACCTAGCACTGCTCATCAGGCCGTGCTGAGGCGGCGTCCCACATAGCACAACCAGAGGGACCTACAACTAGAATATACAAGTGTGTGCTGGGGGGCTTTGGAGAGAAGAAGAAGAAGAAAAAAGATTGGCAACACATGTTAGCTCAGGGCCAATCTTTAAAACAAAAAGATTGCTTGGAGGAAGGACCCTGCAACACTTCAGATATGCAGTAGTGGTTTTCTCAATTCTTCTTCCAAAGGGACCTACAGTTACACAATAATTTCACACTGTACAAAAGGGAATACTACTTTTTTGGACACAGGATCCGAACTGACGCTGGCACCTAGGACCCTAAACACCATAATGAGCTCTGATTAAAGTGGATCATACAGAGGTCAGGTAATAAGAGGAGTTCTGGTGTACATCTACACCACAGTGGGTTCATATGTCCAGGCATCTACTATGTGATCATTTTCCTAATCCCACTGAGGACATCATTAAAACAGATGTGATTTTTCAGCTGACAGAATCATTAAATTGATTTCCTGATCTGTTTTGAAGGAGTCATAACAGCAGGAATGGCCAAATGGACCCCTCTGAAGCTGCCTCCTGCCTGAGCCAAGAGAGTAAATCAGAAGCAATATTGCATTTTGAATATAATGGCAGAAATTAGGCCAATCTCAAAGACTTAAAGGCTGCCAAGATGGCAGTCACTCATTATTCCATTCAATTCACCAGTCTGGACCTTGCAAAATCATAACAGTTGATGATGGACCACACAACTCAGCTAAGTGGAAGCTCAATTACAGTTCCTCTACTGAATTTGTATCTTTACCAGACTGATCGGCAGAGCCCCAGGCCAATGATATGCAGCTCTTGATACGGCAAACTTATTCTTTTCAACTTCAACAGGAGAGAAGATCAAAGCAGTACACAAATACACATTTACTTAGAACAGACAGAAAAACACATTCCTGGTTTTACCCCAGGGTTGTATTAACTCTCTCACTATTTGTCATAAGATAGTCAAAGCGATCTTGATTGCATGCTGTGCAGAATATCATCTGTTCTAGCATATTAATAATGTCATGTTCCTTGGATCAGATGAACTTGAAGTAGCAAGTACTCTGAATGCCAGCCACATACTCCCCAGAGGTTGGAAATCAACTCTGCAAGATTTGAGGGCATGTCCTATCGGTGAAAATTTTAGAAATGTGATGGTTTGACGTATTCCAGAACATCCCCTCAAGGATGTAAGATAAATCCTTGCACTTTTATCCATGAAGACAAAAGCGCAGCACTAGGTAGGCTGCTTCAGATTTTGAATACTTTCTGACCCATTTATTGGGTGATCAGAAGGCCCGTACAAGACGGGGCTCTGCAGTAGATTCAGACTGGTATATGCAACACTCCCACTTGGACCCAGCATATCCCTCAGTGTGGGGCATCTGCAGTAAATAAGACTGCTGTGAGGATTTTCTGACAAGCCCCAATAGGAGGGTCACAGTGCAGACATCTAGGTTTCCAGAGAAAGACTGTGCTGTCTGCAAAAAGCAGCTCTAGGCAGACTACTGAGTGCCTGACCATAGGACATCAAAGGATTATGTGACCAAAACAGAGTTGTCCATCATGAGCTGGGGATTGTGACACCCACCAAGTCGTATTTTAGGCTGGTATCTGGTTTTACAAGAGAGTCACATGTTTATGAAGGCATATTCATCAGTTTACCTGGGCAATTTGATTGTTTTCTAGGTGTCACAAAATAGCAAATTAACTGCCAATGGAGTTTTACAAACTGTGGTCTTACCACATTTAGTTTAATAAAATTATTTTGATATATTAATTGTATGCAAATAATTCCTTAAAAATAGCTTGTCCATTTTCCATTAATTGTTTTTATCTTTTTCTGAAGCCTCTTCCCTACCTTAAAATTATATATTTTACAAAACCCTCCTATATTCCACCCAGCAGGTTATATAGTTTTTTCTTTACATGTTGATTTTAATTCATCTTGAATTTATTTTATGTGTAGTGTGACATAAAGATCTCTTATTTTTCCAAATTAATAGTAAATTTTTCTATCACTTAGCTTTTCCTTTCTTCAGTGAAGGGAAATGTTGCCCTCATAATATACTAATTTCTCAAATATATGTGGTTCTGTTTATGGATTCTCTATTACGTGCAATTGACTTCCTGTACTAATAGTACTCTGTTTAATTATTGTGGCTTTATATTACTTCTTGATATCCAGAAAGATCTATCTCCTTTATTCTTTTGTTTGTGCTTATATGTTGCATTTTTAGAAGGCTATTGTTTTTTTGGGTGGGGGGGGTTGTTTTTGTTTTTCTGCTTTATCTCCCCAAATCCCCCCTGGTACATAGTTGTATATCTTAGTTGCAGGTCATTCTAGTTGTGGCATGTGGGATGCCGCCTCAACGTGGCCTGACCAGAGGTGCCATGTCCGCGCCCAGGATCCGTACCAGCGAAACCCTGGGCCGCCGCAGCGGAGTGCACGAACTTAACCACTCGGCCACGGGCCGGCCCCCCTAGAAGCCTATTGTTGTGTAGTTTCTCTTCCAGATAAAATTTCAATTGAAATGTGTATTGAGATAACTGTAGAGTCACGTGCAGTTGCAAGAGACAATACAGAAAAGAGCTCATGTGCATCTTACCAGTTTCCCCCAAGTGGCAGCATTTGTGAAAGTACAATATGTGAATCAAAAGGAGGATATTGCTATTGATACAATCCACCGATCCTGTTCAGATTTCCCGAGTTTTACTTGTATTCATTTGTGTGTTTAGCTGTACATAATTTTATCATATGTGTATATAAGTTCACGTATCCACCCCCACACTCAGCATAGCGGATAGTGCCGTCATTGCAATTATCCCTCATGTTGCCTTTCATAACCACACTACCTCCCTCCAACCCCCATGCCTTACCCCCGGCCACCATTAACTTCCTCTGTGTCTAAAATTTTGTCAGTTCAAAAATGTTATAGCAGTGGAATCCTACAGTATGTAACCTTTGGAGTTGGAATTTATGACTTTTTTCACTCAATATAATTCCCTGTAAGTTAATCCAAATTCTATGTATCGATACAAAAAGCAAAAAGCTTTTTATTGCTGAGTAGTATTCCACAGGATGGCTGTACCACAGTTTGTTAAACTGTTCATCTGTTGAAGGACATCTGGGCTGATTCCAGGTTTTGGCTCAATAAAGCTGCTATGAACACTCGTGTACAGGTTTTTGTGCAAACATAAACGTCCATTCCTCTGGAACAGACGTCCAAGAGTGCAGTTGCTGGCTTGTACGGAAATTAGGTGTTTAGCTTTTCAGAAACTGACAAGCTGTGTTCCATGGTGGCTGTGGCATTTTACATTCCCACCAGCAATGCATGAGTGAGCCAGTTTCTCTGCATCTGCGACAGTATTTGGTGATTTTACCACTTTATTTTAGCAATTCTGATAGGAGTATAGTACCTCATTGTGGTTATAATCTGCATTTTCCCGATGGCTGATGATGTGGAACAGCTTTTAATGTCTTTATTTGCCATCTGCATATCCTCTTCAGTGAAATTTCATATATTTTCCCCATTTTCTAATTGGATTGTTTGGATGTTTTATTTATTTATTTGTTTGTTTGCTCTTCAGTTTGAGAGTTTCTTATATATTATAGATCTAGTCTTTTGTTAGATATGTTCCTGGGGATATCCAATGGCTCCACTCCTTTCATTGAAAAGGTTATTTATTGAGTTGCTTCTGCATTTTTGTCAAAAATCAGTTAGTGTATTCATGTGGGCCTACTTTCAAATTCTCTATTCAGTTCCATTGATCTATGTGTCTATCCCTCTGCCAATATCACACCATGTTAATTATGGTAGATACACATTAAGCTTTAATATCAGGTAAACTGATTTATTCCACTTTATTCTTCTTAATCAAAATTGCTTTAGCTATTTTATGGCTATGCCTTTCCATATAATTTTAGAATAACTTTGCTGTGTCTACTGAAAATCTACAGAGATTTTCATAGGAATTACATTAAGCTTATAGATCAGTTTTGGGAGAAATGATACCTTCACTGTGTTTAGTTTTCTAATCCATGAAAAGTGTCTCTCCATTTATTTAGATTTCCTTTAATTCCTTTCATCTGAATTTTGTAATAATCAGATCCTGCACATATTTTGTTAAACATATACCTAAGTATTTAATTTTCTTTGGAGCAATTGAAATGGTTTTGTATTTTAACTTCTGGTTTCCATGTGTTCATTGCTGGTATATAGGAACATGGTCGATTTTTGTATGTTGGTCTTGTGTCCTGGAAACTTGCTGAATTTACTTATTCATTCTGGGAGAATTTTGGGGGGTTTTTGGTAGATACCTTGGTATTTTCTATATAGACAATCATGTCATCTGCAAATAGAAACAGTTTTACTTCTTCCTTTCTTGTTCTCTATTTTCTTTTCTTGCCTTATTACAGTGGCTAGACTTTCCAGTACTATGTTGAATAAGGGTTGTTAGAGTGAATGAGCATTCCTACTTTGTTCCTGATCTTAGGGGGAAAGCATTAAGTCTTTCATCATTAAGTATGATGTTAGCTGTAGGCTTTTTGATGCACATTTTCTATCAAGTTGGGGGTAATTCCGTTCTGTTCCTAAATTGGTGAGAATTTTTATACTGAATAAGTGTTGGATTTTGTTAAAATCTTTTTAGGGAGGAGGGAAATTATCTGATATGGTCATATAATTTTTCTTTTTTAGCTTGTTGATATGGTGAATTACACTGATTAATTTTTAAATATTTGAACAGTCTTGCATACCTGAAATAAATCCTAATTGGTCTTGGTGTTTAATTCTTTTTATACATTCTTTGATTCGTTTGCTAATATTTTGTTGAAGATTTTTGCGCTAAGTTCATGAGAGATATTGGTCTGTAATTTTCTTATTTGGTACTATCTTGGTCTGGTTTTAGTGTCAGAATAATATTGGCCTTAATAAACGAGTTGAGAAGTGTTCTCTCTTCTTTTATTTTCTGAGAGAAATTTTGTAAAATTAATGTTAATTTTTTAAAATGTTTTGTAGCTCTCTCCAGTGAAACCATCTGGGCCTGAGGATTTATTTTCTGGGAGCTTCTAAATTATTTCTTCAATGGTTAGAGTGTTATTCAGATTATCTATATCATCTTGGTTGAATTTTGGGAGTTTGTGGGTTTTGAGGAATTAATCCATTTTTTCTAAGCTATTGATTAATTAATATAAATTTGTTTAGATTATTCCTTTATTATCTTTTTAATGGCTGTAGGATCTATAGTCATATTCCCTACTTAATTTCTGACATTAGTGATTTGTGTCTTCTTTTGATTTTTCCAGTCTTGATAGAGGTGTATCAATTTATTGAGTTTTTTGAAGAAGCAGTTTTTTGTTTTTTCTATTGTTTTCTTTTTTTCAATTTCATTGATTTCTGCTCTTTATTATTCCCTTCCTTCTATTTGTTTGGAGTTAATTTTTCTCTTCTTTTTCCTAGTTCGTTGAGGTAGACACTTAGTGCTATAAATTTTCCTCTTACCACTGCTTTAACTGCATTCCATGTATTTTGATATGTTGCATTTTCTTTTCATTCAGTTATACATATTTTAAAATCTCCTTTGAGACTTTCTGTTTGACCCACAGATTATTTAAAAGTGTGTTGTATAATTTTCACATGTTTAGAGATTTTCCTGTTGTCTTTCTGTTACTAACTGCTAGCTTGATTTCTTTATGATCACAGAATACACTATGTATGATTTCAACTCTTTTAAAATTTTTTGAAATTTGTTTCATGGCCAAGGATTTGAACTGTTTTTCTGAATGGTCCCTGTGCACTTGAGAAAAGCAATATGTACTATGCTGTTGTTTCATGGAATCTTCTGTAAGTGCCAATTAAAACCTGTTGGTTGATTGTCTTGTTTAGATTTCCTATGTCCTTGCTGATTTTTTTCTCTAGTGGTTCTATTTGTTGCTGAGGAGGGGGTGTTGAAGTCCCCAACTACAGCTGTGCATTTATCTATTTCTCCTTTCAGTTCTTTCAGTTTTTACTTCATGTGTCTTGCAGCTCTATTGACTGGTCCATATACAGTTAGGATCATTATATCTTCCTGATAGAGTAATCTTGTTGTCTTGTCTGTATATATTTAGGATCATTCTATCTTCCTGGTGGAGTATTCTTGTTGTCCTTAAGTAATGCCCCTCTTTGTCTCTGCTAATTCTCCTTGCTCTAAGTTCTACTTTATCAAATGTTAATGTAGCCACTCCTTCTCTTTTTAAATTAATATTTGTATGGTATATCTTTTTCCATCCTTTTCCTTTCAGCCTACCTATGTCATTGAATTTGAAGTAAGTTTCTTGTGATTAGCATCTAGTTGGAGTGTGTGTTATCCACTCTGCCAATCTCTGTCTTTTTATTAGTGTATTTAGACCATTTTCATTTAAGGTAATTATTGATATGTTAGTGCTTAAGTGGGCCATTTTATTATTTGCTTTCTATTTGTTTTTTCTATTTCTCATTCCTTTGTGTCTCTCTTCTCTTGCTTTCCTGTGGATTACTAGTATACTTTTTAGTACTCAATCTTGGTTTATTTATACTTTTAGAGATTAACTCTTTGTATTTTTTTAGTGGTTGCTCTGGGGAATACTGTTCTGTGTGTTTGTATGTCTGTGTGACTTATGACAGTGTACTTGTTTTAACATTTTACATTTTGAAGTGTAGAAAACTCACTTCCATCTAGGTCCCTTTACCTCCCTCACTTTTAATATCATTGTGTTGAGTATCAGAATGTATTCTAATTTGTGTTTTATGTTTCAACCATAAAATATGCTGTAAAAAAAAACTCATGAGAAAAGGGAAAGTCTTGCATGAACACATATTTTTGCTTTTTCTGTTATTCCTTCCTATTTCTTGATGCTTCTTTCTTTTATCACTTCCTTGTTGTTTGAAGAATTTGTTTGTTTGTTTGTCTTCTCATTCAGGATTTATTGTCAAGCTTGATTTAGATTATCATCCAGTGTTTTGATCAAGTCTCAAGAAAGTGTCATCAAACAGCTGCCTGCCTAATGGCCATATGTGACATAACCCAACACTGCTCGAGCATCTGAACTATGTGAATTTCTATCACTGAAGCTGAAATGTGGTTGTCCTGGTCTGTCTGCAACCAATGGTCACATTCAGGAACTGCCAGTGAGGGCATCAAGCAGAGCAGATTATTGGGACCAGCTATATTGACATCAGTTTTTCTATTTTCACAGCCCATGGATAAAATGACAAACACAGATGCATGTCATATGACCAGTGACAGCTGTTGCTTGACATAGACAAATAATATCATTATTTTGCCAGGCTGTGGTGTTGGATATGGTGTGAAAGACAATGTTCCTTATTCTCACCATCATCCTGGACTGCTTGAGGTTAAAGGTCCTCCCCAGGAGGTAAGGTTGCTGTTCATCTAAAAAAGTCATGAAATCAAGATGTCTCATATCAGTAGGTGAGACATATTTGCCACTCACCCCATGCTTGATGCTGACTTTTTATCTGAAAGGATCAGGTGTGGGAGGAACAAGGCAATTTGAAAAAATTTACAGAGACATATTTTTCCTACCTCTTTGGCTGATGTGACTTATTGCAAATGAATTCAGAAAGAATAATTGAGCAGTCACTGTCTTCATAGAGTAAGACCACGTCAAGCCAACAGGAGAATCCAGGTGGTTAGAAGAGGATTAAGCATAAATCCTGTAGACCCACTTTTGATCAGGTTGCAACGTGGAAGATGTAGCAAACAGATTGGCCTATTAGTGGAAAGAAAGACACATAGTCTGTAGCAATGTTTAGGGCCTAATCACAAATGCTTAGAATAGATCTATAGGACCACTCAGAATGTCATGCATCTAAGAGGGCCCTGAGATTCACACTCACAGTAGCCTTTCCCATATTTCCTATTTTCAGTTTTTCTTGGCTGTGAATCACCCCATGTTTATTAAGGATGAGAAACAATCTAATGGAAAATTATAATGATTCTACAAAACTTCTGACATTCATAAAGTCTTTCTCCACAGTGCAATCACATGAACACTAGCAGAACAACAATTTTCCCACATATCTTACATGAGTTGGATTTCTCTCCACCACAAGATCTCTCTTATATAGTATAATTTCACTGAGGAAATAGTGAAGAGCTTTCTATGTTTCTTAATAGCATGGCTTCATTGTGAGTCCATATCTGCTGGGCTGTGAGGAGATTCTGTTGACTTTCCCTCATTCCTTACATATGCAGAACATCTCTGCTTTATGGTCTTTTCATGTCTTTGAAGTGAATCGGTACTACTGAGGGTTTTACCACCTTCCTTAGATTGATAGCATTTATCTCCAGGTGAGTTCTTTCAAGATGCTGAAAAGAAGTGGAAAAACTGAAGGCTTTCCCACATTCCTTACATTTATAGGGTTTCTCTCCAGTGTGAGTACTATCATGCATGAAAATGTATGAAGAACTGCTAAATGTTTTTCCACATATGTTACACTCAAAAGACTTCTGTCCAGTATGAATTCTAAAATATCTGTTAAGATATGAGGAAAGAGCAAAGGCTTTTCCAAATGTGTCATATTTAAAAAGTGTCTCTCCAGTGTGAGTTTTTATATGCTCAGTAAAGCCTGAGGATTGCATGAAGATTTTCCCACATTCTTTACATTCAAAGGATTTCTCTCCAAAGTGGGTTTACATGTCAATGTTAAGGTGTACAAAACGTTTAAACACTTTTCCACATTCCTTACAGTCATAGGGTTTCTCTCTAATATGAATATGCTTGGGAATGATAAAGGATGAAGAACTGGTAAATGTTTTCTCGCATATATTACACTCAAAAGGCTTTTCTCCAACATCCAGACAGAAAATCAACAAGGAAATAATAGAATTAAATGAAAAATTAGACCAGATGGACTTAATAGATATATATAGAACACTTCATCCAAAAACAGCAGATTACACATTCTTCTCAAGTGCACATGGAACATTCTCAAGGATTGACCATATTTTGGGAAACAAAGCAAACATCAATAAATACAAGAGAGTTGAAATAATATCAAGCATCTTTTCTGATCATAATGCTATGAAACTAGAAATCAACTACAAGAAAAAAGCAGAGAAAGGTGCAAAAATGTGGAGACTAAACAACACGCTTCTGAACAAACAATGGATCATTGAAGAAATTAAAGAAGAAATCAAATATTATCTGGAGACAAATGAAAATGAGAACATGACATACCAAATCATTTGGGATGCAGCAAAAGCAGTCCTAAGAGGGAAATTCATCACAATACAGGCTCACCTCACTAAACAAGAAAAAGCTCACATAAGCAACCTCAAACGACACCAAACAGAACTAGAAAAAGAAGAACAAACAAAGCCCAGAGTCAGTAGAAGGAGGGAAATGATAAAAATAAGAGCAGAAATAAACGATATTGAAACAAAAAAGACAATAGAAAGGATCAATGAAACAAAGAGTTCGTTCTTCAAAAAAATTAACAAAATCGACAAACCTTTAGCCAGACTCACCAAGAAAAGAAGAGAGAAATCGCAAATAAATAAAATTAGGAATGAGAGAGGAGAAATCACAACAGATACCAATGAAATACAAGGGATCATAAGAGAATACTATGAAAAACTATATGCCAACAAACTGAACAACCTGGAAGAAATGGACAAATTCCTAGACTCCTACAATCTCCCCAAACTGAATCAGGAAGAAATGGAGAATCTGAATACGCCAATCACAAGTAAGGAAATAGAAACGGTAATTAAAAACCTCCCCAAAAATAAGAGTCCAGGACCAGACAGCTTCTCTGGAGAATTCTACCAAACATTCAAAGAAGACTTAATACCTATTCTTCTCAAACTATTCCAGAAAATTGAGGAAGATGGAGTACTCCCTAACACATTCTATGAAGCCAACATCACTCTGATCCCCAAACCTGACAGGGACAACACAAAGAAGGAGAACTATAGGCCGATATCACTGATGAACATAGATGCAAAAATCCTCAACAAAATTCTGGCAAACTGAATACAGCAATACATCAAAAAGATTATACACCATGATCAAGTGGGATTTATACCAGGGACACAGGGATGGTTCAACATCCGCAAGTCAATCAACGTGATACACTACATCAACAAAATGAAAAACAAAAACCACATGATCATCTCAATAGATGCAGAGAAAGCATTCGACAAGATCCAACACCCATTTATGATAAAAACCCTCAATAAAATGGGTATAGAAGGAAAGTACCTCAACATAATAAAGGCCGTATATGACAGACCCACAGCCAACATCATACTCAATGGACAAAAACTGAAAGCCATCCCTCTGAGGACAGGAACAAGACAAGGGTGCCCACTTTCACCACTCCTATTCAACATAGTACTGGAGGTGTTGGCCAGAGCAATTCGGCAGGAAAAAGAAATAAAAGGAATCCAAATAGGCAATGAAGAAGTAAAACTCTCGCTGTTTGCAGACGACATGATCTTATATATAGAAAACCCCAAAGAATCCATAGAAAAACTATTAGAAATAATCAACAACTACAGCAAAGTAGCAGGGTATAAAATCAACATACATAAATCAGTAGCATTTCTATACACTAACAATGAACTAACAGAAAAAGAACTCAAGAACTCAATCCCATTCACAATCGCAACGAAAAGAATAAAATACCTTGGGATAACTTAACCAAGGAAGTGAAGGATCTATACAATGAAAACTACAAGACTTTCTTGAAAGAAATTGACGATGATATAAAGAGATGGAAAGACATTCAATGCACATGGATTGGAAGAATAAACATAGTTAAAATGTCCATACTACCTAAAGCAATCTACAGATTCAATGCTATCCCAATCAGAATCCCAAGAACATTCTTCACAGAAATTGAACAAAGAATCCTAAAATTCATATGGGGGAACAAAAGACCGCGAATTGCTAAAGCAATCCTGAGCAAGAAAAACAAAGCCGGCGGAATCACAATCCCCGATTTCAAAACATACTACAAAGCTACAGTGATCAAAACAGCATGGTACTGGTACAAAAACAGGTCCACAGATCAATGGAACAGAATTGAAAGCCCAGAGATAAAACCACACATCTATGGACAGCTAATCTTCGACAAAGGAGCAGAGGGCCTACAATGGAGAAAAGAAAGTCTCTTCAACAAATGGTGCTGGGAAAACTGGACAGCCACATGCAAAAGATTGAAAATTGACCATTCTTTTTCACCACACACCAAAATAAACTCAAAATGGATCAAAGACCTAAAGATTAGGCCTGAAACAATAAGTCTTCTAGAAGAGAATATAGGCAGTACACTCTTTGACATCACTTTCAAAAGAATCTTTTCAGACACTATAACTCCTCAGTTGAGGGAAACAATAGAAAGAATAAACAAATGGGACTTCATCAGACTAAAGAGCTTCTTTAAGGCAAGGGAAAACAGGATTGAAACAAAAAAACAGCTCACTAATTGGGAAAAAATATTTACAAGCCACTTATCCAACAAAGGGTTAATCTCCGTAATATACAAAGAACTCGCACGGCTTATCAACAAAAATACAAACAACCCGATCAAAAAATGGGCAGAGGACATGAACAGACATTTCTCAAAAGAAGATATGAATATGGCCAATAGACACATGAAAAGATGTTCATCATCGCTAATCATCAGGGCAATGCAAATCAAAACTACACTAAGATATCACCTTACACCCGTTAGATTGGCAAAAACCTCCAAAACCAAGAGCGACAAATGTTGGAGAGGTTGTGGAGAAAAAGGAACCCTCATACACTGTTGGTGGGAATGCAAACTGGTACAGCCACTATGGAAAACAGTATGGAGATTTCTCAAAAAGTTAAAAATAGAAATACCCTATGACCCAGCCATCCCATTACTGGGTATCTATCCTAAGAACCTGAAATCAGAAATCCCAAGGGTCCCTTGCACCCCTATGTTCATCGCAGCATTATTTACAATAGCCAAGACGTGGAGCCAACCTACATGCCCAGAAACTGATGATTGGATAAAGAAGATATGGTATATATACACAATGGAATACTACTCAGCCATAAAAAAAGACAAAATTGGCCCATTCGCAGCAACGTGGATAGACCTCGAGGGTATTAGGTTAAGTGAAATAAGCCAGTCAGAGAAAGACAAACTCTATATGACTCCACTCATAGGTGGAAGTTAATATATTGACAAGGAGATCTGATCGGTGGTTACCAGGGAAAAGGGGGGGTGGGGGGAGGGCACAAAGGGGGAAGTGGTGTACCCACAACATGACTAACAAAAATGTACAACTGAAAAAAACAAAAAAGGCTTTTCTCCAGTGTGAGTTCTAAAATGGGTAATAAGATCTGAGGAAGTAGAAAAAGCTTTCCAACATGTGCCACAATTAAAACGCTTCTCCCCAGTGTGACTTTTTATATGTTCAGTAAGGCCTGAGGACTGAATGAAGGCTTTCCCACATTCCCTACATTCATAGGGTTTCTCTTTACTGTGGGTTCACATATGAATGTTCAGGTGCACAGAACGTTTAAACCTACTCCACATGCATCACATTTATAGGGTTTCTTTCTAGTATGAATACATTTGTGAATCATAAAGTAAAAAGAACTGGTAAATGTTTTCCTACATATGTTACACTCAAAAGACTTCTGTCCAGCATAAGTTCTAAAATTTCTATTAAGATGTGAGGAAAAGGGTCTTGCCCAATGGCACAACAGTGAAGTACACACATTCCGCTCTGCCAGCCCGGGGTTCACTAGTTCAGATCCCAGGTGTGGACATGGCACTGCATGGCAAGCCATGCTGTGGTAGGTGTCCCACATATAAAGTAGAGGAAGATGGGCACGGATGTTAGCTCAGGGCCAGTCTTCCTCAGCACAAAAAGGAGGATTGGCAGCAGTTAGCTCAGGGCTAATCTTCCTCAAAAAAAAAAAAGTGAGGAAAGAGTAAATGCTGTCCCAAGTGTATCACATTTGAAAGGCTTCTTTCCAGTATGAAATTTTATATGGTCAATAAGCCCTAAGGATTGAGTGAAGGATTTCCCACATTCCTTACATTCATAGGGTTTCTCTCCAATGGGGGTTTGCATGTGAACTTTCAGAGGCAAAGAGTGTTTAAAGCCTTTTCCACATTCCTTACATTTATAGGGTTTCTCTCCAGTGTGAGTACACTCATGAATGATTAGGTATGAAGAACTGTTTTCCCACATACATTACACTCAAAAGGCTTCTCTTCAGCATGAGATCTTAAATGTTTAATAAGATTTGAGGCAGTAGCAAAGACTTTTCCAAATTTGTCACATTTAAAAGGCTTCTGTCCAGTGTAAGTTTGTATGTGAACATTAAGAGGCACAGAATGTTTAAAGCCTTTCCTGCGTTTCTTACATTTATAGGGTTCTAGTCCAGCTTGAATTTGATTGTGTACATGAAAGTATGAGGAATTTCTAAAGGATTTTTCACATGTCTCACATACAAAGAGCTTCTCTCCAGTGTGAATTTTTATATGTTCAACAAGTTTGAAAGACTTAATAAAGGCCTACCCACATTCCTTATGGTTAAATAGTTTTGTTCTTTAATTGTCCAAGTGTGAACTTGGACATGAGCGTTAAGGTACGTGGATCATTCAGTGGATTTTCTGCATTCCTTATGTTCATAACAACTGTTAGCAGTGTGAGTTTCTACATGCACACCAAGGCTTGAGGAGTGAATAAAACATCTTGAGCATTCCTTCCATTCATAGTTTTTCTCCACTGTGAATTTGTGCTTGAAGGTAAGACTGATTGATAAAGGCTTTCTGACCATCACTGCATTTGAAGGCTTTGTCTTGCATGCTAGTCTTCCAGTACACAATATCTGGAGTCAGGCTGATGGCTTTTTCCCACTGATTGAACCTGGAAAATTTCTCTCCAGTAGATGCTTTCTATACTGATTATCCTTATAAGTGTTCCCTCCATTTTGAGTTCTTCTGTTGTCTTAAGGCATGAATGTTCACTGAAGACTTTCCCATCTTGCTTCCAATCAGAGTTCCCACCCACTGTGGATTCTTTTCTTGGAAGACTCCTCTCTCCACTGTCCTCAACTCTTCTTCCTCTTCCAACTGAGAGATCAGATTGGCTTTGAACAAATGATATTCTGTTCACAGGGGAAGATGTATTAATAGAAAATGCCCTACTGTGGTTAAGTTCTTGTAGCTCTCCAGTATCACATCTCTGTATAGATTTTTCTGAGTTGGGTCCAGTAAAGTCCACTCCTCTCAGGTAAAGTCCACAGCCACATCAGTGAAGATAACTGAGTCAGGAACATGATGAAATCTCCATGTCTGTGAGAAACAGAGGGCACAGGGCCTAAACAGTGTGACTCCAGCAGCAAAAATTCTTTTCCTTCAAGGATGGGGTCAACCACAAGAGGACCAATGTAAATCTAAAGAATTTCTTTAGCCAATCTTTAAGAGTAGAGATAAAGAAAGGTATTACATAATGATAAGGGATCAATTCTCCAAGAAGTCATAACAACCCTTAATGTGTATGCAACTAACAACAGAGCATCAAAACATGTGAGGCAAAAACTGATAGAACTGCAAGGAAAAGTAGATGAATCCACTATTACAGTTGGAGACTTCAACACCCCTTTATTATAAATGGACAGATCCAGAAGACAGAAAATGCATAAAGATATAGTTGAACTCAACAACAACACCACAATCAACTAGAAATAACTGTCACCTATTGACTACTTCATCCAACCACAGAAGAATACACAATCTTCTCCAGCTCACATGGAACATTCACCAAGACAGATCACAATCAGGGCCATTAAATAGACCTTAAAAAACTCAAAAAAATGGAAATCATACAATATCTGCTCTCAGATCATAATGGAATTAAACTAGAAATCAATAACAGAAAATACCAACACACTTCTTAAAAAATGAGTCAAAGAAGACATCTCAAGAGAAATTTAAAAATTCCTTAAACAAAATAAAAATGAACATAGACCTTATTAAAATTTGTGGGATGCAGCAAAAGCAATTAGAGGGAAATTTATAGCATTACCTGCATGTATTAGAAAAGAACAAAGATCTAAAATCAAAGCTTCAATTTTAGGAAACTTTTGAAAAAGAAGAGCAAATTAAATTCAAATTTAGAAGAGAAAAGAAATAATAAAATTTAGAGCATAAATCAATAAAATTGAAAATAGAAAATTAGTAGGGAAGATTAATGAAACCAAAAGCTGGTTCTTTGAAAAGATCAATAAAATTGATCACCCCCCTAGCCAAGATAACTAAGAAAAAAAGGACACTAGTTACTAATATCAGAAATGAAAGAAGGGACATCACTACAGATCCCATGGACATTAAAAGGATAATAAAAGAATACTGTGAACAATTCTGTGCCAACAAATTTGATAACCTAGATGAAATGGACCAATTCCTTGAAGGACACAATTTGCCAAAACTCACACAAGATTAAATAGACAATCTGAATAGGCTTATACCTATTAAATATTGAATTAATAGTTAATAACCTTCCAAAACAGAAAGCACCAGGCTCAGATGGATTCACTGGTGAAATTTACCAAACATTTAAGAAAGAAATTATACCAATTCTCTAAAATCTCTTTCAGAGGATAGAAGCAGAGGAAATACTTCCTAACTCACTTTATGAAGGCAGCATTACCCTAATACCAAACCAAAAACATTACAAGTAAAGAAAACTGCAGACTAATATCTCTCATGAACATAGATGCAAAAATCCTCAACAAAAATGACATTAATTCCAACAATATATAAAAAGAATTATACACCACAACCAAGTGGGAATTATCCCAGGAATGCAGGGCTGGCTCAATATCTGATATATTTGATACTCCATTAAAGCAATCCATCTAAAGAAAAAAACTCAGTCCCAGCCCATTGGCAGTGGTGCGGCTGCACACCCCTCCTGGAGAAAGAGGAAGAGGAAGAAGAGGAGGAGGGAAACGGGAGGATGAGTTGGGAGAAGAGGGCCCAACGTAGCAGTCGCGCCAGCACTGGGTCAGAAAGCTGAGCAGGTGGCCGTCAGACGTCACACTTGGAGACTATGTTTGGCGGGTGGTAACTATTCCCTGGAAGCCGACTCTTGAGTAATAGAGAAGAAAGAAGAGAAGATCCAAGTGCTCTGAAGGCCTGGAAGACAATTATCTGGGCATCAGTAAACCCTGAAGGTGTCACTATGCCATCACGAAATTTTCCAACAGATAATGTCTTCAAAGGGTAAATGAAGCTGGAAAAATACATAGATGCAGCGCTGCAGCCTCTCCAAAATGTTTGAGGATAATATTCCAGAGAGAAATTGATCCCCTTGGATTAGGCAACTAGTCATAATGAAGAAAATTAGTCTTAAAACCTTCCAGAAGTCTTTCAACTTGAATAAAAGTAAAGAAGAAACCGTTTTCATGGTAGTACAACAACCATCACTAGCCAGTGATTTTGGAAAAGGCAATTCCTTATTTGGTAGTTGCTATGGTAAAGATATGGCCAGCTGTGATATCAACAGTGAAGATGAAAAAGGTGGAGAAAATAGATCCAAAAGTGAAAGCCTCATGGGTACGTTAAAAAGACAGTTCTCTGCGAAACAGATGCAGAAAGGCAAGGACACTACGCCCTCTGGGAGCTCTGCCTATGAGGACACCTGCTCCTCCTCCTCAGCACCCGTCTTTAAAGATGCAAGAGCTCAAAGGCCAATGAGGTCCACTTCCCTCCGCAGCCATCACTACAGCCCTACTCATGGCCTCTTCGACCTACCAACTCTGAGGAGACGTGTATCAAGATGGAGGTGAGAGTCAAAGCCTTGGGTCACGCTTCCAGTCCAAGCCCAGCACTGAATGGTGTTCGGAAGAATTTTCACGACCTTCAGTCTGAAACTGGGTGCCAAGAACACAGTAATTCCCTGAAGAGTTCGGAATCTCAGAATGGACTTGCATCTTCACCGTGATGAACGTGTGCCTGTAGCTATTGGACTTATGTCTCAGGACAACATTCAGCATACTGTGCCTTTAGATGAGGGGATGTACCCTTTGGAAGGAGTGCGTAGCTATTGTCTGGACAGTTCTTCTCCCATGGAAGTCTCTGCAGTCCCTCCTCAAGTCGGAGGGAGCTCCTTCTCTGAAGTTGAGTATCAGGTAGAACAGGACCTCATCGTGGCCCAGGAGATCTTTGTGGATCAGTCTGTGAATGGCTTGTTGATTTCCCCCACAGGAGTCATGTTGCAGAGCCCAAGAGCAAGTCATGATGACGGCCCTCCACTCTCACCCTTGCTACCTCCAATGCAGACTAGTCAGATCCAGAGGAACTTCAGCGGGCTCACCGGCACAGATGCCCACGTGGCTGAAAGTATGCGCTGTCATTTGAATTTTGATCCTAGCTCTGCCCCTGGGGTTGCAAGAGTTTATGACTCAGTGCAGAGTAGTGGTCCCATGGTTGTGACAGGCCTTACTGAGGAGCCGAAAAAACTTGCAAAACAAGGGTGGTACTGGGGACCGATCACACACTGGGAGGCAGAAGGGAAGCTGGCAAATGTGCCAAATGGTTCTTTTCTTGTTTGGCATAGTTCTGATCACCATTATCTTTTAAGCTTGAGCTTGAGCTCCCATGGCAAAACACTTCACACTAGAAATGAACACTCAAACTGTAGGCTTAGCGTTTATGAACAACCAGACGTGGAAGGACATCGTCTATAGTTGATCTAATTGAGCATTCAGTCAGGGACTCTGAAAATGGAGCTTTTTGTTATTCAAAGTCTCGATTGCCTGGCTCTGCGACGTACCCTGTCAGACTGACCAGTCTGGTGTTGCGGTTCATGCAGGTGCACTCCCTGCAGTACCTGTGTCGGTTTGTCATACGTTAGTACACCAGAAGAGACTTAATTCAGAAACTGCCTTTGCCAAACAAAATGAAGGATTATTTACAGGAGAAGCACTACTGAAAGATGATGAGAACCCTGCATGTTGCACTTTGGGAATAAGAAAAAGAGATTGAAATACAGTTTACAAACTTTAATTGCTATCAGTTCTTTTGCTGCTGTACTATTTCAGTTTTATGTGTAATCAGTTTGTTTAGGGATGGGGAAATGTTGGCAAGGTGTCTTGGGTTTATTTTGGTTTTTTAAAAAGAGAAGTCTTGAGCTTTTAGAAGTGTGCATTATCTTTCATCAACGTGCAAAATAATCACATTGTGAATTATCATATTCTTCTTAACCCCCCACCCCAAGTCCTTTGTGGCTATCCACTGTGATTTTTAGGCATTAAAAGCATGTTTCATGTGTATTCAACCCTAAATAAAGTTGAATGAAACTTACAAAGTGAAAATTGCTGTCTTTTTAAATGGCCCATTTTCAAAGATAGTATTGAGTAAACATACCCTTGTGATAAAACACAGAATTTACACATACACTGAAAGTAATTTTGTTTTTTTTGAGAAAGATTAGCCCTGAGCTAACATCTGCTGCCAATCCTCCTCTTTTTGCTGAGGAAGACTGGCCCTGAGCTAACATCCGTACCCATCTTCCTCTACTTTATATGTGGGACGCCTGCCACAGCATGGCTTGCCAAGCTGTGCTGTGTCTGCACCCGGGATCCGAACCGGTGAACCCGGAGCCGCCGAAGTGGAACCTTTGCGCTGAACCACTGTGCCACCGGGCCGGCCCCTGAAGCTGCCTTTTAATCTCATACTTGAGAAAGATTTTTTTAGAATTATGAATCAACATAATCTTGGGTAATGGAACACAGATCTGAAATATATTTTTTACAACACTCATTTCTAAATTATTCTTAAGGTTGTGCTGTTTTTTGGTTGTGTAAGGTTGAATTTTTCTGTTGCCTTCATTTTCATCTTGTGGTTTGTCTATTTTAATAAATGACCTTACGTTAAAAAATCATAAAGAAATGTACAGCATCAATTTAGAAAGTGTTGCCTTTTCTGTCATTAAGCTCTGGTACAAATTGGCATAACATGTAAAGACCTATGGAACTAGAACTATTATTAAAGAAATACTAGATGATCATTAAAAAAGCAAGACAAAAGGAAAATCACGTGATCGTATCAATAGATGCAGAAAAAGCATTTGACAAAATTGAACACCCGTTCATGATTAAAAAAAAAATCTCTCAGTAAATTAAAAATATAGGAGAACATCCTCAACATGATAAAGAACAGCTACAAAAAATTTGCAGCTGACATCATATTTAATGGTGAGAACCCACTAAGCTCTCCCACTAAGATCAGAAACAAAGCAAGGGTGTCCCCTCTTACCTCATAGGGCTTTTCAACCTCTACTGAAAGTCCTAGATAATGCAATGTGAAAAGAAAAGGAAACAAAAGGCATACAGATTAGGAAAGAAGAAATAAAATTGTCTTAGTTGGAAGATGACATGACCGTCTATACAGAAAATTCAAAAGAATCAAGAAAAAACTCCTGGAATGAATAAACAATTATAACAGGGTTTCAGAATACAAGGTTAATACACGAAATTGCTTTCCTGTATACCAGTAATGAACACTGGAATTTGAAATTAAAAAGCACAATACCATTTGCATTGTCACCCCCAAAGGAAATACTTATGTCTAAATCTAACAAAATACGAACAAAATTATATGAAGAAAACTACAAAACTCTGATGAAAGAAATCAAAGAAGAGCTAAATAAATGAAGAAATATTCTATGTTCATGGATAGAAAGACTCAGTATTGTCAAGACGTTAGTTCTTCGCAACTTGATCTATAGATTCAGTGCAATCCCAATCAAAATACCACCAACTTATTTTGTGGACATTGATAAACTGATTCTAAAGTTTATGTGGAAAGGCAAAAAAACCCTGAATAGCCAATACAATGTTGAAAGAGAAGGACAAAGTAAGAGAACTGACACTATCCAACTTCAAGACTTACTATAAAGCTACAATAATCAAGACAGTGTGGTATTGGTAAAAGAATAGACAGATAGATCAATGGAACAGAATAGAGAGCCTAGAAATAGAGTCACATAAATATGGTCAACTGGGCTTTGACAAAGGAGGAAAGGCAATAGAATGGAGCAAAGATAATCTTTCCAACAAATGGTGCTGAAACAACTGGACATCCACATGCAAAAAAATGAATCTAGACCCAGACCTTACACCCTTTAACTCAAAATGGATTTAAGTGTAAGATATGAAACTATAAAGCTCCTAGAAGGTAACATAGGAGAAAATCTTGATGACCTTGGGTTTGGCAATGACTTTTTAGTAGCAACACAAAAGGCATGGATTCATGAAAAGAAAGATTGACCAGCTAGACTTCATTAAAATTTAAAACTTCTGCTCTGCAAAAGACACTGATAAGAAAACGAGAAGACAAGTCACAGACTGGAAAAAATATTTGCAAAAGGCGCATATGATAAAGGACTGCTAACCAATATACACAAAGAACACTTAAAACTCAGCAGTACAAAAACCAAGAAGCCAATTAAAAAATGGGCCAAAGACCTTAACACACATCTCACTAAAAAAGATATACAGATGGCAAATAAGCATGGGAAGATCATATGTCATCAGGGAAATGTAAATTAAAACAACAATGAAATTTTACTACACACCTATTAGAAAGGCCCAAATCCAGAACACTAACACCATTAAATGCTGGTAAGGATGCAAAACAATAGGAATCTCATTTATTTATCTATTTTATTTTTTTAAGATTTTATTTTTCCTTTTTCTCCCAAAGTCCCCTGGCACATAGTTGTGTATTTTCAGCTGTGGGTCCTTCTAGTTGTGGTATGTGGGGTGCTGCCTCAGTGTGGCTTGATGAGCGGTGCCATGTCCAAGCCCAGGATCCGAACCAGCTAAACCCTGGGCCACCCAAGCAGAGCACGCAAATTTAACCACTCGGCCATGGGGCCGACCCAGGAATACCATTTATTGCTGATGGGAATGCAAAATGGTACAGCTACTGTGGAAGACAGTTTGGTGGTTTCTTACAAAACTAAACATACTCTTACCATATGAACCTGCAATCACACTCCTTAGTATTTACTCAAGAGCATTCAAAACCTATGTGCACACAAAACCCTGCACGTGAATGTTTACAAGAGCTTTATTCATAATTGCCCAAACATGGAAGCATCAAAATGCCCTCCAGGAGTTGAATGGATACATAAACTATGGTACATTCAGACAATGGACTATTACTTAGCGCTAAAAAGAAATGAGCTATTGAGCCATGAGAAGACTTGGAGGAACCTTAAATGAATATTACTAAGTGAAAGAAAGCAATCTGAAAAGCCTACATACTGTATCGTTCCAACTATATGACATTCTTGAAAAGGCAAAACTATGGAGACAGTAAAAAGATCAGTGGTTGGCAGGGATTACAGGGGAGGAAGAGATTAATAGGTGGAGCACAGAGGACTTTTAGAGCAGGGAAACTACTCTCTGTGGTACTATGCGGTGGATACTACGACATTACACATTCATCCAAACCCATAGAATGAACAAATACCAAGAATGAATCCTGATGTAAACTATAGATTCTGGGGGATTACGAAGTGTCAATGTAAGTTCATCAGTTGTAACTATTGTACCACTCATTTGTTGGTGAGAGATGTTGATAACGGGGGAGGCCAAGCACGTGTCAGGGCAGGGGTATATGGGAAATCTCTATAGATTCTGTTCAACTTTGCTGTGAACCTAAAGCTGCTCTAAAAACATAGTCTATGTTAGGAAAACAACATATTGATCTTGAAATTTATTAATTTGGGCACCCAAATGGTAAAGTTTGAAAAAAAAGTTTCAGGGAGCTCCAAATGCAGCAACTTATTATTTCCATTCTTCATTCCATTCCCAGTAACAGGGTTATACCTCCACAGGCTTTGGCATGCCCTCCCCTTATGAGCAGGGTATATTTTCCTACCGCTTGACTCTGGGCTCAACCATGTCCCTTGCTTAGCCTATGGGATGTTAACAGACATGTGCTATTAGGTTTTGATCTCTTGTGTCTCTGCCATCACCACAGAGAAGCCTTCTCAGGATAGGAGTGGCCTTCTCAGCCTGAGCCCTAGAAAGAATACAAATGGAGCAGAACCGAGTCCAAACATCAGAGAGGATCCAAGCACTGTCAGACCCATAACTTGAATCTAAGCCACCCAGGGAAGCCCAGCCTAGACCAGCTGGTTGTCATCCAAACCCCAGACGCCTGAGCTAAATTAATACTTATAGTTGCATGCTGCTGAGACTTTGTGGTTGTTTGGCATACAGAATTATTGTGGCCACTGTTAACTGAGTTAATGAGGTAACTCTCTAGGCAACGTGCCTTTATGACCTCCTCCCTGCATGATCTCTGGTAGGCCTCTGCAGCCATCATTTTGACTTTGAGGAAAGAAGCTATGTGCTAGGATAAAGGAACAGAAGTCTAGAAGAAACTTGAGTCCTAGATGATCACAAGGCCACCATATAAGCCCTGGAACTACCTACTTCCTTCCCCCCCACCCCCCGCCCCCGAGCTTTATTGAGATATAGCTGACATATAGCGTTGTGTAAGTTTGAGGTGTACAATGTATTGATCTGATATACTTATATGTTGCAAAATTATTACGACGGTAGCATTAGCTCACACTTCCATCACATCGTTATTTCTTTTTTGTGGTGAGAATGTATGAGATCTACTCTCCACAACTCTCAAGTACGTAACACAGTATTGTTAACTATAATCACCATGGTGTATAGCAGATCCTCAGAACTTATTTGTCTTACAACTGGAAGTTTGTACCCTTTGACCAACATCTCCCTTCTTCCCCATCCCCCAGTTCCTGGTAACCACCATTCTATTCTCTATTTCTGTGAATTTGGTTTCTTTAGATTCCGCATGTAAGTGATATCAAAAAGTATTTGTCTTTCTCTGTCTGACTTACCTCATTTAGCATAATGCCAAGCATAATGTCCTCAAGGTCCATGCATGGTGTTGCAAATGGCAGGATTTCCCTCTTTCTCATGGCTGAATAATATTCCATTGTATGTGTGTGTGTGTATATATATATATATACACACATACACCACATCTTCTTTATCCATTCATCCATTCATGGACACTTAGGTTGTTTCCATATCTTGGCTGCTGTGAATAATGATGTAACAAACATAGGAGTTCAAATGTCTGTTCAAGATAAGACATTTTTATGTCTAAGCCGTTGTTATTTCAGGTGCTCTGGTACACGGAGTCAAACCTAATCCGTATGATACATAAATGATGTGTACGTTGGAAAATCCCACGGCTGATTTTCAGCCCTCATCTTTCTTCACCTATCAGCAGCATTTAGCACTGCCGATCATTCTCCTTGGAAGCTTCTCTTCGCTTGGTTCCTAGGGCCCTACTCTTTTGCAGGTCTTCTCTTCGCCCATTGGCTGCTCCTTCTCAGTTTCAATTGCTGGACAGCCCTCATCTTCCTTATTTCTAAATGTTGGTGGGGAGGGGGCAGTTTCTCAGGACTCACAGTTAGGAACCTTCTTTATCAACACTCAGTGTGTAGTTGATCTCATCTAATCTCACGGCTTTAAACACCACCTACAAGCTGCCAACTCCCAAACTTACTTTCCAGCCCTGACATCTCCACTCATCTTACCACCTGCTCGACATCTCTACTTGATTATCTCATAGGCATCTCAAATTTCACATGTCTAAAGCCCAACACTGCATTTCCCTCACTCTTCCCCATCTCAGTAAGAGGCAACTCTACGCTCCTATTTTGTCAGGCCAAAAACTCTTGGAGCATCCTTGTCTCCTCCTTTTATTCACAGCCCCATCCACCCATCAGCAAATTCTATTGACTACCCTCAGAATGTGTCCAGAATCCAACAGGTTATCACCACTTCTCCTATTTTCACTCTAGTTCAAACCATCAACCTGACCTATTGCAGTCGCTTGAACTGGTCTCCCTGCCTCAGCTGTTGCTCTAAAACAGAATATTCGCCACGTAGCATTCATTTAAAACACGTGAGATCTTGTCACTCCTCTACTCAAAATCCCCCAATTTCTTTCCACAGTACTCAAAATAAGAGCCAAAGTCCTCCCTACAGCCTTCAAGACCTGGATGATCTGGCTGCCAGCTGCCTCTCCAACTTCCTCTCCTTCCTCTCCTTCTGCTCCCTCCACTCCGCCACAGTGGCCTCATCAAACACACCCAGCCCACATCCAGCTCAAGACCTTCATACTTGCAGTTCTCTGCCTGGAACTCTCTTCCTTCCCAACAGTCACCTGATTTTTCCCTCCATTCAAACTTTTATCAAATTCACCTCCATAAAGAGGCTTCCCTCGACTACCTTATCCAAAATAGCATACTCCATTCTGTTGCTCTCTATCGTCTTAGTTTGCCTTTTCTTTCTTCTTTGTGTTATCGTTTTGTATATATCTGTTTGTCATCCATCTCTTCTATAGCTTTAAGCCCTATGACAACAAGAACTTGGTTTCGAATTTTTTGTTTGTTTTATTGTTATGGCTGTAACCCTATTGCCTGGAACAGTGCCTGGCACATAGTAGGGACTGAATAAATATGCACTGAGTAAAGGAATCTTTCGATCTCAAAAACAGAGCCTGAATACAATGGGCACTGAAAAAAGTGTCACATACATAAAGTTATGGAATCAAAGAGTATTGAGGGAATTGTGCCTCCTAAAAAGATAGGTTGAAGTCCTAACCCCACTACCCATGAATGTGACCTTATTTGGAAATAGGGCCTTTGCAGATGTAATCAAGTTAAGACAAGATCATATTAGATTAGGGTGGGCCAAATTCCAATGACTAGCATCCTTATAAGGAGAGAGAGATTTGGAGACACACAGACACACAGAGAGAAGAAGACCATGTGAAGACGGGCAGAGATTGGACTTATGCTGCTGCAACTCAAGGAATGCCAAGGATTGCTAGCTACCGCCAGAAGCTGGGACAGACACATGGGATGGCGTCTCCCTCCTTCTCAGGGAGCGTGGCTCTGCTGACACCTTGATTTTGCACGTCTGGCCTCTGGAGCTGTGAGAAAAAACATTTCTCTTGTTTTGAGTAACCCAGTTTGTGGTAGTTTCTTACTACTGGGAAACTCATACAAAGGATGAGAAGAGATAGGCCTTTCAAGCTGATTGAACGATCAGTTAATGGATCTAATTAAATGCCAGAATTAGAACTCGTGCTTCCTGATTCTCCAATTCAGTTTGCTTTCCTCTAGACCAGAACTTCTTAACTTTATTTTCATTATTAGCAACCTAAGGAGCCTTTTTATATTTTTTACCATCATCCTCCCAATGAAATTTTCATAACATAGTATATCTGTCTATACAGTGCAGCCCTTTGGAGGGTCACAGACCATGGTAATACGTAAGTTTTTACTGCCTCCCCCACCAAAGAATCAATTTTCATCCCGTAGGGGGAAGGTCACCCCCACTAATAATGTGTGAACTCACTAGATTGTAATTTAATCTGATAAAGGCAATAAATAAAACACTTATTTTTCTGTAATCTGAAAAAAACCTTTAGTTATGGTGCATGCATACATATTCCAGCTCTCCCTCTGGCCTTTGAGAGCCTTACAATTCTCCAGCCACTCTGAAGTCAAGTGAGGTCATATGATTTGCTTTAGGCGCTGAAATCTGAATGGAAGTGCCATGTGTCGCCTCCAAGCAGAAGCTTTAAGAGGGAGTGCATGCGTGTCCACCTCTCTTCTTCCTACGCCTGTAATTCTGGAATCACAGTGTGCACTGGAGGCTCTAGGAACCAGGATGCCTGGGTGACAGTGAGGGTGGAGCTTCCCTCACGGCTCACAGTGTACCATGTATGTGAGTTAAAAATAAGCTTCTGCGGTGAAAAGCCACTGAGATTTCGGGGTTGCTTGTTACTATGAAAAAACCTACCCCATCCTGACTAATACAGTATTGCATGGCAGAAAAAGTCAGACGCATAAAATTCACTCTTCTTCTAATTTTAATTTAACATAGTCCTCTCAAGGAAAAACTCCAATAAAGTTTTAAAACATAATTATAACTTCTGAGTTTGTGCTTAATATTTAACTTCTTACCAGTCTTCTTACATATTAAATTTTAAAACACTTGAAATAAAGGTTCATTGTTCTAGAACTCTTAGAAATTTAATTCAAACCTAGATTGACACGTGGGTAAATGTATGGGATGAACGGAGTCCTACCAGCACTCAATACTTTTCTACGCTTTTTACACTTTCATGTGCAAGGCATATGGTACTGGATCATGAACCTCATCACCAGTGAAAAATAAAATTATGTGTTTATCGGATCTGTGTGACCTTTTCCTCCAACAGTCTCAGGACGCTGAACTTTTAGCACATCTATTCCTTAAGTAGTTTTAACACACCAAGAGGATGAGAAGGTCAGACAATTACAAGCAGTCTGCTAGCCCATGTCAGTGGAATGCATTAGGTGTCAGTAGAGTTGCTATTTCAGATATTAACAAACAGGACGTCAGGCCACGATGTGGCTTGGGTGAGGCGAGAGGCATGCTGGGGAATATGCTGACGAACCCCCGGGAACTGGGCAGTGCAGCCGGCCTTCTTAGAGAGGACAGGAGAGGAAGCAGTAAAAAGCAGTGTTTTCAAAAGTAAAAATCCAGGATTTTTATCAGTAAAGATACCTGACATCGGATCCTTACTTGCGTTCAAATATTTCTTTTTCTTTTGTGAATTCAGCCATTTGTAAAAGTAGAAAACTCTTTTTTCCATTTGCCTTATTAGGCACTGTTGTTTGCCTTCTTTTACTGGACAGACTTTTGCAGAACTTTGTGAAGTGTTTTCTTTGTCTGATCTTCTAGAATAACCACTAGTACAATTTTTAGTGATAGAAATGGGTTCAGTCCAGAAAACAGAGCCACTGCAAGCGGTACAGAAGTAAAGGGATTTGATACGGGGACAGGGCTTACGCGTATGTGGAGGCGCTGATGCAGGGGCGCTCGGGGCGCTGCAGCGCGAAGATCAGAGAAAGAGTCCCCTAAGAACTTCAATTTGAAGAACTGAAACAGGGAGGGAAGCTGGAGTCGGCATGAAGCCCAACAAGCCATCGCCTCTGGCCGCTCTGTCCCTCTGAGAAGGAGAGCTTAGCTTTCTAAATCCCACGCAAGATCCCGTCCCCGGCGAAAATCAAACCCTGAACCATACGGAAAAGTTATTCTGGGAAACGTGGTGCCCAACCTTGGAAGCAAGAAGTGGTCCTTCTGAGAGGAGCAGAGAATCTAGTACAGTCCATGCACAATGAAAAGGGAACTCTATTTATTGAAAACAGAGTTTGTTTATTTTAACCAATAATTGGGGTGCAGGCTAGTGGAGGACACAAGTAGGAATTCAGTTTAGTACATTTTGCTTTTATTAAGAACAAAATATCAGCTGATGTATTTTTAATTTTTCCTGAAATGATTTTCATTAGATTTTAGATGTGTGTCGGCAACAAAGAAAAACCCTAATTTTAATGGTCAGGGCAGCTCCCTCGCCTTAGTGTCTTGGTGACTGAGACCAGACAATGGCAATGTTTTGAGTGATCTACCATGTAATAAGAAATTAATTAAAGCTGTCCTCTTCTTCTGGTTTTAAAACATAATTCAGATGTTTTCTAAAACATAATTCATGCTTCACATCTGAAGCATGAAAAATTCTGTGGCTTGTTATTTGCACTAAAATTGAAAACTGGCTTGCAAGACAAGTTTATAAAATGCATGTATCTGTAGAGAGAGAGACAAGATAATTGCCAAAATGGAGTTAAGAAAAAAGTAAAGGAAACCCGTAAGCTTTGATTAAAGATTCTGCAGTTATTTGCAATCTGAGGGTTTCCGGAAGACAGAAAAGAGTTCCTTTGTGGTTTAGAAAAGTCTGAGAGAAGAGAGGAGAGAGATAGAGAGAGAGCAAGGAAATGGGACATGAAGAATAGATGCATGGTTGGAGAGGAGGCTGCAAAGGTGCTACCAGAACAATCTAAGCTGTAAGTGAGACAGGACAGCAACCCCGTGACCGGGTCTGTGATAGAGCAGAACAGAAATATGATTTAGCTGGTTCTAGTAACAAGAACTAGCAAGAGACTTGCTTAACTGCGTAATTCCTTTTTTCCCTCTAATTCACTGTTGCGTATGTCTGTGTGGATAATAGTTGTTTAGTTTAATATCCAGCTTTTAGCCATTTTTTGTAGAGAAAACTATTCCTTGCACAAAAACCAATCTGCATTTTTGTGGCCAATTCCATATTCAGGAGCACCCTTTCCTGTTG
Source organism: Equus quagga (assembly GCF_021613505.1). NCBI lineage: Eukaryota > Metazoa > Chordata > Mammalia > Perissodactyla > Equidae > Equus > Equus quagga. The sequence continues at coordinate 117,952,032 of NC_060272.1, forward strand.
GATGGCGTGGAACTCTACCATCCCCAGGTGGCTACCCACAACTTCGCAGGTGAGAGAACGAGTAGAAGAAACTGTTCCTTTCAAGCACCAGATAGTACTGTGATTATGACCGTCTTTGACGTTCTAAGCCGCAATTTCCAGGACAAAATGTGTTTCAGACTTTGAACTGTTGGATAAGTTCTGAAAAAATAATTACTGACAGTTTCTTCCAAGAGTTGCTCTAAAAAACTCAAAAGTTGATTCATTATAGCTACAGCTTTTCAAAAGTTTTATTTTCCCCTTTAAAATTCCTGGCAGTATTGAGTAACCTGACTCTAACTCTATCTGCGTTATCTTTATCAGATGGGGTCATAGGATCACGACCTGTGAGCTGAAGGAGGAATTAGCAACAATGTGTTCACCGTGAGACACCTCCCCCTCTTCAGTGCATTTTCTACTATATTTTCCCGTGCTATGGTCTCTGTTCCAGTCTCCTATGGCATAGAAGAAGAATATCTCCTAGGGACTTTGTAAGGATTAAAGGAGGTAATACAAGAAAATGACTATTATAGTGCCTTCCATACAGTAAATGCCATTTAAATGTTGGCTTCCCTCCATACGTGCAATTTAGGTGATAGTAACAGGGGTGACTGCCGTTTGTTGAGCTATGGACTGGGTATGGGTACTAACTGGTTCCGTTCCTAAAACAGCCCTATAAGGAAAATGAGGCTCAGACACTAACTTGCCCAATATCCCACGGCCAATATCTGGTTGAGCTGGATATTCAATCTCCTGACGTTCAGACCTTTTACAGTATGCCATCTTGACCTTGATTCTTCAAACCAGATATGAAATCCCATTATATCTCGTGCAGCCTTTAAATCACTTGGAGGGCTGGACTTCTCCTACGGGAGAAGAATTCCTGTGGTTTTAGCACATTTAGTAGTTGAAACTACAGTACAACACTGCCAAGCCCTAAAGCTTAAGGCTGACTCAGAAAGGCAACCTTGGCAGGCACACAACTGAAAGCGGGCCCGCCTTTCTCCTAAGTCTCGGGGATGCTGAGGCCATCTAGTCTTTTGTATGACACACATGAGAACAAACAAATAAAAAAAATATTTTTTAAATTGCTCTTATTCTAATACTTGATGCACAAACTCATATCCAGCTTGCTCTTGTCCAACTTGACTTTCCTTTCTCTGCATGGCCACCACTGACAAAATCCTCTTGATTCCTGTCCATTTCTCCAAGTCCCGTTAAATTCTGGTCCCATCTTCCAAGGTCTTATCTCTTTTCAGTAGGCACTTTCTTCTAAATTGCTGTGCATTTTTTGGTAGCTCAGTTTCCAGAATCATTGAGTAAAGGTACTAATGCACCCCTGGATGTCTGGATGAGTTGGAAACCTAGAATGCAGATACGTAGAATCTCTTAAGTGGGCCCCAACTTTACGGTCCCAAGAACACCTTTATGACTAATCTAGAAACTCTAATATCTAGAGACCCCTTCATCTAAAAAACTTTGTAACCATAGGATTGGTCCTAAAACTTGAAGAGGAGTTTTCGGTGACTCCTGATGGAATTATACACATGTATTTCTTTAGAGAGCCTTAGTAAGTGAAAATCAATTTGAATATAATTCTACCTTGATTTTTCACAATGGAGAAATGAATTTGAAGATTACCTTATGGATTGTTCATTTTCTTTGTTTAGCAGTAGCGTGTGCTGTCTGAATTTTTGGTCTCATACAATCTTTCTTTTTTTTTTTTTTTTTTGGCATTTGCTTAGTATCTCTGAGATTTCCAGACATTTTACACTTATATCTCAGGAACTGGAAAATCTGGCATCATGTTTATCTCTTAAGAGGGATCCCATGAAGAAGCTCGGGCCCATGACAGTGAGAGGAAGCTATTAAAGCTTGCATTCAGGAGCACCCGTCAATTGAACACGTTCCTCCACTACAGGGTTGACCCCCATGGGTCTGGAGAAACTTCTTTGGTCAAAGAACATTACAAATAGTTTCCGCTAATAAGTCCTTCGCTTTTCCTCTTGAAAAGATCCCTTTACTCTTATTTCAAGTTGTGAATTCTTTCCTAAAATGAGAAAAGTTCAAGAAGTGGTTATTTGTAAATGAACTTTCTGTATATGACTCATACCGGTGAATAGCGCCTTGACATTTGTATTAGTCAGCATTCTCCAGAGAAACAGAACCAATAGGATATGTGTTTTGTACATACATATGTGTGTGCATATATATGTGTGTATATATATATCTATATATATATACACACATACATATGATTTATGTATAATCATATATAAATATTTATATGATTTATTATGAGACCAAGAGATTTATTTATTTATTATAAGGAACTGGCTTGCATGATTATGGAGGTTGAGAATTCCCAGGAGAGCCAATGATGTGGTTTCAGTCTGAAAGCTGGCAGGCAGAAGACCCAAGAAGAGCTCACATTTCAGCCTGAGTCCGAGTCAGAGGGCAGGAGAAGACTGATGTTCTGGCTCAAGGCAGTCAGGCAGGCAGCTTCTCTCTTATTTAGCCTTTTTCTTCTACTCAGTCTTCCACTGATTGGATGAGGCCCACGCACATCAGGGAGGACAGCCTGCTTTACTCAGTCTACCATTCAAATGTTAGTCTCACCCAGAAACACCCTCGAAGACACATTCAGAAGAATGTTTGAGCAAATGGTGGGCACCCTGTGGCCCAGTCAAGTTGGGAAATAAAATTAACCATCACAATATTCCATTACTGATAACATTTAATCAGATTAAACTCTCATTCTCAGCTTCATTAATGCTCTTAAAAATATAGCTATTTGGTATCAATTTTAAAACCCTGCTCTTTGTTGATTATAATTCAGTATCTATCTCAAAACAAACTTGACTGGGCGCTTTAGGCATGCTTTTAAGAATAAAACCTTGGCTGGTGTATGTGTATATATATATATATATATATATATATAGGGTGTATATATATTTTTTTTTCTTCAAGTTTTGGGCCCCAGACATTTAAAAGATTTTAAGTTTTAAAAGAGAAAAGCAGCCCTCGGCATCTGGGAGCTGGTTTGATGTGTCTGCTAGGCTTTGTTGTTGCTAGGAGCCAGCCTTGGTATTTTCCTATTAAACATAAACAATTTCACAGAATATCAAAATCAGACAAGACCACTCTATAACCGTCATGGATCAAAACAAAAACAGGACCAAACATAGACAAAAACGTGAACATTGTCTAAACCATACAAAGCTCCAAAACATCCCCTGTCCTGGCTAACGTGAGTGATGGCTGCTTTCTGTACAAATCAGGGATTAAACCTCACTCTGGTCCTCCCTCTTTCCGGATAAGACTTACTGAGATGCTCAGCCACAGAATTACCCTCATTTCCTGACAGCATCCAATCCAGAGTAAAGCCTCACTTCCTTAAACTTTCCCCTAACTCTCTAAGCTCTTCCTGACACTGGCTACTAAGTTGCCCATGCTTCCTCGTGGTGTGCTTTCTCCTTCGCTGCAGCGACTAATAATCCACTTATTCAACTACAGATGTGCTCCTGGTGGTTCTTGATTGAAGGGCATTAACAGAAATGCAGCTTTGCTGAGATTCAGCTGAAGCCCACCCTGCCTTGCACCCGGACCGTCAAACCAGTAATAGTGTGCACCTTTGAGACCCCTCTTCTCTACCTGTTCTCTCCCTGCCCTTGCCTGAGAAAGTCACACTGAACGGAGCTCTGATATTTCATTAAAGACTTTCAGTCTTGGGCTTATTTTGTGTTCCTAGGATTAAAATTCCTTGAGATTTTTTGTGGTTGTGTGACTGAATTTTTATTTTTCCTTGGTGGAATTATTTTCTAACTTTGTAACACATGACCCTATGTCCTGTCTGCTAGTCTTGAGTGTCTGTCCACTTGTCTTGGGTATCTTGAGTGTTGTTTGTCTACAAAAGGAAGTCTATAAGTACAGGATGGACTTAGGTCTGGCAACTCGAACTCCTTGAACCAACTCTGGGGACTGAGGAGTTCAGAAGGTCTCCTAGGACCTGCGTTTATTGGACAAACTTTGCCTGGGGTCACCAGATCAACACCTGATAAGGACTTCTTCCTTGGTCTTTGTGTTCTTGAGAATGGCTTCTTTTAGTTTCATCTGCCCATTTTCAGGACACTTTGTCTAGTCTCTGAGTAGTGACTATAGTGACTATTGGCCTTTGGCCAGGTTCCAGAGACAAAGTTACATGTGCATCATCCTTATAGACCAGACCATTCAGTTCTCATGGAATCATCTCAATCTAAAACAGTATTTCATGGGGCCTGCTCGGTGGCACAGAGGTTATGTGTGCACGTTCCGATTCGGTGGCCTGGGATTCGCCGGTTCAAATCCCAGGTGTGGACATGGCACTGTTTGTCAAGCCATGCTGTGGTAGGCATCCCATATATAAAGTAGAGGAAGATGGGCACAGATGTTAGCTCAGGGCCAGTCTTCCTCAGCAAAAAGAGGAGGATTGGCAGCAAATGTTAGCTCAGGGCTAATCTTCCTCACAAAAAAAATAATAAAATAACATAAATTAAAAAATAAAAGAAATTTAAAACAGCACTTCTTCCAGCCAAAATCTGCTGCCTTCATCATGTTTTCTCACCATAATGTTAACTTGTACCCTGGTCTCCTCACTGGCAAAATTTCAGCAGGGACAATTTGGAATTGCAGTGGTCATTTTGGGGAGCTTCTGACATGAATATGATTGTTCATTTGAGACCTACCTTTGGACAAAAAGAAAAGAAGACTTCATGAGGAAATTGTCTTGCGTGTCTAAAAGAGATCATTTTATTTAACATAAGAGTTATCCTCTTTGTTTCTGTACTTCAAGGATTAATCAATGATGATATTTTAATTGTATGACTTGATATAATTGTCAAGGGCCCAAGTTTTGGAATAAACAGCCTCATGTCACTTTCTGTTTGTTCTATTTTCTTTCTTTTCCCCTTGCCTGTAAAGTTTAAAAATTGGTCAAAAAATTATTTTTCTAAAATTTTCAAAAAACTGACCAAAAAAAGTAATTTTTCACGCACTATGGGAATATCTAGCACAGGTAAACAGGAAGTATTTTCCGAAAGAAAGGAAAAGTTATTGAATTGTATTTTTTATGGTACTAGGAAGTATCTTTACATAATAACCTTTGTTTTTATAGCTGTGAGATAGTAAGAAAAGGTTTTAATTTCAAAATAAAAGAGGAATTTTAGAACACGATCAGACTCTTTAAAAATTAATGTACCATATAGAAATAAATGTTAGCAAAATATTTTGATGTGTTCAAGTCCAGGATTAAATTTCTCATAATTCAAATTTTCTGACATTTGTTTTAGGGTTAAATAAACTACCAGTGTTTCCATAGCTTGTGTAAAATTAAAAATTAAGTATGTACATATATAATAATTATATTCAATTAAGTGGAATTATAATAATAAATATCTTTTTTAAGGTTTAATTTTATGAAAGTTTACAATGCTCCAAATAAAAAACTGTAATATTAGCTAAATTGTAATTTCCAGATCATAGAGAAATTATTAAGTTTATTGAATATCTGAATAGTTCCTATATAAATTTTTTAAAAGATACAAAACGCTAGTTACTACACATAATTTAATCCATATTTCTTAAAATGGCAATAGATTAACAAAATATACAAATATCTTTGGATAATTTTATATATATATCATTCATCTTTATATGTATTTTTTTGCCTCCTCAAAATAGTCCAAATGATATTATTTATAGATCAATAAAGGATGATAAGAATAATTATATTTGTCCAAAATTCTCCATATTTTAATTAAGTAATTGTTATTAGGGACTTTATCAGACCTAGTATGCAAAAACTGACAAAATATAAAGAGAGTTTACCTTTTCTGGAGAAACTCATGTAAGTTAAATATGCTAACATAAATATCTCTCAATTATTGACTACTTTCGGGTTAAAAGAAATATACTCATGCTTAGGCACAAAGACTGACACAATAATTATGCACCAGAAGATTTTTCCAGAATTCTAGATTCACAAACATTTTCTCCCTTTCGTTCCTAGAAGGTTTGGATATTCTCTAGGAATCCTGACTTGTGGGAATCATTGGAGACCTATTGCTTCTTTCAGTCTTTCATTAGCTCCCGTGGCCGAGTCATATGCACCTTCTCCAAGAGTTATAATAGTAATGGTAAGACATGCAAAAACTTCAGTTTATTTCTAGAGTCTCCGCTAACCTTAACGCGTCTCATGCTTTAAAACTGTTCCACTGACAAGAACGCGCGCCCTTTTTCAGCTAGTCACTGAACCTCTCATGAAATGATACTGCTTTCCCCTCCACACATCACTGCCCATTGTCCAGCCACCCTGCTTAATTTACCTGAAGGAGGAAAAACCCCATGGTTGTTACCTGTGTCAGCAAACCGCCCGTACCCTACACAGCCCTTCTGGAGACTCCCCTTACATAACCTGGATTTAATTATGTTTGTTAATGGTTCATACTCAAAAAGAAAAGCTAAACATTTCCAAGCAGACTATCCTATCAAAGACTTAAATTTATTCCCAAAATATAAGCTGTCATTGTACTCCAGTTGATAAAGTTGCTTCACACAGAAGTACACATTAACATTTTTTATATTACCATATACGTATACCAGAACTGAAATATTAAGTAAATGGATGGCCGAAGGTGGGAGCCAGGTTTCTTCCTGCTGGAGTGGGAATTCACAGATAAGCCAGGGGAGGAGGTTAGAACGATCCATGTGGCAATGAATCATTGGAGTTGGAGACATCAGTATGAACTATGTTTAACTTAATATAGAAACAGATGGTTACATCAGAAATACAGAAATACGTGGATGGTAGACACACATATGCTTCCTTGCTCTGTTAGCTCAGAGAACCCAGAAACAATGGGACCCCAGCAGCAATGAGCATACCTAGCACCCAAACTTTGGTTTCTAATAAAAGGAACTTGGGCTCCTTGGAGAAATGGCTGATTCTAGAAGTGGGGCAGGAAATATACAAGATGAGCCTGAAGCATCTTGTTGTGCCAGGAGGTAAGGAAGTGCTCAAAAAAAAAAAAAAAAAAAAACCCGACATGGATGGGGTTTGTCAAAGAGACTAGGGGCCAACTGGAAGAGTTCCCAATGGCCAAATCTAGAACAATTTGATCAACAAAATAAATAGAGTAGTATTGGATTATAACCCAAAGTATAAAGTAAATATCCGTAAGTCCATACTGACACAAATAAGTGATTGAATAAATAAATAAATGGAGAAAAAAGACAAATCTCCTGTGCAGAAGAATTCCAAATACTTTATGCAGCTACTCCGCCCTCGAGGGTGGGGGCATGAATCCCTACTCTTTGTGTGTGGGTTGTGCATGGACTTCTTTCCAAAGAGGACAGTATGGAAGTGGGGGTGGGTGGGGTGGGAATAGTAGCTTTACAGCAGAGAAGCTTGCCAAATACTACCTCAGTGAGCAAGGTCAATATCAACAGTGATAGATCCTGTTGATAGTACCCTTGATATGATGGGATGAAATGGCACTTTACCTCTGCGCTTTTCTTCTCCTAAACCTTATCATCCCCATTTAATCATGAATTAAACATTAAATATTCCAGGGGCATCCTATAAAATACTTGACCAGTACTTCTCAAAACTGTCAAGGTCATCAAAAACTAGGCAAGTCTGAGAAACCGTCACACCCCAGAGCAGCCTGAGGAGACATGAGAGCTAAGTGTAATGCGGGGTCTGTATGAGGTCCCGGGAACAAAAAGACATTAGGTAAAAACCAAGGAACTATGAATAAACTATGGACTTCAGTTAATACAAATGCGTCAATACTGGTTCATAACAAATGCACCACACAAATGTGAGCACCCAATCCAGAGCAAAGCCCCACTTCCTTACACCCTAAATCCCGTAGTAAGTCCTTTCTGACATGCTGAGCGCCCCATTGCGCATGCTCTGCATCACGGCAACACGTAATAACCCAACTTGTTCCCCTCCACCTGTGCTCCTGGCGGTCTCTGGGTGGAAGGCATCGGCAAACCACGATTCGGTCAGACAATGATGCTGTTAACACGCTGGCAGTGGCAAGCTTCAGATTCACGTTTTCTGATGGTAATTCACATTATTTATTTATTGCAGTTTTCAAAAAAAATTCTCATCCAAACAATCAATCTCTTTTTATATGGGATAGATGCCCCCAAAAAGACTGAGCACTTCTCTAATTGACCTCAAGATGGCAGGCTTGAATAAAAGATATTCCCACTTTAAAATTCTGGGCTCTTCAAAAGTTCTCTTTGAAGGTGAAATTACAAATGGTCTTTTTCTCACTCTGTATAAGCGTTTTAAAAATTCCACCTAGGTCTCTACCTAAAAATATCTTCATTTTCTTTATTGTTTCTTCAAAGCCTATGAGATTTTATTCCAGCTTTCTCTTAGGATACCAAAGCCAGTCATGAGAAGCTGGAAGCCTCTAAAACGGAGATAAATGGAAAAAGAGGTAGATTTGGCAAACATTGTACTGGGATGTGATCAGGAGTATGCATTCCCACACCGCCCTATAAGAATGTTAAATTATTATCGGTAATACTTTAATTACAAGAAGCCTCAGAATATTAGCTCTAAGTTATTATTGTGCATCTATGATAATTTTATACTTGAGTTTTGGCATACCAGTATGCCACTGAAAAAGCTCCAGCCAGTGATTTTGTAACATTATAATGTCAAAAATTCTACCAAAATAAGTAAAATAATGTTTTGATTCAAGGTGGTCTTTAAAAAATATACTTCCATTCTCCTAATTTTACTAGAAAAGACAGCATAGCATGGTAGTTAAGCACATAGGTTTTAGAGCCAGACAAACTCAAGTTCAGATCTAATTACGCCTCTTACTGGCTGTGTAACCATGGGCACGTTACTTAACCACTCTGAACCTCATCTGTAAAATGGGGATAATGATATCACTGACAGGATTGATGTACGGGTCAAATCAGATCATGAATGGAAAGCACTTAGCAAAACTCAATAAATGACAGGCATTATTATTATTTTGAGGGAAGGATGAGGTGTGAAGTGTCACATAACATGCTATGGATTGTGAGTTACAACTCCAAAAAAGATGAAGACAAATATACTGATTTTTGAAAAGTCTATGAACTTCCACGAGTGGTCAGAAGACCCAACTTTTAGCAATGATTCTCCTAAGGATTTGCTGTGAAATTTGAAGCTAATTATGACTCAGTTTCCTGATTCATTCTCACAACATATCTGTGACCATGAATGTGGATCAAAGATCCGTAGGCTTTTCCCGAATGTTGTGTTCTACATAAGACTCCTCAGACCCTTAGACAATTCTGAGGCCAGGATGAGGGTGAGGTTACAGGAAACCCCAATAATAAGCCTGATTAAAATCCCCACCAACATAACAGCATAGGGGCTCATAAAAGATTAAACATAACTTGGAACAAATGTAATGGTTATACATCTAAGGACTGCAAATTCCCACTCATCCCTACACACGAATGCAGATTTCTTTCATATCCATTCTGCAGCCTTGCGGGCTTTCAAGGAGTAAAGGACATCGATTTGCTCAGTGTGTGTGGTGACTCGGCAGGGATGACGGGACGTGTGCAGAAAAGCGAGCTCCTTCTCAACCTCACCTGGACCTTTGGGGAGCACCTGGTGACAAAAAGTTAACATAAGGGTCACAGGAATCTAAGGAAGTTCCCAGGTCTCGTTTAGATCCGTCTGTTATCTTTATCTGAAGTAGATGCTCTTGGTGAATGCAGTGCACGCCCTCAGATCTACCAGAGATGCTAACTGGTCACTGATTGATGGGCTGGCAGTTAACCGTCTCTGTCAACTCCCAGGGCAGAAAATGCTAAGAAACAGCCAAGAGCCATGGAGCCGGTGGAGCAGGACAATTTGTCATAGAAAGTTGCCTGAGTGGTTAGGGGAATTAGGGATATTTTCTCTCTTTCAAATATTACCAATTTTGGAGTACTGTAACAGAGTTTAATGTTCAAAGCAACCCCTTGACTCACCCAGGCTTGGTGAGTCACCAAGTCATCCCCTCCTCACTGCCAGCCTTCTTTTGTTCTATTTTTTGTTCTCTTGATTTGTAGGCTAAGTAGTCTGAATACTAAATTTTCAACCCAGGAAGACAGTGAGAATTCAGCGAACATTGAACAAAGCAAACCGTCTTCATCAAAATTAAAAGTCAGGAAGCCACCACCAGTGTTCTATCCAAATAAAACACAAGTGTCAATAATGGCAGTGGACACTGGGGGGCAGTAAGACACAGCATATGCAACCATGTTTTTCTTCAAACTGTTATTAATCAAATTAAATTCATCAAATAATGGTTTTCTAAGTCTCCACTCTGAAAAAGAATTTCCCCAATAGTTTGTGTTGTTTAAGAGATATTAAACAGAGATATGTGGTCCAAAACGTTGTTCATTTGGACCTTAATCAGAAGATCTGGTTCAGCTTGTGAATTCAGTCATCATCTTGATAATTGATGGGATTTTGCAAATCAAATTGTTCGCCTTTTTACTTCTTAGACTCAAAATTAGTACAAACTATTTTTTTAATTGGCTTGTACCATTTTGTCTCATTTTCACGGTAGAATCACTAAAAAAGTGTCTTTAGTTGCTTAGATCCATGTTTACAAGTCAGACCATCGATCGTAGTTTAAGAGGAGTCAGACTGGACCTGAGCTTCCTTGGCTGTCGTCATGGCCATGACTACAGGGTACTTGAGGGGGTGGAGCGCAGGGGGCAGGAGGATGGGGCTTCTGTTTGAAGACTGTCTTAGAGCTGTGGTCACCTTGAGACGGGCAGGAAAGGCAGCGTGGAGAGGAGCGGCGAAGAGACCTGGAACCACCTGTGGTTTGGGCACAGATGGAGAGCTGAACACGCCCAGAGCTCGCCTTCCTCCGGGCTTGGACAGGGTGGAAGGTCCAGCTGAGCCCCTGTGCAGAGCTGGCTCTGGCAAGACAGACAATGGCATCCATCTTCTGGCTTTCCCATCACTGCAAAGCCCTGGAGTTTTTTCAGATTTTCTCAAGTGCCATGGCCACCTTCACCCAAGCTCCTGGCTTAGTTCTTTTGCTAAGAGCTAGGACTTGGGGCAGGGAAGATGACTAAAAATCAACCAGAAACGGGGGAATACCAAAGCCTCAAACCTTTGGAAAGCTCCTAGCCATACTTTTACAGAACACAGAAGAGAAAGAAATCCTCCAGGATCTAAGATAATGTTCGGAAATAACTATAAACTGTAATTTTATCCTGGAAAATATCTATTGTTTTGTTGATTGCATATGGCGCTTACTGGAGGTCAAGCACTGTTCACAATTCATGTAATCTTTGTAATGACTTCATTGGGTAAGGGACCACAATTATTCCCATTTTAGATGGAGACTCGGGGTACAGAAATGTTACATGACTCAGCCAAGACACATTATACGTTAAGTATCAGAGTTGGGATTCGAACCCACACAGTCTGGGACCAGAGGCTATCCTCTTTAACCTTTATGCTATAATACTCTCAAAATGACAAATGCAGTTTCCTTCTGTAAATGAAAGAGAACTCTTATTTTGAATTTCAGTCAACTGGATTTGCAGTTTAATCATTCGAATGCATACATTATCAGAACAAAAATGCTGTTTTACAGCGAATTACTCAACTCTTATTTGAAATTTATTATAGGATTTTTGTCTTTACTTGTTTTAATTCCACTCCCTGGTTACAGAAACTTTTTTTAAAAAACGTTTTACATGCCTCTATTAGAAATCGAACATTTTTAGAAAAGAATCAAATTTTCGTGATTACCTTTTTAGCATTTGGAATATTTAGCATAGGGTCTAAACCAGGAGAAGTTATTCAAGAAATGTTTATTAACTGCTGCAATATTATTCAATGTTATCTTGCTTCGATAAATATTCATTATGAGTGAAAGGTACATCTATCAGAGATACTTACTGTACTATGTATATATCATAATAGGAAAATAAAGTCTATGAATTTTCTAAAATATGGAAAAATTTATAAGCTAAAATGTATCTTAATCATTAATGTATTTTTAAAAATCATTGACAATTCCTTAAGTTAGTATAACTAAGAAAAAATGGAGAAGTAGTGAAATTGTCAAAATGATAAATTCAGGATTCTTAAGGGAAGGGAGCTAGGCAATATGTTAGGCACCTTCATAATTACCTTATTTTAGCCTTCCAGAAATTCTAAGAGGCTATTTTGTTATTCCCATTTCACAGATGAGAAAACTGAGGGTTAGGGAAGTTGGGTAAATTTTCCAACTAGTCAGGATTTGAATATGTCTCGTTCCAAACACCACACATTATCTCAATCCAAAATGCATTCTACAGTAACAGAACTTGTGTGTGGTGGTTTATTTTCTCACATAAAAGGCAGTCTGGAGGCACCTGGCCGCTGGCATTGGTCCAGTGGATCAGTGCTGTTGGGGGCAGCAGTGCTGTGATTGTCCTGGCTGATTCCTCGTGGCTGCAAGACTCAAACGAGGAAGGGGGAGTGGGAAGTAGGCAGCACTTGCACCCCAAATCCAAAAGCTTTTCTAGGAATCCTGTGGCCAACTTCTATTCACATGCCATCGGCCAGCACAAGGGAGGAGGATGGTAAGAGTTGGAGAAGCCAGAGAACAGTGTCTACACAATCATGTTGTGTTATTTGATAGTAGATTCCTGTCCAGCCCCCTCAGTAGAGTCGTGGGGGTTAGCAGCCGCTCAGAGCTCATCTCCAGGGGTAAGTGCCGGGTCAGAACAACTGAGTTGTCAAGTGCATTGGGCTACGTGGTTGCCCTTGTTCCCGCCAACACCACCTTGTCCTGGTGTCTCTGAGAGGACATGCAGGTAAATGCTGCCGCCACCTTTCACGTGCTTCCTAACAAGTCCCCTGTCTGCAGCGCAACACCATAAGGCTGTGGGCACTGAGCTCTTCCTTTTTCTGATTGTTGGTTTTCAGGTGGCCGTTGAACGAACATCAGACAAGGAGTCAGAAGACTTGCATTCAGTCCAGCTTTGTGCCCCCCACCCCTACCCCGCCCCGAGAGACTTGGACTAATTCCCTTACGCCCGATGAGACTTTATTTTTTCATCTGTACAGGGTGGTGGTAATTTTCTTGTGTATTCGTCAAGCTTGCAGAACATCCCGGTAAACACTCTGAAATCCCTACGATCTTATATAGAATAAGAAGCTGTTACTATTACTAGGTGCCAAGAAACCCTCTGGATCCAAGGACTGCTGTGACCCTCTGGGACATGAGGCTGTAAGATCCCACAGGGCAGAGCTGTGTTGTTGGCTCAGTCTCCCCAGAACTAGCACTATATTGCGCTTAGAAGGAACTCAGTAAATGTTTATTCCATGAGTGGCTGAGCAGGTGAACGATGGGATGTGTGGAAGAGTGAAAGACGCATCATCCTACAACAACCCAATTCTGGCCTTTCGCTCTGCCTTTGCTCTTCCACGTCACCCTGCCTGCTGGAGGTCATTGCCTGGATGTCCAGAAGCACCTCAAAACTCGATCCTACCCCCAAGGTGTGGTAGCTGTCATCTCTGCACAGAACTGTGAGCACTTCCTATTCCTGCTAACAACATCCCTCTCCTTCAGCCCCTGGGCGTGCAAATCCAGATTTATATTTTTCTCTTTATTTCCCCTCGTTCTCAACAGCCTATCATTTGAAATGTCTTTGAACCTGTTTCTGTGATATTCAGGCATGAGGCAAACCTCAACCACCGCACAGTTTTGCAAAGAGCTGCTCTTGATTATGAGACTTGATCTGCGTTCAGGAAGTACTGACAACGGGCAGGGCCGGCGGCCTTATCGCTGCTCCTGGGAGGGTGGAGTCAGGATCTTGCTCTGAGGCAGGGCTTGGGCTGCATGTTCTCCCACAGTTCCCTCTTATCTTAGATGCTCCTGCCTACGTGGCTTTGGTGTTTTACAAGCAAGCATTGCCGGCAGCAGACTTGAGAGTTTATATTTTCTGAACGAAACAGCTGGTGGGTTAGACGATGATAGTGCGTGTTCAAATAAAGCACCAAAAATTATGCCCTCGGGTTGGATGGGAGATTCCTTTTCGCTTTCGCAATGTTTGTTTCTGTATAGTCACTTTTAAGACAAGATTTTAAGATACAGTTCACATACCATTCAATTCACCCATTTAAAATGTACAGTTCAGTGGCTGTTAGTGTAGTCAGTTACGCAGCCATCAGCGCAATCAGTTTTAGAACATTGAAATCACCCCCCTCCAAAAACAGCCCTTACCCATTAGCAGTCACTCACCTTCCTTCCTCCTTCTCTCCCTGTCCTCTCCCCCCACCACCCTACGAAACCACTAAGCTACTTTCCATCTCTATAGATTTGTCTACTCTGGACATTTAATACAAATGGAATCGTATATTATGTGGTCCTTTGTGACTGGCCTCTTCTACTCGGCATAACGTTTTCAAGCTTCTTCCATGTTGCAGCATGTATTAGTAATTCGTTCATTTTCATTGCTGAATAATATTCCATCGGATAGACGTATGGTATTTTATTTATCCACTCATCAGTTGGTGGATATTTGGGTTGTTTCTATTTTGGGGCCATTATGAATAATGCTGCTGTGAACATTTGTATACAAGTTTTATGTGGATGTATGTTTTCATTTCTCTTGGGTAGACACCTAAGAGTAGAATTGCTGTGTCATATGATAATTCTACACTTAAACTTTTGATGAACTGCCAGACTGTTTTCCAAAGTGGATGTCCCATTGTAAAGTCACTTTAGCTTGGTGGCATTATTAGCATCATAACAGAGATGGGCGTTTAAAGTGGGAGTGCTAAGAGGCTTGAGATTTAGACGTGTCAAAAGAAACACAACTTTATTTTATTTTTAAGTATTGTGCATCTGTGCATTTAGAACTTGTGTCCATCAGAAAATCTTGCAGGAGACAGGATCGCATTGTGTTTGTCCATGGCCAGAGGTGAGATGCTGGGTTAAACATCCTTGCATTTAAAGTCACCTTCACCGGAATGTGGTCTTGAGCCAGCATCTTTCTCTGCACGCACACACACAGACACACACACACACACACACACACACACACACACACACACTCCACCGTGCTCCTTGTTAGGAGATCCAGGGACAGCTAGCCTCGGTCCTTCTGTATTATTCCAGCCCTGGAGCCAATGCTCAGCACAATCTCGTGTGCACGGATTTTTTCCATAGTGGGCTGTGGAAGAAAATTATGTCATGGAGACAACATCTTGACCTCTCCACAGAATGAGAGACAGAGAGAGGGAGAGAGCAGGCTGTAGTATGCCAGGAACAGGGCATTACTCCCAAGGCAGTTAAAGTGGGAAGAGAAGAAAAATCTATTTTCGTGACTTTAAGAGTCTAAAGTGTATGTTCCATAACTCTGAATGCATAATCTATAAATGCCATACTCTGGGTTTAATTATGTTGGCTTACTTTCACAACTGAAAAAACCAAAATGGAAAGAAAAGAAAGAAAAAGACCTCATGGTCCATTTGAGCTTAACCTTTATTTAGACTCCATATATCTCGCCTCTGGGGATGCTGAAATTAGATGAATTTCTTATTTTAGCAAAGAGGAGATGAAGCGTTTCGCTAACAGATCTGCATGTCTCCTTAAAACCGTATTGCCGTCACTCCCTGTTTCTTCTTATCAAGAGTTGGGATTCAATGGACATAGTTTTAGGAAATTGATAATAACAATAAGTTTTTGAACCTACAGAATGCTAGAAGTAGAGACGAGGCAGCTAGGGAAATGGAAGCCCACAGAAATTAAACATGTTGCCCAAAGTCTCCTGGTCAGCAGTGGCCCTGGATGCACGCCGAAAGCCTTTGACTGTCAGTCCAGTGCTCCCCTCATGTACCACAGTGCCTTCCACTGCTCTGATGCCGTGACCCTGACCGTGGATGGGGGTCAGCAAGGAAGAGCCTTCTATCCAAGGTGGGCACAAGCTCCCTTCCCCCAGCGCTGATGTTACAGTTCTAGGAATGTCAGGCTCTCGTACTGACCCTTCAACTTTGGGGGCTGCTACTGGCACAGACAATGCCTTTGTGTGAATTAGAAAAATTCATCGTTCCTCAGGGTGGGTGAAGCCCTGTGCCAGCGATTGAGAGGGGTACACAGGTTCTATCTCAGCCCCACTGTGCCTCTGCCTAGGAGCTCTTGTGCAGTCCCCAACCAACACAACCACACAGGGTGATCCCATTAATCTTCAAAGAAGCTTACTTTCATCATCTGTAAAATGAGGACAACATCAATAGTAAGACTGTTCTAGTAAGGATCTGTGATGACTGGGCGAAACTCTGTTCGTGAATGTGCTTCATAAATCAGAAAGGATCACCACAGGATAATTATGAATACTTGTGCATGTGTGTGCACGTGTGGTCACACACACATACACACACACGTGGCTTTTGCCATTTTTAAATGTCTAGAATAGCATGTGCTTCAAGTCCTATAGCCTAGTAAATGCGCCTTTGTAACCAGTGAAATGCCCCTGGTTCTCAGTTTCAGAGAGATTCTGAGTAGATATCTCAGCAAAAGATGAAGAACAAAATGAAATTTATCCCCTAACCCCATGTTTCTCAGATCTGGCTGCATATTAGAATAATTTGGAGAATTAAAAAAATACAGTGGCTGGCCTGGTGGTGTAGTGGTTAAGTTCACGCACTCCACTTCGACGGCCTGGGGTTCAGGGGTTCGGATGCTGGGCGTGGACCTACACACCGTTCATCAAGCCATGTTGTGGTGGCGTCCCACATACAAAATAGAGGAAGATTGACACCGATGTGAGCTCAGGGACAACCTTCCTCACCAATACATACATACATACATACATACATACACACATACATACATACAGATACCCAGCCCTTACCCCCAGAGATTCTGATACAGTTTATTTTGGTAGATGTAGGGGGTGGGTAGAGGCAATCACAGGTAGTTTGTAAAGCTCCCGAGGTGATTCCAATGCACAGCCAGGATTGAGAAAAACTAGTCTATACCTGCTGTTCACTAGTCATCTTAACTCCTGTTTCCCTCCCAGGCCCTGGGAGGCCAGGCAATGTTGCCATCGACAGCCAATCTCAGGCTTCCCTTGACGCTGCTGGAAGTCCCATCGCCTGCTCTGTCACCTTGTGATTGAGGTGGGATAATATCACAAACTTAGACCCATGACTAAATAAGGGGCCGGGAGCCATTTTGGATTGTAGTCCTCCATATTTGAAGAGATCAGTGAAGTGACCCTACTAGTTTGCTGGGGCTGCCACAACCAAATGCCCGAGTGAGTGACTTAAACAACAGAAATTTATTTTCTCACAGTTCTGGAAGCTGGAAGTCCAAGGTCAAGGTGTCAGCAGGGTCGTTTCCTCTGAGGCCCCTGACTGGCAGATGGCTGTCCCCTTGCTGACTCTTCACATGGTGGTCTCTCTGTGCATGTGTGCCCCTGGTGTCTCTTTCTCTGTGTCCAAATTTCCTCTTCTTACAAGGACACGCCTCAGATTGGATTAGGACCCACCCTAATGGCCTCATCTTCACTCTGTTATCCCGTTACAGGCCCTATCTCCTATACAGCCACATTCTGAGGGACTGGGGGTTAGGGCTGCAACAGATGAATTTGGAGGGCACACAATTCAGCCCATAACAGTGACCCAATTAAGAAACCGAATGGTATCCCAGTGACAGGAGACCCCGTTGGTCCCCTACAGAGTGCCAGCCTCTGGTAGCATGCAGGACTGGGAACAAAAAAGCGGGTGTGCTTGGGGACACCCTAAAAGTCTAAGAAGCTGTCATCTTCTTTGAGGGGGCTAATATTTCTTTTGGAATTAGTGTCCTTTCATTTAAAAGTATTACATGTCTTCTTTTGAAAGTTGTGGTGGCTGGGATTTTTAATCTTTGTTTTGGCAAAAGATAAAGAGGAAAAGTCAATTCTTACTGTCAGTATGAGAGGAAATAGGTTCAAACACTAAGATCAGGACCTAATCTGTTTGCACACTTTTGATCATGGCAGACTTTAGCGTTAGAGGCATTATGCCTATTGCCCTCTCCTTAGATGAATTCTGTGAACTAATATTAAAAAAATACTATTAGTAGGACTCCCCTGGTCGCCCTAAGGCGGGTTCTCCAGAGAGCTCCCTGCCCACTGCCTGGGACCAGTAGACAGTTTGGGCTCCCAACAACTGTGACAGCATTGGAAGTATAGGGGCAGTTATGGTAGAGAAGGGTTGGGGGTCAGGTCTCAACTTGAGGGAGGCCCCACCCCTTCAGAGCCCAGAATCAAACCACACTCTGTGTATGGCCTCAGGCTAGTGGCTTTCCCTCTCTGTGCCTCAGTCTCCTCGTCTGTAAAGTATGGATAATACTCCTGCCTTATGGCATTGTTCTGAAGATACTAATAGTCCCCCATAAAATTAATATAAGTAAAATGCTGAGCACGGTGCTTGGCACATAGGCAATGCTCAATGAATATTTATTAATATTTTTATCATTAATATCCAAAATGTTTTGTAATAACTGCCTTCTAGTTCAGCAGTGCTGCAAAAATCCTTTGCGAGTTTGGATTGATGTTATTGAGCATGGTACCTATAAAACAGAGTGGAAGTTCACCTCTCTAATTGACCTAAGCTGCTCAGAGAAGAGCGTTATCCAAAAGATTTAAGCATGAGTTAGGGGTTGAGATGGTGAATCCATCTCCACAATTATCTGCAATAATGGCTAAGAACCATCCTTCAAGGCAGGGGGCTTAGGCAGAGAGACCCCCTAGTCAGATGGGGAAGATGGTTCTCCACTCAGGGTGGAGGGTCCAACACCTGGACTGAGGAGTCCTGATAGTTTACTCACCGTGACCATAGCCAGATGACTTGCCTGTCAACTGAGTATCTGTAGGGCTTTCAATCATTCCTTCAACAAATATTTATTTTCTAAGCCCTGTGCTACACCATGGGGATATGATAGAGAGCCCAAAGGAGGTATAGCCCCTGCCCTCATGGAATGCACGGCCTAGGGGTCCATCCTTGGAAAAACCTCAAGTGAGGCAAGAGGCATGAGAGTTCCCCACCTCTTTCCCTTTCCAATCACTTTTTACCCCCAGGGAAATGTCCTTTGTTTTTTAAAATTAAAAAAAAAATTTTTTTTTTTTTTTTTGAGGAAGATTAGCTCTGAGCTAACATCTGCTGCCAATCCTCCTCTTTTTGCTGAGGAAGACTTGTCCTGAGCTAACATCCATGCCCATCTTCCTCTACTTTATATGTGGGACGCCTGCCACAGCATGGCTTGTCAAGTGGTGCCACGTCCGCACCCGGGATCCAACCTGGTGAACCCTGAGCTGCTGAAGCGGAACGTGCACACTGAACCGCTGTGCCACTGGCTGGCCCTTTTTTTTTTTTTTTTTTTTTTTTTAAATATGTCCCAGGTCTCCGGCTTTGTTTGTCTTTAAATAACCTTGGAGCAAAACTTCCATCATGGAATAAAAGATAAGGAAACTTAGGGGCCAGCTGGGTGGTGCAGCAGTTAAGTGCGCATATTCCGCTTCGGTGGCCAGGGGTTCGCCGGTTCGGATCCTGGGTGCGCACATGGCACCGCTTGGCAAGTCATGCTGTGGCAGGCGTCCCACATATAAAGTAGAGGAAGATGGGCACGGATGTTAGCTCAGGGCCAGTCTTCCTCAGCAAAAAAAGAGGAAGATTGGCAGCAGTTAGCTCAGGGCTAATCTTCCTCAAAAAAAGAAAGAAAGAAAGATAAGGAAACTTAATAGGATATTGAAACTAAAACTCTCAAAAGAAGTTCCAGCCAGACTTCCCTCCCCTAAAAAGCTTTGAGGCTGCTGGAAATATATCCCAACAGCTCTCTGTTCTCTGCTACCCCTTCATTCTCACAATTCTCCAAGCTGCCTCCTCTGGCTCACCTGTCCCCATCCACCCAAGGCTGCCCTCCTCCAGCATCAAATGTGTGATGCAGTGGGAGGAAGAGTCAGCAAACAAGCATATTCTAATCTAATCTCCCACCTTGAAAAATAAAACCCAATACTCATAGCAACGAGCCCTCCATGACTCTCTGCATATCTGTCTTATTTTTCTGTTCTCATCCCTAATCAAAATTCTCAGGAGTTGTCTACGTACCCTCTCTCCAGTTTTGTACTACTCATTCACCCTGCAACCTACTCCAATCTGGCTTCTACCCCCTTATCTCCACCCACTGCAATTACCAAAGCTATCGATTACCTCCAGTGGTCAAATGAGGTGACTTTGTAAAAAGTGTTATTTTTCTTTTTAATTAAGTCTAATGATGTCTGTGAATGTTTGTGCCTCCCTGGAATTCATAAATTGAAACCTAATCCCCAGTGTGGTGGTATTATGAGGTGGGGTCTTCAGAGTTGACTAGGTCATGAGGGTGGAGCCCTCATAAATGGGATTAGTGCCTTTATAAAATCGACCCCAGAGAGCTCTCTACTCTCTGCCATGTGAAGACACAGTGAGAAGGTGGCCATATATGAACCGGGAAGAGAGTTCTTACCAGATACGGTATCTGCTGGCACCTTGATCTTAGACTTCCCAACCTCCAAGACTATGAGAAATAAATGTCTGTATTTAAGCCCCTTAATCTATGGCATTTTTGTTATAGCATCCTGAACTGACCGAGACAAATGAACACAGAGAAGTGCAAAAAGCGTAAGCATGCAGCTTGATGAAGTTTTTGGAAATGATAAAATCCATTTAATCATCACTAAGCCCAAGAAACAGGACATTTTCAATACCTCAGAATTCTCCTTGCACCCCTCCCCAAGCTCACAGCTATTCTGATCTATTGACAGATTAGTATTGCCTCTTCTGGAACTTTAGGTAAATAAGAATAAATAGAATGTGCTTTTTTTGTGTTTGGCATATTTGTGAGATTCAGCTATTGTGAAATTGAAGTATATTCATACCTCAATTTATTAATTTATTCTATTCCTGATAAATTGGGTTGTTTTCCATCATTGTCTATTATAAATAGTATTGCTATGAACAGCCATGTGCGTATGTGTGCATTTCTGTTAGTTGTATACTAAGGAGTAGAATCAACAGATCATAGGGTATGCATAAGGAGACTGACAATTTTCAAAAGTGGTAGTACCACTTCACACTCTCACCAGCAGTTCATGAGAGTTCCAAGTGCTACAAATATTCACTAAGGCATTTATTTTCACCCTTTTATATTTTTCCCATTCTGTGGATTTTAGTGGTATTTAACTGTATTTTCATTCCTCTAATAAATACCAAGATTGAGCACCTTTTCCAAAGCTTATGTATCATTTGATTATCTTCATAGGTGATGAGCCCATTCAAGTCTTTTGCTCATTTTTTGAAATTGGGTTTTACTTCCTTTTCATATTTATTCATAGGATATCTTTATGTTCTCTAAATATGTCCTTTTTTGGATATATGAACTCCAGAATCTTCTACTTGTGGCTTGCCTTTTCTTTCTGTTAATGGTTTATTTTGTTAAATAAAAGTCTTCTTTAATTTCTCTCAACAGTGTTTATAGCTTTATTTGGAGGTTTTCCCATATCTTTCATTAGATTTATTCCCATGCATTTGATGATTTTTGGTGTTAGTGAATGTGGTATCTTTTTTCTTTCAGAATTTCATTGTTTTTTGCTGGTATATAAAACTGAAATTATTTTTGTATATTAACCTGGCACCATCCAATTTCTAAATTCACTTATTAATTCCAATATATTTTAATTTATCTGAAGACTATTTTTTGTTTTCTAGATATACAATAATGTCATATGTAAATAACCTTTTATTTCTTACTTTTCAATCTTTATTACCTTCTATTTTTTCATCTTGCCTTTTGTACTGGCCAGTAGGACCTTCAATAAAATGTTGAATAAGTGTAGTGATAGCAGAAATTCTTGTCACATTCTTCATCTCAAGGGAAACAATTTCCATATATCTTTATTAAGTATAATATTTGCTCCACAGTTTTGTAGATATACTTTATTAGATTAAAAAGTTGCCTTCTATTCATAATTTGCCAATAATTTCTTATCTTAAAAGAATGTTAGGGTCAGCCCAGTGGCGCAGCAGTTAAGTGCGCAAGTTCCACTTCGTCGGCCTGGGGTTCGCCGGTTCAGATCCCGGGTGCAGACATGGCACTGCTTGGCAAGCCATGCTGTGGCAGGCGTCCCACATATAAAGTAGAAGAAGATGGGCACGGATGTTAGCTCAGGGCCAGTCTTCCTCAGCAAAAAGAGGAGGATTGGCAGCAGATGTTAGTTCAGGGTTAATCTTCCTAAAAAAAAAAAAATTAAAAAACCAAAAAGAATGTTAACCTTTTTTCTGTATTCATTAAAATAATCATATGATTTTTCTCCATTTTATCTGTTAATATGGTTAACTGGTTGATTTTTTAATGTTAAACCAACCTTACATTCCTGGAATAAACCCAACTTAATTAATTATCCTTTTTATTTGTAGTTAGATTTGATTTGCTAATATTTTGTCTAGGATTTTTTGCATTTATGTTCATGAGAGAGGTAGGTGAACCTGTAATTTCCCTTTCCTGAAACGGTCTTATCAAGTTTCAATATCCAGGTCATTCTAGCCTTGTAATATTTGTTGGGAAATGTCCCCCCTGCCCTTTAAAAAATTTTCTGGACGAATTTGTATAAGTTTAGAATAATTTACCAGCAATGACATAAGGACCTGAAGATTTCTCAGACAGAAGGTTTTAATCAAAGATTCAATTTCTTTAAAAGGTGTAATACTCTTCATACCACTAGGCAAGGGAAAATGTGGAATATAACAACCTGATCAGGTCAGACTTTTAGAAATTCACTCTGGCCTTACTTCAGAGGTTGGATTGAAGGCAGCCAACACTGGACAGAGACACCAGTCAGGAAACTGTGACAACATTTGCTCGTTGACATCAGTGCTAGCCAGTGGCAAAGACGTGGAAAAGAGGGGAACAGGTGAAAATAAACATTTAAATTTTTTTCCAAAAGAAATTATTTAGAAAAGAGGGTAATAAGACAAGGATAGTCAATCTTAAAAGTCTGAATTAACTGTGTATTTTTTTTACTTCCATAACGAGAATCAGAGAGCTGGCACCATTTCACAAGGTTCTTGGCCAGCCTGAAAACTATGACCTTGGAGCATCATTTATTCAAGTTGCTAATCAAAACACAGGACATCAAAACTAGTCATTTTTCACCGTATGGAAAGTGATTCCCAAATATAATACAATATTATTATTATTATTCCTTGACTGAGGTGTAGGCATGGTCAGGGTGGACCTTACACCCGTGATATATCCTTCCAATCTCCCCGTTCCCTTCTCGAGTTTCTTTTTGACACTTCCCACCCATCCCCATCTGGGCCCTGCTCATGACTTGACAGGACACAGGAGTGATGACCATTGGAAGCAAGTTGAGCCAGGAGGTATTACCTGGATGTTCCTCCTATAATTATCCAGGGGAGAAGGAGAAAGAGGAGAACAGGAGACTTCTTGACTAAGTCAAGCTAGGAACAGAGATAACCATTAACCAGAAAGGGCTAATAAGTGAGTCTAGAGAAAATAACACAGGGTGTTAAGGAGGACACAGTGGGCAGTGAGGGGTGAGGAAAAGACTTAAGATTTAAATCTGCCAGTGCTGGACTGCTATGCAGAGTACCTGTGTGTGTGGGCTCTGTCATGTCTCAGGCTCAGATTCTTTAAATAAAGAGCCCTAATGAGCCCGACAGTCCCCTCCCCAGTGTCTGCCTTTGTCGGGTTTTACTCTGGCTTTTCAGTTCCCCTCTATCTCACTTTATCTTTCCTTCTTCTAAGCCCTTAATCCATTTAAGCTTTTTTCTCAATTAGTTGATGTTGACTTCTTATTAAACAAAATGTGATCTCTACTCTTTTTTGGGGGTCAGGTGGGGGGAAGATTGACCCTAAGCTAACATCTGTTGCCAATATTCCTGTTTTTGCTTGAAGAAGATTGTCCTTGAGCTAACATCTGTGCCAATTTTTCCTCTATTTTGTATGTGGGACACTGGCTCAATATGGCTTGATGAGCAGTGGGTAGGTCCATGCCCGGCATCTGAACCTGCAAACTCTGGGCCACTGAAGCGGAGTCAAACTTAACCACTATGCCACAGGGCTGGCCCCGGTCTCTACTCTTAAGGAGTTAAAATTCTGATGGAGAAACAAGTATAGACACAAATGATGTCAAACTCTTCATGCTAATTAGAGAAGACCCAAGGGCTCTAACTTCGTACGGCAGGACAGCGGAGATACTGTGAGAAGGGGGTGTCCTTGATTGTGTGCCACAGGTACACACACTCACTGTAGCACAGAAACACATGGGGACGTTTGTTTCACACAAGACTTACAAAGGTGGTCTAATCAAGAATGTGTTAATGTGAAGGCCCCCATATTGACACTGTCCTTGGTAAGCATTTTGTAATTTATATAAAGCAGACCTTGGGTTTTCCAGACACTTCATCTGCTAAGTGTCAACAGAATACAGCTGAGGTTGCAATGTGTCAGCAAGGATGTCAAGGGAGAATTCAGAGGGTCAGATCTTCAGGGACTTGGCTTTCTTGGCTCACGTGGTGTTCTTAAAGTGTCAGTGGCTCATTCTGGCTGGCAGCTTGGAGAATTAGTCAGGATCAGAATTAAAAATGTACAGGCCACAAAGAAGGCAGCAAATGATTGGAGATAGCTTACTAATACCTTCCAAAAGTACCAATGCTGGTAATTGGAAGTCCGGAA
Source organism: Equus quagga (assembly GCF_021613505.1). NCBI lineage: Eukaryota > Metazoa > Chordata > Mammalia > Perissodactyla > Equidae > Equus > Equus quagga. The sequence goes on from NC_060272.1 coordinate 117,976,835, forward strand.
GCTTCCACATGCATCCATTCCCATAGGTTGCTCTTGGCTAGATTGAAAAAAAAACAAACCATCTTTCCAGTGTTTCTCAAGTGTCATTTTGCCTAAGAATCACCTGGTTCCTGTTAAAGTGAACGTTCTGGGCCCCACACACAGACTTTCTACAGGACTTTCAGCGGTTAGGATGAGATATCTACATTCCTGCAAGCACACCAGGTATTCCAGGATCAGGTGGTCTGTGGACCACATTTTGAGAAATGCTGCCTTCAAGTCTTCCACGCTCCCCAGCTGTCAGATCACTGTGCGAGGGGCCGTAATTCAATCTATTTCCAAAGAAAGGGGTCTGGAAGTAGTTTTTCATTCTCCTCCCACATTCCATCTGTCATCTCCTTCTGCCACTCTGTTCTAACATTTTCTTTATGTTTGTACCCTCTTCTCAAGCTCCTCACCCCAAACCATTATCTAAGCTCGAGGCATTTCACACGTGGGCTACTGTTCCACTTAAGTCAGCCCACACCAGGGCGTGCAGCCGAGAAGTGCACTGAGTAATTTGGGCCACAACCTTCTTTTGACCCCATTACTGCATAACTCAATTTGCCAGAGGTGCCAAAGTGATGACCATAGGCTGAGTCTTATAAAGGGTTGCGTTTTTTTTTTTAATTTGAATTTCTTGTTAATATGTTAAAATGAGAGAAACTTCCCATAAGCATCCAGATTTCTGGCTATTTTTAAAATATCAGAAGATCTGGCCACTCTGGCTGGTTTCCCTAAGGGTAACAGTCAGCGGGAGTTGAGGAGAGGCTGTCCCCTTGAGACACGGAGCAGAGGTGCATATATTGTAAAGATAAGGAAACTCAAGCATCAGGGCCCAGCTACTTCAAGGCCCTTGACCTAATATTGTGTTTGTAATTTTGTATTTCTTTCTTAAAGAGGCCTCCACAATTGTACAAGTTTTAGACTTCAAGAAACCTGGATCCACTCCTGCCGCTCTGCTGTATGTACTCCCCACACTGAGGCCAAGGATTGGGTATCATTTATCATCAGACTTGCCAGTAGCTTTTCTTAACATAGAGAAGTAGTTCTCTGAACTCATGGGTCTATAAAGACAAAAAGATCAACAGAGGGCCTCATACTTCAGGCAGAAAGGGAAAGAGCCTGTCTTTTCGCAGATGTGATCTGGCCTGTATCCCTGGCGTTTGATTTCATGACCCAGTTCGCCTCCTACAATTCATGATTTGGTAAATTCTCTGTAGCTGGGCCAACATTTTTGTACCGAATCATCAGGCTTGCTTTCTTTTCCATTTCTGAAAAGACACATTTAAATCTCATCAATTTAATTCTTATTTGGAGGGTGGCTGCTAAGAATTTCCACGTTGAAGAAAGGAAAATAAAAGTGATATCAGCCTATAGCAAGAGAATGAGCTGTATATCTTGCTCCTTTTGAATTAAATGTCCCAGCGGGAAAGGACGGGATCTTCTCTGTGTCTGTTACTGCAAATGTTTGTGGGCATGGCTAAATGTTCTCTGAGAACTCAATCAGCATTCACTGATGCTGATGAGAACATGTATAGAAGAGATGATAGCGCATGTTCTGCAGTTACCTTCTCAGGTTTGATTTTTCTGTATTGGTCACGGCTGGGAGCAGATCCTTTTATCCCATGGCATTAGAGCTCTGTGGAAATTCAAATATTTTTGTTGTAACAACATGCTGTAATATTGGGAATTTAGTCACTGCATTTCCCCTTCCAAGATACTATTTGCTTTACTTCAGTGTTTCTTGTGTTGTTCATAATGTTGTTTTAAAGCCTCATTTTTCACTCCAGATTGTTAAGGACTTGGTGATGTTATCTGTGAACATATTTATCACTCAGCAAGAACCTACCTCTGCTCCTCTGTGGAAATGGAGGAGAAGGGGCGTGCACTATAGATCAGCAGGCAGGGAGTCTTCCTGAGCAAGTTATTTGAAGCTTATTTTAACACTCTCTATTTGCACAGACTGCTTGTCATCTCTTCTTTTTAGATAACATCTTATTAAAAGGAAACCCCCTTTTGAAGATGTAAAAATAAGACTAAACATGAACAAAAGGGCATTTTGTGAAATGTGGTAATTTGCCATAACTATTTTTTAATTTTTCCTGGCTGGAGGTGTAGTGGGGGATGTGACTTATTATTCTGAGCCTGAGCCATTAACTATTTTTTTTACAAAATAATGGTTTGAGGGGCTGGCCTGGTGGTGTAGTGGTTAAGTTCGCGTGCTCCACTTTAGTGGCCCGGGGTTGGTAGGTTCAGGTTCTGTGTGCGGACCTAGCACAGCTTGTCAAGCCATGATGTGGCAGCATACCATACAAAATAGAGGAAGACTGGCAGATGTCAGCTCAGCAACAATATTCCTCAAGCAAAAAGAGGAAGATTGGCAATGGATGTTAGCTCAGGGCCAATCTTCTTCACCAAAAAAAAGAGGAGGGGGGTTGAGAGTCAGTGCCCATGGGGTCAATATGGACATTTGTGGATCATGGCTATGGAACTCATCAAGGAGTTGATTATTTTAATGATGTTATTAATGGTACTAGCTTAATTGTTCAATAGTTTCTCATCTTAGTTATATTTGCTTGCATAAATGTCAATCTAACATTTTTTTCCATTTTTTAAAAATTTCTACATCTTCAATACTGTCGCTAGGCACTATAAACCCACTTCCTGATTACTTTCCAGTGATGAAGAGACTGATTTCTCTATTAAGAGAACTGTTTCATCCTGAATAAAATCATTCAATAGATAACTTAAATTCTTATTCAGCCATATCATCAATGGTATGTTGCAGTTTTCCAAACTTTGCTTTGAATCTACCAACCCTTGCCTCACGCTGGAGAGAGGCAGCTCTTTGCAACGTGAACATTTTGGTGACCACCAGTGAATCTCAGAACCTTATTTTATGCAATCACTGAATTACTTAAAAGCATCCTGGACTGTCGGATTCCAGCGATGGTGCACAAAGAAATTGGGTCAACGTTTTACTAAGGCCAACTACTAGTGCTGAGAAAAATAGTTTTATAAACCTGCTTCAAGGCATTGGAGACTGAGGGCAATGAAAAATTACCAGACCATAATCCCAGAAAAAGATGGGAATCTAGAGAGGTAAACACGGTTTTTGGAGCTGCTTTTCCTCGGGGAGCTTTGCAAATTCTAGAAAAGGCAGCTGACAGACTGAGAGCTAAGCAACACTTCTTAAAGTTTCTAGAGTTGACAAAGACAAAATTTGAAGTCTAAGTCCTGCCAAGGCGATGGTGGTGGGTAAATCCAGTTGTGGCTTCACATCCAGAAGATCTGCACCTGGGGATGAGAGCAAATAGGCAGTAGGCTGGTGGCCCCAGGGACTGCAGCTAGTTTGGAATCATCTCTAGTCTTGAAATTGTACTAATTTCTATGATTCTAAATGCTTGTGCCTTCAGACGTCTGAAAGAATCAAACAAAAATCCTGCAAATGATATTACAAGAAAGGAAAATGATAGGCCAATTACTCTTATGAACATAGATGCAAAAATCCTAAATAAAATATTAGCAAATCGAATCCATCAATATACAAAAAGTACAAATACAATATGGTTGTTTGTTTCCCAGAAATGCAAGGTTATTTCAATATTTGAAAATCAACCAATGTAATTCACCAAGAATAAAGGGGAAAAAAAAGACTTTTGAATAGAAGCAGCCAAAATATTTGATAGAATTCAACTATGTTCATAAAAAACTCTTAGCAAACTAATAATAGATAAAATTTCTTAAATATAATAAAAGCTAACTGCAAAAAAAGAATAAGCAGATATAGTACTTAATGAGGAAATATTAAAAACTTTCCCCTGAGATCAGGAAAAAGAAAGAACGCTTGCTATTACCACTGCTTTTCAACACTTCTCTGAAGATCCGACTCAGTGCAGTTAACTCAAGGAAATGAAATAAAATATTGGAAAGGGAGAAGTAACTGCCATTCACACATCGCATGCTTGCCTTCATAGACAAATCCAAAGGAATCTTTAGATAAACTATTACAATTAATAAATGAATTTATCAAAGTCATTGAAGAAAAGCTCAGTACACAAAAAACCAAGTATATACTTATATACAAGCTTAAACAACTAAAGAATGAAAGTTTGAACATACTTAGGAATATAGCTAACAAGACAAATAAGAGTGAGGCATGGAGAGAGAAAAAGGTGAAAAATACAAATGAGAAGTTAAAGTACATAGAAAATACAGTGAAAAGGTCTAAGACATGAGTAATTGTAGTCCCAGAAAGAATGTGGCAGAAGTGATCATTGAAGATGCAATGGCTAAGAAATTTACAACACTGGTGAAAGACACCAAGGCATAGATCACGAAGTCATATAAACTACCAATAAGATAAATAAAAGGAAATCCACACCTATGCACATCACAATCAAACCGCTAAAAACAAACAGCAAATAGAAAATCTTAAATGCAGCCAGGGGTGGAGAAGAGCAAAGATATATTACCCTCAAATTACAAAAATTAGACCGTGAGCTGACTTTACATGAGAAACAATGGGCTCCATAAGAAAATGGGAAAATATACATAAAGTACTGAAACAAAACCATGCCAACTTAAAACTCTATTTTCATCCTTAAACAATGTAAGTGAAATGAAGACATTTTCAGATGAACAAAAACTTAAAGGATTCAGCACTGGCATACCTATTCTTAAGAAAACACGAAGAGATATTTTTCAGGCAGAATAAAAATATTCCCAGATGGAAGGTGGGAGAAGCAGGAAGAAAGGAAGAGCAATAGAAAGGGACATTTATGAATAGATTTGAATGAATATTGGCTGTATAAAACAATAATAAAAATGTCTTATAGACTTAAATTAGGAGGCAGGTAAAAGGAATTAAAGTATTTTAGTATCCTTGCCTTGTCCGAGAGGCAGGCAAGAGTATTGATAAACATATTCTGATAAGTCAAGAATGCATGTTGTGGGGAGGGCAAAAAGGGTAAAGCGGCACATATATATGGTGATGGATGGAAACTAGACTTTTAGTAGTGAACATGATGCAGTCTATATAGAAGCCGAAATATGTTGTACACCTGAAATTTACACAATGTTATAAACCAATGTGACCTCAATAAAAAAAATGCATGTTATAGTCTCACAGGTATCCATTAAAAAGAATAGTAAAAGGGCTTATGACTTTGAAGCTAATAGTAGGAAAAAAATGGAAAACAAACTCTGAGTCAATCCAAACAAGTTAAGAAAATCAGGAATGAGGAAGACAAAACAGGTAAAATAAATGGAGATCACAGAGTAAGATTATAGCTTTAAACCAAATACATCTGTAATTATATTAAATGTAAATAGACTAAACAATTAAAAGAAAAATTTCAGACTAGATTAAAAGTACTATATAAGGTTTATAAAAGATACTCCTAAAATATAAGGATACAGAAAGTCTGATACACAAAGACTAACCAAAAGAAAGCTAATGGATAATAGCCATCTTTTATCAATATTAATATCAGATAAAGTATTTTTCATTAAAAAAGTATTTTAAATAAAGGACATGATTAATAAAGAATAAAGGGTTTTACTCACTAGAGATATATAATAAAGCTATAATTATATGCAGCTAATAAAAAAGCCTTAAAGTAAATGAAGCAAAATTTGACAGAAAGTACAAGAAGAAATAGATACATTAGCATTCATAGTGGGAAATTTTAATTCAGTTATTGATAAAATATATAGACAAAAACCGATAAGCACATAGAAGATTTAACAACATGGTTAACAAATAACCAATAGATATACATAGAAATATACGAAAATTAAGAAATACACTTCTAAATAAAGAAATATACTTCTAAATAAATGGGCAAGGCAGAAATCATAACAGAAATGAGAAAATATTTTGAACAGAATAATTAAGTAATTACATATTAAAATCTGTGGGATACAGCTAAAACTATGCTTAAAGGGAAATTTATAACTTTATATGCAATGAGGGATGTCTGAAAATCAATGAGCTAACCATTCATCTCAAGAAGCAAGAAAAGAATATCAAATTAAACGTAAATTAAAAGGAAAGAAAGATAAGGACAGAAATTAATGAAATAGAAAACAAATGTAAAATAGAGAAAATCAACGAACCGAAAATTGCTTCTTTGGAGAATTTAATAAAACTGGTAAACCCCTGCTGAGACTAATCAAGAAAAAGAAAGAGAAGGCAAAAATAATCAAGGTCAGGAATGAAGAAAGCAACATCATTGTGAACTTAGAGACATTAAATATATAACAGAATATAATGAGCAACTTTATGCTGATATATTTAAAAATTTCGATGAAATTTACTAATTCCTTGGAAAGCAGAATACATTTCATGCAAAAGAAATAGAATAGTTCTGCAAATATTCAAAACATAAAATCTATTGCTTAAAACCTCCCACAAAGAAAACTCTGGGCCTTGATGGTCTTAGTAATGAATTCCACCAATCATTTAAGAAAGAAATACCATCGATATTATGGAAACTCTCTCAGAGACTAGGAAAAAGAGAACACACCCAACATGATTCATGAGACCAGCATCACCTTGATACCCAAACCTGACAAGGACTCTAGGAAAAAGGAAAATTAAAGGCCAATCTCATTCTTGAACAAAGACAAATAGACTAATGGAATAGAGAAAAATTACCTGTGACATATATAACTGACAAAGGGATTGATTCTAGAATATATCGAGATTGTCTACAAATCAATAAGAAAAAGACAATCCATTAGGGGCAATAGATTTAAATGGGTATTTCACAAAAAGAATACTCCAATGGCCAATAAAAATGTAAAATGATGCTCACAACTTCATTAATAATCAGGAAAATGCAAATTAAAATCATGAGATACTGCAATATATCTACCAGAATGGCTAAACAGACGGATAATACCAAGTTCCAGTGAGGATGTGGAACAAAAGGAACTAGTCAAACATTGCTGGTGAAAGTGTAAATCAGTGCAACTCTTTTGTAAAACTATTTGGCGTTATATAATGAAAGTGAACATACACTATCCTGCAACTGAGCAAGTCTATTCCTGGGTAAATATATCCAACAGGTATGCTGGCATATGTGTGCCAAGAGTGTTGCACACAGGAATGTTCTCAACTGCATTATTTGTAATAGAACAAAATTGAAAACAGCCCAAATGTTCACCAATTAAGAAAAAAAAAAGGGGGGGCAGCCCGGTGGTGTAGTGGTTAAGTTTGCATGCTCTGCTTCAGTGGCCTGGGGTTCACAGGTTCAGATCCCGGGTGGAGACCTAGCACCGCTTGTCAAACCATGCTGTGGTCACATCCCACATAAAATAGAGAAAGACTGGCACAGATGTTAGCTCAGGACCAATCTTCCTCACAAAAAAGAAAGAAAAAAAAATTCCTACAGGAGAATATTCCACAACAGGAGCCAGGGAACTTGAGCTGGTAAAAGAACAAGTCTGAGAGTGATTCATCCTCTAGTGTAGACAAGCTTGGGTGAGGGATCTTGATTCAAGATGGAGAGGATGGATTAGTCCATATCAGCACGTGTCTGCTCTTCACAAAAGCCTATCTTATCTCTAAGAAGTGCATTTAGTGAAAATCCCTTAAGGGACATGTGATCCTCGCCAGCCTGACCTTCCTCAGATTCCACTCTTCACCATGCAGGCCCATGAGAAAGCTTCATTTTCATACTTCATCAGTTTACCCTGAAAGAATTTCCTTTTCCAAGTTGCGTTTAGTGCTCTTCTCTCTGCAGGAAGACAAGCCTACGTCCTGGCACGTGGTTCTGGGGCAGGAGAAGCAGAGCTGGTAGAAGAGTCTATAGAGACTGACAGAGCTGGGTTTGAATTCCTGCTCCACTTCTTACCAAATTGTAACCATGGGCAAAATTACTTGATCTGTCCAAATTTCAATGTCCTCATGCATAAAATGGGGGTTAGAATCCACACAGCATAGAGTTACATGAAGATTACATGAGTAACATCTATAAAATGTCATGCACAGAAAGATGCTCAAATGGTAGCTATTGGTATTTTATGTTGACTGATTCTTACCAGCTTCCATTTTAGAATGTGTGGTTTGACCTTGACGCAGACCATGCCCTCTCTCCCCACTAACTACACTAAGAACTCCAAGAATGAGTTAAGTGGTTCAAACCAAGCCATACTGGACCAGAGAAGTTGGGCTCAAGCCTAGATGAGCTGACCAAGGAAGGCATTTGTGTGACACTTGAATGCAGGCAGATTTCCATGGACAACAGCTGGAGGGGGAAGGGAGGAAAGAAGAGAGCCGGGAGGCCATCCAGGCAGAAAGAACAAGATGAACCTCTGGAGTTTCTTTTGAAAACCAGACTCTGATGGTGGGGACAGAACCACTATCCTGTAAATGTTTTATAGCCTTCCTGTACCTTGCTAGCCAGAGGGGATTTTCTTTGCCTGCTTTTTTCCATCCTTTTTAAGGAGCTTCTGTCTTTGCTAGCTCAGTTCCTAGGTTTCTATGTTGTAGTATCAGGCAATGTGCACAGAAACACAAACTGGATTCTGGGAAAGATAAAAGAATAGGGCAGATGGAAAAGAACAGTGAAAGGAGACAGCAGGCTGGGTGTCGAAGAGCGTTTTATTTGGAGTTGAGAATCGGAGAAGGGAGGGAGTTTGGGGGAAGCAATAGATGACAACTTCAGAGAATGCTGTAAGTGGCAGAGGTAATCATACAATGATAGAATGGCCAGTCCAGGACTTGGAACCACTTGTGCATCCTTCACCACAGTCCTTTTTAGAGCTTTTTCACTACCCCAAAACGAAGGCCCACTCTCTTTAGCCATCAACCCCAATCCCTCTATCCCCCCAGCCCAAAGTAACCACTGATCTACTTTCTGCCTTCATAGATTTGCCTATTTCAAAAATTTAAATAAATGGAATTATGCAATATGTAGCCCTTTGTGACAGGCTTATTTCATTTAGCATAATATTTTCAGGGTTCATCCATATTGTAGCATGTATCAGTACTTCATTTCTTTTGTTGCCCAATAATATTACACTGTAGGTCTACACCACATTTTATGTATCCACTCATCAGTTGACAGACATTTGGATTGTTTCCATTTTTGGCTATTTTGAAAAATACTGGTATGAAATTCACATACAAGTTAGTGTGCACATATGTTTTCATTTCTTTTGGGTATATACCTTGGAGTGGAAATGCTGGGTCATAAGCTAACTCTGTGTTTAACCATTTTAGGAACTGCCAGACTGTTTTCCAAAGTAGCTGCACCATTTTATATTCCCACAATTTGTGCAATGTATTGAGGGTTTCAATTTCTCTACATCTTCACCAACACTTACTATTGTCTACTATTTTTTATTATAGCCACACTAGTGGGTATGAAGTGTTATCTCATTGTGGTTTTGATTTGCATTTCCCACATGGCTAATTGAATTTCTATTTAAGATACTTTTTGGATACAAAATTACTGAATTAAGGGTACAACTTTTAAGTTGATATGTAGTGCCATATTATATGTAATGCTTTTCATTAATTGTACCCATTTTACTCTGCCTACAAGTATATAGAACACTCGTTTCATAATATCTTTATCAAAATAAATATTATATTTAAAATCTTTGCCGATTTAGTGAAATTGGAATTATTTATTTTAACCTCATTTCTTATGATACTGCGTTTTTCCAAACACATAATAATTATTTATATAACTTCAGGGAGCTTATATTCTTTGTACATTTTCCTATTGAGTCTTAGTTTTTGTTTTTGAAATTGTTCTTAAAATAGCTGACATTCATCTTGAATAGTTTGTTAGATAAACTTTTGAGTAAATTATTGCTATAAAATATTTTTAGAAAAAGTAGTATTTCAGAGTCCTTGCAAGAAAAAACCAGAGTAACCCTTTTCAAACTATTAAAAGAGATTTAGAAAATTTTTAAAGTTGATATCTGGTTGTTTACATAATGCAAAATATTAGACAAATGAAAATTAAATGAGAGAGAACACTTTGATTACATGAGACATATCAGTGCTTCTCCCTGAATGCAATTGAAAATTTGATGATAGTTTATGTTCAATGAAATGGAGGAAATTAGAAGTGGTAATTATTTTGGGGTTGATCCTTTCATTTAGCTTCTTAAGCACTTCAATTGCATTTATGGAAATAACTAGAGCTTTTAAAATATTGCCTGGTGTAGATCTCTCAACATTTCCTTGTGTTTAAAAGAATTTCATGATAAAATCTGGGTCTGAGCCCTCCATTCCTTTTTGGCTAACAGCATTCTTAAACAGAAATCGCTGCCGTGTAACGTGCACCCTCAGGCTAACAGTGCTTCCAGAAGACTGAGTGTGAGAAGCGAGCTGGTGGACACTGAATCACCAGCTCCCTCTCTCCCTCTGATTGTTTAGTGCTTAAAGGTCAGAACTGCTCATAAAATAACTGAATTACAAATATCTCCAGTTTTTCTTTAGGAAGATCTGTGAGCCCAAAGGGCTCATCCAAAACTACAGAGTAGTTCTGAGTTTATAGTCTTCTGAATTTACGTTCTCTTTTTCCAGGCCTAATGAGTCTCCCTTCCTACCCAGAGCTGGTTGTTTCATATGGCTAAAGCCAGAAGGAGCACAGAGTTATGTGGGATGGAGGATGGACATTATGTTCTTTTCTTTAAACTGTATCTTTAAATAGCTAGATATTGATCCAAGAAATAGGAGGAAACTTTTTATTATGTTTAAAGATACCATATATGGAATGGGGAAGAAAGGTCTCAGAAAACATCCTGAGTTAATGTATGAGAACATCATTGGTTTGGGGACACACTGTGTGAAGGGAGTAATTTAACTCTTTGTGACTTTTTCTCTGCCAGCGGCATTACATAAGGCAATTTGCCAAGTGTCTCTGTGTTCCTGGTTGGGGAGGTTATTCAAGAATGTTGAGGAATGACAAGTGTTCTCAAGAGGATTCCTGAGTTGGGGCCCTGTTATGGGTTGAGTTGTTTACCCCAAAATGATCTGTGGCAGTCCTAACCCTCACCGTACTAGAGAATGTGACTTTATTTGGAAATAGGTCTTTTGCAGACGTAATTAGCTAAATTAAGATGAGGTCATACTGGAATAGAGTGGGCCTTTAATCCAATACGACTGATGTCTTGATAAGAGCAAAACTGAGACACAGATACATGTAGTCTGTAGAACACCATGGAGACAGCGGAGGAGACTGGAGTGAAGCATTTAGAAGCCAAGGAACACCAAAGATTGCCGGCCATCACCCGAAGCTGGGTGAGAGGCACAGAACAGATTCTCCCTCACAGCGCTCAGAAGGAACCAACCCTGTGGACACCTTGAGTTCATACTTCTGGCCTGCAGAACTGTGCGAGAATGAACTTCTGTTGTTTCAGGCCACCCAGTTTGTGGTAATTTGTTACAGCAGCCCTAGCAAATGGACACAGGCCCCAAATCTCCAGCCAAACTGCTTAATACTTTTGTTTCAATTTCATTTCTTGCAGAAAATAATAACGCCCGCCTACTCAAGGACCCAATGGGCCTCTATAAGGGAAAGCTTTTATGTTTGGCTGACTGAGCCTTCTGGCCTTAGAGAAATTCCCAAGACTTCCACCTCTCTCTCTCGGCACTAACACTGCAGCTTGGAGACCAGTGGCTCTTAAACTGGAGCATGCATCGGAATCACCTGGAGGGCTTGTTAAATCAGATTGCATGGCCCCACCCCAGAGCTGTTCATCCAGTAGGTCAGGGGTAGGGCCTCAATAATTTGTTAATCTAACAAAGTCCCAGGTGATGCTGATGCTGCTGGTCTGGAGACCACATTTCAAGCACTACAGGATTAGACACTTAGGGAAGATTTATGGTGGAAAAATAACAGTCAGCCTCAGAGGGAGTCCTGAAAGGGTGGGGGCTTTTCATCATGTGCAGATAAGCCTTAAATCGTATTATCACAAATGGTTCTCAATCACTTTGCCCTTGCTCCATGCCGTAGCACCCGAAAGTCTTGAACTATCTTACTGGTTACAGGTTCCTTTCCCAACTTCATTCTGAATTTGGAAGTTGTTTTCTTGTACCTCTGGGCTTGGGCTTGAATGTCTCCCTGTTGTTCCATCTTGAACTTCCCTGAGTGATGAGATTTGAGATCTGATTGAAAGTTAATTTCAGGATCCTTGTCCCACCTCCCCCTTGAAGCCTGTTCACCATGACTCCGCCCTTCCTTGGGTTCATAACACATTTTACATATTGCTAGGTGCTGCATCATACCTTCATCAGTGGAACCAGTTTCACGTGATGGTCACTAAGTGACCTTGTTGATTTGTGGGGCCACACATTATGTCAAGCTAGGCTGCGGAAACTAAGCCATCATCGTTCTTCAGAAACATTTTAAATATCTTTTAAGTCTTAATAAATTTCCCCAATTTTTTCCACCCACTCATTCATTCGTTCATTTGTTCACTCATGAAATGCCTTGTGAACACCTGCTGTGCACCAGGCTGTCAGCACTATGCTGGGCATGCAGTGGTGAACAAACCCCCACAGCACACGTGCTCCTGGAGTCTGCAGAGTAGTGAGGGCAGCGGGGAGAGAGACATAAAAAAGTCACATTAATACATGCAAAATCACAGCGGTGACAAGTGCAGCAAAGGAGAACAGTACTCAGCTATAAAGGACTATAAGGGTGAGGTTTGGCCCTATTGAGGGGTCAGGGAAGGCTTTCGATTGATATCTGAAGTATGTGCAGGGAGTTATCCAGGTGTAAAGCAGAAAACAACTATTCCAGGCAGAGAACAGTGCATACAAAGACCTGGTCAGAGCGAGGAGCGTACCGGGGACTGATCTTTGAGTGCAGAGAGTAGGGGCATCAGGTATGTTAGGGGTGCTGGGTGCACAAGGCTGGAGAAGAGGGGAAGAAGCCAGATGGTGTAAGGCCCTCAATGCCATGTGTTCTTAGTCTGGGCAGGTACGGGCCCTCGGGCATCTCCCTTGCTTCTACTGACTGCTCTCCCACCTGTCACCACAACTTCCCCCCCTCAGTGTTCGGGCTTCACCCCTCCACAGCTTCTCCCCACTGTTCCGTGTCAGGGAAGTCCTTCCTCCTGCTTTACCAGGTGACTTCTCCATTTGGACTTTCTTCCCTTCCGTCCTGTATCCTCCAGTGACTGAGCTCTGTGAGCCCTTTAAATTTCCGTGTGACTCATGTCTGCCGTTCAACTGACTCCTTCCCTCTGTGAGTGAACATGCCCAGATCTCCCAGCTTAAAAGAGAAAGTTAATCAGATCTCTTGGTATGCCCTGACTTAATGACCTATTCTCTCTTCATCCCTTGACTTCTATTGGGGTGGGTGGGGGGCAACGGGGACATCTGTCTTTGCTCCTCCCACTTCCTCTCCTCCGCTGACTCCTCAGTCAATTATCTCTTGACCAAGAAAAGACTTTCCTCACTGTTACATGTGCTCATGGGTCTTATGCTTTCAGGCTGGGATGAGCGTACCCTCCCCCTGTAATACACCTTCAAAGTTAAGGGCATCTTAAGAATTGGTGTCAAAATTCTCCCAATTCAACTCAACAATATTCACAGGAAACAAAATGTTTTCAAGACCTTTGTTCTAAGGAATTTCCTACTTGGCAAACTTCTTGGGACTGGACCTTGAAAGACAACTGGCATTCTCCAAGAGGGTGGTGTTTTAATGTTAACTTAAATGTTTTAAAACAGTGCTTTATATTTGATTTTTTGTCTCGAAGTTAGCTTTATATGTGTGAGCCAGAGAACATATAAGCTGTACACATTTACTAAAACCACCAAAAATTTTTTAAAGGGCAGAAGAAAAAGGGTCCCAAACAAAGATAAATGATCAATTTTTTTTCATATATGAAGCTGATGCTGACAGAATATTGGAAAGTTGTACTCTGAGTTCTTAGTATTTTTGGCGGGTTTTTGTTGAACTAAGTTCTCTCTCCCTTCTCACCTAGACTTTTCTGTAATCAAGAGAACACAAGCCGGAGATGACAGGGTAGAATGTGGACTGTGACTAAGGAATAGCGCTTCTCTGCCTGGCTAACTAGCTACTAACAGAACTTGGCCTCTTTAACACAATGCTTTACCAGGCTAACTAGCCAGATCCTATGTTCAGGGTTAACAACATGCCTTCAGAATCTCTAATGATAACATCCTCCCAGGAATAGAATAAATCAGCCGGTGGTAAAGACGCTCTAACAATTTACACTTAATGAAGGTTGTTCTCATTCCAGGAGCGGGCACTGCTGTCTCAGCTTGGCATTTATTTACCAGCATTCAGCTGCCAATTCCCAGGGGCTGGGGAGGTTCAGGCCCTGGCAGCCTGACTCATACTAATCAAATAAACAAAAGGTTTGATTTGTAAAACAGAAAGTCAGTGTCTCACAGGGAGAATTGACACTTGCTAAAGGACTATACTCCTTGTCACTCAATCTGTCCACCCTCGTCTGAGAAGGAAGCCTAATGCAGTGCTTAGCAGGAACTGTAGTTGCCTAAATTGCTGTATTTGAGTGGCTAGGTCTGAACAAGAAATGGAACTGAGCTTTGAATATTATTGCAGGGGTTGAGAGTGGGGGAGGATAAATCACTTAGAGTTTGTTGATTGCAAGTAACAGTGACATTGGCTGACTGAACAAAGGGGAATTTATGGGAAGGTCATTAGGACTCCCCAAATTGACAGAAAGCTGGAGGTCCAGGTGTGGACACGGCGAGGGAGCAGCAATGAGGACCATTTAAGCAGTCTGCTCAGATGGAGAGAAGTTCAGAGAGTTCCAGGCTTTCTGGCCTTCTGCTGGCTCTAGCTTTTAAAATTTCATCAGCCTTGTAAAATTTCAATTAGCCTATATCTAACGGGTGTTTATATTATCTGCTAAGCGTTGTAAAAGTAAAGATAAGACCCTGCACTCAAAGAGTTAAGAATCCAATACTATATATCGATATCTATAATACATGTTAGACCGTGTTCACAGCAGAGGTGTGTCATCAGGGCTTTGAGAGTCCACAAATGAAGAGAGGACACGGAAAGGATGGGGAAGACTTCAAAGGAATTGCACTAGAGATGGGATTGGAAATGACAGGATTTTGCTAGGGAAGTTGGAAGCACTTCAAACTGGGATGTAAATAACGAAAGGGGCCCAGATGTTAAGAGCCTAATGTAAGTCACCCACTTGGTTAAGTTCCCTCCTCCGCTGCCTCCTCCTCCTGTGATTGGAGTAATAGGGTTTAGCTAAGCAAAGAGGAAGTTTTTTCAGGGAGAGGCCCCTGTGCTTTGGAGGGAGGAGGGCTCTTTGGGACAAGTGGAAAGCTGAGGTGGGGAGAGAAAGATCCATACATTCCCCCTCCAAGAGACAAAAAAGTGTGCTTCTCTGTGTATCTGTTGGAGGGTGAGTGGTAGGTGAAAGACCTGGAAGCAAGGAAATAAAGATAGTCTTTCCCTTGATTTCCCATCTCTAGGAAAGAGCTTGTGAGCCCTGTCCATGCTAGGTGGGGGCCCAATGCTACTGGCAGCATCCAAAGGCACAAAATCTTATGCTGAGCGCTATTCACACCAGAATGACTGTCTGGGTCCTGCACAATCCATATTTTAATACAAGGCTGTCTGGGGAAGGCTGTTGAACATCAGACCCAATGTGATGAGCATAGCATCAGTGGCAGTGATAAATTGTTCGAGCTTTCATTCATTCATTCCAATCTGTGTTTATTAACACTGCCCTAAATTGAAACTTAGAGGCTGGAGGAGAAAAAGTTATGATAAGTAAATCACTTCCTTTCATTGCTTTTGTTTTCTCATCTGTAAAATAAGAAGTTGGGATTTAACGCCTTTGATTTGCTATGTTTCCTGGGCTTAATGAGCTTACACAGAAAGTCAGTTTGCCCTCGTGTGGCCCAGAGGAGCAGCATTGGGCTGAAGGGCAAAAAGATGACAGCTGCTGCTTGTCTTCTGCCTCCTTGGAATGAGGGGCCCTCTGAAAGCACCAGGGATGCAGTGGCTCTGTGCGAGCTAGAGGTCTGGTATTTGCCAGGAGCTTTGCCATAATGCAAGGAGAAATAGTGCATGAATGATGTCATGGAATTATTGCTGACCATGAATTTCCTGTCCAATTAGTGAGGTGAGGCTGTGTGGGGGTTTCATTTAATTGGAACTTTCCTGAGCAGATCTAGGTTTATTTACTATTTTGCATTGATTTGATCTCAGGAGATGAGAGGGCAGCATGTTGAATTACAACAGCCTTTTATTAAAGTTCTTCCTCACTGACCTTTGGTTCCCCTTTCCCTTGCATTGTGCTTCTGCATTTTTCCACAGAGCCTCTGTCGTGGCTTCAGTGCGACCAAAGGGGCACTCCTGTTTGAAATTTTTTCAGTGTCTGGTGCATTCGTCCCTCTCTATTCAAGTCAAAATAGATGTCTCTAAGACGGGTTTTCTGAGTTGCTAGACTGGAAACTCCTCGGGGTTCAAGGTCCAGTCCACTTGGTATCTCACCTTTCCATCTCCCCACATGTTCCACCATGAGGCCTGCTAGTAGGAGGAGCTCAGCAAATCTCTTTCAAAACATCTCAAAGGTCTTTACAGGTATAAAGTGTGGCCGTAATAGAAATACTGGATTTACATGAAATCCAGGGGATATCTGGGAGAGTTAACTATGGTTTCAAAAGGATTTAAAGTTCTTTCTCCCAAGGTAGTTCCTTTGAAGCATAGCAGGATGAATACTCTAAGTAGGTGGATGAAGAACCAGGGAAAGAGAGAGACTTGTTTGTGTAAAATGTAGGGCTCAGTTAAGTATGCAAAGTTCTAAGGAGACTCTTCAGGTCCCCGCTTCATACCTTTCATAGTTTCATAGAGACCAGAGCTCATGAATCCCAGGCCCTTCCGCTTTGTAGATTACTTGCTATCTGTTAGCAGCTTCAACCAAGGCCCATCCTTCTGTGAAAATGTTCCATTGTTGAGATCAGGGACCAGGTAGGAAAAATTACCTATAAAATACTTTTTCTATTGTACAAGTAATGGGAAAACATTTTAAAAATTGGGAGAAGAGAGAAAAAAGTTCACTCCTAATAGCTCTACTCTAGCCCAGGGGTTTTCAAAGTGTGGTCCCCAGACCAGGGCATTAACATCCCCTGGAAACTTGTTAGAAACGTACACTTTCAGGCCCCACCCAGACCTAGTGAATTGGAAACTGGGAGGTGGTCCAGCAAGGGGCGCTTTCACAAGTCCTCCAGGTGATTCTGATGCATGCTAAAGTTTGAGAACTGCTCTAGCAGCACAACCATTGTTAGCATTTTATGGTAATCTTTTCATGAGTGTGTTTGTGTGTTTGTGTGTGTGTGCATGCAGCCTTCACCAAACTGTCAGAGTACAAAAGCAGTCATTGTAACACTAACCCCCAAATCTCTCTAGCCTAGAGCCCCACCTACTCCTGTAGTGAGTCCAAACTCCTGCTTAGTGTCAAGCATCTTAGCGCTTTCTTAGTGTCAAGAATCTAGAAATCACCATGGTGGGCCTCATAGATGCGAGTAACTGTGCCCTAGGCATACCACTTCATGGGGCCTTTAACGGTTTGTCCTGGACTCATGGATCAGTAGCCCCATCTATCTATCAGCAGCTTTTGTCTTTCCCTGTCTGATGCTTCTCTGAGACACAGATTGTGCCTTGCTCTGACATTTCTTTAGAATTCCCTGTGGGTCGTCAGAGCTTACTGTTCACCCTCTCTAGCTGATAAGAAGTCTGGGTATGGTCAGTACATGGAGCCACCATTCCCTCTGACCTTCAGGCCTGGGGACTAATTCTGCCGACTGCTTGGGTGAGGTTGCACAAAAGAGAACACACCTCCCTAAACGTCACTGAGGCTTTTTGTCAGAAAAAGGAAGGCTACTTCATGGACATCTAATGACAAAGAATAAAATACATGTGGGCCAAGGCAAGAACTGGAAAACCTCTTTTCATCTTCTGAGAAATGGGAAGGCATTTTCTCAATGTGCTTCAGTCAGGATAGACTAGTTTTGCCACAGTCACAATTCCAGACTCAGGGAATTAAAATTACTCGGCTTATTTCTCACTCATGCTAAACATCTGCTGAACATCAGCTGTGGACTTTGCCCCTCTTCGTCATCACTCTTGATTCTGGTTGACAGACCACAAATATCTAGAACACTGTTGCACAGGCAAAAGAGAGCTTTGCAGCATCTCATATCAACAGTTAAATTCTCTGCCAAGAAGTGACAGTCACTTTTCTTCCTAACCCACTAGTTAAAACTTGTTGCAACGTCTCACTTAACCACAAAGGGTTTGGAAAGTGCAATTCTTCCGTGATCTGGAAGGTACATGAATATAAATAATGACCACTACCTGGAGATTTTCTCCTTTTGTCTGCTTTTCTCTGCAGACGGTCCATGTCCTCCCACTGCTCCATTACCCACCACTGTCGGCTTGAGTCTGCCTTTATGTGTTTCAGTTCACATCATCAACAAGGACTAGGATTGGTAGAACAGCCTATGGACAGGATACCTCCTATCAGATGTTCACCTTGTGCCCAAGCAGTCTGGCCACCCGGTGGGAGTGGGGTCTGTGGTTCCTCCCAGGCAGCAGGGGTTGTGGAGGAAGCTCCCATTCTGACACGTGGTTTCCTTATTCATCCTTTGAAGTCTCTCTTATCTTGGCTTCTGCCACTGGTTTCTCCTCCTTGTATCTTTGGTCCCTAAGAGGGGACAGCGTTCAAGTTTTTTCCTATGTGCTCCTCAGTCCAAGAAAGACCATAGGAAGCGGCTCATTTCCAGAACACAGAAGCCATGCTCTGCTCTCAATTCACTTAATTCCATCAGTTTCCTTTAGTCCAGTCATATACACTTTGTTACATATGTAGTATTTGTACAACTTAGTGACATGCTTTTTTTACATTATATAATGCTTATTTCAGATTGAAATTCCTAAGTCTGCTATCGTAAGTGAACAGCAAGTTCATATTCGTACTTTGCCATTTCTATAAACAAAGGATTAAATGCTATTTCTGTCTTAATATCCCTCTTCGATTCTGTTTACCTGACTGGCTTTAAGGGTTTAAAAAAATTTTTCGTCTGAAGTTGGTAAATTGTATCAGACCAGAAAAAAACAAAAAGAAAAAGAAGGCGTCAGTGGCTTTCCCTAACGTTAAGTAGGCTTAAGGGATATCCAAACGAGGGCAGAGAAATGTTTTCTGTGACCAGTGAAGCGGGGCCAGGGCAGAGAAGGAGCGCTGACTTAGTCATTACCCCAGAGAGCGCCGCTCCTCCAGTGCAGGCTGCGGAGAGCCTGGCTCAAAGGGCGGGCGGCCGGGCGCAGGCAGCGCCGCTGCGGCTACCTGGAAGCCGAGCAAGTCACCTGAGTCGCGCCGGTGCCTGGCCTGCCAAGCTGCAGCGACCGGTCCGCAGTCCGCGGGTGCACGACCGACACCCCCGCGGCGGGAGCCCGCCCTCGGCCTTCTGACTAGGGGGCCGGCCCGCCGGGACCGCGGAGCCAGTCGCCGCGGCGGCGGCCGGTGCCCAGGTAGCTCGGACCGCAGCACCTGCCCGCCACCCCCGCGCCCGGGGCGGGGCTTCCCGCGTCCCCTTTAAGAGGCCGCATCACCCGCCCCTGACGTCAGGGTGTCTCTCCGCACGAGCCCGCGTCCCGCGCCGCTCCGCGTCCCCGCGCCCACAGCCCCGGCGGCGGCACGACGAGCGGCGGCCCGGCGAGCGCGCCGCCCCGCTCGGCCCTCCTGCCCTGTCCGCCGCCTCCTGCCCGCAGCCGCAGCCGTCCGCGCGTCCTCCCTCACCATGTCGGTGGCCGGGCTCAAGAAGCAATTCCACAAAGCCACTCAGGTAAGGCGCGTGACAGGTGCGCCGCGGGCCGGTCCCGGGCGGAGCGGCGAGGGGCGCGCTGGGCGCTTGCAGCCGGCGGGGGTCTTGGGGACCCCGGCCCGCGCCCAGCCCGCCCCGGCCGCGCCCCGCATCGCCTCCTGCTCTCCGCGGCGGCCCGGGGCATCCCGCGGCGGGGAGCCCGCCCTCCGTCCTCCGTCCCCGGCTCACAGCGGCGCTGCGGGCGCCCGCAGGTCCCCGTGTCCCGCCTCCGAGCCCCGCGCGCCGCCCCCGCGCCGCCCCGCGTGGGCGCCGCAGGGAGGGGACCGCGGCGCTCAGGTGCCCGGGCGGCGCGGCGGGAGATTATGTAAAGTCGCCGCTTCCCCGGTGACCTTGCGGTGTCGGTGCGCCGGCTGTCCCGGGATGTGCTGGCACGAGGGTGGCCCGCACTGGGGGTGGCTGCGGGAATGCCCGCCGTCTGCGCGCCTTCCCTGTGGCCCCTGCATCCCTCCTTCCGCCGCATCCGCAGGCTCCAGAGGAGTGGGAATGGGGCGTTCTCCTGGGAAGCACATGCATTAACTTTTCCTTGGAGAGCTCGGTGGTGAAACTCCTCTGAGGCCAGGGCTTGACCAGCACTCTGCGTGTCTTTAAAAATTTCCGGTGGGTTTTGCAGCCTTAACGTAACCAAATTGTTGAAGACTTAAAATCATCATTTATTTTAATGTGTTATTTTTAGTGAGCCTTTTACGTCTTGATGTGTTCATCTTTCTCTGTGGGGTTAGCAAGCTGTGATTATAATAAAACTTTAATTCAGATTCTAATACTTTAAATTTCACTGGGCTCGTTGAAGAATTTTATATAGGGACAAATAAGTGAATACTTATAATGTGACCTATTTCTTATATAATAAGTATGGTTACTATTTTTTTATCTTTCTGAAACACTTCTAGTTTAAGGGATCTTTAAGTAAGCACTTTGTTGGTTTCTTTAAATATTTCTCATAATTTAGCCTTAAATATTTTTTCATAGATTAGCCTTAATTAATACTGAGCTTTCTCGTAGTTTCTCAGAAGTGAGGTTTTTCCCAGGCTACCACAATAACAGTCCTATTATAAACCCCTTACAGAAAAGGTGAGGGTTGTGTTATATCTTGGTTAAATTAGAGTGGCAGATGCAGCATGAAGTTCATCTTGTCTGTACCCACATGCCATCTTCATCACCACAGACTTGCCTTTGTAGAATCAGTTATATCTGTGAGTTTGGGAAATCAAGAATCCTAAGACGATTTCAGTAAAAAAAATGCCCATTAATTTTTGCTTTTCAAATTGGATCTAAGACCTCTCTGCCGGAAGTGTTTGTAACTCTAAGTGCCTTGTTAGTGTAATTTGGAAGACCTCTAGTGACTTTATACTTCAAATTCCTTCAGGTTTACAGAAGCGGCATGTGTGCTCCCCATAAATTCTCAGGCAGGACTTCATTGATGTCACCAGCCTTTTTTTATTTCAGGTACTTGTCACTTCTGTAAAGCAGACCTCAGCACTGAATTTACCAACAATACATCCTTTTTTTCACTTTGATTCTGAGGACTTCCTTTGCAAGTCTTGGTGCCCTAAAAGGCAGTTAGGAACCTTGGCTATGGAGTGGGAAAAGCTAAGGCTTGACCCGCCTCTGCTGTCTGTGACTTTGAGCAAGTTATTTAACTTTTGAATCTGGCCTTGCTAAAATGAAGATAATATCCGTTTCTTGGAATCGATGTGAGGATAAATAAATTTGTAGAGCAAATGTAAAAAGTGTTCAATAAATGGTATTAACGTGCAGGATAATTTTATAAATATAAAATACTGTCTGTTATGTTAGTAATAATGAGACAGGAGGAAATTGCAGAAGCAAGAATTTTTAGCTGTGCTATCTTAACAGAAAATAATCAAGGGGCTCCACTGCAGCTAAATCCAGAAGTTTTACCCAGCTCTGAAGTTCACAATAAAACGTTTGAATTGTGATGTGAAAGAACTTAGATCCTTAGAGGAGGTCTACCTCTGTTAAGATGAGATTAGTATTTATCACACCAAAGCCAGATGCGGAATCACTGCGTCATTTTCTTCTTTTTACTGAAAAGCTTTTTATTTTAAAGGTGAAGCAACACACAATCTCTTCTTATCTATAAGTTACGGTAGCTCAGTCTTAGAAAGCCCAAGGCAAAGGTTATTCTTCCTGTGCCTGTACGTGTATTTTGAAGGGTGTGTAAAGCCAGTGCTAATGTTTGTTTGTATGTAGGGGAAAAAGCCATGTCCTACTTTTTTTTTTTTTTTTTTTTAAGGAAGATTAGCCTTGAGCTAACATCTGCTGCCAGTCCTTCTCTTTTTTGCTGAGGAAGATTGGCCCTGAGCTAACATTCATGCCCGTCTTCCTCTATTTTATGTGTGGGACACCTACCACAGCATGGCTTAATAAGCTGTGTGTAGGTCCACACCCGGGATCTGAACTGGTGAACCCTGGGCCACTAAAGCGGAACATATGACCTTAACTGCTGGGTGGCCGGCCCCCCTGTCCTACTTTTTTTTTTTAATTGTTTTTTAAAGATTTTATTTTTTTGCTTTTCCCCCAAAGCCCCCTAGTACAGTACGTAGTTGTATATTCTTTGCTGTGGATCCTTCTAGTTGTGGCATGTGGGACACTGCCTCAGCGTGGTTTGATGAGCAGTGCCATGTCCAAGCCCAGGATTTGAACCAGCGAAACACTGGGCCGCCTGCAGCAGAGCGTGCGAACTTAACCACTCGGCCACAGGGCCAGCCCCGCCGTGTCCTACTTTTTAAGCCATTTTTCCCCGTGCACCTCTATGAACCTGGTCTTATCTGTAGAGGAAGCTTTGGACTTAGAATTATTTCCTTTTGAGAATGGATATGCTAGATTAAATAGACTGAGTTTATAAGTGGAAGGCCCCTCTTCAGGCAAACATTTCTCTTTCTATGAAATTGAGTTTTTTGCTTGTATTTGTGAGGGATGATATTTGTGTTAATAAAGCAGTATACCTTTAGTGTTTACTACCGATTTGAAATCTGTTCTTTTGGTTTAGAACTGATTATGTCTACCTTGTTGCTGACAGTTATTTTCAACATCTTTGCTATCTGGAGGCTTAAAAAAATGCTTTGCTAAATCTTATTAGAGGGGAAAATCCTTTCAGCTTGCGAATATATCAAAATAGTAAAAATTGATCATCTTTTTACTTTAATGTACTCTTATTAATTGCTCATAAAGATATAATGTACCATGCATTTAGAATAAATATCCTTCTTTTTTTACTGTAAAATAGGGCAAATCAGCATGTATTACTCTACTTTTAGTAAATTTTATTCATATTGGGATTTCATTTTGGCAAGAGTAATGTCACTTCTTTTCACTTGGTTTAAACTGGCAGAAGATTAGGTAAAAATAGCTCCTGGTTCCAGTTAACATGCTGTTCTTACAAAATCTACCCTTTTTTTTTTTCACTCTATCAAGCATTTGATGTGGACATCCCTTGCTTTATAGTAGCGTGAACGTTTGTTACAGAGTAAAATTTCTTAGGTCACTATTAGTTTGGTAGAGTTGCTGTAAAAAAGTATCACAAAATGAGTGCCTTAAACAACAGAAATTTATTGTCACGTACTTCTGGAGACTTGAAGTCTGCGGTCAAGGTGTCAGTGGGGCCATGCTCCCTCTGAAGGCATGAGGCAAGGATCTGTTCCAGGCCTCTCTCCTAGATTCTGGTGGTTTGTTTTCAGTCTGAGGCCTTTCTTGGTTTGTAGACACGTCACTCTGATCTCTGCCTTCATGTTCACACAGTATTCTCCCTGTCTGTCTGTGTCCACATTTCCTTTTATCTATGGACACCAGTCGTACTGGATTGGTGGCGTCCCACCCTATTCCAGTATGACCTCATCTTAACTAATTATATCGGCAATGACCCTATTTCCAAATAAAGTCACATTCTGAGGTACTGGGGGATAGAACTTCAACATATGAATTTTAGGAGGGCAGAAGTCAACCCATAACAGTCCTTATTGTGTAAAAGGATTCATTAAAGTATTGTATTTGATTCAACATTTAAAAGGACAATTCAGTCTGTAAATAATAATTTTCTGTTGCATTAAATGAGATATGTTTTCTTTTTTCAATGAGTTTGGTTAGGATATATACCAATTATAGACTATATCTTCTGATTTTTTTTAAATGATAAAACTCATATTTGATTAGGTTGTGTGTTATGATATAGTCTGTAATTATGTATAGTATGTAATTATTGTCACACAGATTCTTCAACTGGAAAAATTTAATTACATTGGTATTTTATGCCTTTCTGTTTTAGGTAATTTCTTCATGCTCTCATCGCATTTAAAATGTTGTGTTTTATATAGATGCTTTGCTCTGGAGAATGTTACATAAATCTGTTTATGCATTTGTTGATGTCGTGAGACTTAAAACTTGTTAAGGTATTTAATTAAATATTTCATTAGTTGTGACTTTATCCGAGTGAGGCTCTCAGTTCCTTAACTGCCTGCTCTAAGCAGTAGAGTCTGCTGCCTTGTAGACCTCCAGTGTAGTGTGCTGGTTGATGCGGGCTTCCCATACCTGCACTCTTTGTCAGAGTCTTAGCCTGGGGTCCATAATAGGCTGCAGAGGGCCTTTATATTTTCTAAAATTGTGTGCCACATTTTATGTGTGCGTTTTTCGGAGGGAGAAGGTCCTTGGCCTATCACCAGCTTCTTAAAGAGATTCTTAATCTCTATCCCACCTGCCCCCTATAGTAAAAATGCCTTGTAAGAAACTGATCATGTCATTAGGAGAGAATGAAGTGGTTCTTACAATAACAGTCTCTCAATCCATTCTATTACTGGGCTTTAGAATGTATGATCAAAATGCAGCCTTCTCTGAACCAACTTTAGGGGTGGTCAAATATAAAAAGCCTCTCCGGGGGCTGGCCCTGTGGCCTGGTGGTTAAGTTTAGTTAGCTTAGCTTCTGTGGCCCGGGATCAGTTCCTGGGTGCTGGTCTACACCACTTGTCAGTGGCCATGCTGTGGTGGCAACCCACATAACAGAATAGAGGAACACTGGCACAGATGTTAGCTCAGGGCAGTTCTTCTTCACACACAAAAAAAGAAAAACAACCTTTCCGGAAGTGTCAGAATTGAATAAGATGATGTTTGCATAATAAGGATAACTTGAACCACATAAAAAAGAACAAAGTTGTTAATGAGCTCTAACTTACCAATGACCTTGGCAAATGGACCGATGGGGTGTTTGAAACGGAAGTGGCAACTGAAAATAATTCCCCTAAGACTGAGATTCTTCTGGATTAAAGTTTTTATTGTTGATGTGGTTATATTTTTGCAAGGTTTTTTCCCCATAGTGATTCTTTAATGTTTTAAATTGAGTTTATATGAATTTTGGTTTCAATTGACTTAGAAAATTTTAAAGTACCTCCCAAATTAATTAGCAATACTTATGAAAAAGGGATGACTTAGTTGGGGAAAATGGTGACTATTTTGAGGAGAAATGTCATTGGCAGGGGAGGAGCTTAATGTTGGGGGAGGAAGCTTGCAGAGCAGATTCCGTTCTTTCAAGCCTCTTGTGCTGCGTACAGATTCCCAGGGCATCAGGCAACACTAGGGCTTTCTCTAGCGTGGGTAGCTTCAGGAAGTGAGAGAGAAGCGCAAGACCCGTTGTTAAGAGAATAATGAGAATTGGCGAGGTGGAGTGCAAGACCAGCTCCAGGGTTGAAAGTGGTGGGAGCTTCCTGGGGATGAGCAGTCCTTCAGAAGTCGAGGCCAGATGGGCAAGATACTAGGGCTTTCCTTGACTTCTCTTTTTCTCCCTTTCTGTTCTTTGAATTCTCTGTATCCTTGTTCTGTATTTTATGTGATGACCAGTGGGGTGTGGCCACAAGAGAGAACAAATAGAGGTGCAGGAAAACAAAGTTTATTGTACTCATAGGTCTTAGAGAAACGGAGTCACTGCTCACCAAGAGGGGGCCACATGGGAGGAGCACCAAGGGAACAGGCTTAACCAAGCAGGCGGGGAGCCAGGAGAACACGCGGATCCTGGGGTCAAGGTGGAGTATGCAAAAAAAGGCGCAAGGGAATTTCCTTGATGTGTTTGAATGTTACCAGGTCATGGTCCGGGGCGGGCAGAGAAAGCAACTTGTGTGGAGGCACACCTTTTCACACTGGTGCCCTTGGTCACCAGGTGGGGTGCTCACCGTTTGTGTGTCTGGGGATGTTGAGGCAGCAGGAGACAAAATATGAAGTTTAAAATTTCACAGTACAACCTTTCTGAATTTTTTTGGTTTAGATTTTGTCTGTTTGCCCAATCACTTTGGAGTCCAAATGTCTGAGAGTGATTTATGTGGTCTATAATGAATAATAAAGACTAAGAAGAGAGCTATAGCTATACCTATTAAGATGTCATTATTAAAATGTCATGATTGTGAGACCCTCTCAAGTGTTCCTGAAGACTATCAACAAAATATTTTCAGGTGGTACTAAATCATCAACTGCGTCTGATGCTTCAGGAAATCATTTTACTATTTATGAAGCTTTTACATCTAGTATGACTTCTGAATTCAGAATGTGATGTTCTGGTTGCTTTGCTCTAACCTCCCCCTCTTTAGTCCCTGTCTCCCATCCCAGGTCAAATTGTGTCCGGTATGGATGACTATGGAGAAGCTGTGTATAGTACTTGAAACCACCTGGCTTCTAGCAGGTTTGCTTAGATGCTTAGGTCTCTGAAAGCACTAGGCAATATTTTGTGGCCTATTCTGAATTATGATATCTGAAAGAAATATAAATATCTTCCCTATAATTCAAGCTGAGCTTCCCCCGTGGATCCTAATTGGAGCAGTTTGGTAATGCTAAAGGGCGTCTCAGTATCGAAGTACAGTGTCTGTTAGGCACATACGAATAGTCTGCTTATGCTTTTTAATGTACAAAAACATATCCTCCACAGTGAACACTCCCATCTGGGAAAGGGAAGAGTGGGAGTCATGGCAGTCATTGTCCATAATAGTGATGCCACCTTCTGGGTAAGCATTGTGAAGTCCCCAACCCCTACAGTAGAGGCAGTTCCTTGGTTTTATCCTGGTTCTGCAACCTGGGAAGAACTCTTTTGTTCTTTCTTCCCTTTGGTCAAATCTAAAGAGGGTGGCAGGGATTGTGGCCTCGTGGGGAGCTGCACAGCTTCTTTAGGTAGCTTCCTGTTTATTTAAATTTGGGGGTCATTTTACAGTCACAGGCTTTTAACTACTCATGGCTCATGGCTGATTTGGGCAATAAAATTCCTTCTGAAACTTATAAAAGTTCTCATCTGTTTTCTTCCTGCTAGTTCCATTTGCCAGTTACCACAACGGAAGTTCTTTTTTAGATCTAGTTTTCAACCAGTAGGTTCGGGTGTATTAATCTGAATTTTGCAAGAGGGCCTAATGCTTGTGTTTAACCAAGAAGTCTTAATGGGTCTTTGTTGCTCAAAGCTTGTTTCATTCTTATTTCCTGTTATTTGCTTCAGAGATCCAGGATGACTGGGGTTCTGCCATCTTTAACACATGGTTTTCAAGATTGCCAAAGGGAAACAGTATGTTGGAACAAACATGGGAGATATTTCATGGGCCAGGCTTGGAAGAGGAATGTGGCAGGCAGAATGCTAAGACCCTCAATGACCTTCCCTCTTGTGTAGTCCCCTCCCCTTTGAGTGTGGGTCAACCTGTCACTATCAAGATGTCACTCCCGGGATTGTTACTTCATATGGCAAAAGGGAGCTTATATTGTTGGGATTAATCTAGTCACATGAGCCCTTTACAAGCAGAGAATTTTCTCTGGCTGGTCGTGGAAGGGGAAGTCAGAAGGATTGGAAGTGTGAGGTGGACTAGACGTGCTGTTGCTGTTTAAAGATAGAAGGGCTGGGTGAGATGGAATGCACTCAGCCTCTGGGAGCAGAGAGCAGCTCTGGGATGACAACTGGCACAGAAGTGAGGACCTTAGACTCACAGCCTTAAAGAACTGGATTCTGTCAACAACCTGAATGTAAGGGAAGTCTTCCCCAGAGCCTGCAGATAGAAGCCCAGGGTAGCTGACATCTTGATTTTGGCCTTGGGAGACTCTGAGCAGAGAACCCAGTCAAGCTGGCCCAGACTTTTGACCTGTAGAACTGTAAGCTAATATGTGGCTATTGTTTTAAGCTGCTGAATTTGTGGCAATTTGTTATGCAACAACAGAAAACTAATAGAAGGAGCATTGGCTTCTGTTTATGTTCATTTGGCTGGAACTTGTAACATGGCCAAACCATGGTACGCCTAAGTGTGAGGGAAGAATGAAGGAGGCTGGGAACTGTAGTCGAGCAAGTACCCAGGATGTAGAAGTGGGTGTTGGTAAGAAGCTAGAAGTCTGTTCCACCCTGTGTCTATAACACATTCATTTGTATGTGTGTTTATGACTGTGTGTATGTGTATATACACATATATACATACACCTGTATAAATTTTAAGTCTAGTTTGCTCAATTAATCTTTTCTTATTAGGTTCAGTGTTCCATATGTCTTTTTGAATATATTTTCTATTTTACAGTTTTTTTCCTACAATGTTTGGGTTTTTTGATATTATGTATTTTTTTCCCCTAGTGAAACACAAGTTTCTTTTTGGGGTTCCTTATCAATTTTAAACAGTGAGGCCATTAACTACTTCCTGAGCAGCCTCTTAGCTTGGTGCGCTGGTAGTACATTGACAGCTTCATTAATCTTCAAGTGGAGAGACTGGAACTATGAAGAGATTCTTGAATTATTAGTCTCCAGCAAGGCACCAGGGATTTTTACCAGTGAGAGTAGAGTGCTTGACTGTTCTCCGTACATCTGTTTCTGTGCTTGTGGAAGGCAAGTGCCAACACAGACACAGTGAAATGATCTTATCTAATATGGGCACATCCGACAGTTACATGGTAATTTGAAGTTGTTCATTAAGTTGTTGAGGGTTGCAGATGTGTGTAGCACACTTGGTGGTGTTTGTCTGGGATGTGTTAACTCCATGCTCTTTGATGTGGTTTGTGGATCCTTAGCTCTGAGTGGGTTTCGGGTTGCAGCTGGTGGACAGTGCCAGACATGTTTTGGAAAAGATGAGGTCTGGCGCCTTGAGATGTCCTGTAAGGACTTGGAGTCAGTTGAGCAGCTTGGTTGGGGAGAGAATAGTCAGGCATGGTTCTGTGTCTGAGTGATGCACTGACCTGAAGCTTACCCTGGTGTGCTTCTTTATTGTTGAGTGAAAACGTGTACAGTGATTTGCTGGCCATATTTATATTATTCATTAAACTGCTTAAGTGGCTACTTCTGGGCAAGAGGGACCTCCAGACCTTCTGCTGTGGCTATCCTCCGTCATGTTTGTAGACTGACTGAAGGAAGTGCTTTCTGGAGATATTCCTCATCAATACCATCATCAAGGTTTTACTCATCAAAGTTAATATCCTATCATCCAGAGATTCTATTCTGCTTCCTTTTTAAAAAAATTTTATTATTATTTTTTTGAGGAAAATTGACCCTAAGGTAACATCTGTTGCCAATCTTCCTCTTTTTGCTTGAGGGAGATTATCACTGAGGTAACGTCTGTGCCACTCTTCCTCTGTTTTGTATGTGGGATGCTGCCACAGTGTGGCTTGACAAGCGGTGCCAGGTCTGTACCTGGGATCTGAACCTGTGAACCCCAGGCCACAAAGCAGAGTGTGTGAACTTAACCACTATGCCACTGGGCCAGCCCCCCGCATTCTGCTGCTTATGCTCAGCCTTGTACTTAAGTCCTGTCTCCTGTTACACTTTTTAATTAAGTTTAGCAAACATAAAATTGTTTTCCGTTCAGCTCTCTTCTATTCATCTCATCTATTACCCTCTGGGCATCTTTGGTCCCTTTCAAACTCACAGATCTAAAATCTTGAGATTTTCCCTGCTTTTTTGGTTGTTACCTTCACCTGAAACCAAATTTTCCAGAGAGATGCTTATAGTGCTCATCACCCATTTCTTGATGTAGACATGGAAAACTCCTTTTTCCTAGCTCCAACAGGGAAAGCTTATCATTGCTGATGAAGTTTAAATTGTTTAACAAGTATTTTGTGATCATTTAGATCCATATAATTCATTTCTTACAAATTCTTTCAGCTACTTTCTGTGTCTCAAGATGTATACATTTAAAGCATTTTGATCCATTTTCACGTAAACCACCTTCTATGAAAGGATGTGTCCTAAATGGAAAGCTTATCATAAAATCTCAGTGCATTTGTCTAAATGTTATGACTGTTACTGTACTTCTATGAGGCAATGGGTTATGCTGATATCATGTGATATGTATTGGCTTGCTCTTTATAACATCTCAATTCTTGATATCTGATGTCACTGCTGATTGCTGCCATGAATGATTCAGGTGAATTTAGGCAGTCAACTTCTGTAGACTCTTTGCATGTAGTTATGGTGGAATAATTTGACTGTTTCCCAAATTTGTCATTTGATTTTATCTTCATGACTTTTGGGCATCTGAATTCATCTTTAAATTACTGACTTTAAAAATGAATCATTGTATCACTTTCATAAATGGAAAAACCACTATCATTTATCATAAATAGAGGTGTCGGAAATTATCATACACAAAAACATTAAGTCCTATACTCTTGCTTAAGTAAATCTGTGAGCTTGAGATTTATTCTGCTTTTGTTAAAACAGGAGATTAACAAGTGTTAGACAAGCAGTAGAGGGTCTAACAATACACTGAGACTTTTTCCTTCACTAAATCAGAATGATTGAAAGAAGAATAAAGCGAATGACCCTCATTGAGGGAATCAGTGTTATTGAGGACACAAGTCAGCACCAACTGTATTTTTCAAAACTTGCCCCCTCCAACAATTTGACTGTATAGATGGTCAGCCATTTCCTGACCATCAAGGAATTTTCTGCCCCCCAAAGGGGATTTGATTATGTATCATAAAAGAGAAGATCATTTGTTTAAAGCAGCATTGAGTCATCTGTTCTGTGCCTAATGTTCGGAAGGGAGGCAGAGATGCAATTCAAGAGAAGCTCTTGAAATCCTTCAGAAAATGTTGAAAGACCACAGGTCATTAGGCTGTATAGAACATGATCAGTAGGAGCCCAGGACTTCAGATCTCTTCCAAGTTTTCCCGTGCTGAGGCCCTGTGAGACCCCACACAAGTCACTGGTCGCTTGATTTTCAAACCCCTCTCCGAATTCCTAAGTTTCTCTGCTGAGGTATTAGGGTCTTGGGTGTGAGTTTCGGTTCTGACGTTTTATGTTTCTGGTCTTGTTCCCCTCTGATTCATGTCTAAGTGTAGCAATAGTCGTCTCCGTAAAGAGCAAATCCAGTGTTGCTCCTCTGCTCAAAACTCTTCAGTGGCTCCTATGGCTCCCAGTATAAAGCCCTTATGAGTCCTGTTAAGGAGTTTGGAGAGTGTTCTGACCCTCGTGTACAGACCTAATCTCAACTCTCACAATTCTTATATGTGTGATTATCTTTTACATCTTTCCTTTGTACCACACACACTTACCGGCCTTTGAGCCCTTGCACCATGCTTTCCTCTTTATGGAAATTCCCCTTCCCTCTCTTCCACTGTGTACTTGACTAATCACTACTACTCTTCAAGGTCTCAGCTTAATAATTTCTTAGGAGATTTACCCTTCCCTCATTTGGTGTGGGTTAAATGCTTTTCCATGTGCAATCAAAGTTGCCCATATAGGCAACTTTCCTATTATTTCCCTTAAGTATAGGGCTTGGCCACTGTACTGTAAGCACCTATTTCCCCGTTGGTATTCTCCAGGGTGAGTATAAAGAAAGGGACTCTAGGGGCCGGCCTGGTGTCACAGCGGTTAAGCACGCACGTTCTGCTTTGGCGGCCCGGGGTTCGCCAGTTCGGATCCCGGGTGCGGACCTGGCACCACTTGGCAAACCATACTGTGGTAGGCGTCCCACATATAAAGTAGAGGGAGATGGGCATGGATGTTAGCTCAGGGCCAGTCTTCCTCAGCAAAAAGAGGAGGTTTGGCAGCAGATGTTACCTCAGGGCCAGTCTTCCTCAGCAAAAAGAGGAGGTTTGGCAGCAGATGTTAGCTCAGGGTTAATCTTCCTTAAAAAAACCCACAAAAAACAAAACAAACAAACAAAAAAAAGAAAAGGACTCTGTTCTGTCCTTCATTATGTCTCCAAGGCCTGACTCAATGGGCGTCCAATAGATGTTTGTTGACTGAATCTCTCCTTCCTGTTTCTTTTCTGTTTATTCATATTTATATTTTGGGGTTATCTTGTGCATACATTTTAAAGTTTGTTTATTTCTGCTTAAGAATACATCACATATTCTTAAGAGTTAATTGAGAAGTTAAATTAAAACAAGCCCTCATAAAATTGTAAGTTTGTAAATTTAAAATAAACTTCCTTAATTGTAAAAATGGCTAGCATGGCTAGACACTATTTTAACTACCCGTAATGACTCTATTAAGGACATTATTATCCCCATTGTACACACGAGGAAACTGAAGCACAGAGAGGTTAAGTAAGTTGCCCAAGGTTATGCAGCTTCAGTGGCAGAGCCAGGATTTTAATCCAGACCAGCTAGTTACAGAGCTGATAACTGCCAATAATTCTCAAGTATGAGTCCTATTCCTGCCTTAAATGTCAAACGAAGAAATATCTAAAAGCATTTAATAATCAGTAAGATAAAAATGAACACCTTAATAGAAAAATTAAAAAAGAATATGGAAAGGCAATATATGAAAGAACTACAAGTGGCCAAGATACAAATATAAGAATCATGGACATCAGACAGCAATCTGAGCCATTTTTCATTGTTTAGATCGGCATAGATTGGAAGGATGGTAGCATTCTGAGTTAGCAGTGGTGCAAGACCATGGCTCTTATTTGATGGTGGGAGTGTAAACTGTTGTAACACTCCTGCAGATCAACAGTGCTCTTCCTTGTAATTCTGTTTTTAGGAATCTGTCCACAGAAGATAAATGTATAAGCATGTACAACTTGTGTACACAGTTCACTTTAATAGTTATTGTAGTGAAAAATTGGAAAGAACCTAAATGTCAAATGATAGGGCATAGGGAAGTAAATCATGGTGTGTCCACATTATGGAGTGTCTGTAGCCATTTTATCCATAGGGCAGTGTTTATTGGTGTAGGGGAATAGTCATGATTATTGCTAAGTGAAGAAAGCAGGCCATAAAGCAGATATGCATTAGGCCTGATGTTGGAAAAAAAGAGCTATAATAGTAGCTAAAGTACACTGAGAATTTATATGCCAAGCACTGTACTATATTGCTAAAAGATTATTTTTAAAATTGACGTTTAAACAGTGAGTTTTCCTGGTCAGTGGGCTTATGGATAAGCAGTTTGTGTTTCCACATTTTCTGCCTCATCTTTTGTAATTAGGTGTATCTAGCACTAAATTTTCTTTCCACTCCATCATCGTTACCTTTTATTCCAATCCCTACTTCCTGAGGTTAAATTGAAAATAAGGGATAGAAGAATCTTACAAGTCATCACTGGGATTGGGTGCAAACCCAATTTTCAGCCAAGTTCTGGAACTATCAATCAATGCGGGTTTGCTCCATTAGGCATTTAGCATTAAGACTGTTAGAACACCTGCCTCGCCCTCCATAGAGCCCTGAATTAAATTGTGCTGCTTGGGTTTCTTCTGAGTACACAGCTGCTTTTCTTGTTTCTCTAAGAAATGTAAAGGCATCACAAATCAGAAGGTTGCTAGTGGCTTTTGCTGGCGTTTGTTTTAAATATTTTTTTAAATCCCAGCTCCCTAGTCTTATTCTTAGCAAAGACAGGGTCATGGCTGTGATTCTGTGTTTTGCATAAAGGGAAGGAGGGCAGCTAGGAAATGTACTGATGGTATAGAAGAGAGCTTCTGCAAGATGTTCTCAGTAACTTGGTGCAAAATGTTCAGCTTCGTTCTCCAGCCCTTGTAGCAGGAAATTCTGGGCATCTATCACTTTTTAGCTTCTCGGTAAAAGGCTTGTAGGCAATGCCATGCCAGCAACGAAGAATGAAGTGAGGTGGAGATACCCTAAGAAGATAGGAGATATTCCCAGTGATTCCCTTTGAGCATGAATGCAGAATACTATCAGTAGCCTCTTGTGGGCTTCTATTTGGGGGACAGAAAATGCAAAGTTTAGGAAGCTGTGAATGGAAAAATAATACCCTGTTCTCTCCACCCCAAACAAAATAGAACAAAATGGAAGAACCACTACCATAAAACACAGCCTTGGTAATGAGATGGGCAGGCCACTCTCAGCTTCCTCCCAGAGAGGACGTGTCTGGCAGGATCAACCAGAGCACTGAGGGTGGCTGCTGGTTGGGCACAAGTGTGCCTTTATGGATGGTTTGGCTTTCTCTGGGGCCTGGCACTCTTTAATGGCATCAATGAAAAGTGCTTCGAGCTCTGAGACAAATAGGCTGTGAAGTCATTTCTGGAGGAAAGCTTGTTTTTCCAGCCTCTGCGGAATCTCTTTAAATTTCTGGAGCCGATTAACTTGTAAATTGAGAAACAGCGTTGAAGACTCTGCCTCAGAAATTTGTCTTCCTGCATTGTAATCTGGTGGAAGCATTTGCTAAACCGATGCTTTTATTTGCTGCAAAACTTCAGATTTTGGCCCTAAGTGTTTTTGGATTTCAACATTTAAAAATATCACTATAAAAGAGTGATTTTTGAATTAAGGTAGATGTATCATAATGGAACTTTGTTATGTGTACATTCTGCACTGTCCTTAGGGTGGCTCTCAAGAGCAGAAGGGGTTTGTGGGGCACTTCTCTCAATAATTGGGCATTACCAGTGGAAAGTGAGGTGTGAGTCTGTTTGGTTTGTAAGTTATTTTATTCAGGTTATTAAAATATGCTTTAATAAGCTACTCAATAATTTTTTGATTTAAAAACTCTCCTTATGCAAATGGATTCTTGTTCGTATCAGTACGTTAATCTCCTCTTGTTCCTGAGTGGAATGTTGTCCTAAAGTCTTGATTAGTACAGTACCCATGGACTGGAAAAAGGGCGTGCAGTTCTGTTTCTGTAAATTAAATCACTCTACTTTTCTTACATTAAAATTTGGAGGATGCTTTCCTTTTGCCTCATGCTTCGTTTAGTAGTGATTCTGACCCTGGCCTAGCATCTCTGCAAATTGTTTAAAACCGCTTAAGCTGATGCAGTGGTTCCAGAACTGGGCTGTGGGGCACACTTGGTTCCCACCACTTGGAGTCTGAATTGGGTCCGAGGAGGGGCACAGACATTCCTATTAAAAACTTGACTCAGATCCACTCCTCAGCTTTCGGGACTGCTGTCCACAGTGTCTTCTATTAGTAGATAGAACGTGGGGGAAGACACATGCCGGGACCAAGTAAGTTTGAGAAATCATTAGATTAAACAAACTTAAGTATGTTTCCACACTGCAGGACTTTCCAGAGCCTAATCCTCATGAAATACTCAGGATTCTTGAAGCAGGGTATGGTTACGTACAGTTTCACAAACTTAATTGATTAGTACATCTTCCTGCCTGTCTCCCTCCTCCTCTCCCTCTCTTCCTCTTTCCTTTTTTTCCTCTCCTTCGTTTAAAAAAAAAGCTCAGAAAAAAGATTTGTTGTAGATTACCCATACATCAAATAAATAATATTTCTCCTTCAAAAGTTCTTAAAGTTTGGTTCTGAAATGTGTTTCTTTAAGTGGAGCCGTTACTTATGTTTTGAAACAAGTGTTAGGGTCTTTTGAATAATCCCCCTGCCAAATACAAGTTCTTTTTCTTTTTTCCCTCATTAATTTTATTGAGATCATGCTGGTTTATAACATGTAATTTCAGGTGTATGTTATTATTTGTCAGTTTGTGAATATATTTCATTGTGCTTACCCCCAGTAGTCTACTTTTTGTCTGTCACCATGTATATGTGCCTCTTCACCCCTTTCACCTATGCCCAACCCCCTTCCCCTTGGGTGACCACTAGTCTGTTCTCTTTATCCATGTATTTGTTGTCTTCCACATATGAGTGAAATCATGCAGTATTTGTCTTTGTCTGGCTTATTTCGCTTAACATCATATCCTCAAGGTCCATTCATGTTGTTGCAAATGGGACGATTTTGTCTTTTTTATGGCTGAGTAGTATTCCATTGTGTGTGTGTGTGTGTGTGTGTGTGTGTATACATATGTGTGTGTATACATATGTGTGTGTGTATATATATATATATATATATATATATATATATATATATCTCACATCTTTATCCATTCATCTGTTGTGGGCACTTGAGTTGCTTCCACATCTTGGCTATTGTGAATAATGCTACAATGAACATAGGGGTGCATAAATCTCTTTGGATCATTGGTTTCAAGTTCTTTGGATAAATACCAAAGTATTTAGTGGGATAGCTGGATCGTATGGTATTTCTATTTTTAATTTTTTGAGAAATCTCCATACTGTTTTCCATAGTGGTTGCACTAGTTTGCATTCCCACCAGCAGTGTATGAGCATTCCGTTTTCTCTATATCCTCTCCAACATTTGTTGTTTTTTGTCTTGGTAATTATAGCTGTTCTGACTGGTGTAAGATGAAATCTGATTGTAGTTTTGATTTGCATTTCCCTAACAATTAGTCTTGTTGAACATCGTTTCATGTGTCTGTTGGCCATCTGTATATCTTCTTTGGAAAAGTGTTCATATTCTCTGCCTATTTTGTAATCATGTTTTTTTGTTGTTGTTGAATTGTATGAATTCTTTATATATTTTGGAGATCAACCTCTTGTTGGATATATGATTTGAGAATATTTTCTCCCAGTTAGTGGGTTGTCTTTTCGTTTTGTTTCTGGTTTCCTTTGCCTTGCAGAAGCTTTTTAGTCTACTGTAGTCCCGTTTGTTAACTTTTTCTTTTGTTTACCTTGCCTGAATAGACATGGTTTTGGAAAAGATGCTGCTGATGCTAAGACCAATGTCAGATAGTGTACTGCCTATATTTTCTTCTAGGAGTTTTATGGTTTCAGGTGTTACATTCAAGTCTTTAATCCATTTTGAGTTAATTTTTGTATATGGTGCAAGATAATGGTCTACTTTCCTTCTTTTGCATGTGGCCGTCCAGTTTTCCCAGTATCATTTATTGAAGAGACTTTCCTTTCTCCATTGTATGGTCTTGGCTCCTTTGTTGTAGATTAACTGTCCATAGATGTGTGGTTTTATTTCTGGGGTTTCAATTCTGTTCCATTGATCTATATGTCTCTTTTTGTGCCAATACCATGCTGTTTTGATTACTGTAGCTTTGTAGTATATTTTGAAGTCAGGGTTGTGATGCCTCCAGCTTTGTTCTTTTTTCCCAGGATTGCTTTGGCTATTCAGGGTCTTTTTTTGTTCCATATACATTTTAGGATTCTTTGTTCTATTTCTGTGAAGAATGTCATTGGGATTTTGATTGGGATTGCATTAATCTGTAGATTGCTTTAGGTAGTATGAACATTTTAGCTATGTTTATTCTTCTGACCCATGAGCATGGAATATCTTTCCATTTCTTTATGTTGTCTTCAATTTCTTTCAGTAATGTCTTGTAGTTTTCAGTGTACAGGTCTTTCACCTCTTTGGTTAAGTTTATTCCTAGATGTTTCTTTTTCTTATGGTTATAAATGGGATTATATTCTGGATTTCTTTCTGCTAGTTAATTGTTAGTGTATAGAAATGCAACTGATTTTTAAAAATTGATTTTGTACCCTGCAACCTTGCTGTATTTGTTGATTATTTCTGATAGTTTTCTAGTGGATTCTTTAGGGTTTTCTACATATAGAACCATGTCATCTGCAAATAGCAGAAGTTTCACTTCTTCATTTCCAATTTGGATTCCTTTTATTTCTTTTTCTTGCCTAATTGTTCCAGCCAATACCTCCAGTACTATGTTGAATAGGAGTGGTGAGAGTGGGCACCCTTGTCTTCTTCCTGTTTTCAGAGGGATGGCTTTCAGTTTTTCACCATTAAGTATGATGTTGGCTGTTGGGTTTGTCATATATGGCTTTTATTATGTTGAGGTACTTTCCTTCTATACCCATTTTCTTGAGAGTTTTTATCATAAATGGATGTTGGATCTTGTCAAATGCTTTCTTTGCATCTATTGAGATGATCATGTGATTCTCATTCCTCGTTTTGTTAATGTGATGTATCACATCGATTGATCTGCGGATCTTGAACCATCCCTCTGTCCCTGGAATAAATCCCACTTGATCATGGTGTATGACCCTTTTAATGTATCGCTGTATTCAGTTTGCCAATATTTTGTTGAGGATTTCTGCATCTGTGTTCATCAGTGATATTGGCCTGTAATTTTCCTTCTTTGTCTTGTCCTTGTCTGGTTTTGGTATCAGGGTAATGTTGGCTTCATAGAATGAACAAATTCTTTACTTAAGTCAAATAATGAGATCATCATGATTTGACTCTTTAAGTAGTAACTACTCAGACACTTGCTTCTCTAACATTTGTCTCAAGTAGGAAGCTCTTTTCTCTCTGTTGATGAGTGTGGAGTGACACCTTAACATTTTATACTGTGTGTGTGCTTATTTTACTCCTCCAGCACCTCTCTAGAGAGAAGCCATCTTGATTGGTACCGAACCATTTGACATGGAAAATGGAGGCCAAGTACCTTGCTTGGAGTTTCTGCAGAAGGGATGGAAGTATGAGAGTCTGGCCCAAACTTCTTGTCCATTCTTCTTGCTGGTCAGCAGGCTTGTTGTGTCTAAACTACCACCAGCAGTGCCGGATGTGCTTATGGCAGCTGTGAGGGATGGGAGGAGAGAGAAGCAATGTACAAGCGTGGTAGGGATGCCTTATGACATTCCCAAAATGCTGCAAGAGGCATGGCTGTAGACGGCCTGCCCCTGCCTAAAAAGCCCATTCACAGATACAGAAACTCATTCCCTTCTCACATTTGAAAGAACTTAAAAATATGTTTCAGAAATGTTATGAGGATTGAGGAGTAAGCATTCAAAGATTTGTTTTTGGTAACATTATGGGAAAGAAGATTTACAATATATTATCTACTGGTTTTCTTAAGAGTAATGAACCATGTGCTGTTGAGTTACACATATGGCAGTGCAAAGGCAGGGAGACACTATGCTTTGTGACTTGATTTCACATTGTTTGTACGTTCAGTATATTTAATACACAGGAGCTGTCTTCCCATGGTTGATGATTAATGTCCCTCATGTGAGTGAAATGGCTCAGAACTGGACTCCTCTGTGGGGAATAAACTTTATTTCAGTTTACACTCCCATTTTGACTTTACAGCTTCCCTGATTACAATGACTTGTCTCTGCATTGTACAATCTCACATTTTCTACTGAGGTTACTACTCATGTAGAATTTATTTTTCTGATTCCAAATCTATGCCTATGAAATATTGGCACTTGTCATGATGTCAGTTTTGAAATGCTGAGGAAGTTCCTCAGATAGTCCACTGCTCACCTCTCTCCACCTCCCCATCCTAGTCCAGCCTCTGACCATCTCTCTGTCTCCCAGCATTCCCTCCTGCCACTAGTCAGGTCACGTTTTAGCCAGAGTAATAATTTCAAAACCTGAATATGTTCTTGCTGCTTGTGTGCTTAAAACCTTTCAGTGGTTTCTGGGTGCAATGGCAAAAATCCTCAATAGTGAACTGCAAGGGCTGCCTGATCTGACCCTTGCCTGTCCACCCTGATTTAGTGTGTTTTTCTCCCCCAGTGTGCTCTGGTCATCATCTGTCTTACAAACAGTATGTTTTAAATCGATTACCTGCCAGGCTCTGTGCTATGTTCTGAGTGTAGAAAGGTGAATAAAACACTCGTTCCTGCCCTCCTGGAACTGGGAGACAGATCAGTAGTAATCATGCAAATATATAATTAGACATTGTCACAGTGCATCAAAGAAACGCTAGGGTGCCATGACAGGAGGCCATGTCTGATGTCGTGTTGTGGAGAGAGACCACATTCTCTCTGTGGAAGGACTAATAGTTGTTTATCAGGTACAGTGGGGAAGCCTAACCAGCAGAGAGAAGTCCAGATGTGAGAAAGGTACTATTATTTGCACCTAAAAAAGAGCAGATGATGATTTGACAGACACTTGCATATTTTATTCAGAAAGGACAGCCTTGAGGCTAAAGAACGCCTCCTTGTGTCCTCCTAAAGCTATTAGGGTCTTGGAATGTCTCCGGCTGGAATATCTTCTGTTGAACAAATAAGATTGTGTGATATGATTTACATCATTATCTTTCTTACCAAAGACCATATCTCTGGCTTTTCAGAAGTGGGTGATCATGGAGTCTCTCTCTGAGGATGTAAATTTAAACTGAGTTGAAGGTGAGAAGAAACCAGCCCTTTGTGAGGTTGCCACCTGAGGGGACGGCACGCAGGAGCGTCCCCAGAACAGGCAGATGTGGGGCTGTGCCGTCAGGCCCATGTGGCTGGATCAAGTGCCCACCCTCCCATCACCCTGGGGCTCCTTCACTCCTGCTCATCCTTTAGCCCTTAATTCAGATGTTACTTCTGGGAAGCCCCTTCTCTGGCCTGCTGGATTGAATGAGGTTCCCCAGAAC
Source organism: Equus quagga (assembly GCF_021613505.1). NCBI lineage: Eukaryota > Metazoa > Chordata > Mammalia > Perissodactyla > Equidae > Equus > Equus quagga. Next base: position 118,017,263 of record NC_060272.1, read on the forward strand.
CTTATCACTGTGGTTCATCATTGTGCATTAATTTTGTGGCCGTTTGGTTAATCGTCTCCTTCATTGGTCTCTAAATTCCTGAAGGCAGGGGTCACATCTCTCTTGGCTTACTTTTGAGGATGATGGTAAAGATAAGTAACATTTATATAGTGCTTACCATTTAGGTCAACCCTATAAAAACCCTATGGGATAGGTGCTGTAATATCCATTTTACTGATGAGGAAACTAAGGCACAGAGAGGTTCAGTGCCTTATCTAAAGGAGCACAGCCATTAGTTAATGTGGAGGCAGAATTTTACACCGGCAGTCTATCCTTTGGATGCTTGAATAGACTTTAAATCGATCATTTAATAATTCATTTCAATAAAACAGAATAGAAGGTCCAGTAGTAAGTAGTACAGGTATATTGTGGTGATTTGGTATGTGATAAAGGCAGCATTTCAGATCAGTGGAGAAAAGAATGGACTATTCAGTAAATGATATTTAGATATCTATCCATTTGGAAAATAAAATAAAACTGGATCCTTTATCACTTCTTATATTAAAATAAATTCTAGGCGGTTGGAGAGTATGAAGGTAAAAGAATGTAAAGTATAAAAGGAATATATGAATTCTCTTGAGCTGGAGAAATACTTTTTGAACGTGATTGATAAGATGCAGAGACTGTAGAATTTTTTCAGTAATTTTTGCTACATAAGAATGAAGAACTTTTGAGCAGCAAAAGCATCCTAAACATGATTGAAATGATGAATGAAATTAAGATATGCATCCTACAACTAAAAAATAAAATAGACAAGCCAGCTTTGGCAAGGGTGTGGGGGCAAGGGTGTGGGGCCAAGGGTTACTCCTCTGTGGGAGCCAGTTAGGCAATGTGTGACGATACGTAGATTCACTTTGATTAAGGCACTTCTTGGGATTTATCACAAGTTGGAAAATTGGAGATGTGCAGAGACATATGTTAATTCATCACTCTGTTAATGGTAGTGAAATGTTAGTACAGTCGCACAATGGAGTTCTATGTAGCCCTTAAGAATGATGTAATCTGTATCTGTTCACATGGACACCTTTCCTTGATATGCTGAGGGTGGGGGCAGATTTTAGCAAGGCGTGTGTAGCATGAATCTAGATGTAAAATTGTGGCCATGGGCCATGTCCAAATATGTGGCTGGATGGAGATTTGGAACAAGGCTCACAATGTTAATAATTATCTCTAGATGTGAGTTTTTGAAAGTTTTCTTTTTCTTAAATTTTTTTGGATATTTCTTTTTCTAAAAAAATACAAACATTGAGCATATACCTTTTGATAATGAGAAAACTATCCAGGATATGAGAATAAATATTATTTTTTTGTAACCTGAACAGTTTTCTAGCTTATAAAGTAGAAAATTGAGACTTTTTTTTTATCCTTTTGTATTTCAACTTTTATATCATTTATTTTGGCTCCTATAAATGCTATTTCCACTTTGACCTTCCTAGCCATTGTAGAGGCTGTTTGAATATTCAGGGTACCAAACAGAAGGTCAAACACAAAAAAGGAAATGGGTTCAGAAGCATTTTCATTAAAATTGCATGAGTACTGGAGTGTATCCTACAGCACAGAGCCTTCCTGGGTGAACTGGATCAATGTTTAGTAGAAACACAGCCTTGTAAGCCTCGCTGTTCTTAAAGTCTTCTGGTTTTAAGTAAATGTCCTATGTTCTTTAGCCTTAAAAGACAGAGTAACTAAGACAAAGGAGAGGGGAAAAAAACCACCAGTGTTAAAGACAGGAGTATAATCTTGAAGGGAGAATTTCAAATAAATGCCTACACACACGCATGCACCTCCCTCAGACATGATATTGAACAGCACAGCTGGTCTTGATTCTGATCTTTTCTTGGTCAGATCTTCAGAGAAGAGTGTAATAAAGAATTAGTTATGTAGCAGCCCTTCCCACACTGTAGACAGGGATAATCTAGCTGCATAATTTTGCTAATAATATAGCTATAGAACACTACTTCTATCCTAGTGTAGGGTATCTGTTTTTTAGTTAGTAGGGGTTTGCTGATTTCAGAATTGCAAGCAGTATTTGATACTTAACACTCTGTCTGGTTCAATGAGTATGTCCCACTATTTTGGATTTCGTGGGGAATGACTTTAAAGATTGGTTTCTTGATAATCCACAGTGTGGAGACACATTTGGATTTTTTTTTTTTTTTTTGTGAGGAAGATTCATCCTGAGCTAACATCTGTGACACCTTCCTCCATTTTGTATGTGAGTCACTGCCTCAACTTGGCTGATGAGTGGTGTAGGTCCATTCCTGGGATCTGAACCCACAAACCCTGGGCTGCTGAAGCAGAGCATGCTGAACTTAACCACTACATCACAGGGCCAGCCCCACATTTGGGATTTTTAAAAAACTCCTTACCCATTGTCTTAGGCTGGGGGTCATTGGAAGGCAGAGCAGAGGGAAGAAAGGGATAAATTGTCTGTGCAGGTGAAAATGCCATGTGGATTTAAGGTTCAGAGTTTAGGACATGGAGATTGTCATGTATTGTTGGAGCCGCAGCAGCTAACAGATCTCTATAAATTTTTTTCTGCAATTTTTTCTTTTTCATTAGCTCTGCGATAACCATTGTGATTGTTTTCCCCTCATCAACACGTCCCTTAGCATTTTGTAGCCGTCGTATACATGTACACCAAGCTTTTCTGTGGATGCCTTGTGTGTGTGCTCGTGTCTGCAGCTTTCTCGCACTGCTTCGCATCTTCAGCCGATAGCCCAGGCCCTGTTGGGGATGGTGTGTGTCTCATGCACAAGTTCGTTTCTTTTTGGTCGTTGAGGCTCATGTTGTCTTAGGTGGTCTATTATTCCTAATCTGAACTGATCTCTTACCAAAGGAAATATGCACGTGTAGCAAAATGGGCGAAAGGTGGAAGAAATAAACACAGGGCTTAATGTTCAGAGGATATTTTTAGACTTAGAAGCAGCTCACTGCTTTCCATGAAATAGTCAAGTGTAATTAATGGCTCAGGTTTCCCTCTTTGGCAGTTTTTCTTTAAAGGATTAAATGCTGGTTTTAACTCCGTGTGTGTGTGTGTGTATGTTCTCTAGGTTCATGAGTGTGGTTATTTTGTCTAATGGCTATGTGGATAATACTTACTTTTACCCCTTGCAAAGTATCTTTTGTAGTTGTTACAGAAATCAAATCTTTTTCCCATGTAGGCTTCGGAAAAGAAGTTATGGATTAAAATAAATCATGACAGTAATTAATTGTTTTTTTTTTTTAATATTTGGGGATAATAGAGGAAGCCAGTGAGTAGTTAAATGGCGTTGTTAGTTTTCAGGTCCTCTAGGATGCTTGAGTAGAAGTAGAGGTAGTTTACTCAGGTCGTTGTGAGTGGTGCAGTTCCTTTGGTGACTTGTTGAATCCGCCCTTCAGAAGTCGGCATATGGTCTTTGGGGGAGAGAGCCTCATTGTGGGAAGACTTCATCTTCCTGTAGAGGATTTGATTCTGTCATAGTTCTAGCAGTTATGAAAGAGAAACGGTCAAGCCTGGGAGTCATGAGTTGGATTTTTGAGCTGAGGATCTTACAGATCATTTCACACATGGCGAGCTGAGACCTCATCATTTTAAGGGCATTGCGGAAAGCCTTTGGTTTAACTTGATGAAACCCAACTCTTACTTCGCAGACCGTTTTTCCCTGCTTTTGAAAACCAATTTGGCATTTGTTATATAAAGTGCTAAAAAATGAAGATCTCTGTTTATTGGATGATATGACTTAAAAGAGGAAAAGACTGAAGAATGACAGTTGGACATTGTTGATGTTGTCCTCTGGACTCAAGGCAGGATGCTCTTGGCACCCAGCACCTGTCCCTGAGATCAGGACAGCTGGAGACAGAAATGGTCTTAATTCATGGGACCATGACTTGAAATGGGGCTGCAGGGCTCCCAAGTTTTTTTTAGTTGCTTGCAGTAACCTCTGAATTTGTTCTCCGTGCACTATCTAAACAAGCCTGGTCAGTCCTGCCTCTCTCCTGCCCTGAAGCTTGGCTGCTTACAGGCTGCTTCAGCCCACTCCGTCCTTCAGAAGCGGTCGTGTACCTGATTGGTCCTTTGCTCCCGAAGATGCTGCATCACATGCAGGGACATTTCTTTAGCTTATTTACCTTGAAAACCCTGTCAGTGGAGTGTCAGTTTGATTGCTGTTGCCTGAACTCTATTGTTTTTTTGGGAATCAGTGGTGGGTCACAGTTGAAGTCAATACCAAGTGGCTAGGTTATGATGAAGCATACGAAACTGTCTCTGGTTTGGTACAGTTTAGCCAGAACTTTTTTGTGCAGTTTTTGCTTCTCTATTTCCAAGTGTTCTGTAGTATGTTCTGCTGTAGAGGCCACCAGCAGCCTTATCTCTTTCACCCCCACCTGCAGGAGGGTGGCAGGTCTGATGACTCACAAAATGGTGGATCTTACCTTCTAGGTGAGACTTGACGAGTCATACATGGGGGCTGGTCCCATACAGACCTAGTTGTGTAAAAATAACTTAAATATTACTGATTTGCAAAGGAAGGATTACAAACAACAGTAAAAAGACAGTTGATTGTCCTATTTTCTTCTTTATTCTTCCTTTTTTTGGGAAAATGTAGTGAGGAAGGTAGGAAACACCTGCACCAGAATGAAAACACTTCTTGTTGGATTAACAAAGGATTTCTAGGACTAAATCACTCCTTTTGTTTTTTATGTTTGAGCTAACTGCAGGGTGGTTAAAAGAAATCCTATGCTTATTCTGGAAGTTGATGTGCTGTCAAGAACACTCCACCTTAAATCTCCTGCAAAGTGCATTCAAATCCTCTCTCTTTAGTGGGTAAAGGAAGGTCGCTGTGGGCAGGAGGCCTCGCGTCTATGGAGTCCTGGTCTCCAGGAGCAGTACTGAGAGCAGACAGGCTAACTCTCATTCGGGCTGAGAATGGAGAGATGTTCTCTCGCGCCGGCTTTCCAACGCCTCCTGAGGAAGAGGTCACCCGACTCCTCTAGGTCAGTTGTCCCCAGAAGTTGGTCAGCCTGCGGTGGAGTTTGGCTTAGTTCAAGGCAGGGACAGAGGTATCATCTCACAAGTACTTTTGTTTCTGACCCTGGAGGATAAACATCCCCTCACTGCTGACTCATTGTCTTCTTAGCTCTTTTTATTTGCTCAGCCTTACCAGCTTACAGTGGAAGACTTCATTCAAATTAGATATTGCCAGGGAGCTCATTTGTGCTCAAGGAATATTCATCTGACAAACAAGCATTGAGCACCTGTGTGCCTAGCAGGCGGTAAGCGGCTGGAGACATAAAAGGGAATGAAATGATCTGCCCCTGAGGCGCTCAGCACTTTGCAGTCAGTATACAGTCCTAGCTCCCGAGAGCTAGAAAATAGCAGGCAGAGGTGTTTATCTTGGCCCAGGCAGCTCCTTGGTGAGGGGGACTGGGCCCAACATTGCAATCATACCATGTATTATTTAAGTGTGTGTGTATTTGTGTTCACTGTGTATATAAATCTTCCCATCTAAGTGAAATATATATGATAAACTGCATATCATAAAATTCAAGGTGTGAGATTTGTCATAGTCTATGACATCCCTACTTAAAGAATTTCTCAATTTTATGGACATCCAAACTGGGTGAATCCAGAATGACTTTAAAACTCTGGTGCCAGAACAGGCAGAGGACATGGCTTCCTGTCTGGGTGTTTGCACACTCGCTCGTATCAGGCCCAGGCAGTTAATGGATTTATAGTTTTATCAAAGTCAACGAATTATTTTGTCTGCTCTAAAATTTCTACGCTTGACCACATGATCACCTTCACTAGTGGCTTATTTTTTTTTCAAGTAGTTTCACGCAGTGTGAGTTAGCATCACTTGGGTGAGCTTTAAAAAAAATATTCAGCCACCCCTCCCCAGACCAGTTAAACCAGAAGCTTCCCAAGCATGGGTTACCAGCTTGATACCAGCATGCAGCCTGAGTTGAGGACTATCAGCCTATCCTTTGCTTGCGTAGTGTCTGCTTTCCTGTTTGATTGATGTGAGCTATGCCTGTCGTCTTGCTTTAATCATCCATGGCCATACCCGTTGGATTTCTTCTTGTTAGCCATCCTAGAGGTTTGATCTAGGAAACAAAAAGCTAAAATCACTTTAAAATGTTTAGATCAGATTTAACTGATGCTGTCTGGTGAAGTGAAAGCTTGGTATTCTCCCAAAGTCTGAGCTGCCTAACATTTTCTGTTTGATGTTTTCCTTTTTCTTCATTAGGAGAATAAAGGAGGAATTTAGTGTGAGGTGTTCTCTGTCCTGCAGTGTTACCACAGCAGATAAGTAAAACTACCACAGCAGATAAGAACAATTATAAAATCCGAGATGGGTCTTGACTGCCTTCGCCTCTTGTCTAGGCAGCTTCTTGTCTGGCAGTGAATTGGCAATTTAGAAGTGGAGCATCAGCAGTTGAGAACGAGGCCTCACTGTGATGTCCCATGAATTCTGTGTAAGACGGAAGCACTCCTGCAGACACACAGTGCTTCAGAGGAGCATGTACACCAGCTGATGCCCTTTCTTTCTCTTCTTTATAAGGGCTGATATAGGGAAAGAGGGTTTGTGTGTCCAGGGAAAGAATAATGTTATAGTTCCTTAAAACGGTGACACATTTAGTTAAACAATTAAGTAGAGTAAATCATGTTAAGGCCTTTTCCAGGTTAATCTTTCACAGGCTCACAGTTCATAGTCTTTATATACTTGCATCATGTTATAGGATGTGCAATTGCATTTTTGACTTATTTCTTCAAAATTTTAATGACTGCAACTTCGAACAGGCTCCAAGGGCTTATCTTCTGTGATTGTGTTTGTTTCAGTCCATAGCAGAATTGCCTCTGTTGAATTTACTTGAAAATAATAGTGTGAAACTTGGTACCATCACAGACTGATCATCTAAACTTATGGGTTAAATACAGTTCATTTCATGATTTCCTGAATGCTTTTCTGTCCCAAATACTTGTGCTCACGTGCAAGTGCTAGACGTACCATGATAGGAAATGTTTATTACCCTGAAGAAATTCAAGATTTTTCTTTCCCTTTAGCTCATCTGTTGAATTAAAATGGAATCCTTGTGTTTGGGGACCTGACTTGCACTTATATACATAGCTGAGGAAATAAGATGTTAAGAAATCTTTTTTGAATTTGGAATTTGAACTCTTTGGGTCAAACCTTATTGTAGAAGCCTGTTCAAGGAAACTTTGATAAATAGGTTTGGTTCTCCCTCACCCAGATACGTGGGAAGCAACAAGTATGTTCATTTTGACTCATGCTTTCTCAAGTGCAGTGACAATTTGTTGAAGCATGAAGCACAGTGATATTTTAAGCTGCTTTGACATTCCCTAGGCAGAGGATTGTCAGGAACAGAGCCCTGAAGTTTGAGAGTTGTACATGCTTTCATGACTCTTCACTCTCTCCTTACATAGACATTTCAAGAAAGCGAATAAAATTATTCAAGGCTCAAAGCAAAGGAATTGTCAGCTGGATTTGAGGTTGAAAATTAGATAGAGAGAAACATGAATTATTTTCAGTAACATAGAAGTGGAAACAATTTAACCAATCCTTAGTCCTAGTGAATGTAAGACACTTAAAATCCATGGAGGTGGCTGTATTGCTCTTAATTCATAATAATTTAAAAAATAGCAAATTTTTAGTAAAGCAGCTTTGTTTTGGTTGCTTGAGATCTCAGAGACCCAGTGACACGTAAAGGTGGTCTGTCCTTTCACTGTTCTTGTCCATGATGGTAAAGTGATCCCAGCATCTACTAGTTGTGCATCACACTGGGGCTGTGGGGATGCAGAGCTGATGAAGACTTGGTCCTTACCCTCAGTGGGCTTCAGTCCAGCAGGTGACAGTGTTAGTAAGCAACATTACAGAGCGCTTAATGAACAACAATTCTCACAGCCCAGGGAAGTAGTTACTGGTGGCATCCCCATTTATAGATGTGGCATTGGAAGTGCAGAATGTAATAACTTGCTCAAGATCACAATTTATAAGAAGGAGAGTTAGAGTTTTAATCCAGGTAGTAAGGGTTGTACAGCCCAAGCATCAAGTAAGTAGTTTAGTAAGTAAGAAATTTTTCGAGGGAGGGTTGGAACTGAAGAGAAAGAGTAAAGATGTTCAACTTTGTGTTTAAGCAGATCTTGAGCACTTTTTGGGTCAAAATCTCTACCTATAAAGCTCTGTCTAGTAAGGGGTTGCAAATCAAATGGCTACAGAAGTCAGGCAGGTAGAGGAGTGAAGCCTGCAGATGGGGCAGTGGTGGCTGGAAGACTCTTGATGGGGCAGCCTCTGTGCACTGTAGCCATGGGAAAGTGAGCCTGGTATGGCTGATCTTTAGAGGGGCAACTGATTAAAGGTTTGAAAAACATCTGTGGGTCATAAAAATAGATCTTTGGGCCGTATCAAGTTTGCGAGTCTCTAATATGCAACCCTGGACATGTACTTAAAAGTAGTTTGGGGAGAATTATTGGGAATCTGGGAAAAACACTTAGTTCTCTAAAAGAAAGTTACAGATCACATTACAGAGCTACGGCTGAGCTCTGTAAGGCCACCCCTTGAGAATGTCGTGGTCTTCCCAGCTCATCCCTGCCTGGGCTCCCATTCGTGGGGTGGGAGACTCTTGCAAGTCACAGCAAGATGCACCACCCCTGTGCTTCTCATGGAGTCGTTTTGCTGCTCCTGAGAGCGCCAGGCCACTAACAAGGGTACTTTCTGATGCAAGTGTACTGCTCAGGTATTTCTTTGCTAAGTTAGGATGGAAGCCTTGGTACCACTAAATCAGATTTTTCCTAAGTTGGTCAGTGTGTATGCAGTTGTAACCTTATGAGTCTGGATTTGATTTGAAGCCTCACCTTATTGTAGCTGTGCAACTGTGGGCAAGTTCCACCTTCTCAAAATTCAGCCTCCTCAGGGTATTGAAAGGATTAAATACTAAAATGCACATAAGGGTCTGCCATACAGCAAAAGCTAGTTTTCTTGCTTTTAATCCTTGGTCACTTGATTTATGGAAGTGCTAACAAATGAGCTTTCTGAAGCTCAGTGCTGTGTGTGAGCAGAGGGCTCTGATTCTATTTATGGTGTGTTCTGGCTGACAGGCACCTGTTAGGGCATTAGGGGAATTAAACATGGGAGTTAAAGTCCTGTTTCTGTTCTCAAGGAGTTTATGACTTAGGATGAAAGACACATGAAAGCTGACGTTTGTTGGATTGGTTTAAGTGGGTAGTGCACTTGGAGGTACCATGATGATTGTTTAATGGAGATGAGTGCATGCTGTAATGGGAACTGAGAACTTTGGAGAACCCTCAAAATGTTAAAACATATACTTAAAAAAAAAACCAGGGTGGGCCTGGTGGTGTAGCGGTTAAGTTCGCACAGTCTGCTTCAGCGGCCCAGGGTTTGCGTGTTTGGATCCCAGGTGTGGACCTGCACACCACTTGTCGAGCCATGCTGTGGCAGTGTCCCATGTACAGAATAGAGGAAGATTGGTGCAGATGTTGGCTCAGGGACAGTCTTCCTCACTCCACCCCCCAAAAAACCAGGGTGTATGCCTTGTGCTGGTTGAATAATGTCTAGATTTATTTTCTTTTCTTTGGGTGGAGAGAGAAAGGAACCTAAGTGTCACACTAAGCAAAGCCAATCTAAGAACTCTAGATTTTTTTTTTTCTTTAAAGATTGGCACCTGAGCCAACAACTATTGCCAATCTTTTTTTTTTCCTGCTTTTTTACTCCCCAGCTCCTCCCAGTACATAGTTGTATATTTTAGTTGTGGGTCCTTCTAGTTGTGGCATGTGGGACGCCGCCTCACTGTGGCCTGATGAGTGGTGCTTTGTCCACGCCCAGGATCTGAACCGGCGAAACCCTGGGCCACTGAAGCGGAGCATGAGAACTTAACCACTCGGCCAGGGGGCCGGCCCCTCTAGTAGATTTTTTAAAGCTTTATTTTTTTAATTGTCTTCTGTAAACTAGTTTGCTCACTCACAGGTAGAATTGTAATAAAAATCTGGTAGTGCCTCTTCAAAATGAGGCCTTCTCTTATGTTCTAGGAACACTTTTTAAGATGAATACATTATAATTAATTATCTCTTTCTTTAGGTTGTAGACTCCTTACCCTAAAGTTAATGCGGTGAAAAAATTACTGTCTTAATAAAGAGATGTTAATAATATCAGGGTATTAAATAAGGCTCTCCTTTCTTTTCAGTGAAAGTTCTTTCTTTAAATTGGCAATTGATTATTTCTTCCCTGCGCTTATTCATTATGACAAATTTCATTCCATGACAGATGGAAATAACTTCTTTAATTAGTTTTTGGTGTTCGTAGTGTAGATGTATAATAAATATAACCAAATAGGAAGATAGGCTTTATCACTCTTTTACTTCATAAAGCTTGACAATTATTTTGCTATAAGGAAATACATGGGTAGAGTAACTCCATCTCATTTTAAGACTGTCTTGTAATAAGTGGATGAATAGTTTTTACAGGCCTTCTAAACTTGTGTTTGAAGCTGTTTTTAGAGAAATACACCGTAAGTTCTATATTTTATGAATATTTTCATGATTATGAAAGTAACTTCTGAGATTAATTTTTATGGGATAAATATGGGTACGTGATAGACATATAGTAGGTTTTGTTTTTTTTTTTAATTTTTGCTTTTGGTTGAAATTTCTCATGAAAACTGAAATATATTCTACAGCAAAATACATTTTTTCTTATCCTCTCAGGGCACTACAATTTCATAGAAAGGAAAGCTCATTTAGAACTTTATTGGCCTCAGTTCCTTCTGGCTACAGCATAATCAGAGACCTTGAATTTTCGTGTCATTGCAGTGATGTGCTTGCAATGTGCGTGAATTGAGTATGGGATGTCATATCTGAGACTCAGTGGTAACCAGAGCTCCCTGTTGTTAAGTTTATGACCTCACACTGACATTCTCACAGGAAGCTGGTGGATCCCTAAGACATGGACTAAAGCTTTTCCCGCGTCTCAGAGCATGTCTGGTTAACTTTGGTTGCTGAAGTCTTCCTTCTCTGGGTACTGGCCTCGCCCTCACTAAACCTTATTAGAAGGGGACAAGAGCGGGGCATTGCCTTGGCCTCTGTCATCAGTGCCCACAGAAGGAGGCAGCAGGAGTTGCTGGCCCCCAGACTCTGCCTGACTTCTCTTGTCTTTCGTGTCCATCAGGGGAATCAGAATGAGAACTTGCCTGTCTCAACACTTTTCCGCCGCCGTAAGGTAATATAATAGTTCATGGTTCTTTAAACTCTTTTCACATGCATTATCTTACTTCACCCTGGACACAACTCTGTGAAATTAGTAGCTAGTATTATAGACTCCATTTGTACATATGAGGAAATTATCTCAGAGGAGGAGGTGCCTTGTGGAAGGTCTTGCAGCAGCAGAGCTGGCATAGAAGGCAAGCCTGTGACCTGTCCATGTGTACGAAAGCCCAAGTGTTCAGTGGTGACATTGCTTCTCATTCTCTCTGTAGTACTGTGCATGGGAGGGACAGAGAGGAAAAGTCCTTTCTGGGATACTCTTGGGTGTGGCTTGTGGCTGGCCTTGTGGCAGTAGCTCTTGCCAGCGCTTAGTGCTTTAGGATATGTTGAGTCTGTATAAGTGGTACAACATCTGTGATGTGGAGAAGGCACAACTCTCCTAACTGTGCCACAGCTGGGAGCTTGCTGTAAATGCAGAATCTCAGCCCCTCCCCCCCAAGGAATTGTAATCTGCACTTTAACAAGATCTGCAGGTGATTCTTATGTACACTGCATTTGTGTAAAACCAGCTCTAGAATACAGAACACAAGAGATCCTATAGTTGAAAATAAGGTGTGGGGGGTTGGGGGCGCTGTATGTGTGTGGCTGAGAGGGTGCATTTCATTTTTTGTATGTTTGTAAATATGAGTGTGTGTTCATCTCATTTACCTTTTGTAACGTAACAGATTTAATGAGATATAATTCACAGGCAACATAATTCACTCATTTAAAGTGTGCAATTGAATGGTTTTTGGTATATTCACAGACTCGTGCAACCATCAACACAGTCAATTTTAGAACATGTTCATCATCCCCAAAATAAACTCCATACCCATTTGTACCCACTGGCCATTTCCCCACAAAGCCTACTCCCCTTCCTGGAAGCCCCTGACAATCACTAACGTACTTCTGCCTTTATAGATTGGATTTATCTATTCTGTACATTTCATATATGAAAGAAATCATACAATATGTGGTCGTTTGCATATCAGTACTCTGAACATATATTTTCATAATGATGTTTTCAAGCTCCATCCATGTTGTAGCATATGTCAATACTTCTTTCTATTGCTATCATTTTACTTAAATTTATTTTTAGCAGGAGTGAGGAGATGCTGCCTTTTTTCTTAGCCTTGATGAAATTGAGACAGTCTTTTCATTGTCCAGTAAGAGTCAACAAGAGTAATTTCTTAGTGTAACCGTTGCTTTCTAATGCCATAAGCTCTAGGATCTGAGAATTCTGTGACAGTGAAATACTGGGAGCATTGTTATATGCTTTCAGTTGAAGAAATATAATATTGGTATTTTCCATGTTCTCTCCAAGTAGAGTTTTGATTCCTTAATTTTCAGCCACTTTTTCCATGAAAGCAGTGGTTTCCCATTTATACTCTGCTGGAAACTGTGCCTGTCTTTACAAAATATACAGCTGATGTTGGTGAAAATTAAAATGACAAAATATTGTGATCAGATAAATAACAACAATGGCTGTATTTTTGGCAAGAAACCACACAATTGTCCATCCCCCAAGCCGTCTGTTCCCTGCAGTCCTGAATATTCTGCAATTTTCAGCTTCCCAGAGGAAGACAGCATTTTCTCCTTTGTTGTCTATTTCGGGCTCCAAAATTTTCATTTGTCAAATAAAGGACAAATTTGTTTTCCTCTAGATATCTAAAGACCTTTTAAGAAATCTGTCCTGCAGAATACCTTCCTGACTGGGAAAACCTTTGCTGGGTCTTGGGTTTTCCAGTGATCATTTCATCATGCATGTGATGTGTGGAGACCGGGAAAAGAGCAGCTGGAAGATGTTTTTATACCTGCACAGACGTCGTTTTAGCATTTTACTGTTCTGATGCTGTTACACACTCATTTGGAAATGTTTATTTTGGTTTTAACAACGTGAAAAGCTTTTCCTTTCCCTCTTCTCCCTGACTAAGCTCATCTTAATGCCACTAAATTACTAGCGCCTTATTTGGCTGGCTGCCTGGTAAATCAAATGACTGACGACAATACTGGAGATCTTGTATGGTCACTTTCTAAGGGGTTTTGTACTTCCTTTATGTGCTTGTCTCCCTCTCTCTCTTTGGTGGGTAGACTCAATTATTTGACTCTGTTTGAGAAGGCTCTGGGCAAAATGCCATTTATCTTTTCAACTTTTGGGGACATGCTTTCTTAACAGACTTCTTTGGGATATAAGGCTCTTTCTTTAACGTGACTACTCTTTTCCTTGGTGCTATAAAGTGCTGATCATTGTCAGCAAGTCACAAACATCCTGTTCTTCCTCAATTTTCTGACAAAGTTGCTGTTGTGTGTCTGTGCATTTGTGTGTGTAATGCTGAGAAATGCATGGTTTCCGAGAAGAGGAACAAAATATAAAAATCCTTGCTTCTTTTAGACTGGGAAATTAACATGACTGGGTTAGCCAGGTCCCTCTGTTGGAGGAAATAGGAAAGATTGGATTGAACCCTTATGTCAAGGAAATTGACTTGGCTGTATTTCAGGGAGCAGGTTGGGCTGGCCCACTAAAGATCTGTGTCAGTATATTTAGTGGCCTTGGAATTGGGACAGATTAGCTATTTTTTGTAGTAAGTCAAATTCCGGGGAGAAAGGGCAGGCAACCAACATCAGCGAGAACCTCTTATGTGTCAGGGAGTATTCTATAAACGCTATGTACTTTCCTGTGTAATATAACAGCCTTGTGAGCAATGTATTACTATTATTATTGTATTATTACCATCAGTGCTTCATAAATGGAGACACCAAGGCCACAAAGGTTAAGTAAGTTTCCTAAAAGTTCTACACCTTGGAAGTGGGCAGCAGAGTTGCTGTTCCCAAAGCCCATGTCTTTTCCTACTAAGAGAAGTTTGTCTTTGCTTTGTTTCTGCCCATACCCTTTAAAGGGTGTAGTTGTTACAAAGGTGATGCGGCTGATGGAAAAACTAACAGCTGTAGGACCAAAATACATGATCCCTTAACAGATTCAAATTTCCCTGCGCCCAGGTGGCTATACTGTAGCATTTCCAGGTACAGGGGAAATCCTCCTTGATCTCAGGGACCACCCCTCAAGGCCCCCATTAGTGTGAGTGCCCCGTCAGGTCCATCAGGGTAGAGAATGCCCCACCTTCCCTGCCCTAGGATCCCCTGTCCTTGTGGCTCCTCCCAGCTACTCTGGACACTTTGGCTGTGTGGTGCCTGCTCACAGGTGCTAAGTGACTGGTAGCAACCCACTGCTGAGTGTTTCTTGCACAGTTGGTGAATCAAAGGTTGGCATCCTGGTGAGCACCCTCTAACAGGCTGAGGCTTAGATCTGCCCAAAGTTTGTTTTGCAGGAGGCGTTTTCCGGGACCTTTTAGCGATTGTCAAATAAAACCATATAATTGACCAGTTATATTTTCCATGAATAAATTGGGCCTTTTAAAAAACCTGTATAATCTTTCCATCTGTGAATTTTCTCCTTATAACACCTTATTTTTTATTCTCCCTCCATGAACACAAGCTTATTGTGAAAAACTTAGAACAAAAGTTAAATGAAAAAAAAGCCACTACCCCATTATGAAGAGAGCCTCATTAAATATTTTTATATTTCTTTTCTATAGAAAAATGTTAATGCTAACCTTGTCGAACTCAGTCAAATGGCAATGTAATCATTTTAATCGCTTGATAATTTGCTCTAGTAGTTTAAAAAAGTTTCCCACCATTTTGCTTTCTCTACTGCATGGCAGGTTGTAGTCCTGTGAATAAGAAAGTTAAAACTTGTGCTCAGTGGCAGGACCCCAAAGAGGCAGGTATGGGAATCGAGATTTTGAGGCAGTCGACATTTTGCTTCCTCCAGGTCTCCCTAATTAATGACACTTTTGTTCAGTAGTGGGGAGTTACTTAGCGTTTTATTTATCCTTCATCAGACTTAATGTTTTGAGGAAAATTTATTTACTCAAGTATTTGGTATAAACCTGTATCACACAGTGGATGAAGCACTTAGGTTCCCGGAGAAAAGATAAACTAGGAAGGCTTAAGGTTTTTAAAAAAGAAAAATAATGCTAAAAGATGCACCATGACTTTCTGTAATATACACAGCGAGTCAGTGACCCATTTTTCAGGAAGAAGGCAGCTGCATTTTGTACTGTTAGCAGGGAAACGTAATACATGGGTACAGCTTCAACTGTAGCTAATTGGTTGTAGTGCTACTTTTTAAAAATTGGAACCAACAAGGAGAAATCTGCCAAAACTAATTCCATATGCACTAAACTAATAAAAGCAGCTGTTGTATTTTTTTGTGCAGGTAGTGTTTTCATTTTTGTTTTTGTGAAGTGGTGCAGGAGAGAGGGAGGATGCTGCAAATGTTAGAGCAAAGTGAGGAGCTGATTATGAATCTTTGTGAAATCATGAAGGGGAATAAAATATTGTTACTGCCTTATCCAAAAGTATTTTCTCCTTATTTGTTCTTTAAAACACAAGAAGGTGTCAGCCTTTGGCATCATATCACTGATAGAAGTTTCTTGTGCTGCTTCTTTACTAATCGAGTCTGCAATTTTAGTAGATTATTGCATTTTCACTTCTTTAATTTCTGTTCTAAAGAGACTGGTAAAATTGGTTCCTATGCTTATTTTCAACTTTAGTTTCCTTTCTGAATATATAATGCAGTCAGCACAGTATAAAAGGTGAGACAGTGATGGCTCTGTTCTGCTCCTCCCTCTGGCTGGTCTCCTTCCCCAGAGGCAGCCAGTGTTACTGTTACCATGTGTTTCTCTACAGAGGTAGTCCATGCATATTTGACAAATTTGTATATTTCTCTTCCCCTCCCTCCCTTCCTTCCTTATACAAATGGTGGCACACGAAATACAATGTTCTGTGTCTGTCAGGTTTTTTTTTCTCTGTGTGTACCTTGCAGATTATTCTATCAGTACACTAAGAACTTCCTCCTTGTTTCATGGTGGGGCAGTATTGTGTTGTTGCCATGACTTACTTGACCTGTGTGCTGTTGGTGGATGTTTGAAGTTTGCTCTTTTGAATAATACTGCAATTTATAAAATTGTACACCTAGGTAGATTTGTTTAGAAAGAAGTGGAAATGAATAGGTGAACAATGGTTTTAGAAATTCTCCCTGGAGGGTAGATCTCTGTCATTGTTTCCCAGACTGGTGCTCCTTGGAACCCTCATCAGGGAAGTAGATGTTATTGGAGCAGAAGGAAAATGAGATTTAATGGCCAAATAAGCTTGGGAAATGCAGGGTTCTCGATTTTCTCTTGGAGCTTCATAAAAGAATTTACATATTAAAGACTTAAAATACTCATCTAGTTTTAACAACAAAAAGAAAACCTGTCAAAGATAATTTTTCAGACTTATTTGAGCATCACGTATTTCAAGATGCTTATTAACGTCTGTCAAGACAGTTTCTGGGAAAAACTAATTTGGGAAATGTTGACCTGTGTGATTCCTCCCTGTCTCCCCAGTTCTTTTTTTTCTTCTTCTTCTTGTCCCCAAAGCTCCCCCAGTACGTAGTTGTAGGTCCCCCCCAGTTCTGTAGATAGCAAAAACTAGCTAAACACTTGATTTTTTTCAGCTAACAACTGGCTTGCTGTTGGAGTCACGTTTCTTGACACCTGTAGCTTGCTCACCTGTCTGGTCCTAATGCGTAATGTGAGAAACACCTTATTTGGCAAGCTGCATGTCTGGACCATCTTCTGTTGGTGGGCATGAAGGCCGGTGGGTCAGATATTCTGGGTGGAGCCCAGTGTGAACTAAGGCCTGGAACTGTGAAATCATGTTGTGCTGGTGAAATCTTCTAAAGCAAGAAGTTCATTCTGGCTGGGGTTTGGGGTCTAGTAGTGGGTGAAGGAGAGTGGTGAGACTTTCTGAAATAAGCAGCACTCCAGCAGAAGTTGCAGTTTGGCGTTCTGTTGTGGAATAAAGAGAGGAAAGCAGTAGATCTATTTTACTCTACTGCACTGGTTCTCAACCAGGGGTGATTTTACCTCCCAGGGGACATTTGGCAATGTCTGGAGACATTTTTGGTTATCATGACTGGGACGATGCTGTTGGCATCTAGTAGAGACCCGGAATACTGCTAAGCATCCTGCAATTATACAGGACAAAACACTACAGTAATTGTCCAGTCCAAAATGTCAGTAGTACCCTGTTGATAAACCTGCTCTAGTGGGATCCTTCCAGCGTTGGGGATTTAGTAAATTGTCATTATTTCTTTGTCCAAGCATCTGAAGTGGCATACATCGGCCATGTGGCATTTTGGACTGCTGCTGCTGCTGTGATGCTAGCATTTGATAATTTAGATTCAGAGTTCCTTATTCACAGTTCAATTTAAAAATCTCTTAAAATGTAAAGTTTCTTAATAATTTATTTAGCAGTAAAACCTTACCTGCACTGACTTAGACTCTTGATTCACTTGATTTTGTGTGGATGTTAATGTATTTGATTGTAGGATGCTGACCCAGACCTGGCTTGGAGTTTTATATAGAATGGTCAATGCGCTATATAATCTTTTTAAAATCTGAAAAACTCTGTGTTTGAAAACACTTTGAGCCCCAAAGGTTTCTGATAAGTGATTTTGGATTTATATATTGAACTAAATTTTTGCCTAATTTGATTTCTTTCAAGAAGGAACGTTAGTGATATTTATTGTGCGTTTTGTTTTTTTTGCTGAGGAAGATTTGCCCTGAGCTAACATCTGTGGCAGTCTTCCTCTATTTTTTAATATGTGGGCCACCAGCACAGCATGGCCACTAACAGAGCGGTGTAGGTCCACACCCGGGAACAGGCCACTGGACCTGAACCAGGTCCAGGCTGCTGAAGTGGAGTGCTCCGAACTTAACCACTAGGCCACCGAGGCTGGCCCCTATTTATTTTTTTAATTCCAAAAATGATATAGGATCATTGTGAAGAATTTGATAAGTGCAAAAAGGTATAATATTATCAACCATCTGTGTGCAGTGCTTACTGTGTGCCATGGGCTTTCTCAGTACTTCACCTGTATTAACTGATCCGATCTTCAGAATTCTGTTGTTGTTGTTTACAAGAGAAGAAACTAACTTGCCCAAGATCTCATACCTAGTAAATGGCAGAGCTGGACTTTTGAACTGTGGGACAAAGAAGGAAATCGTCCATAATCTCAGCAGTTACAGAGGTTAACTGCTTAAACAGTTAAAAGAATAGATGAGTGCACCATAATTTATTTAAACAGTCTTCTGTTGTGCATTTAGACTGTTTTCAGTTTTTCACAATAGAACATTGGCGTGAACACGTTTATGTGTAAATATTTGTCCACATCTTTGATTATTTCTTGAGGGAATATTTTTAAAGGGAATCACTTACTCAGAGTATATAACTCTCACAGACGCTTCATAGATGCTGCAAAACATACCATTTTTACTCCCACTAGCATTTCACCCTCATCAGCATTGAGTGTTAAAACTTTTCCCCCGATTTCTGATTCTGAGATGTAGTATCTTGCTGTTTTCTGAGAAGATGGGACAGATGGCTGGACTTTTAGTAAGATTTGTTAATTTATCAAGATACTAGAGTTAAAAGTAAAAAAATTGCCCAGGAAAAAAGCTCCCAAATTAAGTATTTGGAACAACTTTCTTTTCAGGTTGATCCATGAAGTTAAATTGAGGCTCCATTTCAAATTATTATGAAGAGTTGGCAGAAATAAGGATGTTCAGTGTGAGGGGATGGTCCGGTCAGACTCTTATTGGTATGTGGTCAGTGTATGACTGAAATAGCCATTCGGTAATTTATGGAGCGTCTACTGTGAACCACACACTGGACTGCACTTTGGGGATGCAGTGAGGAATAAGTTTATATTAACAGTAATAAATGCTTGTAGTGCTTCTTAGGTGTCAGGCCCTGTTCTAACCGCTTACATATATTAACTCATTTAACCCTCTCAGCAATCTTTTGAGGTAGGTACTGTTATCTCCACTTAACTGATGAGACTGAAGCACAGAGAAGGTAAATAATGTGATCATAGACATATAGCTACTAAGTGGCAGAGTTAGGATCTGAACCTAGGCAAAGCCTGACTGGACTAGTTTGA
Organism: Equus quagga; assembly: GCF_021613505.1. Lineage (NCBI taxonomy): Eukaryota > Metazoa > Chordata > Mammalia > Perissodactyla > Equidae > Equus > Equus quagga. The sequence goes on from NC_060272.1 coordinate 118,036,600, forward strand.
AGGGTGGTTATTAGGGGGTTGGTACAGTAATCTGGGCATGAGAAAATGGAGGCTTTAGCCAACAATCCAGCAATGGAATTTGGGAGAAATGGAAAGATCAGAAAGGTTTTTCAAGATGGAATTAATCAGATTTGGTGAATTCACCAGAATTGGATGTGAAGGAAGAGGACGAGCCTACGTTTTCTGGCTTGAGCGACTTACTAGGTGGTGGTACCATCAGTGGGTTGGAGAAGACCAGGGGAGAAAGAGACGCATGTTTTTGGGGAGGTGGAGATGATTTTAGTTTTGGATTGGTTGAATTCGAGGGGTCTGAAAGGTGGAGATGCCTAGAAGGCCATTATCTCCAAAATATTTGAGAGTTATGAGCTGTGAAGATCACCAGATCTGCCCTTTTAGGTATTTATCTGAAAATTATTTTCTTCAGATACTTACAATATATAGTTTATGGGAACGTTTTACAGCTTTTAAAGATGTCAACAAATTGATGGCTATGGTTGTCATGTATCAAACATGTAAAAATTTAGTTGTGTAATTTTAGTACCCCTTGAAGAACTCATTTTAATGCCTATAGACAACTTTATAATGTGGTTATATCATTATTTCCGTAATTAACAGTCTGTGAATGCATAGGTTATTGCCATTTTTTCTTTATTGTAGATAATTTTGCAGTGAATGTCTGTGCATAAGACACTTTCAACATTCAGAATTATTTCTTTGGAGGTAGATCAGAACTAGAATTGCTGGATTTTAGGACATATTGCAAAATTACTTTCTTTTGCTAATTTATGTCCACCAAATATGTGCAAGACTTACCTCTTAATCTGCCAGTGGGTTGAATGTTTTCCTGCTGATTTTTTGGACACCATCATTCACTCCCTACTTTTTATAACACATCCTATAATCACAATCCTGTGCTGACTTTGTATACTGTCTTTATTTCACTTTGATCAATACCTGATTCCACAGAATATTGTGAAGAATTTTACAGATCTAATTAGATAAGAATGTGGAGATCATGATCATTGTTCTTTTACTCTGTCTAAAGTATTGATGCCGGGATGATACTTAAAGTCAGTTGAGATTGTCTGCCAAAGTCTGGCTCACGATGGTGGAAACACCTGGAATTCAGTAAAAGATGCCTTTTCTTCAGTATGCATTTTGTCTGCTTCTATGTGATATGTGGTGGAGAATTAAAGCCATTATGTGGGTAATTCAGGACAAAAAAGATTTTTACTGTAAGTTATCTAGTTGTTTTGGGCAAGATTAGGATGACTTTTTGCCTGGAATTAGGCAGGTAATGGCCTCACTTTTCTACTTTGTTTTCCACTTTGCCCAGTAGAAATTTTACTCTCCAACCTTTACTTTCTGTAATTTTTCCACCTTAGTTTTCAACAGCCAATATCTCTATTTTGTGTAATTTTCTTAAAGTTACTAATTTCTGCCTCCAGAACCATGGGATCTGGCTTCTTTTGATTACTTCCAAATGAAATTTTGGGAAAACTAGAATCACACTATCATTTTGTAGTTTTCTGCATTGATAAACTGACCTTTTCCTTGTGACCTTTTAATGAATTTGCCTTATGAGTTGTTACGAAAGTTTATGGTTTATGGATTACTTATTAGCCTGGTTACTTGCCAGAGTGACACATTAAAAAAAAAAAGTTTGTCCACCCATCTGCTTCTTCCCATATCCCCCCAAACAGTCATCAACTAGGAGAATTATAATATGCAAATAAGCCATCTGCAGTGTCCAAATGGGAGGATAGCTTCCAGTTCTTAGTCAGAGATCTGCCAGGGGCTGGGTAGTAATTTTGGTAGCTTTCTTAAGAGGGAGGGGATCTCTTAAGAAGTAGCTTGATTAAAAATGTTCCCATAATAATAGGGACATTTGGAATTGGGTGACCAGCCTCTGATGAAAAAATCATTGCAGCTTTTGCAATGCCTATGTTTCATCATAGGTGTCCTTAAGTTTACTTTTTTTTAATCCCTTTACAAAGACCAAAAAAAAAGTGATACCAACTAAAAAATGTGAAAGAATAATACCTGTGGTTTTCTAATGCAGTCCTGGGCCTGTTTGGTTCCCTGAGAAAGTGCGTTCCCTCAATGTCCTGAATTTCAAAATGAGGAAGTTGAGAGGCGGGGATGGTGAGTAAAGAATAATGGATCTCAAGCCTGGCCTGCTGGTCCCTGATCTCACAGGGTATGTGCTTGGGACAAGGGAGCAAAGACTTAACGTTGTGACATCCCTTGCTGTAGTTTTTGGGAGTGAGGACTATACTGGCTGTAGTGTTGCAGAGTGATTTCATACCTACTCTTTTCTCAGTTCTTCTCTTTCTCTTGAGGTTTTTGGTAATCATTCTCCTTTAACTTGCTGTTATTTGCAAGTATGAGATAAAGTATTGGTTCTCTTCTTTCTCCCTTCCCTTCCATCTGAGTGGCCCCTTTAGTAGTAAGAGTGAGGAATAAGAGGTTGGTGTTTGCTGGTGTTACTTTATCAGGCCCCAAGCTGTGTCTGAATGTTCCCCAGATGTAGCAGCTGTGTCTCATCAGTCAGTGTTGGGTCGTGTTTGAGGAGGCTGTGGGGATCTAGGTGAAGAGGTTCAGTAAGTAGAGTGGTTTGCAAATAGGGACCTTGGTGGTGCTGTGTCTGTATGTTCAAATTTTGGATGTGAATGAGCTGGTGTGTAGACTGAGAACAAGAGACCCACTGATTTTAGGGAAGAAATTGAAGAAGAGTTGCCTATGAAGGAGAAGTCAGAGAAGAAGTAGGAAATCCAGAAGAGAATGATGTTCTGGCAGCTAAGACGTGACAGTGTTTCAAGAAGAATGTAATCAGAGAATGAGAACACATGTGTTTTTGTTTTTACTTTTTATTTGGAAATAATTTCAAACTTACAGAAAAAAGGTACCAAGAATATCTATGTACTCTCTACCCAGATTCACCTGTTGTTAAAACTTAACCCTATTTATTTTCTCTTTTCCTAAATACACAAGGTATTTTCTGAACCATTTTGAGGATATGTTACATAGCCTTTTACCTCTAAATATCTAAATATATATTTCCTAATAATTGGGATATTCTCTTATATAACCACAGTACAGTTATCAACTTCAGTAAATGTAACATTGATGCAGTGTTGTTTTAATCAAATGTAACATTCTAACTTGACCAGTTAACCAAATGATGTCTTTCATAACATTTCCCCTCCAATACAGGAGCTAGTCTAGGATCAGATATTTCATTTCATTCTTTAGCTTCCTTTAATCTGAAACACTTCCACAGCCTTGTTTATCTTTTATGACTTTGGTAGTTTTCACCTATATACCCCCTAGTAATAGAATGCTCCTAAGTTTACAGTTGTTTCATGCTTCCTCATGATTAGATTCTGGTTGTACAGTCTCCGTTTGAATATTGCCTAGGTGATGCTGTGTCCTCATCAGGGTAACATCTGGAGGCAAATAGTGCCCATGGTGCTGACAATTTTGTTCAGTACATCAAGTTGTCCAGTTTCTTGACCGTATTACTCTTTTCTGTTTCCTACCTTGCAACTAAGAAGCAGTCTATGAGGAGACATTTTAAGATCTTACACCTATCTTGCTTCTCACCAAAATCAGTGCAATATTTAGCATTGATTGATTGATTGATTGATTCTTACCAGATCCAGTCTTTACTATGATAGGTGCAAAATCACAATTTCCCAGCTCGGTACTCCTCCCATGTTTACCGGTCAGCCTTCAGCATTCTACTGTAAGCAAGAGCCCTCCCTTCCTTCCTTCTTTCCTATGTATCTGTCTATCTATCTATCTTTTATTGATGTGGACTCATGAATTCCTGTTTTCCAGTCGTTTATAAGTCACTACTGAACTCAGTTATTTTAGGGTTCAGATTGTCCCAGAGTTTGCCTTTGGGAGTCCCTTCCACTTGGCTCTTGTGTCCAGGTGGTATGTGTTCTCATTTTTTTTTTCCCGGAGAAGTGTTTTTCTTTATGGCATACTGAGATGTTCCAGGCTCATCTTGTACCTACTTTGCTGCAGCCCTGGAGTCAGCCATTTCTCTCAGGAGCTCAGGTTCCTTTTAGTGGAGAAACCATCCAGCACTTTAAGGAGCATGCTTCCAGCCATCCTCTCTGCTGTGTGAAGTGTTGGGCCCAGCCTGCGGAAACTCAGTTTATTGGTTGATGAATTTTGGATCAAGTAGAAATCTTGGAGGTGTGAGGAAGGGCAGTTTTGATTCACATTTGTTAATCGAAGGTATGTATTCAGAGTATGTCTGAGATGAAGATCGTTCTTGTATTTAATTTATTTGTGAGCCTTGGCTAGAGTTAGCCTGACAGATGGTGTCCCTTTCCCTCTGGTCATCCCTTTTCAGGAGGGTCTGGCCTGCATTTTAATGAACATGCATATTCTGGTCCTCTCCCATGCCTGCATTTTTACTTATCTTGTTGTCTCTCCAAGCTCCGTAGGCTCTCCTTTAACACTGGATCATTGTGTGGCAATGAGCGGGCAGAGGAGGTGAGGCGGGGGGTGTGTTCTGGCTCCCTCATGGAGGCAGCCTGAGGGTGCCATTTAAGCCACATCTATTATTCACTGGATCCTGTTCTGGGAGCCCCACCTTATAATTCTATGTGGAATCAACAGAATTGTAATTGCAGGGCTGTGGGAATACGTGATGCCTTTTTTACAACCCACCTCCTCTCATTGTCCCTCATTTACAATTCATGTGATGATTTCTGACATTTTCCTACCTGTTTGGAGCTGTTTAAAAAGTACATCACATCATGGGATCCTCTTGACTGTAGCCTTGGTGATAACTGGGGAGAGATGAATTCCATTTTACAGGTGAAGAAGCTAGGGAAAGAGAGGAACTTTCCAAAGGGGAGACAACTAGTAAGTGGCAGAACCAGGACTTCAGCCAGCTTTTTTTGTCTCTCAATTCTGTGCTCCTTTGCCTTGGTCTTAGAAATTCAAAGAGTGAAGAAGGTAAGTGAGCCCTCTAGAAGTGGCCTAGATAACGGAAATTGGTGGGGGTGGGAGATGGGGTAGATTTCCTCTTTCTTAATTAGCTTCCTATATGGGGCTTCACATATCAAAGGTACAGAGAAGCCAAGGTCACTCTCTTTCTTCATGGAGAACCAGACGTAGGAAGTATGTCCAAACGCTAGGGCTACCCCAAGGCAATTAGGGAAAACTGTATAAAGGCGCCAGTCTCATTGCTTTGGGGTTGATGAAGCAGAGCAGAGAAGCTGTTCTGTTCTCCTTGTCTTTACTTTGGACTTCCTCGCCTGATCCTCCTTGTCTGAGCTGATGGGCTCTCTTGCGGGAGTGGGAGAGGTGTCCTGTTGTTTCTCTGGTTATGGTTCAGAGGGAAGCTCTGGCCCTAGGACATGGCAGATGGAGCCTGTGGGAGCTGGTGTTTGGATGTCTTGGCAGGTTCAGGTCTGGGATGGGATTTGACCTCTACCTGGCACCTGTTCCTTTTATTGCCTCCACATGTCAGGAGAATTTCTCCCCATATGAGTATTAACAGATTTTACCTTATGAGTAGTAACAGATTTCTTCTGGTCTGAGGCCAAGTTTGGGGATGCCAGCAGTGATGTTGATGGGGAACTTTGTGGGGGCAGTTGAGGAGATGGCCTGAGGTTAGAGAACCACACAGCTGCCCCTTCTAGAAGCTTCACTGGGCCTAAGCCGTGGCTTCAGAAAGGCCATACTTGGGCTGTGTTCTCATCCCTCATTTTCTTGCATCAGTTTTGTTTTTGTTATTTTGTTAAAGGCTTCATGTGCTTGCATTTTTCAAATGGCAGTGATGATAGATATGTATTTTTTTTTAAGAGAGTAAAACAATGGCAATCTAGTGCAGTGACTTTAAGACACACACCAGCTAACGTTCACCAGTAAATCGAAGGCCTTTAAATCAGGAGTTCTTAGGGAGGCTGTGGACACCCTGAAATTAAAATGCAAAATATTACATGTCTACATGAACATCTTTTTCTGAGGAGAAGCTTCCATAGCTTTCTGCAGATTCTCATAAGTTTTTGACAGTCCTTCTCCACAGCACGGCCTCCAATATATCTTCCCCACCTTCTTTGGAGGACCGGCTTTGCCTGCTGTGTCCTTCATAGGTTTCTGAGCCCTTTAATTTGTGGACGCGTCAGAGAAGAGGCCTTGAAAATGGCCCCTGGTTACTGCAGAATTTTGAGACTTGCCCTTCCTCCTCCCCATCTCCCCACCTGCTCACATGAGCAGGTGTCTGAGCAAGGATGACTTCCTGTCTCCTTAACTCTGTCAGGCCCTGGACTGCATGCTGTGTGCGCCTCCCCTCATTTAATTCTCCTGACTACACTGTAGGGTAGGTAGTGAAGATTAAATACCATGTTCAAGCTATTAACTAGAGGAGCTGGGACTACCAGTAAAATCTTCCAGATTCAAAAGCCAGTGTTCTTTCAATACGCTCGGGAACAAAAACACCAACTGTCTTTTTTCTTAGCACCCAACAACCAGACATCCTGCAGTCCTGCTCCCTCTTGTCATTCTTGTGGTGCTGTAAGTCACCCAGAAGCTTAGATCGTGCCTGGGGGCTGCCTTCAGCTCATCTTCTCATGAGAGGCAGAGAACTAGCCTGCTCTTTGGGGAATAAGGGCAGCGCTCTCAGAAGGGGCTCAATCCCCAACCGCTTTGCTGGATGCCTCATTCCTGGCCCAGCTGAGAGCTTTTCTAGACGTGAAGGTGAGAAACTGTGGCCTTCTCACCTGTAGCGACTCAGCTGGAGAAAGAAAAATCACAGAAGTGAAGTGTTAGCAAGCAGACCCCATCTCTTGTCTCCGTTTTTAAATTAGAAATAATAATTAAAGTAATCATAATTACAAGGTGTTTTTAATGTAGTCACATTGGCATAAAAAATATTAACCTGAAGCTCAGGGATTTTAATTCTAGGAATGTAATTTGTATGGAATGCTATGAATATTATCAGTTAATAAAATAAATAGCTGTGGCTGTGCTCTGATGGCATTTGAGAAGGTGAAGATGTTTATCATCCTACCATGGCCCTTCACCCTTCTGTGATAACTGTGTAAATAAAGGATAAAACCCAGGTAAACCCCCTGAGATGGAGGTTCCAGATGGCATTAGCTGAAAAGACAACCGGCATCCAGAGTGGCGTGTGGCTCTTTATACCTGAACCGCGGGGGTGGTTTCCTTTCACTGCTCTGGTGACTCAGTTCTCTGCCTGTGGCCTGGAGAGGTTTGGTTTAGCCTCTCCTCTGCTGTATTTTAATGGCTTCATACTTCAGTTCTTTTTCCAGCCATTGCACTGGTTGTGAGGATGATTACGTTGTTTAGAATTATGGGTGGTAGTCTAAGTGAGCCCCAGTAGATCGAGTGGTTAGTGTCACTGGCACAGGGGTGTTCAAGGAGTTGGTGACTCTTCTCTCTCTGCCCTCACCTCCCTAAATGCCCACAACCCAAATAGAACCTTTTGACTGGCTGGAAGTACAGTAGGAACGTTAGTGTATTTCTCTCTCACCGTGCCAAGCTTAAAAATACATCTCCAGTTCTGAAGATGGCCAGGTAACTTTATTTTGATTTGTGTGTGTGTATTAATCTACGAGCGTAAGTGTGCCTGTGCATAAGTATGGGTCTCACATTAATGACATGCAGCTTGCCTTGGTGACTTTAGACCTTTTGACTCTGATTTGAAGATCTTAAGGTGAGAGAAGATAGAGTAACAACATATATTTGAAGCTAGAAGCCTCAGCAGCTTGTTTGGAGGCTTCTTTTTTTCTTTTGGTGGGTAGCCTTAATTTCCAGCCAAAAGTTCTGGGTGGGTTTTGTCCAGCTAAAGAGAGACTTGCATATTGAGCACTAACTATTAATGGATGAAATCCAGCTACTCTTTTATAGATCTTCAGTGTGAAACAAGGCTTCCTGTAGGTTGCCAGCTAAGAATCGATCTTGGATCCAATTCCATGAGAGAAACTTTATTATTTTTAGAAGTAACACTCACCCTAGCACAGCATACGGTGATATGTAATACCAGCTGTTTATAAAAATCTGTTTTAATTAATTTCTAGAAAATTACATTGCCTTTCTTCCCCCTGATGCCTTCTGTCCAAACTGTGTGAAACTGCATCAAAGTTCAGGATGTGGCCTTTGCAGAAGACTTAGAGGCAAATTGGGAAGGTGACCTTTAGAATATGAGGATCGCATGGTGTTTGGATGGCTGTCATTTCATAATAATCTTCCGAGAACAATATATCTGTGTTAGGATATTATTGAGTGGATATTGACTATTTCTGGATGCTGCTCTGGTTGTGCACAGGTGTCTTTGACCTTGTATTCAGAAACCCGCCATTCCTTTGGGGAGATCACACGCACACGGTTTCAATGTTAGGCAGGCCGTCAAGTGGACTGACTGGGAACGGCAGAATGTGGTGGATGGGTAAAAAATGAAAGACACATGCTCTGGTTTATTGCTTTTTCTTGTTGTTTTAAGAACTTTGTGGTGGTTACATAACACCACTTGAGCTAGAGACTAGGCAAGGCCAAAGATGCACTGATTCAGGAAAGCAGTTACAGTAGTTCCCCCTTATCCCTGGTTTCAGTTACCCGCAGTCAACTGCAGTCTGAAAATATTGAATGGAAAATTCCAGAAATAATGCATAAATTTTAAATTGTGTGCCATTCTGAGTAGTGTGATGAAATCGTGCTTCATCCTGCCTGGGGTGTGAATCATCCCTTTGTCCAGCAGATGCACGCTCCATACACTGCCCACCCATTAGTCACTCAGTAGCCCTCATGGTTAACAGATCAACTGTCGTGGTGTTGCAGTACTTGTGTGCAAGTAACCCTTATTTTTCTTAATGACCCCACAGTACAAGAGTCATGATGTTGGCAATTCGGCTGTGCCAAAGAGAAGCTGTAAAGTGCTTCCTTTATGTGAAAAGGTGAAAGTTCTCGACTTAATAAGGAAAGAATAAAAATCGTATGCTGAGGTTGCTAAGATCTATAGTAACTTTTATTACACTATATTGTTATAATAGTTCTATTTTACTATGAATTATTATTAGTCTCTTACTGTGCCTAATTTATAAATTAAACTATCACAGCTATGTGTGTATAGGAAAAAACATAGTATGTATGGGGTTCAGTACTATTTGCAGTTTCAGGCACCCACTGGGGGTCGTGGAAGTATCCCTCGAGGATAAGAGGGCACTACGTAATCTGGAAACCAGATATTTCCTTAGTTTATTGGATGATGATGATATACCCTGAGGGGCTTCCAAATCCCATTTGGCAGATGGGGGATAGGAGGTGGAGGTTGGTTCTGAGGTCCAGTCTCTGCCCTCTGTTTCAGGACAAGGCAGGGCTGGATGGATGAGAATTTCTTCAGTCATGGCCCCTTTTCCCCATAAAAGGATTAGGACCATCTAATTGTTTAGGAACTTGGGAATTCAGCATGTAGATCCAATCAGAATAATGGGAAGGAAAGGCAAGTAGCAGTTGATTTAATGTGTGATCTTTGATAGCTTAAAAAGAGTCCAGAGCCTGTGCATGCTGCAATTGCTTGATGGTCTAGTCTTAATTTGAGGTATGGCATAGAGATGGTGATTCTAAAAAGGGGTGGATAAGAGGAACAATTGAGCTGATCTCTTATTATTGAGCTGATCTTATTCTTGGAAACTGTTCTTTTAATAAAACAAGCCTGAAAAGGTGAAATGTACAAACTTAATACCTAATAATATACACATAGCAGACTCTTCACTGTTGTCACATTTCTTCTAAGTAGTTCTGTTTTGGCAGTACATTTTGTTTTTAAAAAATAAAACAGAAAAGTTAGTAATTTGTTTTTCAGAGAGCAAGATGGATACTGTTCATTTCTAGTCCCCCTAGAATTCTCAATAACCCTCTTCACACAATATTTATGATATTCCTAACATGAGTTATTTTTCTAGTCTTCAGCTCAGTTTTCTCATGTCTAAAATGAGAGTTTTGTACTACAAATTGATCTTGCAGGCCTTTTTGAGCTCTAATAGTTAGATTCTGGGTAAGAGACTGTGTTTCCAAATGGATAATCAATTTAATTAAGATCACACCTTACTTTCAATAGTTTATATCTCTTTACATCTGTAATCAATTCCCAGTTTTTTCCTGCTTCCATCCCCCTACCCCTTTTCCTGGATTTATTGAAAATGTATTCTGTAGTTAGATTGAATTGCTATAGAAAGGCTCTGAATGTCAGACAGAACTTAGATTTTAGATAAACTATTTGTATTCCAGGGTTGGGCTGCAGTTTCATCAACTCCGTGAAAGCTGCCGATGGTGGATTTCTGTGCTGTGCCATCCCCTGCACGCTGTTGACCAGGTCCCTCTCAGGTTTCAGTGCAGTGATGATGACTATGTAAGGGACCCTGCGTGTGTAGAAGGTTGAAGAGAACCAGGAGTCTGTGCATAGAGACCTCTCAGAACTTTGGCCGTAGCTTATTCCTCGTTTTCCCACAATGGCTTGTGCGACATTGGGGAGGCCATTATATGTGTCTTGGCCTTCGTTTACCCATCAGTAAAATGAGAGGGTTATAGTAAATAAGCGTTAAAATACGTGACCTAAAAGTGACCTTGAGTGTTTCGGGTTACTAAAGTATCTTCTAAGTTATTAAAGAAATTGTACTACCTATAGTTTGAGTATAACACAAACTTATATTCTAATTTACCAAATATTGGTAATCCAAATATGGAGTAAAATAGATAGGTGGTTCCACATTGTGTATGTAAGATGGTATGTGGAGATATAGAAAAAAATATTAGAACTTAATATTTCTATATTTTTAAAACTTAATTTGTTTTTATATTTTGAATTAATACAGCAGGATGCATATAGTTTATAAGTAAAGATATTGAAGGCCTTCATGCTGAAATCTTTTACTGATTGAGGTTTGTACTCAGAGTTAGGAGACCACTGGAATAGATTATGTGTCTTTTTTGCCCAAAAGAATGTATTTCATTAGGACGTTCCAGTGTCTGATTGTTAAGCAACAGGATTTTCTACCTTTCCTTGGGAAAGATTATGGTGAAGAATAATTGGGTATGTCTAATTCAGCAAACCTTTGTGACTACTCTGTTTCTTGGGGTTTGTTGAGATGGAATAGATTTTAAGGATGCAGTTCTTGCCTTCATAGCATATAGTTAAAATAGAAATAACAGCTTAGGTGTTCTGACACCCTTCCCTGTTCACATCTTCATGTTCCCCTTGGCATGGGATATATTTGGTGAACCTTGGCCATTGTAACTGTTCATGCTGCTGTCTTTCTCCCTATTCTTTCCTGGGGTTTATTGTAATGTAAAACAAGCAAACAAGACTTCTGGCAGCTCTGTAAATGGAAAATACAAAGACTTAATTTAGTGTCCTAGTGAAAATGAAGCCCCACCTTGCTGGATGTTCACATCATTTAGGCTGCACTGCAGTGCTGGTAAGTCAGTGCTTTGAAGGCACTCGAGTTAATTAAATGTTTTCACTACCACCCTAAGCATAGGGTCTTGGGTTCTCTGAGACCATAAAACATCCTTTATTCTATCCCTCTTTTCACTGACCTCTGCAAACATACTACACTTTTCTATACTTTTTTTGAAAATGAGCTTTTTTATTTCCCAGTGCAGACCTAGAGGAGACTTACTTTGGAAAGCAGAGATTGGCTCATTGATGGCTTTAGGGCTGCTCTTTGCTTACATGCTTGTGTTTACACTTTTGAAATCAATCTAAGAAAGATCAATATTCTGTTTTAGTTTTGAAATTTATCTGATAATTCCTTTCTGGGCATATTAAATCTTAATTTTCTTAACAAAAACATTTCCTCTTAGAGTTGAGCATCTTTTCAGCATTGTTTTTGGAAAGATTTTAGTAGAGCTTAAGGACTTTCTTAACCACATATACATTGGGCTTTTTAAGACAGTTTCCTTGTCTGTGTAGTGGAGACCACAATAGTACCCACCCCTCAGGGTTGTTGTGAAGATTACATTGGTTCATACTAGAGAAGCCCTGAGTGCAGTGGCTGCTCCACAGTGCTCTGCTGCAGTGGGGATGACGATGCTGCTATGAAGATTATGATAAATCTTCTAGGGTAGTTGAATTTTTATTTATGTCATTACTGATGTATTCCTTTTCTTTGTGGAAAAGCAGAAAACCCCAGAAAAGCACAAAGAAGAAAATTAAAATAATCCGTAATGCCACCATAGTTTCGCTCTTTGTCTTCTCTGATGATGAAATAAAAGATGCTGGGGCCCACCCCATGGCTGAGTAGTTAAACCCCGGGCCACCAAAATGGAGCGCGTGAACTTCACTGGTTCAGATCCTGGGTGTGGACCTAGAACCACTCACCAAGCCATGCTGAGGTAGCATCCCACAGAGCAGAACTAGAAGGACCTACAACTAGAGTATACAGCTGTGTAGTGGGGGGCTTGGGGGAGAAGAAAAAGAAGAAAAAACAAAAAAGATTGGCAACAGATGTTAGCTCAGGGCCAATCTTAAAAAAAAAAAAAAAGAAAGAAAAAAGAAAGAAAAAATGTTGACCACGAGGAAGTAAAGATGTCTGTATTTTGCTCTTTGGCTTCTCTGATGATGAAATGAAAGATGTTGACATGAGAAAGTACAGATGTTTGTAAGTAAGGTGTTTCCAGCACTCCTGAAGTAGACCCCCTATGCTACCTATGCCTAACACAGTACTGGGCTCATTCCCCCTCAGTAGAGACTTAGCTTCGTGTCTTGGTTCTGCTACCAACTTTGATGACTTGGGAAAATCATTTAAATGTTTCTAGGTGTTTTTTCTTTAAGGCTGAAAACTAAAGTTATGCTGGCTTTGTCATTCTCTCTTTTCTTAACCTTTTAGTCAAGGTTTAACCTCTTAATCTCTAACCTCTTAACCAAGATAACTTGGTTGTTCTTTTATGTCATCACTGAAAGGAGCAGAGAAGATGACTGCAGAGTCATCTTTGGACGCCTCAGTTGGCTAACACATCATGAGCCCCATGTAAATGCTAAGCACTCTTCTAGCACTGGCTGTTACAAAACCAAACAATACAGATGTGCTTTCTGCCTCCTGGAGCTTGCAGCAGGGTCCTGGATAGAGAAGGGTTGGCATCCTTTCACATCATGGTGGGATGAAAGCTTCTGTGAGGCAGCACAGGGTCTAATGTGAGTGTTTATTTGAGCATCTCTAATTAGGAAGAAGTAGAAAAAGAAAGGGCTGGTGAGATGAGCATCTGACTCTGAGTCAGGAGGCATGGGTTTGAACTCCTTCATCTTTAAGAGCTCCGTTTTATTTAGAATCATGTGGGTTCCTAAAACATATCCAGCACCTGCCTTTTAGGGGCTAGGGCTGGACAGTTCCTGCCTTCACAGAGCACCTAGTCAAGCTGAGAAGGCAGGTGCCTGCTGTGAAAGGGTACAGGGAACTCTGAGTGTACACAACAGGGGAACTGGCTGGTTTGCATTAGCTCCTTGGAATGTCTCTTGGTGTCAGCTGTGATGCCCACGGGAGTTCGAGAACAAGAGAGAAAAATGAGTGGTCCAGTTAAGGCTTTCTGAGGATTTCTTGGTTGTTCTGGCCCCTAGTGGAGTATTACTGAAAGCTTTGGAAGGATGAAAGTTGCTGTTTTCTCTGCCATTTATCAACCAGGTAATGGCACCAGTAACCAGGTAAATAAAATGGCTAAACAGTATGTGGGCACATGGCTTGCCGAGGCATTCAAGCACAGCAGCACTGAGGCTTTGCTTCCTTAGTGCAAAGTTTGGTTATTTTATCTGTTGTCTCTTTGCTGTTCTTTTCATAGAATATTTAAGTGGAGTCAGAACCTTGGGGTGGGGGATTGGGGGGTGTGCCCACATATTCAGGTGCTTGCCTGTGGCGTGTTAATGAAGGGGCTTTTAAACGATATTAGCTCTTTAAAAAGAGGTATCTAGCACAAGACAACCTTGGATTGAGAAGCTTAAACTACATTTTATCATTGTATTTCTAGATTCTAGCACAGAGCTTGCCACTGTGGTCAGCATGGAAATGTTAAAAAATAGATGGATGATCTGTGTCATGGACAACCTGCCTAACCTGTCTAGAATTCCCAACATTTTATCCCACACCAAAACTCCTTCCATCTTTCCAAACAATATTGTATTTTCCTTGGAGCTAAACTACTTGTGTAGGAAAATGTTACAATGTATAACAGTATCCATCATTCCATTCTACATGTTGATCATAACTCTGAAAAATGACCTTCTTCACTACGGGAATCAGTACAGCTTCCTGTTAGCTCTTTTTATAATGTTAAAGGAAATTAGATGTTTTCTTTTGGTCCAGGAAGATTATTTTCCCATTGTGCTAGTTTACTAGCCATAGAGTTAACAACCCTTGCATCAAGTCAAATGTTTAACCTATACTGAAAAAGTTTAAAGTGGACACATTTACTTCAAATATCATTTCTCTTGCATCCACTGAACTGGCGCTAGTTACCTCATGCTTGGCAAAGTCTTTAAAGCCAAAACCAAAATTAAGGCCAGCTGGCTCTGTTTTTTGTTGAAACAGTTACCTGTACTGCTTTTCCTGGGTGATTTTCTCTGTGGATTTAAATTCATAATAACTACTCTGGTGTATTGGACACTAGAGCAAAACGGAAGTCTTCAGTCACTTCATGTGAATGTGTTGTTACTGTTAGATTTCTTCCATTTTGTTTGCAGTAGAATACCTGCTCTAACCTGCTGATTGCCTGGAGGGGAAAAGGAATTCAAAAGATGAACTTCGTACATTTTGTATTTCTTGCTGAAATGGTCTCTTCTGTAGTAGGTGTGTCTTCTGAAAAGAGCTGAAGTTGTTGTGTGGAGCTTGCAGTAAATTGTGGTGTTTCGATTTGATAGCTTTAGGGTATGAAAAGAAACACTTGGTGGTTAATTTAGCTTATGTTATATTTTAGCCCAACAGTTAAGACCGTAGCATACCATTAACCACATATTTTATTAATGAAGATTACTACTTGAGAAAGCATTGCTGGTAAATGGAGAATGGTCGGGATATGGCCTTCAGATTCAGGCCCTAACAGATCATTGTCCAGTTCCCAGTCTTACATAAGAGTTGCTCTGGAACTCTCCTGAACTGCTGGGAGCCTCTTCTGAAGTCCCACAAGCCTCTGTATGTAGCTTCTGTGTAGTGCTTGTTGCACTGTTTATTATCTGTGCTCTTCACTCAGTTGTGAACTCCTAAAACCAGGAACTGTGTCGTAACGTCTCTGAAAGAATGAGTTCATATAAAAGACAGCATTCCACACAGGCCTTCATAAGGACAAAGGATTAGTGGAAATACTGTGATCTTTGGACACAGACGTATGGTTTGAGTTCTCTCTCCTTCCTTTACTAGCTATGCACCTTTCTGCAAGTGTCTTTTCTGAGCCTCAGCTTTCTTATCAGTTTAGGCTCAGAAGTTACTGTTACTGTCTTCCAAACAACCTCAGTGGGTGTTTTGAGGGAGTCAGAGAATGTGATGAAGCACCTAGCACAGTACCTGTGGGTGCCCAGATGGTAGTTTATCTCATGTCATTAACACCAGTAAACTAGGTCAGATACTCAATTTCCATTCCTCCATGAAGTTTGCCTTTTGACCTTAAAACACTGATTTCATAGGACTGATGTTTTTCAAGATATCCCAGAGAAGCCCTTACTATTTGCTTTTCCTAGCGCATTTTTCAACTCAGTGTAAAAGAAGTCATTGTGCTGTTGGATGTTCATCTGTTTATTCATCCATTCTACAAATATTGTATTGAGCGCTTGCTACCTTTTAGGCCCAAGGCTGAGAGCTAGAGATATGAAAATGAACAAAAACAGATTACTTCCCTGTCCTAATGGAGTCTCAGTAATAGTAGAGACAGACAAAAAAAGTCAACAAGTAAATGAAAACGTAGTCGTTTGTGAAAATTGCCATGCAGAAAACCAAATGAGGAGTGGAGAATCGTTGGAGTTGTTATTTATTTTAATTGTAATTAATTAGTGAAATTATAAAATGTACCTCATTAAAGCAAAAACATTTAAAAAATATATAGCCTCTGCCAGTTTATCTTATTTCCTGCTACCATTGAAGCATTCTGTGTTGTTTCTTAATTAAATGTGATAATAAAGGATTATTCTAAGCATTTTATACTCATTCTTTTACTAGTTATTATGTGAAGAGAATTTGGAGAGAGGTTACTTTTTTCCCTTTCTTTTTTTAAAACCATATTAATCCAATTTGCTGACCCTTTATTTTTTTTTCCAAGAGCATTATTTCCAGTTACTATTAAAAGACTGGACAGGTTTATGGGACCCATTTTCTGTTTTGAACTAGAAAGCTTGCACTTCATAATATTAAAACCAACAACATTTGTATTTATTTAAAAGGACCTCTCTCACCTGGTTTTCTCCTCTGTGAACTAGGCCAACTATTGCCCACCTTGTAAAGGGCTACTGTGACCACGAACCGAGACCATCTGTCAGATGTAGCAGCACCATACTCAGGACCCGGCCCTCGGAGGGGCTGGCGCCTTTGCTGTGTTTCCCCATAAGACTTCTTACAGTTTTCTCAGAGGCAAAGCCTTGGGACGTTCGAAAGGTTTACTTGAAATGTTTATTTACTGTGACTCTTTTATTTATTCATTTACTTACTGTGTCCTTGAAATGAAGACTTTATTATACGAATATTCAGATCACTTTTAACATATCATTTATGTCTAATAGAATATCTTTTTCTTTCAGCATGTTGCCTGATGTAGCGTAATAGTTAACAGCATAGGATTTTAACTTTTTAAATTGAATTCCAGGGAAGAATGTAAATAGAGAACAACCTGCCTTTAGAGATTGCCTAATTTATGCATAAATTCTAAGTAAAATATCAGAATTAATTTGAGATACAGAATTATATAATCCTTTTGATTATAACAAAACAAAACTTCTGTTTGTCTTTTACCTGGATGAGTTCATTTTTAGTAATTATTATTAAGCTTTTATAATAGAGCCTTTTAGAGATAGATGCTGGTTATTTTATCAGTTTTCTCATATTACAGACTGTGCTTGAGTTGAATATTACATTTTAGCTTTCCAGCACGCAGTAGTGTTTCTAAGCAAATAGATTTTCCAGGCCCTCTGAAGTTAAGCTCAGTCACCATCTCCCTACTGCTGCTGGGGTGAATGCTGCCCATGGGAGCAGATGAGAGGAAAGATGTGTCAATGAGATCAATCCATAGACAGTTTGAATTCAGATTCTTATTTTCTAGTGATCTGAAATTAACAGGGCACACACTGCTTCTCTAAATTGAGTTGTGAAAGAAATTTATTTTAAGAAAGGATGGAATATGCACTAATCACTAATGTGTTTTTTGTTTCTCCAATGTGCAAAACGCTATGTTAGATGTGGGGAAAGACTAAAATGAGTTATAGCTAACGTTCAGCAAGTTCTCACTGTGCGCCAGATACTATGCTCAATGCTTTATGTGGGTGATTTTGTTTAGTACGTACAACAGCTCTGTGAAAGAACTCTTGTTAGTTACACACACACACACACACACACAGACACAGACACTTTAACGTTTGAGGAAATTGCTGCTTTAGGAAGATACAAGTGGTGGAGCTGGGATTCAGATTCAGACCACAGAGCTGGTATTCTTAACTCCCGTAGTTAACGTCCAAAGTCTCACCTTCCTCATCTGTAGAATGAGGGATAACAAACTAGCATGTTGTAAGGTTAAATTCAGTTATGCTGAAAAACACTTAGTACCATATCGTATGTGCTTAATGGTTAGTAGCTATTATGGCTACCATTGGGAAGGCATTGTAAAGATTAAAATAAGTAATGTATATAAAGCACTTAGCACACAGTATGGCACGTAAGGACTCAAAGAGGCATCCTTTAAACTGGACCTTGAAAATTAACAGGGTTTTTGTTTTTGTGTGTGTGTGTTTTGGTTTTTTTTTTGGTGAGGAAGATTTGCTCTGAGCTAACATTGGTTGCTAATCTTCCTCTTTTTTCTTTTTCTTTTTTGCTTGAGGGAAGATCAGCTTTGAGCTAACATCTGTGCCAGTCTTTCTCCACTTTGTATGTGGGATGCCTTCACAGCATAGCTGAGGTGTGGACTATGTCCACGCCCGGGATCTGAACCCGTGAACCTGGGCTGTGAACCTGGGCCGCCGAAGTGGAGCACGCTAAACTTTAACCACTCGGCCACGGGGCTGGCCCCTTGACAGGGTTTTTATATATGGAGATCAGTGCTTAGGGGAAAGAGAGTGGTCAAGATCAGGGGAATGCATGTACAAAGGTATTGGGATGGGATTGAGGGCTGTTAAATAGTCAGCTTGGGCTACCTTAAGGTAACCAGGAAGAGTAGGAAGCTGGATGGCAAAGGTAATTTGGGGCCAAATCATTAAAGATGAATGCCAGGCAAAGAAGTTTGGCTTTATACTTTTTTTGGAAAGTGAGTATGCTGATTTAACTTGCTAAAAAAATATGCAGTATTTATTTCTTAGCATTGGTAAAGTAATTATTTAGACACTTGAGAAGGAGAGTTCCCTTGGAAGATTTTCTTGTTGCCGTTATTATTTAACACATTCATTTTCCCAAATGTACTGAGAGAGTACCTGGATTGAATCAAAGCTGCTCGGAAAATCAGCCGTTGGCTGCTTTTAAGTAGCTTCTTAGGATTCTAAGTTATTGTGTTGAAAGATCTCACATATTGTCTCAAGTCTGTCTGTTGGTATACCTGAAATGTTCAAGAGTTTCCTATGGTAGTTTGGTTCATTCAGGTTGAAATGATGAAAACAACTCCTAAAAAGAGCTGACAACATTAGGTTACAAAAGAGAACCCAGAAGCAAAGTACTACGGACTGTCCATCCCGTCATCAGTCAGCTTTTCTTCAAATTATTAGGATGAAGTCTAGATACAAAAAGCACTATTTCATCAAGGATTTTATCTTACTCTAAGTATAGTTGTGTTTCCTGTGTGATGTTGTGTGTGTGAGTGTGTGTGTATAAAAATAAATCTGTCAGTGTGGACTTTCATGCGTTTTTCTCTTCACTCAAGCATTCATCATAAAGTTCTACAGTACACATTTTTAAAGGCAGAATTACAACCATTTTTGAATTTAATAACTCACAAATACTGCGTTCTGATTTGGTCAGAAGGTCTCTGCAGTAAGATTTAAATGAAAAAATAATGAATAATGGTATGATAAAGGTAACTCTAAAAATTACCAAATGTATAATATTTAAAAGGGCAGTTGGGAATGCTATAAAACTTACTTTTTTTTTGCTTCAAGTGAAAAATAAGTTAGTTTGCTATATGCCTAACTTACACAACTGAGTTTACTTCATTGGACTTAGCTTAAATGAGGCAATACAGTTTTTTCCACTAAAAACATATATAAGGCATCATTTGAAGCATGAGGAAAATAATGAATGTTTTTAGTTATTTTGAATAAAAAATTTATAGTATTCTTTTACTCAGAGAAATTTAGGTACTTTCTCTGCTGTGCCTAAATTTTGAACAGATAAACATTTCAAACCAATTTATTATACATCAGTTGTAACAGAGAAATGAGGAAGAAAAATCACAGTTAACAGTTTTGACACGTTTGTACCAAAATGACATTTAATATATCCAGATGTTCTACCCAGGAAAAATGTAGAATGACTCTACATACTTTATTTAATCTAAAATAAAGGCTTTCATATCCACCAGTTTTTATTTAATGTCCCACTCATTTCTAATATACTGACAATGACATCTTCCCTGGAGAGAGTAAAGTTGACTTCATACCAGTTCTGATTAGAATTCTAACTAAAAACAACAGTTGAGATGATGTAATTTTCATTCAGGTTCTCAACTTGGTTATGGAATAAAATATTGCATGTGTGTATTGATATAAAATAAGTAAAATGTGGTTACTGCCAGGACTTTACTTAAACTAGAAATAAATGACATCCTTGTAACAATTTGAAGTACACAAAAGAACGTGAAATCTGGTCTGTGTGTTCCTCAAACCTTAATAATCATGTTAGTCTTAGAGATTGGTTGAAAAGTATTTGAGGTGAGATCCACTTGATGATTTCATGGTTAACTAACTGAAGCATATTTTTGTAAAATCTTAGGTGAATGGTAATGTAAAGGATAGAACAGACCTTATTGCATTATAGAATCTGACCCTATTTGGAATATGAGATTGCTCATGGTAGTTCTTTGTTTTAGAGCATCTTGAGCCTTTCCTCTCTGCAGTGTGTTTCTTGTTCTATGAATACAGGGTTTCCTTCCCTTCCCTGGTCACCCTGATGTCCTAATTATAGAACCGTAAGAATTTTCCCAAACCTGAATTCTGATGCTCTATCACTGACCCCGGACCTTTTCTCTGATTCTCCTCTTTTCCCCTATTTGTGTGTGTGATATAGATAGGTAGGTAGACAGATAGATAGAATGATCATATATTCCGTTTCTTGATTTTGCTTCCTGATTTTTTTTTTTCGTTTTTTACTGTTCTCAATTACTATGATATAATTATTTTTAATATGTGGCAGGATAAGCCCCTTCAGCTTTTGCTTTATTTTCTTCCAAAAAATGTCTTAGCTATTTTCTTTTCTTTTTTTTTAAAGATTTTTTTATTTTTTTCCTTTTTTCTCCCCAAAGCCCCCCAGTACATAGTTGTATATTCTTCGTTGTGGGTCCTTCTAGTTGTGGCATGTGGGACGCTGCCTCAGCGTGGTTTGATGAGCAGTGCCATGTCCGCGCCCAGGATTCAAACCAACGAAACACTGGGCCACCTCAGCAGAGCGTGTGAACTTAACCACTCGACCACGGGGCCAGCCCCCGCTATTTTCTTTTTTTCCTCTATATATGTTTTTAGAATTAGTTTGTCAAGCTCCCTACAATTCCTAATGGGATTTTATAAGAAATGCACTGATGTTATAAATTAATTTTAAGAATCTTGTGCAATATCTGTTAGGTTAATTCCTAGATATGTTGTTTTTGTTGCTGTCATAATTAGTAACTTGCTTTCCTATTTTGAAGTTGATTATTACAATACAGAGGAATGTTCTTGATTTTGTGTATATTGGCTTTTTACCTGACAAGTTTGGAGGACTCTCCCTTAGTTCTCCATTATCTTGTTATGCCTTTTTGTTTTATTGTTAGTGGTCTGTAGGTGAATTCTTTTGGCTTTTGTCTCTCTTAAAAATCCTTATTTCACAAGGTATTTTTGTTGGGTAAAGATGGTTAACGATTTTTCTTTTTGGCATTTTCATGAGGTCATTTTCATAATTTGCAGTATTTTTGCATATTTAATATTGATATTACTTGTTTTAAATTCTTAATCTCTCTGTTCCCTCACTTGTTATTTCAGTAGTTATTTTCCCTCTATTTCTATTCCGTCTTTAAACTCCCTGGATTTTGCTTTTTCTGTTGTGTGAGGGAAGGGTCTTTGCCGTTTCTTTGTCCTCTCTCTCTTCAGTCTTGCCTGAGGCTGTTCTAAATTATTAGTCCTTAAAAAACAGCACTTTGTGGTTTATTAATCAGCTCTACTTTTTTTTGTTGTTTTTTGGTCTTCTTCCAATTCATTGATTTCTGCCCATATGTGTATTCCCTGCCTTCTCATTTCTGTCTTTATTTTCTTGTTTTTTGTCCTTGACGAATTCAGTTATTGGTTTCTTTTAAAATCTTTATTATTTTCTAGTAAAGGTATTTAAAGCTCAGAATTTCCCACTATTGCGGTTTTAGGTGCATCCCATAAATTTGGCATGAGTTCTTCTGTTGTCATAATGCTTTAAGGATTTTTAGTTCCCCTTATTATTTCTTCTGGATATGATACATTATTTTTCATTGTTATTTTTACATATATTATATTCCAGGCATGTGGGCTATCTTCTAGTTATGCTTTTATTATTTGTTTCTTCTTTGTTATACTGAGGTAAGAGTATAATTTGATGAACTTTTTGGTAATTTTTTGAGGAATCCATTGTGACCTATGAAATGATCAAGTTCTGTGAATATTGCATGATTGCTTGAGAAGAACAGACAATCTGTGTCTCTGAAGTTCTGTGTGTTACTATTAATTAATATATTTATATTTTCTCTATCATTTTTGAGAGAGGTGTCTTAAATTATGTGAAATATAGTATTAATCATTTATTTAAATGTTCTACCAGTTTCAATGGCCAGTATCTTACATTAGCCGACAAAAATAGTTCATTTATCTGTTTATCCCAGTATGTCTGTCGCTTGTGTACTTGTGTATTTTGTGGTCACATTTTTAGGTACATAACACTTCTGTGATTGTTGTATTTTTGTTCTGCATCATTCCTTTTATATGTAAGCAAATACTTTCTTTGCCCATTATGATGTTTTAGCTTTAAATTCTATGCTGTCTGATAGTAAAATTGCTACACTGGCTTTCTTCCATTTTATGCTTCTCTGACACATATTTTCCATACCTTTAATGTTGACTGAGTCATGATTTTTAAAAAAATCTGACCTGAGTCTGTCTTTTGGTATTGAATCTCATCCATTTACTTTATTGTAATTACTATTCTATCAGGCTGTTTTTGTCATCTTATTTTGTTTTCTCTTTCCCATGCCTGTTTGCTTTCTTGCATTGCTTTTCTTTTCTATCTTCCAATAGAAACTTTCAACTGGATGTCTTATCCAAGTTCTTGGAAATTCTTGGAAATTCTTGACTGTTATTTTTTCAGCTCTTTTCTCTCCTCTGTTTACTTTTCTGTATTCTTCTGAGACTCCTTATACTTCTATTTCTATCCTCCAAATCTCTTACCTTGTATCTCGTTCTTTCTCCTTTCTAGATGCCGTCTAGAGAGTTCCTCGACCTGATTTTCTTGGATACTGTTTAGATTGTTTGGGCTGTTGACTTCCATTCATAGGGCTTGTGTTCCTCAGCTGCCTTAAAATGTCCTCTGGACTCGTTTTCAGTTCCCCTGGAATTATCACCGCCTTGGTAATGATGTCTACCTGAGACTAGAAAACTTCGATGGAAAAAAAGGGAGCAAAATAGAAGAAATCATAATTACAGTCCAGTGCACAGAGATGTAGAAAATCTGCACAAGATGTTAGCCTACAGAATCCAATGGTGTTAAAAATTGTAAAAATAAGAATATATTCTGACCGTATAGAGTCTCAGGGTGTGTTGCTATGTAGTGTTTTCTTATTAAATTTTTCACTGATGACTTAGATTTAGAACTACTTAGCCTTTAACTGGGAAATTAAGACCTTCTCTGAAGTAAGAGTTGTGTGCCTCTATGGGAAAACTTGTTCAGAGTTAGGTCGGTCCAATAGGGAAAAAAAAAGGAAGAAAGAGCATTCTCATGAGTTAGTTCTTCCTGTATATTAACCTCTATGTTAGGCAGTGTCCCACATTGTTCTCATTTAATTCCAGCAGAAATCCTCTGAGGAATAAGTAGCTACCATTCCCCTTTTACAAATAAGCCTAGAGAGAAAAATGGACTGAAGGTGGTGAACAGGAAAGGTGAGTATATTGTCTGAAGGAGAGTCACTAGCTTTAGATACCCTGGGATGACACAATCGTGAAAAGGAGGAGCATGAAAAAAGTCATAGTGCTTGAGAGTATGCCTTCTGTTCATATGTGTAGTGATGTGTGGGATGGGGTAAAGAAAGACCAATGTGTTGAAATGATTTGTTCCTCAGAGGAACTTAACTTTTTGAGGGAAGCCTGAAGGGAGAAAGCAGTTCAGTTGGTGGGCAGTTGAACTGGGCTGGTCTATAAAAGAAGAGGACAGATATTTCCTTGGAGAATGTTCATGGGCACCTTCACAAGAGGCTGACCTGGAGGATGATAACCTAGCTTCAAGTAGGTCAAAAACATCAAATTTATAACAAAGAAAAGGACGAGAAAGATTTTTTTAACGCTGAGAAAAGTAGTTGTGTAATGTATTTACGTAGCCAGACTGCTGTCATTATTCATTCTGCATTCTAAGCTTTGACTTTTCCTTGACTCTAATTAGCAAGGAGCTGCTAGAAGGCGTCCAGCAAGGAGAGAGCCGGCTGGCTGCGGCAGGGCAAGAAATGGAGAGTCAAATGAGAATCCTCCCAGGGAGAGGGAGAAAACCAGGCTGGAAAATTAATACTTCCACGGCTGCTCCCTCTACCGCCCTCTGACCCCTACTGCCCTGCTAAAGAATTAATCATCCTTTCTCTGTGACTTTATCGTATATCATTCATAATCTCTCTTTAGCATGGTGATTAGAACTTAGTTCTCTTATGTGGTTCTGTTCTGTTTTCCCTAAATAACCGCACTCTGAGAGAGAAGGGGGACTGTTGTGTTTTTTCCTGTGTGTTCCTTGTTATCCATATGAATGGATAAGCAGTAATTGAAAAAGTAGCAGTAGATACAAACCTTGCTTTTTTGCTAGGCAGTGGAGGCTTTTGATTTATTTATAGGAGAGCTCTGTCCCTGAGCTAGAATACCTTGCTGTAACGCTAGTCCAAAAGTGTAGATGAAGGCTCAGAATGAATAGAATTTTTTTTTTTGTGAGGAAGATTGGCCCTGAGCTAACATCTGTTGCCAATCTTCTTCTTTTTGCTTAATGAAGATTGTCCCTGAGCTAACGTTTGTGCCAGTCCTCCCCTATTTTGTATGTGGGATGCCACCGCAGTGTGGCTTGATGAGCGGTTGTGTAGGTCTGTACCCGGGATCCGAACCTGTGAACCCTGGGCCCCTGAAAGTGGAGTGTGCGAACTTAACCACTATACCCCCGAAAGGATAGAATTTAATGATGAAAGTAATGTGCATTATGTCTAGGAATCTCATAAGAGAAAATAAGAAGAGATTTAAAAGAAAAATTTATGAAAATAAAGTTGTAGGTAAAAATGAGTTTAATCAGCACTGACTGTATTAACCAGTAGCTGGTGTGAACAAGAAATAGTATGCTAAGGGTGTGAGAACACATTGTGTTGTGACAAAAGTATAATACCCTATTGTAAGGGTGTTTTAAGAGTATATTAAGTAGAGAAGATGAGGTAATAGTACAAAAAGAAAAATAAGCAGCTGTGGCAACGTGGACATTTTCTGTCTAAATTGTTACCTTTAATGACAAAGACGGGCCGCTCTGGGAGGATGTGAGAGGAGCCCTACGGTGAGATTAAATGGGTCGGGAAGAAGCCGTGGTTCAGTGTTCTGCAGATGTTCAGAGATCAAACAGGTTTTTGCCATTCTGTGAAGAACCCCTCAGCAGAGGGAGGTGGTGAAGAGAGGAACTGAAGCGGCAGGCATTTTCCTTTCTCTCTGGAAATGCCTCAGACACCGAGGAGGCTTTAAGCCAGGGTCCGTGAGTGGAAAGCTGCAAAGGAAAAAGAAAAGTCACTGTTCAACAGGTCAGACGACTGTAATGTATTATAAAACAAGTACCTGGATGGTGTTCGTTGTCCCGTCTTTCTGAATTTGCGTAGTTCTCCCTTTCTGCTGCAGAAAGATGACAGCAAGGAGCACACACACAGGCTTTCTTGGTCCGCCTCCAGCTCCATCTGCAAGAGGGAAATTGTGTGTTTTACTGCGTTGTCTCGCTCTGCCTCCCTGATCGTGCAGCTTGGGAGGTGGTGATATGAACTGAGTCCATTCTAATAAAACACTTGACAGCGTGATTTCGTATTTCACAGTGCTTTATGATGGGGATTTTTAGGCTGCTTAATTTTAAACCAGTTTATGATGAGGATTTTTAGGCTGGTTACTTTTAAAACTACAGATAAGAAGCAGGCTCCAAGGAGTGGAATTTGTTTGCCCTTTGATCAGAGGCAATTGCATTTGTAAAGGAAATCTTCATGCCTCCCTCTCTGGAATTTGTTTGCCCCTTGTTGGGAAAACATTTACATTTCTAAGGGAAACCTCTATCTGTGAAGATGCCTCCCTCTCTGAGCCAGGAGGAAGGGGGGATGGCCTTATCTTTGGAAACTGTCTGGCAACCTCATGTAACTGACCCCCCCCCCCCCCCAAATCCTCCTTTGTCTTTAGCCGAGGATAATATTTGAGCGGTGACTTCTGCCATTTACTCAATCCGGTTTGATTCTTATCTAAAAGTTGTGGGACCACCAAATGGCCAGACCAAACAGGCACCAATAAAGAGATAACTCACACACCTATGCCTTAAATATTGGCCCCAACCCTCAGTTCGGGGCAGCAGCAGGAGCTCTGACTGCCCGTGGGTCCTGTCCCCACACACCAGCTCTGCCTGCCCATGGGCTCTGTCCCCATGCCAGCGGGGGCAGCAGCGGCAGCGGCAGCAGCAGAAGCTCCGACTGCCCATGGGTCCTGTCCCCATGCTATTCCACACTATTCTCTAAATAAAAGAGCACTAATGCCAGATCTTGAGAGTCTAAGAAATCTTTCTTTTGACTCCTCGGCTCACCGATCCCGCATCATTTCATATGATAGCTTGATTTACATACCTTGTAAGTTGAGTCTGAATAGTCACTTTTCAAAAGTGATTTAAGAAGATTGTTTTATATTGTACCTTAATTACCTAAAACCATGAAACAAAAAACCCCAAAGTAGTATTTATGTAAACATATCACTTAAAAATTAAATGTTTTGAAGTGGTGATTGAAGCACTTTATTTTTCACATTGGCCGACGTAGTTGCTGTCTCATACTCTGGACCTACCTCCTCTGACCTTCCAGCCTCATGCACAGTTTTTGAGCACGTTGAACGGATCCAGTCTGTGGGGTCTGAACCTGATGATGTCTGAGGGTCGCTGTACCATCCCTGAGCCTTGCCTTCAGCCAGAACATCCTCCCTATGTCAGTCCCAGGCTACGGTGTTCCAGGAAGCAGGTGGGGAGCAGGGTCCAGGCTGCTTTGCACAAAGATCTGCGTTTCTTGACCTGAAGAAAAGTACTGGTAAAAGTCCCCAGCCCGGCACATTGTAAGTCAGGAGTAGATTTGAGGTTGGCTCGTCTCTTAAGTTCTGTTTTAGTGCCCTGAAATCCTTTTTGGAATGAAGTGTGGGTGTGTATTAATAAGCTCTTTCCTCTGTCATCTATATGTGCTGGTTTCTAGTAATATGCTTTTATTCAGAAACAGTTTTGGTTTAGGTGCCACATAAAAAAACAATGCATGCTCTGACCAGGGCTAAAAGTATCCCTATTCAACATGTAAAACTTGGAATTGGTTTGGAGTATCTTCAGATAACTGGTTGGTTATAGTTTCAGCCTAATTTCGGAAGCAGTAAAATACTACAGCAATACTTTAAACTTTCAGCAGTGGCTTTGAGTGACTTTAGCCTTAATTTTATGGGCAAATGGACTCAGTACAAGGAAATGAATTCTAATGATGCTAATTTTATGCCGATTTGTTCCTTACTTGAAGTAAGCTTATACCGTAATTTCAGGGGAGAAAATGAATTAGAGAAAATTTGTGACCAGATTCTAGCTTCAGATAAAAAAGTTGAAAATGCCTCAAAGATAGCTTTAAAACTCCTGTTCTTTGGATAAATAGTTCTTGTGTTCCACCCGGAAGCTTTAGTCACATGACTTTTATGGTCATTAACCCAGTTTGCTTTTAAGAAATGTTGATACCTGCTGGTCATACATTGCCAACCAATCTCAAAGTTGCTGGAGTTTTTCTTTGTTTGGAAATAGACTACGTGATAAAAACTCAACCTGATGATATTTAAAAGAGAAAATTTGAGGACTTCAAATGAAAAAGTGGCCTGAGGGGTTGGGGGAGGAATGGAGGGAAGAATGCAAGGCCATTCTTTCTTTTCCTCTGACAGCTTTTTAAGCTAAGTGGTTAGGTGGTGACTTCACTTAGAAGCGAGGTTTCATTTTTTGGAGTGAAAGAGCTAGACTAGTTTAGAAGTCAGTCTGTAGATTGGTTTTCTGAAAATGATTTATTTATTTGCTACTTAGACTAAATTTCTTTATTTCCTGCGTAAGTGGTGTTGATGGATCTGTACACGATGTTATCTCATTAATTATTTCTGTTGGAATCTTTTTAATTTTAATTATTTTGGTGGACAGGTTTGCACTAAGAAAGTTACCCATGGATGGATATATTGGAGGAAATTTTAATATTCTTTACTATGTAATATTTTTCAGAAGATAACTAACTGACTAATATATATATAAATCAGTAGACTACTGGCCTTATAAAATAGCCAGTTTTTTGAGAGTTGAGTTTTTTGACTGAATTCAGATATTAAGAATTCTGTAATTTAGGAAAAATTATCCCATGCCATTGCTTTGTAGATTGCAAGTAATGTGGATAGCCTTGCCCAGGGTACGTAGGTGAAAAATTGTCTGTTGTATTTGCAATATCACAAGTACTCAATAATAAATAATAGATTGTTAAAGTAGATACTGACAAATAAAAATGGCAAGCAATAGGATATTGGAGTATATGAGGAAGCCATTTGGTATAAACCTAATTCGGCCTGACTTCTTTTTTTTTCCTCCTAAAGGGCCTGACTGACTATTGAGCACGCATTGCATATCTGCTTAGACATTTCCTATGGCCAGAACAAAGGCCCTTGTGATAAAGATGCAACTTCCCCCCACATTAGCATTTTTCCGTAGGCTAGGAACTGATTGCTGCACTCACCTCCCAGCTCACCTGTGACCACCCAGCTGGAGACAACAGACTGCCACCCTGCTGTGTTCACAGAGACAGAAGACCTACCTGCTATTTCCATCAATCGCTGTGCCGACAGAGCAGTCTCGCGACTATTGTAAAAGGGACATTTCAATCCTATGTGAAACATCCTCTTTGAGGGTATATAACCACCCTTATACCCCCACTTCTTTGGAGTGCTCTGTTCCTTTGTGGAAAGACTCTCCCGGGTTATAATCCTCAGATTTAAGCTCAGAATAAACTCACTCAAATTTTCATTTATAGATTGGATATGGATTACTTTCGTCGACAATACCTATGATTGGGGTATCTTTTAACTTAATTCTGTTCATTCTCTTAGGCATGCGATGATGAAATAACTGCTAGTGATAGCTGTTTAAATTACATTCAAGTCTCTTGAGGAACATGTTTGAACATCTTTTATGCTTATAAAAAAGGCTTTTCAATGGATATTCTCGTTTGCTGAAGAAATATATATGATTTCCTGACAAATAATACACAATTTAGGTTAGGAAAATAAAGTAAAAAAGGTGGAATAGCTTATCTTTTTTAAAAAACTATAGTGAGGATTGAATACTGATTTCATTTGATGACTTTCAGAAGAAAATCATTGGATGGTTCAATTGTTTGAAGCATAGATTAACAAAAGTACTCTCTGTTGCTATAGACTTATAAAAATTCTTAAATTATAAACAAAATGTGACTGTTTCTAGGGAATGGTTATGAAATACTGATTATCATCCACCTCAAAGAGGAGTATGATCTAATAAATTTATGCACACTGAATTAGTATTTTAGTTTCACCTTTTTGAAGGGCCTACTGGTTGCCAGGCACTTTATGTTGAGAATCAGTGTATTGAGTGATGAATAACACATAATCTTGCCTTCTGGGTGCTTCTTGTCTAGTAGGAGAAAGAGATGTACGAACAGACCATTTTAATATGCCATAGAAAACACTGTGGTAAAAACATGTACACATGACCAGCTGTAAGATTTAGGGCGGGAGAGCAGAGCAGTTTAGGGGCAGGTGATCCTCTAGGTCTCCCTACTCTACACCATGTAGAGGTGAGATCTCCAGTCTGGGCAGTAGGTGCTCGTACAGCCAACGTGGGAGGCTGTTGTGGTTGACTGGGTTTTGATGGCAGCTCCTCTAATTCGTTGTGTCTTTAGGCAAGTTACTTATCTGTCTCTGTTTCTTGTCTATGAATTAGGGACAGAAGTAAAAATACTTGCCTCATCAGGCTGTTAGGACCAGGAGGGATGATATGCCTGAATGAGCTTTGTAGAGGGGAAGCAGCATATCCATGCTAATTGTTAACATTCCTGGCACTCACGTTGTGACTCTGAGCTGGTTACTTAACCCCTCTATGCTCTGGGTTTATTGTGTGGAAAAGGGGGACAAAAATGGTTTCTCTGATGTAGGGTAATTGTAAGAATTAAATGAGTTAAAATATGTAAAGCCTTCAAAGCAGTGTCCAGCACATAGTAAATGTTGGCTATTATTTTAGTTCTTATTCTTGCAGCAGAAGAGGTTGACCCTACCTCTCTGTGATTTTGGTGGAAGATTTTTAACATGTTCATTTTAAAGTGCTCTGAACATTACGATTCCATGTAGTTTTAATGAGAATGAACTTTGTATGTTGTTGGACCCCTGTTATGGATGAGCATGTAGAATAGGATTAACTGATTAACTCCAGGTAGGAGCATCAGAGGTGAGCAGCTGCTCTGTAGTAGCTCACACTTAGGGCTGAATTGTTTTAAATGCCTCTTTCTGGTATTCAGATCATATATTTCTGCTCTGGCTGCAGAAAGAAAGTTGGTTTAATGAACAGTGATTAAGATGCTGCCCTTTTGACAGTCATTAATAAATCATTAATTAAAAACCTCAGCCTGGAATGTCTACTGCTGTACCTTCAGATGGGTGACCGTTTATAAAACACTCCTTTTCTTGTGAGGTCTACAAAGTATTGGTGTCACTTTCCTCCAGGTACTTCTGCCTTTCCCAGGAAAAAAGTAAAATCCAAATCTCTTTTGTTTAGACAGCTACAGCAAGCTCAGTAGCTGTTTCTGATATCTTGTCTTTTTTTAGTATCGAATTATAATGCTTCCTCTTTGATTTCTTCTAGTGACGTTTTAATTCCCCTCCCCCTCAGGATGTCTAACAAAAAGCTTCATTTCATCTGAATTTCACTGGATCATCACATTGGATGTGTGAAAGACAATGGGTTTATAATAACAATAAAAAACAGTAACAAATAATATTACTTATTAAATGTTCACTGTATATACCAGCCACAGTGCTGCACATTTTGATACATAATCTCACGTTAATCACTTAAGAACATTGTGAAATATCCTCGTAGCAATTTTTTACTTAAACGGTGGCTTGAAGCTGCATTTGCATTGTAAGAACTCTGTAGTGTGTTCATTGGGACCTGTTGGAAATTATGGGGAAGGGGTGCCCCTGAAGTCCTCTAAGCCATCCGTAGAGATCCCCACCCCTTGCCCTACTAAGGTACCAGAAAATTGACCATGACAAATGAATCCTTTGGATTAAGTCTTCCCATTTTTGGGAGCTCCTATTTAAAATGCAAATGTTCCTGGAGTGTAACTGATTGAATAGGAACTCAGTTATGATCTCCTCCTCCTAGCAAGAATGGAGCTGAGTGAAGGCTCAAGTGACTTTTAAATGGGAGAAGGAAGAAAGGTAATGGAAATTTTCCTGCTAGCGGTACTTCCTAGGGAATTAACTGGAGGTAGAACTGGGGACCCAGGGAGGGAGTACAGGGTGGGAAGGAAGAATGGAAAAGGGGCATGAGGGTGAGCTAAGTGATCCCTAGGGCTCCTCCCTGTGTTTACATCGGGATCTCACATAATAAAGAAAGATCCTGTTTGGCTCTGATCCCTCAGACAATGCTTTGGTTCTCTTTGATCCTCCACTGTGTGTCCTGGGAGAACTCTTCAGTCCCCCTGTGCAGGCTCAGCAGTAGATGCTGCAGCTCTAAGGAGAGGAGCCAGCAAAGCCATTCCTGAGATGCCTTGTAGGTGTAGGGGACGGGGACATAGAAGCTGTCCCTGGAATGTCAGCCCTTGAAGTGAGGTTTATGTGTATATTTTCACACCAGCGTGTTCTCTTATATTCCTGGGCTGGAGAGATGTTAATGAGTGAGCAGAGGTTACGAAAGTACAATAGTTAACCTTTGGTCTCTATCTTTTAGATTAAGGGAGAGAATGCAGTCCTTGTGACAGAAAGTATTGTATTTACATGTCCTCTGGAATCCACGTTAGAAACTGGTGGTAAAACACAGAATTGAGTTTATTCTCAGGGCTTACTGATTATTTCGTCAGATATAATTAAAAATTAGTCTTGTTTATTTGTTTGATTAAAGTTGGAATTGACTCACTTTAGAGGCACAGGAATCTCAACGATGATCTCTAAGCCACATAAAAAGCAGTTGAAAGTCAAGAAATATCTCCTACTTTAAGAGTTACCCCTTGACAGTGCTTCTTCCCCATTAAGAGTGGAAGACAAAAATATTCTGATTTTCATAAAACTGGGCTTTTGATATGACTTCAGGTGAGAATCTACTGGTCTCTCTGACTGACTTTTCCCGATCTGTAAACATGGATAATGATAACCGCCTCTGAGGGAGGTTACAAGCATTAAATGGGCGATATAGTGGAGGTGTTAAGTAAACCGGCTTGAATTGTGACCCTCCCACTTGTTAGCTATGTGAGCAACTTTAATCTCTTTGAGTGACAGGTGCTTCATCCGTTAACACCCTGGTTGTGATAAGAACTTAATGAGAGGATGTATGCAAAAATGCCTGGTGTATTAAGTGGTTTGCCATTTGGATGTGGTTTCTTTGACCAGGATTGTCTTAAATTTGAAATAGTTGGCAACATTTAAGCAACAGAAGAAATCTGGATTTCAGAAATCAGAAGATCTGGCAGCCTTGCATCTGCATCTCTGGCTGGCTTCACTCAGGCTGTGTGCCTCTGGGTCTCTTAGGGTGGGACTGCTGCTCCCTGCTGGCTTATACCTGGCCTGCTTGTTCCCTTATGCTGTCTAGCTCATCCTGTAGGCGTTTATTATTTTGCCAATAAATTGAGGTTTTGGTTAGAAAGTATGTAGCACTGGGTGTGATACTTGGCATACAACACATGCTCAGTAAATGTTTTCCTTTTTCTCTATTAGGCCACTGATGATGTAGTGAAGAGAGCCCAGGTTTCATCCAGATGATTGCAGCCCTGAACTGGATTCTGTTTCATTTGGGTGGGTGACCTGAGAGAACCACTTAATATCTCTGAATCTCAGTGTTTTCCCAGGGAAACTGGAGGGTTTGGACTAGCTGATTCTCACGATTTCTTCCAGTAGTGAACTAGTCTGGAAAGTAGTATATACTACACTTAAATTTACACACGGTGTTTGAAAACATCTTGTATGATATCCTGTAAATAAAATGAAGTATAGATTATAAGAACAATTAGGTGACTTACAAAGTGGCTGAAAAATAATGTTCAAAGTTGTTGGTAATAGCAATCTGGTAAACTGAGTAATTAAGTCTTTTAGTCTGTGCTGTTGAGATTTCCGTTGTTTACGTGGATAAAGCTATCAGGGGCAGGTCCATCAATGTAGCAGCTCATGTGAAGCTGGGAGTGACAGTTATATGATGGATGACAGGCTCAGGGTGGAAAGATGTCTTTATAGAACGGAGCAGTGGACCATAATTGAACAAGGATAAATGTGCAGTGCTGTAATTTGGGTTTAAAAAATGAACGGCACAAGTAAAGATGGGAAAGAAAATATCTTTGGAGCAGAAGAAAACAAGCTAGGGTTTTAGATGGAATGCTCAACCTCAAGGGTTATCCATGACCATCACTGTGTTGCATAAAGAAAACATTAGGACTTCTATTCATGTTTATTTAGACAAGCATCTTTGAAAAGATATTTTGAAAAATATCTATTTTTTATATGTTGACTTAATGTAGTAGGATAATAATACGTGAATAAAAACAAAACGTGCATTTGGAGGACAGGCATTTTTAAATTATTTTTTTAAACAAATAGAGGAGGGTGTGACAAAAATTTGGAGGCTGCTGGTTTGAAAGAGAATATAACATAGTATCGTGGAAACTAGGCTTTGGAGTCAGAAATTCCTGAATAAAAATTTTGACTTTAACACTTACTGATTATGACCTTGCATAACATAGCTTCTTTGAGTCTGACTTTTTTTTTTGTTTTTGCTGAGGAAGATTTGCCCTGAGCTAACATCCATGCCAATCTTCCTCTGTTTTTAGTATGTGGGCTGCCAGCACAGCATGGCTGCTAACAAAGCGGTGTAGGTCCATGCCCAGGAACTGAATCCAGGCTGCCAAAGCAGAGCACACCAAACTTAACCACTAGGCCACTGGGGCTGGCCCAAGTGTGACTTTTTCGTTGTGTAAAATGTGTGTTAGAATACTTTTCTTAAAAGTATGTTGGCATGGTGGCAATGAGATGATTTTCCTTTTGTCTTTGGCTGTTGATTTCTAGTTTGATACCATTCTGGTTGGAGAATACTCTGTATAATTTCAGTTATTTTAAATTTGTTGAATTTTGTTTTGAGAAGAGTTAATGTGTGCATAATATTAGGTCTTCAGGTATTTGCAGAGCTGCTTAAGGGTTCCCCCTGTTTATCATATCAGAAGATTGAACAAATGCAAAGAAGCTGGATGGGGAGAATATTTGGCTCCACACAAGGGAAGTATTCTTATCCTCTGGCTTCCCATGAATTCAGTATCTGAGTCTGTCACCATTAACTCTCTGGGGTTTATGGAAATACTGTCATGCCCTTGTCCCCCTCATGGTTATTGAGCATCTTGAATACAAGAATCTCCAATTCTTTCTTTATAAAATGAGTAGGTTAGACTTCTAGTTTTTAGTGACTCTCAGTCAGATGCAGACTCATATATTTGGCCCTCTTTTCCAGCATGTTAGCGCAAAGAATTACCTGTTTTCACATTTCACAGCAGCACATGTAAAATTATATGCTTTCTGTTCTTTGGCTAAATCCTTTCTTAATAAATCTCTTGTGGAGGATATATTCTAATAGAAAATAAAAGAGTTACATGTTAAGTGACAAAAACTAGCCTCAGGCTTTGTGCCTTTAATAAAGCAGTCATTCTTGAAAGTTATTTTATTTATCCACTCCTCATTTTCTGGACAAAGTTGTCAACTTCTTTGGGCTCTTTTTTTCTTCCAGTGGGACTAAGGGAAACCAAAGCACCCAAGCATCTATTGGTGTCAAAAAAGATAGATAAATGTGGTCTTTTCTGAAACATCAGTATTTATTAATAACCATAGTGGGGCAGTGCTGCTGTATTTTAGCTGTATCTCTTTTAAATAGCATATTGCTGGAATTTAAAAAAACAAAACAGAGTTGATCTTTTAGCTGGTGATTTTTGTATAGAACAGTTCCGTTGACTGTGCTGACTGTTATAACATTGAGATTTATTTCCTCTACAGTTTTTTTCCAGTTTTGATTTACTTTTGCATTTTTTACTATGTACTAATGCTTTGTCTTTTTTTTTTCCTGCTTTCCCCCTATTTATTATACAGATTAAAATTTTCATTATTTCCTTTCCACTGGGTTGGATGTTATTAATTTTATTTCTTTTAGACTTAAATTTTAACATATATGCTCTGGTTAATTTTACAACAGAGGAATCTGGCTTTTAGCAAAGTTTTTGAATCAAAGAAGTAGAGTTTATTAAATTAAAAAACGTAATCACTCAGGGTTATGAAATATGGATTTGTTGTTCTGTGACTATAGTCTGACATTTTGTAGTTACGTGTTAGTTATATTGTTATTAATGGTTCTGGGGCTTGATCCATCATAGAGACGTGAAGGCTGATACAAATCTGCAGTGGGATGATTTAATCCCTGCCTCAGCACTGCAGACTTATTGTTAATAGATCTGTAATTAAAGTGAAGTTGCTGCTCGTGGCCAAGCTTGAGTTAGAAAATAAAATAAGCAAGAGCGAAAAATCAAAAACAAAAAGAAACCTCTCTTATGAAGCTAAAGAATATCTATTGGAATAATGTGAATTAAAGACACCATTTCATTAGGGAAATGAACTTTTTTTTTTTTCAGGTATGGAGAGCAGCAGTCCTCCAGTCGCCACCTCTTGGTTACCGTCACCACCAGTCGTAGTTTTAAAGGACAGAATGCTGAGGAGGAAAAAGACTGAAACAGAGAAATGTTGATGTCATTTTTTAAAAAATATTTGTCCTTTGGTGTTTAGTTTCAGCTTTACTATATTCATACCCGAAAGTTTTCACTGAGTATGACTAAATGAAGTTGCTGGCAGCTAAAGGAACAGCTGTTGGGTGTGTTATTAGATTTAAATCTCTGATTAAAACATTGAAATTGTTTTTCTAATCTCCTTTGGTAAAAATGAATTCCTATGAATATGTTAGCAACGTGGGCTTCCTATAACTATTTCTCTTACCATATGTAGTATCCAGACATGTGTTGATGCAAAACAAAATTAAATCGAGGCAATTGTGATGTGGAAATTGGATCAAGCTTCTGGAATTTTCAGTTCTTGGCTTGCTTTGTGTTAGTTACTCTGAGACGCATGCACAACTCTGTATGTCTTTGCTTTAGTTTATTGCTCTTTAAAAATAAAAATTATAGTCATCTTGAACTCATGTGGTTGTGAGGAAGTCAAGAGCTTTGAAAAAGGAAAAGTTTTGCATTTAAGTGCATTACATATGAAAATATATTAATATCAAATTTATGAGAAACACTTTTCACAAAGAAAGGGAAAGACGTTGACTCTATGATTGTATAGAACAGAAGTACTTTTTGGAGAGTCAGGAAGTATTTTCCAGCTATTTCCATGCATACTCTTTCTTTCCTAGCCCTCCTTCTTCTTTTCCCTTTAATTCCCTGAACTGTTTTAGAGAACAGTGACATTTCAGGGGGAGATTCATTCAAAACACCAGGGAGGACTTAAGAAGATTCTTTTTGCTTGGAAAAAAAATATGTTCGTATTTCTTTGCTTAAAGAAACCGGTCCTTTTTGAGTAACTTTTTATTTTGAAGTAAAGTTCCATGGTTAGTGTAAAAAACTTCCACAAATATGCTTTACCCAGATTCACCAAGGTTCAGCTGCCTGCACCATTGGCTTTATCATTAGCTCATTCCCTCTTGTGTACATACTGTTTTTTCCTAAACTGTTTGAGAGTTAGTTGTAGTCTAACCTTTAAATATTCCAATACATGTCTCCTTAGAACAAGGACATTTTCTTACATAACCTTACTACAGTGATAAAAATCAATAATTTTGTATCCAGTCCATAGTCTGATTGTAAATTTAGTCAGTTGTCTCAATAATGACTTTTATAGCATTTTCCCCTCTACGCTGGGTCCAGGATCCATTTGTATGGATTGTATTTGCCATTTCTCTTTAGTTTCTTTTCATTTGGAGCCATCCTTATTCTTTCATGACCTTGATGTTTTTGAAGAGTCCAGACAAATTATTTTGTAGAATGTACCTTAACTTAGATTTGTCTGATGTTTCTTCATATTCTATGTGGGTATTCATTTGCTTGTTTGTTTATTTGTTTACTTACTGATTTACGTTTATGGACTCATGTTATGGACTCCTATTCAGTAGATTATAAACTGTTACCGCTAGTATTTGTTTTGATGCTCACATTGTTGCAAATGAGGCCAATGGGAGCTCCTTTAGTCTGGCTCCCAAGCCCTTGACATGTCCCCATCAGAATTTGAGTATTTCCTTACTTTCCAGGCACAGCATGATGTTCTAAGCTCATTTTGTACTTTCTCTGCTTCAGTCGTAGAATCAGCCAATTCACCAATGAACCCTGGTTCCTTTTAGGGGAGAACAGTATTTAGATCTTGGTGCTGTGTGCTCATTAATACCAGGGTGTCAAAACTTTTAGGCCCTCTTGGGGCCCAAAGTCAGAAAAAAAAAAGATATATATCACACACACAAACACATGTAATATGTGTGTATACGTATATACGTAATATATGTGTATACATCTGTCTGTCCATTCATCCGTCCATTAAAAACCATGAATTCATACAGATAACCTTCAATTTCAGTCCAGTTCCATACAGTTCATTCTAGGATTCCTCTTTTCCATATTTGTAACTCACTTCACCATCTGTGAAAAATCTGGCTTCTGTTATTCTCAATACACCTCCTTATTTGCCTAATCCTAAAGAAAGAATTTTTAGAAGTTCTAACCTATACTACTGTGAAAAAGAAACCTAATTACTACTGTAAACTAATTACTAGAATTACAATATTTGTTTATGGTTCTTTTTGTCTTTATACTGAAGGTTTGTAGTCAAAGTACTGCATTCAAAAGTTCCTTTTTTCCTTTCTTGAATGTGATTATTATGTTCTTTATTTGAAATACGGTTGGTTTATATGTTTCTCCTGTATTCCATTTTAGGATCTCTTTACCCACGCTTTTTCATTTTATTCATCTGAATGTGCAAAAAGTTAATATGGTTTCAA
The DNA here is from genome assembly GCF_021613505.1 of Equus quagga. Lineage (NCBI taxonomy): Eukaryota > Metazoa > Chordata > Mammalia > Perissodactyla > Equidae > Equus > Equus quagga. The sequence goes on from NC_060272.1 coordinate 118,074,771, forward strand.
AAATGGAAGCTATACCCAGGAAGTCACAACTCCAATTCTTTCAACTGTTTCCATCGTAGTTCCTAGTAGCTATATAGGTAACTCAGATTGTCACAAATTTGGCCAATGGAAGCTCCTTCAATCTGGCTCCTTAGTCTTTTGACATGTCCCATCATAATTTGAGTATTTCTTTACCTTCAGATACATTATGATGTTCCTCTAGGTAACTAGTGTTATTAGTTTGTAGTTTATCTTTCTTTTGCAAAAATGTGCAAACACGTGCATATTTTCTTTTCCCATTCTTTCATACACAAAAGGTAACATACAATATGTATTTTTGAACCTTGCTTTTTTCATTTAACAGTAATTTCTGGGTGTTGTTACACATCAGTTCATAGTGATCATTACTGTTCTTCTTTACAGCTGCATAGTATTCTTTGTGTGAATATCACTTAGTCTATTCAGCCAATTTTCTAAGTGTCAGCATTTAGGTTTCCAGTATTTTGCAATCAGAAACAATGCTGCAGTGGATAATCTTTTACATATGTATTTTCATAATGTTGGGGTTATATATTTAGGGTAGAGTCTTAGAAGGAGACTCCTAGATCAAAAGGTAAATACACAAGTAATTTTGTTAGAAGTTGTCAAATTCCCCTCCATAAGGGCTGTACCACTTTTCATTCCCACCGGCAAGTAATAGAGCCTTTTACATAGTCGGCTAATACCCTTGGTAATATTTCTCTTTCAGTGTTTTTCTAGCTTGGATGGGAAGAAACAATTGTATTATGTCAGTGACATGATTTTGTCTAATTTACCCAGCTTATTGAATTGCATATGGGCCATTAAGTAGCATTTCCTCTGTTTTTCCCAACTTCAGCTCTCTCTTTGGTCCAGTTTAGCTTGGAAAGTAAAGTTATGGAATCAGGTTTTATTCCTCTCCAGTATATTGAAAACAGTGAGACTTTTATATACATCAATGGTTCTCTGACTTTAGTGGGCATCAGAATCACCTGGGGGCTCATTAAAACACAGATAGGTGGGTCCCAACCCAGAGGTTCTGATTCAGCAGGTCTGGGCTGGGGCTGGATTATTGCATTTCTACAATCCCAAGTGATGCTCATGCTGATGGTCTGGGGACCGCACTTTGAGAACCACCAGTCTGTATTAGTATCTCAGGAGAGTTGTTAGATCTCATGATTGACACTCTGTTTGAGTGATTGTGTAGAACAGATGTCATCGTGTCTGTACTGCTAAAGACACAAAATGTCTAATACACCTTCAAATCTTAGTACTGAAAGGAGGTAGACTAGTCCAACTTTGTCATCCATTTATTCAATCATTCATATGTTCGTCAGATTTCTTTGGCTTCCAACTATATTTGCTAGGCGGTGCATAGGCTTCTGTTTTACATACTGAGGAATTTTATTTAAGAAAAGTTAAAAATGTTCTCCTAGATCTTGCATTTAAAAAACACAAAAGCCCTTGGCTAAGGACCCTTTGAATAACCTTGGCAGTTCTCTGCCTCTTTCTGCACATAATTGACTTTTACTGTAGTGGAACTGAGAGTTAAAGCTGAAATTTAATTTCACAGACTTAATAATGGCATTTGTAACTGATAATGACATTTTGGTTGCCTTCAGATAACAAGGCCTTTGGTTGAAGCACTATTTCTTTAAGTATTTATCTTGCCTCATAACAACTGTGCTACCTCATCAAAGACTGTACCCATACCTTGACTGAAGTCAAACTACACCAGTCACTTAATTCCATTTAAGTCAGTGTAGAACTGACTGGGGATGCCCATGGACTAAGGTCAAAGCCTAGTATGTCCCAAGAGACCTAATAGGAAACTGATCTCTGCAACCTGATGTTTTCTTTTGACCAAAATCTACTGTGTGAAATAAATACAGTTATTTAAAGACCCTTAAACATTCAGAGATTGAATTTGCTTATTTTGTTCTTAAGGTGATACGTATAATTTTCTGGTTTGAAAATAGTTAAAATTGAGAGCAGAGAAAGAAAATCTGAAAAATCTTGGTTTCCAAGCAACTGAATGCATAATGTTGGATCTGTGTGTCACTTGCTTATTGTTAAGATGTCCGAAGTGTAAACAATTAAACAGAGAAAACAGCCATTATAGTCAGCTGAATTCTAAGCCCCTTGACCTGAGCTCATTTATGGTTGGGTTAGTGAATAGGATGGCTAATTCTCTAAGAAAAGGAGCCCAGATTCAGTCTCTGGCTTGTACATGGATCTTGAAAATTAGTTGGACTTAAATAAGCATTTAGTTCAAACTTTGACTTAGTGCATGTGGGACTCCTGAGGTACAGCCTCTTGGGAGGTGAATGAGCTGCAACAGAGCCTTGAACTGTCTCTCTTCACCTCCCCCAATACAGAGGACCTAAGGAGGGATTATTTTCAAAAAAGATGCAAAGGGTAATAATCAAACCCTATAATAACTTTCACTTCTAATTCTCTCTGAGATCTCTCTTTTCACTCTAGAAGCCTTCCCTGGTTGATTTCATCTGTGCTCTAGTTTTAATTCTTGTGCTTATACAGATGACTTCCAAATGTATACCTCCAGCTTTATTCTCTTTCTTGAGAATTCAGGCTTGTATATTCTAGTACATGCTGGGCATTTTAACTGTTCCACTCATTGGTCAAACTCACAATGTCCTACAAGGAATTCATCTCTTACCTACCTTCTCCTCCAGACAAGACTGCTCTGCCTGTTCTGCTCTGTCCTGTCTGGGGGTGATACCTGGAAGAATTATTGGGCTCTTTGATTTCTCCCCTATTACTCTTACATCCAGCCATTTGCCATGGCCTACCAATTCTGCCTCAATAGTCATCCTCCATAAATCTACGCTGTCTTCTTATTGTCTCTCACTTTGACCTTAACTGGTCCATCTGTCTCTGGAGGTGGCCCTCTGAAGTCCCTCTTCTATACTGCAACCATAATCTTTTAGAAACAAAATTCTGACCATGTTTCTCCCCTTTAAGCACTTGGATGATGCTTGATCACCAACAGGTTAAAGTCCAAACTCTGTGGTTTGGCCAATAGCCACCATAATCTCTTGTCTGCTTCTCTAGCTTGATATCTTGCCGTTCTCCACACGTACTTTAGAATGCAGCCGTTCAGGACTGCTTTTAGTTTCCTGAAAACACTGTGTCTCACATGCTCAGCTGTGATTGTGCTAGTCTTTCTTACTGACCTTCATGCCCTTTCGATTCTTGTGCTTTCAAGACTTCAGTCTGGCTCCTCTCGTATACCCTTCTTGATTTCTCTTGCTCGCCCACCCACTACCATCCCAGATGATGTCTGTTGTGCTTTCTCTAAGGTCTCCATAGAGCACACTGTGTATATGTCTATGGTAGACTCTTGTCCACACTATTGAATTCATCTTTAAGTTCCTTGAGTGGAAAGTCTCTATTTTATTTCTCTTTGTATCCTTGTTGCCTACTATGGCTCCTGAAATTGTTATGAATTGATTTATGCTGAAGATACTCAGAATTAACTGCATAATGGTAGCAAGGAGTGTCTTTACCTTTTGTTTTTGGTGCCAATGAGAAGCAGTGACATCTTCTTTGTATTTATCTTGGGTATCTATTGCTCCATACCAAAACTCCCCAAAATTTAGTGGCTTAAAAAAACAAATATTTTCTTTATTCATGATTTTGTTAGGAAATCATGGAACTCATAATTGGGCTAGGCTCAGCTTGTTGTTTCTTCTTTTGGACTTTTCTGGGGTCATCCATGTGTCTTCATTCCTCTGGTGGCTTAACTCCGTTTGGATGGTCCAGAATGACCTCACTCACATGTCTGGCAGTTTGTTGCTGGCTGTCAGCTCTGCCTCTCTCTCATCCTCAAGGAAAGTAACCCAGGCTTCTTTACAAAGTGGTCTCAGGGCTTCAAGAAAGTGAGGACAGAAGCTGCATGTCTAGAAGTCACATGGTGGCAGTTCTGTCGCATTTCCTAGGTTAAAGAAAGTCAGCAGGCCAGCCCAGATGCAAGGCGTGGGGAAATAGTTTCTGCTTTTGATGGGAGGAACAGCCATTGTCACATTGCAAAGGAACGTGCAGACAGGGATGGGAGGATTTGTGACTTTTAACGGTCAGCACAGTATTCCTTGTTAGAACTGGATTGACTTCTCTACTTTTTGAGTTCTTTTTGCACATTTTTTTGTATTACTTCTATGGTCGTCATCTTACATGCTTTAAATTTTGTATGTCTTCCTTCTTTAGTAGGTCATATTCCTTCTTTAGTAGGTCATCTTTTACTTGCATTTAGAAGTATAATAAACATATGTATGCCCTATAGTGCACAGCAGATTTTTAAGTTTCACAAGTTTCCAGTAAATACTTATGCAGTGAATTATCTTTTTTCAGTTAAGAAATATTTTAAGTGTACAGAAAAATAAGAGAATAATATAATAAATAGCTACCTGCCTCTCTGAACATCATTCCTGAGATAGAAATAGTGCTGTGAACTCTAAAACCTGTTCAGTTACATTGTGATTTATAGTAAGCTGTTGTTGGCTGACTTGAGCTTTTAATAACCATTTATGACCTTGTTTCAAGGGGAGAATGATTTCTAAATTTCAGGCACTCTGCCATGCAAATTTAGTTGAGTCACAGTTTGAGGACTGCTTTTAAAGCCAAGGAACTACCCCTGCATGTGAATATTACAAGCATCTGGGTAATGTCAGTATCTATCTGAAAAGAATGAGGTAATTGCAGAGCTCTGTAAGTTGTATAGAAGTTATTTTTTTCTCTAGAACTTCAAAATTCTTTGCTGCAAGAGAAGGAGGAGTAGATAAAGGTACTTTAAGGATGTAGACATGCTGTGTCTAGTACTGTTATTTGTTGTTAGTAATACCCTGCTAAAAATCCTAGAACTTTCACTTGCGTATTGGATTTGTTTCATGGATGGCTTTTTCCAGAGTGCTTAGAAGCTGTGTGTATAACAAAGGGAGCTGGAGAGTGAGAGAAGATAATAGATTTGGTTGGAAGAAGGGAGAGAAATACTTCTGTTTAGGGGCAATGCACACTGTTCTGTTTATTTTGTCTTGTGTTATATCTGAAAAATGCAAATCCCATTTCTTAATTTCTTATCTTATGTGAATCTTAATTTCTGATCTTAGTCTCTGGTATCTCCCCCTTTTTTTCTTTTCAATACTTAAGCATCTAGAATGGGGAGAATTGTTTTGCCAAAAATTTGGAAAGTGTATCACAGACCTCATTAATTTTCTTCATTCATACATAATTATGCATCTCTAAAAGTGACATTTTCCTACACAGTCTCAATATAGTTTTCTTTCACTGCTTAGTTTTGTCCTATTGCAATGAGAATGGGAGGCCAGCCCCATGGGTGAGTAGTTAAAGTTCTGCATGCTCTGCTTTGGCTGCCTGGGTTCGCTGGTTTGGATCCTGGGAACGGACCTACTCCACTCATCAGCCATGCTGTGGCAGCATCCTACATACAAAATAGTGGAAGATTGGCACAGATGTTGGCTCAGGACTAATCTTCCTTAAGCAAAAAAAAAGGAAGATTGGCAGTGGATGTTAGCTCCTGGTAAATCTTCCTCACCCAAAAAAGAAAAAAAAAAAATCCCCGTGTAAAAATGAAAAAGAAAAAAAAGTGAGAATCATGATACCGTCTTCACTGAGTAAAGAAGGTTGTGGCCAGAAAGGTCTGAGACATAACAGGTGTTTCCCCAACTTGCTTTTCCCTCTTTCTTGAGTTTCCTTTGTCTTTTTATTTTCTGTTCTCTTTTCCGTACTTATGCCTCCCCATTTCTTCCCTGGGTTCTCTATTGACATTTCTGCCCTGCCTGCCAAATATCTTGACTGCTCCATCTTGGTTCCTGCTGAGGAGACTAAGGAAGCCACTGCAGCACCAGGCTGCTCAGAACAATCCCAGGCCAGTCCCCAAATGGGAGCTTTCAGAGAGGTCATCCCCTTCCTCCTCCACTTTCAGTCATTCCTGGGGATTTAGGGATTTCTGCAGGGTGAGCACGATCTGTCTTTTGTCCTTAAAGAACCCACCTTTATATTCTGACTTGTGGTCTGTGAAGATTTTAAAAACAATTTTTTTTTTTCCTGAAAAGATAGAGCTGTGCCCGTTTGTGCAAGCACTGGAATCTGTTCATTGTTTTCCCCTTTTTGCCCATCCCCATTGGGATTAGTCACTGAATAATCTTGTTTTTGGCTTATGTTTGACCTTTATCCCTACTACATGGATTGGATAATTCTCCAGTGATGCAGTGCCTTGACATTGAGAAGGTGGTATTTCAATATTGACTTTTCTAGTGAATGCTTTGAAATATTATCAATAATAAGCTTTTAGCATTTTATAGCCTTCATCAAGCACTTATTTTGGAGTCTACTATGGTTCCCTTAATATGTTAAATGAACACATTATTATTTCACACCACTCACCCCAAATCTTTTAGCCTCCCATGCTTCTATAAGCTGAGAAATCTAAAAGTGACTGTATTAAAATGGGAAAATAGGAAGAAGCTTATGATGGAAAGTACCACAAATAAGTTTCAGAAAATGTGGTATTACCCTTAAGCATACAACTAAGGAGGAAGAGATAAGTGACAAAAATGTGTTAGTCTAATCAGTATAGGATCAGAAGCCTGTAGTATCGGAACAAAGAGTGGCACCCTTGTGATATCACCAACTAATGCTGTCTTTTTTTTCTCTTTTTCTTTATTCCCATTGTATTGTCTTCTCCTGACTTACCTGAAAAGATAGATGCACATTTCTAAACCTGTGTGTGTCACCAGGAAGTCTGCTGACTCTGAATTAAGGAAATGTGCTGTCAAGTGGGAAATAAGATATGTTTCTCCTTTGCAAAATCCATTTGGTTTGGGTAAATTCTAGGAGGTAGCATTTGAACTTGACTCCCAAGCACTTACTGAGATTTCTAGTCAGCAAGTTGACATCATATATGTGCATTTGTGTATTTCAAGCTCCAGAACCTTTCATGTTAATAAAAGCAAAGAAAAACTCATGACAACAGGCTTCTGCCAGGAGATGGAAAGTTGGAAAGAGTATTGCTCCTATGCTTACAACAGTAAAAAGCCAGATAATGTACAAAATCACAACTTTTTTTGAATCCATCAGTGAATTAAAATTGCAGGGCAACAAACTAGCATGAAATCAAAGGAAAGTCTTGCTTCTCTAAATAGAGACAGGATGAGATGCTTGCTCACCTAGAGAAGGTGCTGGGTGCTGTATAAGTTGGCATGGGAGCTGCTGCTGCCAGCCGAATTCACACTCACATGCAGGCTCTTCTGCAGAGGCTTCACCAGGTGCTCATGAGAGATTGCGGGCAGGACAAGTGAGCAAAGCAAGCCTCTTGTGTGGGTTGGGCCTGGGAGGGGTGAATAGCAACCCCTGCAAGGAGGGCATAAAGCTCTTTCTCCCATCCCTATCTCCATGATGGAACAAAAGCCTTAAGCTTCTAGGGGTAGGGGCAGCAGACCCTGTAGCATCAGGGCATCTGGGAGAAGGGAACGGAAAAAACCTGTCTAACCCTGAGGGTGGGGGGTGGGGCAGGAAAATATTCTCCACTTGGATTAGTAGAGATTCCCTAACACTGAGAAAGCCCGACTCCCATACCAGACACACAGATTCTGCCAAAGATAGGCTGAACCAGGACAAGAGAATGCCTCTCCCTTTACTCACACGCCAGGTTCACAAGGATGGAGTAACAACTAACAGCAGTGTACTGCTGGGGAGGGGGAAGAACGTGGAATCAGGCCCTCTCTGAGGTGCAGGTGCAAAGGGAGGACTTAAAGCTGGGGATGGAACAGACGTTAAGAAAATCTCTCGGGCAAACCAGCCCACCTTAAGCATAGGTCATGCTAAAGCCATATGAAGCCTGTAATGTGCATAGGATGACCATAACAACAATAAAACTCAAACCCAGTCTCGACTCCTGACTAGACTGAATCAGCTCCCCACACTTAGGCCAGCAAAAGAAGAGACATGTTCATTTCCAGGCATAAATGCTATGTTTACCTTAGTCTCTACGGTCCTACACAAGGTGTCTGACTTTCATCCCAAAATTACTGAGACACACAAAGAAACCAGGAAAAACAACACATACAAGAAACAAAGCAGTCAATAGAACCAGACTCCGATAAGACCCGCATGTTAGAAGTATCAGACAGAGAATTTAAACTATGATCAATATGTTAAAGGTTCTAGTGGAGAAAGTGGGCAATGTTCATAAACAGATGAGGAATTTCAGTAGAGAGGTGGGAATTATAAGAAAGAATAAAATGAAAATACTACAAGTGAAAAACATAGTAATAGGAAAAATGCTTTGGACGGCTCATTGGTAAATTGATACAGCTGAGGAAATAGTGCAGTAAAAGATAGGTCAAGATAAATTTCCCAAACTGAAACGCAGAGAGGAAGGAAGGCTAAAACAAAAACAAAAAACTTAGAGCCTCCAAGAACTTTGGGACAATGTCAAAGTTTCTGACATTTGTGTAGTTAGAATCCCAGAGTAAGAAGAGAGTGAACAGGACAGAAAGAAAAATATTTGAAAAGATAATGGCAAAGGATTTCCTAAAATTATTAATGATAGATACCAAACAACAAATGCAAGAAGCTCAATAAATAGCAAGCAGGATGAATACAACATACACACATACCCCAGACACATCATATTAAAATTGTCAAGAAACAAAAACAAAACCTCAAAGGCAGCCAGAAAAAAGGGGCATATTATATGTGGTAGAACAGAGATAAGAATGAAAGTAAACTTTTGATCAAAATTAGGCAGGACAGAAATGCTAAAAGAATGAACTGTCAACCCAGAATCTTATATCCATTGAAAGTATCTTTTGAAATGAAAGAGAAAGAAAGAAAATGTATTGATGACCTTATTGCTCCTCGTTTCACTGCCAACATTTAAATGTCTCTGGAGAGGAAGGTAAGGATCTGTATCAGCCACACTGAAGTGAACTGACAACTGTGATACACTCTCCATTCCTGAGTTTGCCTATGACTTTTGTGTTTTGCTTGATCCTAGTACATGGTTGAAGCTTTGATGGCTTAAAAGGGTAGTGTGCTTGATGTCTGTATCAGTTAGGGTTCTCTACAGAACAACAGAATGTGTATATAGTGTATGTGTGTGTGTGTTAGGTAGATATCAAGAGATTTATTTCAAGGAATTGGCTACTGTGATTGTGTGGACTGACAAGTCCAAAATCCTCAGGATGGGAAAGAGTGGAAACTCTCAGGCAGGAGTTAATGCTACAATCTTGAGGCAGAATTTCTTCTTAGGGAACCGTTAGTGTTTGCTTTTAAGGACTTTGAATTCATTGGATGAGACTCACCTACATTATAGAGAATAATCTTTGCTTAAAGTTAACTGAACATGGATGTTGACCACATCTACACAATACCTTCACAGCAATACCTAGATTAGTTTTGAATTAAATAATTGAGTATTAAAACCTAGCCAAGTTGACACATAAAACTAATCACCACAGGATCCATTATTAGAATTGCAAAAAGATTGATAATGGAATCTTTGCAAAATGATGGAATTGCCGCAGTAGACAACCTCACAATCGTTAGTATTTTTAGGGTGGTGATATGAATGATCCCAGACTGAAGATGCACATTAACTAAACTGGTAATAATAAGAATTGATGATAGAAACTAGCATTAAAACTTCCAAAGCCTTTAATTATGCTCTCTTATATAGTAACCTAAGCTTTGATTTTCTTTTCTTTTTTTCTAGCTTTATTGAGGTATAATTGACCTATAACATGGCATAAGTTTAAGGTATACAACATAATGATTTGATATATGTATATGTTGTGAAATGATTACTACAATAAATTTAGTTAACACTGCTTTGATTTTTTTGAGAATCATTATAATGTCTAGAACCACTTAAATATATTTTGAGTTTTTTCAGTCCAATTTCACACCTTAAACTGGTTCCTTCATTGAAAGTCACCCTCTCTGGCTACAATTTTGCTACAGTTTAGTTTTTTTTACTCTGCTACCCCAAGGAGGGTAGTTGAATTAACAGTATGTTCTTCATAGCATAGACTTGAAGCCTTAATGATATAAATCAGATTGTAACAAGCTAACTATAACATGCTTATACTTATATTGCATATTGTGTTCCCTATAGGAAATATTGGTATTTCTCTGTTCTGGTGATATGGAAAGTCTAAAATGAGGATTTATCTGTGCCCTAGAAACCATTGTTATGCTGAATATCTCTTATAATTACATTTATTAAACTAGAGAGAGAGAATGATATGAATCTTAAGGATACATGAGGAAAGGGTCTTAAAGATTACTTATTATCTGGGACCTATAATTTAGAATGTAACTTTCATATTTGAAACAATGGCAATTAGATGGGAATAAAGGAAGGTTCCTGCCTAAAGCCAGTTCTGTTATGTAACGAAATTCATTTAAGTTGATGATAGTATGTTTCTATAATTGTATGGTATTTAAAAAATAGGGACAGAGATTGCATTGCACAGTTTAGTATGTTAGCAGCAGTTTTTTGTAGTGTAGGAGATTTAGTTTTCTGCTACCTGTACTCACCTAAATTCCTATGTTCCAATCTCAGTCTACGTGGAAAATTCAGATGCTTCTGAACTTGTTTTGAACTTGTTATGCAATGAGATATCCATCTGTCTAATGTAAAGTGGTGCCAAGATTATCCTGTTCTGTCCACTGAGCCCAGTGTTATGAGGAGACTTAGAAGCATAATATGGCAGCATTTTTGACCTAATTTTACAACTGGTATAATTGTCTTTGCAGAAGTGATTTTCTATTGTATGTTGTATTTGATATAGCTTCCTTTGGTTAGCAGTTGAAAAATGCAGTTTGGGATGGAAATTGGGTGAAAGGAGAATAATGGATATCAGCAGAGAAGTAGCATATTCCTCAACAGGTGAAACGCTATATAAATTATTTATCAGAGAAGAAAAAGGAAAATTAGTGCTAAAATATAGCAGGGATCATGAGCACCTCTGGTGCCCAGATCTGATTTCTAACACCATTCGCCAGTAAGAGGAACCAGGGCGCCTTGGAGAAATGGCTGATTCTAGGACTGGGGCAGTAAACATATAAGATGAGCTGGGAGTGTTTTGTAGTGCCAGAAAGTAAGGAGATGGCCCTCCCCAAACACACACATGTTGATGGAATATGTCAGAGGGGCACCAGAGCCAGCTCAACGAGCTCCTAATCCCCAAAGATGGAATAATTTGAGCAAAAAAATAAATTAAGTAGTATTGGATCATAACCTGAATTAAACAAATACTCATGAGTCCATACTGATATAAGTAAATGTTTGAATAAATTAATAAATGTGAGAGAAGAAGCAAATATCCCATGCAGAAGAATTTTGAATAATTTACATACTCTGCCCTAGAGGAGAGGGAGCCACCTCTCTCACTCCTCAATTGCAGGCTGCTTATAGAAACTTCCTTCCATAGACTACAGTATGGAAAGGGGGGCGTGGGGAAAAGGGTAACTTTACAGTGAGGAAACCTGACAAATATCACTCGAGGCAGGTGATCAAGGTCCACGTCAGCAGTAATAAGTCACATTGATAGGATGTACCCTTCATAGGATGTGATCAAAATGGCGCTTTATCTCTGTGGGAAACTGACAAAGCAAGGTTAATCATGAGAAAAAACGCCAGACAAATTCCAGTAGAGGGGTGTTCTACAATATTCCTGACCAGTAATCCTCAAAACTGTCAAGGTCATCAAACCCAAAGAAAAGTTGGAGAAACTGCCACAGCCAAGAGGAGCCTAAGGGGACATGAAAATTAATGTGGTAATGTGGTATCCTGAATGGGATCCTGGAACAGAAGGGCCACTGGGTCACAAAAAGAAGGAAATCTGAATAAAACTACGTACTTGAGTTAATATGACCTATCAGTATTGGTTCATCAACTGTAATAAATGTGCTAATGTAAGGTGTTAATACGAGGAGACACCAACATGTTGAAGCCCAGTGCACATGGCCCTCCTTTAAAGCGCAGCTGACGAGGCCCTCATGATCTGGAGGTGCAAGTCTTCATACCCTCCTTGCACTGCTCAAGCTACACTGGCCTTGTTGCTCTTCCTTGAGCCTGGAATCTGCCCCCCACGCCCCATCTTCACATGTACTGTTCATTTCATTCTGGCCTTTTGGCAAATACCGCCTCATTAGAAAGGCCTTTTCTGACCATCCTACTTAAATTGTATCTCCTGCAGTCTATAACCACAAAACCTGCATTCTTTTTCCTCATGGTACTCAGTCTTTCCTGAAACTATTTATCTTTAAACGTTTCTATCCACCCCACTAGAACTTAGGTCACATGGGGTCAGGATTGTTGTTGGTCGTGTTTATTCCTGCATCTGTGCAACTAGACCAGCCCTTGGAATGTAGTAGGCAGCCACCGAGTAAATATCAAATGAAGAATTCTCAAATTCTGCCTCCTTGCAGAATTTCTCTGAATGCTTACAGCGCATTGTCCGTGCCTCTGGTAAAAATTGTTCTCTGCTGTGCATTATCATTTTGTGTGTATGTGACACTGTTTCCCTTCTAGATGGCTACACTGCAGCAGTGTGAACTCTGATTTATCCCTGTACCCCTTCAGTATCTGGCTTGGGGCCTGACAGGAAATTACTGCTCAATAGCAATTTATGGGATAAATATTTGTGTCTGCTTTGCATCTGTCATGTAACTGCTTTCAACATAGCCCAGTGGGACGCCTCAGGCATTGCATAAAAAGTTGGATACATCTGTTGGCTTAGGGACTCCTCTGCACCTTACCTCCCTACTGCCAGTCTGAACTTCTCCATGCTTCTGCTGCCTTGATTTTGACCTGTTTGACTTTGGTTTTGGTTGCCTCTGCATCATATGTCTTCTTTAGAATTGAAGACATTACTCTTAATTTTTTTTGAGGAAAATTTGCCTTGAGCTAACACCCGTTGCCAATCTTCCTCATTTTTTGTTTTGTTTTTTCCATTGAGAAAGATTAGCCCTGAGCTAACATCTGTGCCAGTCTTCCTCTATTTTGTATGTGGGTTGCTGCCACAGGATGGCCGATGAGTGGTGTAGGTCTGTGCCCAGGATCTGAAGCTGTGAACTCCGGCTGCTGAAGTGGAGCGTGCTGAACTTAACCACTACACCACAGCGCTAGCCCCTACTCTTAATTTTTTTTATCAAAGACCTGGTGTAGAAATCCTGTAGGATGCCGTCTCATCTTGCCCAATAACTAGTTATGAGGCATCCAGCTCCTGTGGCCAGCTAAAGCCCAAGAGAGGTGTTGGGGCACCTGTCTGGGAAGGAAGCCCAACATTGTGAATGTATGCTGTGGCTTGCATGAGGCAGCCTGCCCTCCTTTTCCCCCTTTCCCAGCCCCTCACATTTATTAAGAATGGCAAGCAAAGTGCTGGCTACCGGGGACTCCTAGATGAATAAAATACAAAGACTGTGAAGAACTTAACCGTGCACACGAATGATCCTCAGATAATGTGGATTTTTACACCTATGAAAGGCCAGGGCATTTGTTCTAGAAGCGTGGCTGGGGGTCCCCTGTCCGCCTAGAGCTTGCCTGAATGAATTATAAGCATAGCGATTATCTAGGAGTGAGCAAACTTCTGCATCATGACCTCCCAACACTTGCTCCTAAAGTGGGGGCAAATATTGTACTTTTAAGTAGCCCCCACTGTGAAGAAAGGGGCATGTTTTGCAGAGTGGAGACTTCTGCAGTAGTTCATAATGAAAGTCTCTTAGCACACTAGTTACAGGAATGATGTGCCTGTCCCTGCAGGTGCCACCTGCCAGATGTTCCGCCATTGACACTTGTAACGTTTGTATTTTTTACTCTGCCAAGAAGTGACTAGTTCTTTTTCTGGTTTCCAAGGAAATAGTGACTAAATGACTAGGATTTCTATGCATTTGTCTTCTCTACTTTGGGAAGAATTTCCCCAGGAGCCTCATTCCAGTTTCAATAACCTTAAACACTGTGTTTTCATAATCTTAGGACACAGGAGTTCTAGAGAACCGTTCCTTAAGTGATCTTCCGGACTAAGAGAGTCACTGTAGTTAAAGCCAATGCTGTATTTTAAAAGACTACTTTTATGACTGTTAGGTGTCAAGTGTGGTTCAAAATAATTTTGCAGTTCTGAACAGCTGGTTCGCTTGAACATAACTGCATTTTAAAGCAGGGAATTAGGCTTGTGGAAAGGCCCTGGATTCTGTTCAGCTCGTTACTAGATGATTTCTTTGTTGGAATAATTACTAAACCCAATTTATGGTCTCAGTTCCTAATTTCTTATGGATCACATTCTTTATACAACATATGGAGGTAGCAAATTCGACCTTTAAAAGAAAGCGGTTTCTCCTCTCCTCATATCTTTAGTAAAGAAACAAAATCCTATTTCCTTTTGTCTCATCTCTCAATTCTTCTATTTTCATTTGTGATAAAACTATTTTCTTCTGACAACTTATGGTGAAATAGATCTAGAGCTTAAAGAGTCTATTTATAATCCATCTTCTTTAAGACAAAATGGAAGGCTGTTTGGGTAAGCAAGTCAAAATAGGCATTTTTAGTCCCTATACCCCTGTAGTTTCTTCCCAGGTACCTGAAATACCAGCTTTCGAACTTTATTTTTCAGGATTTATAGATATCCTTATTTGAATACATAAGGACAAGACTTTAAGCTGTTAGTAGTAGTCACTTGCATTTTAGCATGACGTGATCAGATTTATTGTCTGCAGCGGCTGGGCACTGATGTGGTAAAGTTGTGATGAGGAAGAATATGAAAGTATAATTGGGGCTGTGGAGTGATGCTTATAGAGCAAGATCTGCTAGGTGCTGTAGCGGGCAGCCTTTGTGTGCTAAGAAGGTTCAGTTATTCATTCAGCAGTTATGTCGTGAGCCCCTACTGTGTGCCAGGTACTATTCTGGGTGCTGATCATATGCAATGAAGAAACCAAACCCCTAGATCTCATGGAACTTAGGCCCAGAGGAGGTGAGTTTGAGAAGAGGCTAGTTCCAGGAGGATGCCTTAAACTTTATAATGTGGCCTAAGATTCATGCTGTTCCCCTTTCTACCCAAGTAGTTTTGCACCTTGATTGTTTTGCTGCACTCACTCCGTTGAATAGAGCTATGGACTGTTAAGCTCTTTGTCCATGGAATCACGTCTGGATATTTCTTCAGTTGTTCTTAATGTCCTGTTGTAGTTGTTGCTTTATAGCTTTTTGCACAGTTTTGACCCTTTCCTTTGAGAAAGGCTAAATTGCCCTTTTCATTCCTTCCTGAGGCTAAGCCCACTTATATTTTACCCTACCAATCAGAAAACGTTACCACCATTATCAGTATAAACAGTAGAAAGGTGTGTTTTGTTTACCTCTCTTTTTATTTGTTGGACAGATAATATAAAATTGGATATTGAAACATTGCTTAGAAAAATGTGAGTACTTAGTACATTTCTTGCTAACTTTTATTTTTTGGGGTAGGCTACAAGTAAGTCCCTATATAATTTATTGTTTTCAGAGTTTATACTATTTTAAGCCTGTTCTTAAATTTGTTTGCATATGATTCCTACATGTAAAACCAAATTCCTTTGTTTATTAAACATATGAGACATGACTGGATTTTTTAAATCTACAAATAAGCTGAGTCGCTTTCTCCTTAATTTGCTTTTATTGCTTTCAGGCAAAAATTGATGGGGTTTGCAGTTATGGAAGATTTTACACTAACAAAGTTGGTATTTTATTAAAAAACAAACGTACTATTTCAGTAACAATATGGATTGTAGATTTCCTCATTCTTGGCTGTTTAGACTTTGTTTTCTGGAGTATTGTTCTTTATCTTGTCAGTATTTGATTTTGACTGCAAAATTAATGATTTTAAATGCCTTTGACAGTTATTATATAGTACTACACACTCCATATAAACTGCTTGCTATTCTTTGAGGATTTCCTGAAGAGTTGTCTATTTCAGCCACCAGAAAAAATGGCCCTTTAAAATATCTATCAAAATTACAAATGCAGTCAATTTCTGAGAATTTATTTCTGAGGTATAATTAGATGTGAAATAACATTTGCAAAATTACATTTTTGAAATGGCAAAGTATTGGAAAGAGACCACATAAGCATAGATTAATAGAGGATAGAATACTGATGGCACATCCACAATGGAATACTGTGCAGGTGTTAAAACAACAGAGGGGGCTTGCTATGTGTTGATATGGAGGAAAGCAGGGAGCATAACACTCAGGATAGCTTTTATGTAAGAAGGGGGGTAGCATATTCTGATATTCTTTCTTGCTTATTTTGCCTAAAGAAAACCTGGGAGGGTATCCAAGAAACTAATAAATGTGATTGCTTATAAATATTAGGTGGGGAAAATAGGACAGTTGGAGGCAGAAATGGATAGGAAAAATTTTTCACATTTTTTCCTAAGTAGACTTTATTTTTTAGAGCAGGTTCACAAAAAATTGAGCAGAAAGTCCAGAGTTCCCATACCCTCTTCATGTACACAGTCACAGCCTCTCTCACTATCAGCATCCCCCTCCAGAGTGGAACATTTGTTACAGTTGATGAACCTCCATTGACACATCATAATCACCCAAAGTGCACAGTCGATATTACAGTTCCCCCTTGGGGTTGCACATTCTATGGGGTTAGACAAAGGTAGATAAACATGTATCCATAATTATGGTATTATACAGACTATTTCTACTGCCCTAAAAATCCTCTGTGCTCTGCCTGCCTATTCATGCTTCCTTCCCCACCCTAAGCCCTAACAACCACTGATCTTTTTATTGTCTATGTAGTTTTCCCTTTCCCAGAATGTCATATAGTTGGAATTATACAGTGTGTAACCTTTTCCAGTTGGCTTCTTTCACATAGTAATATGCTTTTAAGATTCATCCAGGTCTCTTCATGGCTTGATAACTCAATTCTTTTTAGCCTTGAATAGTATTCCATAGTGTGGATGTACCACAGCTTATCCATTTACCTACTGAAGGATATCTTGGTTGCTTCCAAGTTTGAGCAATTATGAATAAAGCTGCTGTAAACATTTGTGTACAGGTCTTTTTGTGGACATAAGCTATTGACTCTTTTGGGTAAATAATAAGGAATGTGATTGCTGGATTGAATGGTAAGGGTATGGTTAGTATTGTAAGAAACTGCCAAACTGTCTGCCAAAGTGGCTGTACCATTTTGCATTCTCACCAGCAATTAATGAGATTCCTGTTGCTCTACATCCTTTCCAGCATTTGTGTTGTCAGTGTTTTGGATTTTGGCCATTCTAATAGGCATGTAGTGATATCTCGTTGTTTTAATTTGTATTGTATTTCTCTGATGACATATAATGTGGAGCATCTTTTCATATGCTTATTTGCCATCTGTATATCTTCTTTAGTGAGATGTTTGTTAAGGTCCTTGGCCCAGTTTTTAATTGGGTTGTTTGTTTTATTCTTGTTGAGTTTTAAGAGTTCTTTGTATATTTTGGATAACATTTATCAGATGTGTCTTTTGCAGATATTTTCTCCCAGTCTGTGGCTCATCTTTTCATTTTCTTGACAGTGTCTTTTGCAGAGCACAAGTTTTAAATTTTAATCAAGACCAGCTTATCAGTTATTTCTTTCGTTGAGCTTGCCTTTGGTCTTGTATCTAAAAAGTCATCACCATACTCAAGGTCATCTAGATTTTCTCTTATGTTATCATCTAGAAGTTTTATAGTTTTGCATTTTACATTCCGGTCTGTGATTCATTTTGAGTTAATTTTTGTGAAGGGTGTAAGGTGTGTGTCGAGACTCATCTTTTTTGCATGTGGATGTCCAGTTGTTCCATCACCATTTGTTGAAAAGTCTGTCTTTGCTCCTTTGTCAAAGATTAGTTGACTATATTTATGTGGGTCTATTTCTGGGCCCTCTATTCTCTTCCACTGATCTGTTTGTTCTTTCACCAATATACTGTGCTGATTACTGTAGTTTATAGTAAATCTTGAAATTGAGTAGTGCCAGTCCTCTGACTTTGTTCTTCTCCTTCTATATTGTATTAGCTGTTCTAGATCTTTTGCCTCTTCATATAAACTTTAGAATCAGTTTGTCAATATCCACAAAATTTTGATTGGGATTGCACTGAATCTGTAGATCAAGTTGGGGAGAACTGACCTTGTAACAATGTTGGGTCTTCTAGTCCGCGAACATGGAGTATCTCTTCATTTATTTAATTCTTCTTGGTTTCTTTCATCAGAGCTTTGTAGTTTTCCTCATATAGATCTTCTATATATTTTACTATAATTATACCTATTTCCTTTTCTCAGTGGGCTAATGTGTTTTTAATTTCACACTCCACTTGTTCATTGCTGGTATATAGGAAAGCAGTTGATTTTTGTGTATTAGCCTTGTATCTTACAGTCTTGGTGTAACTGCTTATTAGTTCCAGGATTTTCTTTGTTGATTCTTTTGAATTTTCTACAGAGACAGTATGTCATCTTCAAACAAAGAGTTTTGTTTTTTCCTTCCCAATCTACCTACCTTTTATTTCCTTTTCTTATTGTATTAGCTATGACTTCCTGTATAATACTGAAAAGGAGTGCTAAGTGGGGATATCCTTGCTTTGTACTTGATCTTTAGGGGAAAGCTTCTAGTTTCTCACCATTGAGTATGATGTTAGCTGTAGGTTTTTTGTAGGTGTGCTTTATGCAGTTGAGGAAGTTCCCCTCTGTTCCTAGTCTGCTGAAAGTTTTCATTATGAATGGTTTGTCAGATGGTTTTTTTTTGCATCTATTGACATGATCACATGATTTTTCTTCTTTAGCCTGTTGATATGGTGTATTACATTAATTGATTTTCAAATGTTGAATTAGCCTTGCCTACCTAAGATTAATTTTTTTTACACATTGGTGGGTTCAATTTGCTGATATATTGAGAAGTTTTGCAGTGGTGTTCATGAGGGCTGTGTAACCCTGTTTAATACTGTTTTGGGTTTCTTTTTGAACCATGTTACTGTATTGCCCGTTAAAAATAAAAAGTTTTTTTAAAAAAAGTCTTGGCCTCTTGGGACCTTACATGTATATCAACCAGTATTGATAATGGGTTTTGGAAATTTACTGAATGTCTCTGTGAGCGAAAAAAAGGAGATGTTTGGACGTTGGAGTGAGGTCCTCTTTTTAAGAGTTTTGATTGGTGATCATTTTGCCTTTGGCAAGCACCTGAGCATTTCTCCTAGAACAGACATCCCAGCAGGTGGAAACCTAATGGATGCTCTTTTGGTTGCATTAGAAACAGGAGAAAACAAAGAGTCGATACATAATTTCTGTTTCCTAGGAGTTGCCATTGCTTCTGTGTGAAATGGGGATAGAGGTAATGTTTTTGTCGTTATTTTGTTTGGCACCATGGGAATGGTATAAAGGCTCTTCAAAGAGACGCAAATAAAAGAAAGGTTTCTTTTCATTTTACCGTTTTATACAAGTCTTTCCACACACATGTAAAGGGACAGCAGAGTTGCTACCTGAAAATTTATAGTTTTCTCTCTAGGTAATATTGTTTTGCAAGAATTAAATTGAAGTTGCTAAGAACTTGATACATTCCCTGCTGGGTGAAACAAGCAGGCAAGTGGAATGCATGGAAAAGTCATTGATGGGACAGGGGTCTCATTTTGCTCTCAGGATAGGTACTGAGCATCAGTATATTTGGGATAATATTAATCACGTGTATCTTGGTTGGAATTTCATGGTAATAATTTAATTTCTGTTGAAAGAAGAGTTTATTATTGAATGTATAATGGAAATTTAGAAAGCTTATTAATAGGAAGCTTAGTGAATTTATATGAAGTATATGCTAGACTTTATTTTATTACTTTCTTCTATACCTACGATTTTCTCCAGATTTTCATTCGCAGTAGTTTTCTCTTTCTGCTAGTTGGAAACATCCATATTATTCAGAAAGGAAAAATCTTGGTAAGGAAATTGGAGACAGAAGCAGATCTTGGAACATACCAAGAATCTGGTATTGACTGCCCATTTTTTATGCTAATAAGAAAACATTGGTTCTTTTTCTCTGGGGGCTTTCTCAACTGTTTTCTTCTAAAAGCAACTCTTGCTTCTTATATAATCCTGGATTTGCTTTATAGTAGGCGTGATGTATCTCCTCCAGTGTAACAGTATTCACTATTATTTAGCCTTCAGAATTCATTTTATATAATGTTACCTTTTGTTTTTCTCTCCTGTCAGCTTAGATACTAGAGCTGAAGCCAGAAGAGGAAACAGCAAATATTTGCAGGTGTGAATATTATAAGTGTGTGACAGCTGGAAATGAAAATATCCACCTGTAGATAAAGTGAGAGTATTATTTCTAGATTTCTGTATGCCAGTGAAATGAAAATGATGATTTCCCTAACATGTTGCTTTGAGGAATTAAAATAATTGGGTTAAACAGCAAACTTAATATTTATAGAGCCTACTAAGATTTTTACAAATAGGAGTTTACAGACTGGACTCTTTTTTTTTTTTTAAGTAGGGAATAGAGTAGGGGAGGTAACGCGTTAGTGATATCTTTCCCAGCAATCACGATGTTGAATTTTGAGGAAATCCAATAAAAATTATAAAATGTGGTAAAATGAATAAATAATTATGAAGAAGTAGAAAAATAACCAGAGATTGCTACAGGGGAAAGAAGCAAATACTACTAGAGGGACTACAGAGGAAGAAAATAATTAGAAAACAGATAATAAGAAATGTCATGCTATTCTCTCCCCTATTTTTTATGGCTTTATTCAGTATGTGCAAATTCTGAAATGTTCAATAGTATCTCTTAGCTCAACATCTTACCAAGATCTTTTCATTTTCTCAAAATGAAATGCAATCTGTCTGCCTTCCTAGGATGACAGGCACGTGATGAAGGACAGGAGAGGACTTCAGGGACCCCATGAGCTTGTTTCTGTTTGATACACAGTGGACTAGATGCCTGAGCTTTCAGTAAATATTGGAGACTTTTATTTCCAAAAGGTTAGAAACTTTACCTAGCTCCTCTCCTCTGCACACTTAAGGAGTAATTGGATTATTTTCAGAGTCAGTAAGATTTCTGGTGTCACATAACCTCAGTGAAACCAATGCGATTGGTTGGGTCTCAGTACACTCCTGCGGATGGAAACTTTCTGGAACCAGGAGGTATCTGAACTCCCTGTGTGCTCGCCTGGAGCCTTCTGACCTTCTCTGTAAAAAGCTGTTTCTGTGTTGATGCTCCCTGTGGTGGTGGTGGTGGGTCGAATGACAGTTATATAATCACAGTCCCTTTTTCAGTTAGGTTGGCCTTTTTGCCAAGAGCCAGGAGTAGATTTCTTCTTGGCAGGAATAAGCAAAGAAAAAGCTATTCAGATTTTTTTAATGGAAACATGATGAAAAAAAAAATCTCGATGGCTGTGGCATTGGAGAAGGGTATTTTATCAGAAGGAATTGGTAGGGAATATCAGGGTCACTTCTTAGATCTGACTTTTGTAATTAATAGAGGTCTTTTGAGTTGACGCTGCAATTTTAAAAGGCATCTTGACATATTGAGGGGAAAACATTAGATGAGGAGTAGGCGAGCCTGCTAGTTCTAGCCTGCGCTGTGGTGTTGTCTCAGTTGTTCAGCAATTTGATATGAATTATCTGACTTCTTCCCCTTTGGCGAAGGCCCTCTGTAATCCCTAATTTCCTTCAATTCTGAAGCGTGTTCTCATTAGGGGCAGCTTGAGGACCTGGCGAGGCCCACATTACTGAAATTCTGACACCTTCTTTTTAAAAACAGATGACATCTTTTAAAGTTGGCTTTATAACTCAAAGAAGGACATTTTAACTACAAATTGTTGTTATATTTGTATTTTGTAAGGGTGATTTCAAATTTATATTTGTGCCCTGAAGGTAACTGTGAAGGAAGCTTCTGTAAACAAAAGCAGAGAAAGTACGCTTGCCTGGATTACTGCAGAAAAGCGACCACTTGATTCTCAGGGATGTGCCTCCCCTTCTGCTTTATTTGGTTCTTCTCACCACACACTTTGTGTTCAGAGACTGAACACAAAGAACCCTCTGTGTCTCTTACAGATAGAACAGTTGATTTTTAAAAAATTTATAGAAGCAGAGATGCGTTATTAGAGGGATGGACTAAGTGCAGTGTTGGAACCTTGATGCCATCACAGGCTGACATTTCCTCTGCAGTGGTCACCTACCCCACACAGATAGTAGAGAGGCCATGTGGGATGTGGACGCTCAGGAGTGGGCAGATACACTGCCAACAGCTGTATAGACAGTCTGCTCTCTTCCACGTTTGTAGCTGGCTTTACACTTTCAGCTTGGGCTCATCTTCAAATGAATTTCCATGTAAGCTCCAATAGGAGTAGTAGCCAGTTCCAGCTGTTGTGTTCATAATATGACCTGAGGAATTCAAAGCAACATTTAAAGTCATCTGGCATAAACAATTCTCTTATTAGCAACTTTATTAGAAATTCTCTGGTGCATAATTTCTGTAACTGACTTCATCAAGGAATCCCCATCACTGCTCCCAAACAGCCATTTACACTACTGAGCTTACAATGTACCAAGGAGGTTTTATATATCCTACAGTTTTGTAGATACAGAAACTGCCAGAAGTATAACCCAAGTCTCCTGACTACGTGGCTTGGGTTGCTTCTCCTGCATTCTTCTTGTCTTCTCATTTGTTGTATTAATCTCCAGGATCTGGAAATAGGCTATTAGGCTTTGAAAGGCATATCCCTTCTATGCATTCTCTCTGTCCATGTGCTTACTCGTATTCACCCCTAATCTTGTCCCATAGCTGTTCTTCTAGGATCCTATTGTCAGCCTTAAATATATTTGACGAGATGTTCCCCTAGAGGATCCTAGAAGAACTTAAAGATGAATATTGTGTATTTTAATAGACTCTTGGATAGGAAGACTTGCAGGCCTGGACTCAACTCCAGATACAGCTTCTCACTTATAGCTTTGGTCAACACCTTAACCTCTCCAGGTTTCTGTGGTCTTGTCCAGACATGGTGCCTTCTAACCCTGAATTTCTGACTCATGAAATAATCCAAGCCATATTGTGAATAATTACTGCCCTCAGCATCAGCTTTGAAGGTAGATAGCTTTCCAGACCTTCTCTAAATTCTGGGTTATATAAATATATGAGCTTCTCTGTATTCACTGGCCTCAGGAAAGTAAAGTATAGCTGGCGGCATTTTGAACTTTTTTAAAACTGGCCTCTGTTTTTGGTCCATACAACTCTGATTATTTTTCAGGCCTATCAATGAGTTCGTATCTCCTGGTTTTGCTTAAAAATCTTACAGATGGGCCCTTCTGTGTAAACGAGGAATAATGGAAGTTTGGACCTCATTATTTGCAGGGTTTATGGTCTTGAGCACAGAGATGAGGCCGCAGGAGTTAAATGAAACCAAGATTCATAATTCTGACATGGTGGTTCCATGGGCCTTTCAATCCAACTTCATTTTATCCTTTTGATTTTGTGGATCTCAACTAACTAAAAGCTCTATACCCCTTTACTTTTTATGTTGGACAGAAAAAGACAGGTCTTGTGCTCATTGACCTTTAAATTAGAACATTTGACAATATTTAAGGGGTAATATGGAGAAATTTTTGTGGGGAAAGCAGTGTAGTTGTTGAAGAACCTTATGGTTTATAGTTCTAGGAGGATAATAAAAGAGAAGGCTCTCATGCTTTCAAGGCTGTTGGCTGAGATTCTTTGTTCTGATAAATAAGAATACTCACAGTTATGAGTGTGTGTGTGTGTGTGTGAGAGAGAGAGAGAGAGAGAGAACACACAAAGGACAGATAGATTGGATAGATATCTGGAAAGTCTTAGTGAATGGGAGAGAACCAGAAGAAAGTCGTTGGGAATTTCTTTTTAAAAAATCTGTGAAAATGTGTTTCTATTGGAATGCTTCTGAATCCCAGGCTTTAGATAAACTTAGGAAATGTGACATAGTATCAAGAGGTAAAATTTCATCAACCAAAGTTGATAAGTAATCAATAACAGAGAGAGAAGAAAAGGAAGTAAAAGATTAAATTAGAGAGATCAAATGATGCTGGGCAGGTCATTGAACAAACTCTCTGGCTTTGTTTCAACATATGTAGAGGAGTTGGACTAAATTGTACTTTAAATTCCTGTTCTGTGTAGGTCACAAGTACAGTGGAAGATGTTTCTGACCTTAAAGGGAAGTTAGGTATTTCATCATTTTTTTTCCTTTTAGTTTTTGTTCTTTTCCTAAAGGTATAGTATAAGCAAATACGTAAAAAGAAAAATAAATCAATACAGAATGGTATGGGGAAAAAAAGCCAAAATTCCCTGAAATATTTTCATGTATATGACCATGATTGATTCACTGTCAATCATTTGGTGAAGATATTATTAGACTTCTGTGCAACCGGCATAAATTGTTTCATAACATTCAAGGTGAAGGAAACAAGTGGTCACATCTTATGTTTCTCCAAACTAAATTAAAACCAGCTGAAATACATACTTGCTAGATTGACAGGAATTTCAGTATCACGGGGGATATCATCTCCCATCTCCCCCACCCCAGGTTTACACAGTCCAAAGAGAAGATTCACTGAAATTGGCTTTCAAGCAGAAAGAGCCTTAGTATCCACCTGTCTCTGGCTGCAGTCTCTGCCCCTTAGCCCTCCTGCCACACTGAACACTGGCCCCACTGGCTGTCCAGCAGTGCTTGCCTGTGTTACTATGAAGCCTCATGAGCTTAAGCCCCCAGCAAAGACCATGTGGCTTTTTGAACAAGGGCAGTTCTGCTGATGCAGTGCCTAATCCATTTTGCGTGTTATATAGATTTTCCTTGATGACGTGCTGTCATTTATTTAGCCAGTCATCTCATGGTGAACTTTCGGTATTGTTGTAATTATGCCATGATGAATATCCTATTGAATTATTTCTTTAGACTTAATACCCCAGAGTCATGTTGGGTAATCTAGATCAAAAGATATACCTGTTAAATTTTGACAGCTTTGCATTCCAGAATAGATGCACCAGTGTACATTCCCAGTGAGAGTGCTCTGCATTGTCACACATGCTGGAGATCTCTGTGAAAGAAGAAAATAGTTCTGGCTACCACAGTCTCTGAAGGGGAACATATGGCCACACAGATAGGCAAAATTATCTTTGGAGAACTCCAGTTCCTCTGTGTGTTCAGGATCCATCTGCTAGGGGATTTATTGTTTTTCTTTCTTTCTTTTCTTTTTTTTTTATAAGTTTGTTTTGAATTGGTTGTGTCAACCCATTTGGATTCAGAGGATGGGCTATTTATCTCATGTTCCATCACTGTGTTTGAAGAGATGGCCAGGTTTCTCTCAGCCTGCTGAACATTTATGACCTTTTTATTGTGTTTTTCTATATACATATGATTTTCCCAGAAGAATAAATTTATAATTCAGGAACTCCAAGTTAAAATTTCCTAAAGCAATATCCTAAAACCCAGTTGTGAGTTAAAAGGGCTCTCTCCCTTGACCCTCTTTTTCTGTGGTTTCCTGATGGGTAGGGTATGGTAGGTTAGCCAGTACTAATTCCTGAGTCTGTCTTTGTTGTTTTCTGAAGATAACCAATTATTGTCTACTACTTGTTCTTTAGCCAGATTCACTTGCCATTCCAAATTTTTCATGTTTTCCCTTGGTTTTACCGTTCTTCTTTGGAAAATTTCCTATAGTCTATGCTTTTGATTAATCTGAAGGGTCTCCTAAATATTACAAAGACCCATGTTAAAATCATGTCAGCAGTAAGGCCATATGGTTTCGTACATGTTCTGCAGACTAAAGAGAACACTTATTCTGATATTTTGAATCAAGCTCTGAGGACTTAAACATATGGTATAAAGATGCTAGGCAAATAGTTTTTAATATTAGAACCATATCAAGCAGAGTGACAGATGAACTCATCTCAAAGGCCTGCCTTAAAGAGATGAAGCTTTCAGCTGTGTCTCATCATGCTAATATGGAGTGTGCCTGCCCTTGGGCAAGTCATTTCATATTGGGCCTTAGTCCCTCTTGGGTGAAATGAGCTGTAACCTTCCATCATTCTGTAACCTCTCCCCTTGAAGTGGGTCCACAGAAGCAGAGATGGAGGCAGTGAAAACAGTCACCAATCCAGCAAGGAGCACTCCTTCTGGTGTCTGAATGAGCACAGGAGAAATCTGTATACAGAATCTTCCCAGAGAGTAAGACAGACTGGAAAACTTGAAAAGAATTCTTGCTATGAAGCACCTGGAAATGCCGGACAAAATATAACAATTCTATGTTTTAATGAATAGCAAAGCTAACCAGAAAGGAAAGGAAATATCAGGGATCAAAAATGAAGAGGGAACTGAAGACCTGCACTGTCCCAGAAGAAGTGGAGGAGGGCGGCGGATGATAAGAGGTAGGGTGTGAGAGTAGAGCTTGAGTTTTATTTCCGCTTTGAGGAGAGAGGAGCAGGAAGTGAGTCACCCTCTCTTAAACTCAGGGCACTCAAATAATAACTTTTTAAATTGTACATGTACGTGTCCTGACAATGCAAAGTAGAATAGCCAATGTGAAAAAAATTTTAAAAGCTTAAAAATAAAATGACCTAAAATATGACAGAATTAAGATCAAACCCGTGCATAACCTAGGACTGCTGTAACGCCCATAAACTAGGTGGCTTAAGACGAATTATTCTCACAGTTCTGGAGGCTGGACGTCCAAAGTCCAGGTGCAGCAGCGTCGTACTCTCTGAAGACTCTAGGGGGAGAATCCGTTCCGTGTTTCTCCCAGCTTCTGGTGTTGCTGGCAGTCCTTGGTGTTTCTCGTGTTGTAGACACTCCAGTCTCTACCTCTGTCATCACATGGTGTTTTCCCCATGTGTCTGTTTCTTTGTCTCTTCTCTTCTTATAAGAACACAGTCATATTGGATTAAAGGCCCACCCTAATCCAGTATGACCTCTCTTAACTTGATGACATCTGCAATGGTATACCAAGTAAAGGCAGACCAAAAGAAAAAAAAAACGCAGGGCTATCAGGCAAGATCAAATTGAGGATAGAAAGCACTAAATGAAGCAAAGAATGGCTTGTTCTTTTACAGAAGAATGATACTTAGTAAATGTATAAGGAATGATCGAGTTAGAAAATCACAGTTCTGTAACCCCAGTGAAAAGAAATTGATTCCGATAAAGGCTGTTAAATGATGCTAGAGCCGTTAATATATTTCTGTGCTGCTAGCTTTTCACACCACGAACTTCTTCCTGAAAGGTGGAAGTTTATCATGGAGAAGTCTAGAGCTCACCACTTTAACCAAGTGATCAGACTGAGCATCAGTAATAGTGGGACAACTTGAATTGTATGCCTCTAGATGTGACATAATGTGAAGCACGTATCCTCAGTGAGGAAGCAGTCTTCAGAAAAGTAGTTAACCTAAATCTAATTAAGCCTTTGCCTCTAATTTTGAGATTTCAGGAAATACAGAGATAGAGGAAAAAGTTAAGTGACACCATCAGGAAACTATTAGATGAATCTGAAGTGTGGAACATTCTCCAAAACAATTGGCCTAGTCTGTTAAAAAGTCAGTGTCTTGGAGGAAAAAAAGGAAGGGGCGGGGGAAACATTTCAGAATTAAAAGACTGGAGAGATGTAACAACCAAATGTCATGCAGGAACCATGATTGGATTCTGGAAAAATGAGTTAAAAGATGTTTTGAGGATAACTAAGCAGATCACATATGGACAAGACATTGGATGATAGTAGGAAATTATTATTTTTTTAAAGTGTGGTATTGGTATGTAATTATTTGAGACAATGTATTTATTCCTCAGAAATGCTTAGTGAAATATTTGGGGATGAAGTGTCATGAAGTCGTAATTTGCTTTCATGCGGTTAACCAAAAATGTATGTGTGTTTGTTTGTAATATGCACACATACATATAAAGCAAGTATGGAAAATTATTTTTTAATTAAGATGATAAGTATATGGATAATCCTTGTAGTATTACTATCAGATTTTTTAAATAAAATGTTGGGGGAGAATTGAGGTTGGACTTATTCCAGATTTGCAACAATGGTTTAATATTAGGGAAGGTGCTAACCCATTTTACCATATTAGGGAAGGTGCTAACCCATTTTACCATATTAGGGAAGGTGCTAATCCATTTTGCCATATTAGGTCTGAGGAGACATGTACAGTTATCTCCATAAGTGAAGAAGGATTTGACACAATTCAATATTCATTCATTTCAATAATTCTTAATAGAAATAAACAAACGTTTCTATAGTCTGCCTCAGTCTCACAAACCAGCATCATGCCAAAACATTAAAATATTCCCATTAGAGTCAGGAACAAAACTACGTGTATTTTTACTTAACTTTGTTCTGGAGGTACTTAGTCATCAACACAATTCAACAAAGAAAAAAGAGCAGGGGTGTAGAAATGGGAAAAGAGAGTAAAATCATTACTGTTA
Source organism: Equus quagga (assembly GCF_021613505.1). NCBI lineage: Eukaryota > Metazoa > Chordata > Mammalia > Perissodactyla > Equidae > Equus > Equus quagga. The sequence goes on from NC_060272.1 coordinate 118,103,233, forward strand.
TCAGGTGATATGATTGTTTACCTAGAAAACTTTATGGGATCAAGTGGAAAAACATGACAAACAATAAGCATATTCATTTTAACCTACACAAATACTAACATACAGAAATAGCTTACATAGATAGAGACAATCACCAGTTAGAAGATGTAGTGGAAGAAAAGACCTTATTTTTAATAGCATCAAAAAAAGATAAAATGACTGAGAGTAAAATTTCTTACTTTGAAAATTGAAAAACAAAGTAAAATTCTTCTTAGAAGAAGACATAAGAAATAGAAAGGCATGCTGTGTTCTTTTTTGGATGAGAAAACTCAGCATCATAAAGGTATCAGTTTTACCTAAATTAAACTATAAATGTAATGTGATACTTTTAAAAAATACTATTTTAAACAAAATAAAATTAACATAAATTATGTGGAGAAATAATCAAGAATAGCCAGGGAAAATATAAAGATGGATCATAAGGAAGAACTAGCCCTGACAGATACTAAAACACATGTAAAAATCTTCAGTATTTAAAACAACGTGTTACTGGTTCCTGAAGAAAAGATCAGTAGACTAGAATGATGAGTCCATAGACCCAATGCGTACAGGATTTAATGGAAGATACAGGTAGCATTTCAAATCAGTGAAGACAGGATAGATAATTTAATATCATTTATATTGAGACAAATTGGTAATCCTCTTGGAAAAAGTTTGAACCCATAGCTCCTATCTTATACCAGGACAAATTCCCAATGGAATGAAGATTCAAGTGCTTGTAAATGAAACCATAAAAGCACTAGAAGCAGCCGTGGAAGAATTTAAAAAATAATCTTGGTTTGGTGAAAGCCTTTCTAATTATGACTATAAATGCAGAAGCTATAAAAGAAAGAACCAACATATATATCTACATAAAAAGAAATCGTGGTGCATGGCAAAAAACATCATAAGCAGCAGAGTCATGGAAAAATTTAGGCAAATGGAAAAATAAGGAAAAAAGCGTAAGTGAACCCTCATGTGCCCATCCCCTAATTTCAACCATTATCAGCTCATGGCTAATCTTATTTATTTTGAGGCTGATTTTTGCTATCATATCATCTCATCCAAAAAATATCTGTTTGTGTATATATGTGCATATGTGTATGTATGCATAAAAGGCCTTTTAAAAAACACATTAAAATACCATTAGCACAACTGAAAAATTCCTTAATATCCATGATCATTTTTAAGGCATAGGAAAATGAATCTTTTGGTGATAATATCCACATAAATATATATAAAAGACCCATCCTGCGACTTTAGAACTATCAGAAAAAATAAATTAAAAAGAGAGGGAATATGCTGCAGAAATTCCTATTAAACTAAATTTAGACACTTCCCCCTTGCAGTGTTCCAAATGCTCTGAGTCTGTTAATACTCTGCAGTTGGCTGGTTATGTCACTTGATTATCCTTTTGTTAATCCTGGATCTTGCTCTGACCTGAATGAAGCCCATTGCTTTATCCTGCCCTTAGAAATCGCTTAGGACTGTGGCAGATGACAACCCAGCAGTCTCTAATAAATCTTTCAAGGTGTGTATGCATCAACACATTGGCGGGAACCTCAAGGTCTTGAAAGAAGACTCACCTCAGATGAAATGTGGAGGTAGCCTAGGTGCCTCCAGAATTTCCAGCCCTTCACCAAATGAAAATCAGCCACGCTCTAGGGGTAGGCAAATATTTTAAGGATTTTGTGGCTCAGGAAAAAAGCAGTAAAAATGTATATTTTTTGACAACGAGACTAAGTGGACCTCTTTTTTTTTTTTGTAATACAGGTTTACTCATGAGGAGAAGGGAATTTTTTTGTTTTTGTTGAGGTTAGAGTAGTTTATAACATTGTGAAATTTCAGTTGTATGTTATTATTTATCAGTTACCATGTAAGTGTGGCCCTTTACCCCTTGTGCCCACCCCCCAACCCCCTTCCCCCTAGCAACCACTAATTTGTTCTCTTCGTCCATGTATTAGTTTATCTTCCACATATCAGTGAAATCATACTGTGTTTGTCTTTCTCTGTCTGGCTTATTTCACTTAACATAATGCCCTCAAGGTCCATCCATGTTGTTATGAATGGACCGATTTTGTCGTTTTTATGGCTGAGTAGTATTCCTTTGTGGGGTGTGTGTGTGTGTGTGTGTGTGTATGTGTGTGTGTGTACACACACACACCACACCTTCTTTATCCAATCATAAGTCAGTGGGCTAAGTGGACCTCTTTTAATGAAGATATTTAAGATGCTTGTGAGACTAACTAATTGTGAAATTGATCAAGGTTGACTTTTGATATTATAATCCTAAATTTGACTTTTCAAGTGAGTGTGACTGCTTAGAATAACGTGTCAGTTTCATCCAGGTTTTTTTATTAAGACTAATTTAATAAAAGTTTTTCTGAGAGCTAAAGACTAATCAAAGCAATAGATTTCAGATTTTAAGTAAAACTTAGAATTGTGTTATTTGAGAGTTTACCCCCTTTTATTCCAGAGTAGCTAAGGGTCTCACTCAAGGCCACTCAGTAGGACCTGGTTCCCAGGCCCCACTACCCCACACCCATGGCCTTTCCACGGGATCACACTTCTTTTCATAACTTTAAATTGGTTATCTTCATTCCCCTAGAATGTGTGTTGAAGTTTTCAGTAGGGCTTCATAGACATGAATGTATTTTTATGCTCTCTTAATTTAGACTCATTCTCCACATTGCCTGTGATTCTAGCACCTTTTGTGAACTTTCCTATCCTCTAAATTGCACCAGCCTTTCTCTTCTACCAGATGCAACAGGAGCAATTGCTATTCCTAAAAAAATCTGCAATTCACTTTATTTTCCTCTTATCTTTTCTTAACTCTGGTTCACTTTCATGGTCATTTATCTCTGTCATAAAAATGAATGAATGCAGTGCATTTAATCTTTGCTGCGTTAAATGATAGGTCTGCAGCGTTTATATCTTCATTCTTGTTTCTTTTGTGTGAAAGGAAAGTTTTGTTTCTGAAGGAAGATTTGCATCTTGTTTTCTTTCCTTCCAGCTTCACACGTCTCACAGGTGTGCAGCTCAGCTTCCTTGGAACTTCCTTGTTTGTTTCTCTCTTCCTGATGTGTAAGGCTAATCCCACACCATTAAAGTGAACACATAATGACATTTAAAAAACAGAATCCTGCTTCCCATATAGGAGAATCTTAATTAAGAGCCAGAGAAGGGTAGAGAAAGCTGCTCTAGGGCTTTGCCTCAACAAAGTACTAAGTGTTGAAAGGAGAAGCAGTGTGCTTTGGTAAGAGAATTGTAGCATCTCAGGGTAAAAAGGGATCTTTAGGTAACATCTGCGTATAAACTGCTTGACATGTAAAGTCCCTACCCTGCTAACCAGTGGTGAGTTAAGCCCTGCTGGACCCACCCAGAAGACCAGAAGCTTACAAGAGCTGCTAGAACCCTGGCTTTTGAATCTGGTAGATCTCTGTATCCTCACTGCAACACGTGTTCTGTTACCTTGGGCAAGACCCTTAATTCTCTGATCCTCGATTTCCTTATTGTAATCTCATTATGAGAATTAAATGAGACGGCAGTCGCTATTATTAGCCAGTCCATCACCTTATTCAGTACTCTGAAGCTGAGCTGAATATATCTTCTAGTCCTCACCTCTTGGGGCTATGCAGAGCGTGTTTGTAATCTCAGTAGTTATCCTCTAGGGGCATTTAATTTCAAGTCTCAACTCTTTCTCTAGGGTTATTTGTTGTCCTTTGTGTATTTGAAAGTAGTTTAATTGAAGGACAAATGCAGACAAAACGGTAAGCTGCAGGCACCTTACAGCATTCTCCATGACCCCTCTGTATTTTACTGCATTATACTGAGTTTATGCTACGTAAACAGTCTCATTTGTGAGCTTGGTGTGTTTATGAACAGATGCTCAAATTTAAATTTAAATGTTTTATTTCATCATCAGCTGATGTGGAAAAGCCTTCACTTTCTGGATGAATATATATGTACGTTTCAGCAGAGGACGAGTGAGGGTTAGCACTGACACCAAACATTTACTTTACAGCTGTTAGAGCTTACCTCTAAATCCTCACCTCTAAGATAGAAAGCACAGCCTGTATGTAAGTCTGTTCCGCTTGCTACTGATAATCAAAATCCTGTCCTAACCCAAACAGTAACCCCACAGGCATATCCTGTCTCATACACACTTCATCTCCTGTATTTACTCTTCACTTTCTGTCCTAAAGACAAGGTGAGACCTGGAGAGACATATTTTCACCTTGTCCTCTTGGAAACGTGGATTTTATGCATGATGTCCCCGTTATATTAAACAGAGTGTAAAAAGAGAATTCAGCAAGTCTTTATCTCTGAGCATCTCCATTATGAATGTTCTGTGATTCACTGCTGCCCTCCCGGCCTCGGAGATGGGTAGGGAACAGTGTGTCCCCAGAGTCTAGATTATTCTTGTCTTCTTTCCTCCCTTAATGGTCATCTTTGCTCTCCCCAGTTGCTGTGCCTGCTTCTTGACATTCCTGTCATTACCTCTACTCCTTTCTTCTTTTTTCTGTTTTTTCTACAATTTCACTTGTACTTGAGTTTGGTTTTCACAGTCAGTGGTGCTAAATTTTGCTTCAGCTTAACTGATTGTCATGTTTCATACATTTTATTTTTTGAGTTTGATTCTTCTTGGCCCTGTTTCACGTGAGATGTTTGTTTCTAGAGAAACTCTACCTTGAGTGATTTAGGAACCCTGGAGTAAAACAATTCCAGTTTGGAAGTATTCTAACTTAGGCTTTTAAACATGTAAAATTTGAGGATCGAACCACGAAATCTTGACTTTCTTAGAAATTTGTCAACAAGTATATAGTTAACAAATATTTATGATTGCATCACATTCTGCTCATAATTAAATGTTCTTTACCCATGAGCACATGGTCAGGACTCCCTAGTAGCTTTCCAGACCACTTTACTTACTCTCATGGAGCTCAGATAATGAATGCCCTTTGTTGTGCTTCAAATATGCCAGGTGAAGGAGGGCCCCTTCTGAGATCAGTTCTAAAAGTGCTATTTAAAGGCTCTCCGCATGGCCCCATGTAAGAAATGAGGCTATCCAAATCCACCTGATTACAAGATTCAGGCTTAAGGAAATTTGAAGTGTAGTCAAGGTTCTGGGTTACCACAGATCTTAGATTTTACTGCGACTGAAAAACGGAATTTTAGGCTAAGTTTTGTGTAGGAAGAATTTCCAGCACCAGTGTGCTTTCTTTACTTCTAGGTGACCAGGCTATAATTTTTCTCCATGTTCAGAAATTGATTCTGTAGGCTTGGTACACTTTTGTTTATCTATCAGTTTATTTCCTGCTATCATGATTCTTACTCCTATCAAAACATTTCATTTGCTTTAATGTAGGTCAAGTGTTGAGCCTAGAGGTTCTATTGATCTGTAATGTTCCTGAATGTTCAGGTTGAAATGTTTCCTAGGGCTTGCTCATTTAGGGACCATGAAGAATACTTTTGGCCTAGAAGAAGCTTGTTTTATTTGTATCTTAGTTGCGAAAGAGGTCACTTCTTCGGTTACCTGGCATGGACTGAGGGCACCACTCCTCGTCTGGTAATTAATACCAGCTCATGAATAGAAAGCCCAATAATGTGGTCTGTGACAATATTTTTCTTGCAGCAGTGCAGTCTGGAAAGCCAAAACCTTTTTGGAAAATCTGACGTCTTCATTTACCAGAAAGATTGATAGTTAAAAAAAAAAATCCAACAATCACTTAGTGTGCACAGTTAGAAACTGTCATTTATTTTAGTTTGAATTATTGCTTTAGGAAAACCATTACCCATAATCTTTCATCAGGTTTAGCTCCATGCTGAAGTCTTCTTCTAATATCTTATTATTAGACAGTGAAACCATTTTTGGTCTCTGTATGAGTGTAAAACAGAAGCTTATTAAACCTTTAATCAAGAAGTCATATCAGATTCCTAGTCCAGATGTCAGAATGTATTTCTTGTGTGACATGTTCATAAAACCGAAGGCCCAGCCCATCCACAGATGCACAATACTCTTCAGCAGAGAGAGATGCCCCAGATATTAGCCTGTTTCTGGTACTGTATCTGACATGCAAGTGAGCTGTGTATCATTGGCCTCTTTTCCTCCACTGTGCTTACTGGGGCCCCCAGACTACATCGTAAGAGCTTAAGACTGAAAACGGAAACTAACATGTGAATGGCTACATGTTAGAAGTAAAGAGAAGAGGTTTTCTCATTACATATATGTATGTGTGTTTGTATATGTTTAACCTGTTTATGCATTACACACATGCACACGCACACACACGTTTAACCCATATTCTGCCTCTTCTGTTACTTTGCTTACTTCACAATGTGGCAATATTTTTATTCTTTGGGTGGCAAAGCTGGCATTCAGTTAACAGATATGTATCAGGTTTCTGCTATGTTCTAGACACTGTGGAAGTTATTGGAGATATAAAGAGGAATAAAAATATGAATCTTGTTATCAGGTAGCTTACAGCCTCATGAAGGAGATACAAAAATAAACCATTAGTAATAGAGTGAGGGAAGTGCTGATAGAAGTACTATATGTACAAGATGCTTTGGAACCTTAGAGGAAGGAGTGAGGTCCTTGAGACGGGGGACCTGGAGTAGGATGGACTTGTCTGGAGAAGGACCTGCTCTGTTGAGGAATCTGAATTTCACCCTAAAATAATTAGGGAACCACTAATTTTAAACCTCAGAGTGACATGGATAGACTTGCCTTCGAGGAAGTTCACTCTGTGGCCTACAGTTTAGGAATGAGAGGGTAAGGTTATTCCTCAAAACATTAAACATAAAATTGTCGTACGATCCAGCAAGTCCTCTTCTGGGTATATACCCAAAAGAATTGAAAGTAGGTTACACCGTGTTCACAGCAGTATAATTCACAATAGCCAAAAGGTGGGATGAGCCCAAATGTCCATTGACAGATGAGTGGATAACAAGATGTGGTATATAGATATAATAGAATATTATTCAGCCTTAAAACAGAAGGAAATTCTGACACGTGTTACAGCATGGATAAACTTTCAGGATATTATACTGAGTGAAATAAGCCAGTTGTCATCTCTGAAGTGGGATAATAGTACCTGCTTCATAGAGCAACAGGGTGGTCCTGAGTAAGAAATGAGTTAACTCATCTGAAGTGCTTCAGAGATGCCTGATACGTAGTAACTCCTCAGTAAATGTTAGCTGCTGCTGCTGCTACTATTATTACTATTACCACCACTACTTTATTTGAAGGAATAATTTAAGGATATGGCATATTAATCTTACTTCTTTGACTTTGATGGGATGTCTTATTTTTCACAGCTTCACAGAGGTATAGTTGACATACAATAACTGTACATATTTAAAGTGCACAGTTTGATAAGTTTTGACATATGTCTACATCCATGAAACCATCCCTGAATCCAGAAAGGGAACATATCCATCACCCCCCAAATTTTTCTCAGGCCACCTAGTAATCACTCCCTCACCCCTGGCTCTATCTCCCCAGGCAACCACTGATATTCTGTCTCTTACTGTAGATTAGTTTGCGTTTTCTAGAGTTTTATTTGGATGGAATTATACAGTATGTATTCTTTTTTGTCTGACTTCTTTCCATCAGCATAATTATTTTGAGATTCATCTGTGTTTATATATGAATACCTTTATATTGCCAAGTAGCATTCCATTGTATGGATATACAACAATTTATTTATCCATATACACCTGTTGATGGATATTTGGGTTGCTTTCAGTTTGGGGGTATTACAAATAAAGCTTCTATGAATATTCATCTACAAGTGTTTCTATGGATATATGCTTTCTTTTCTCCTGGATAAATCAGAGAGTGGAATAGCTGGATCATATAGTAGATATATGCTCAAGTTTTTAGGAAATTCCCAAACAGTTTTACAAAGTGGTGGTGTCATTTTACATCCCAGCAGCAGTGTATGCGAGATTCTGTCACTCCACATCCTCACCAACACTTGATATGGCAGGCTTTTTAATTTTAGCCACCTTTAGGTATGCAGTGGTATTTAGTTGTGGTTTTAATTTGTATTTCCCTAATGGCTGATGATACTGAACATCTTCCTATGCACTTATGTGCCATTTTTATATTTTCTTTGATGTGTATGTTCAATCGTTTTGCCCATTTCTTTATTGGGTGGTTTGTTTTCTTATTATTAAGAGTTTTGGGAATTGTTTATGTATTATGGATACAAGTCCTTGATCAGATATATGCTCTGTAAATATTTTCTCCCATTCTGCAGCTTGACTTTTCATTCTCCTAACAGTGACTTAGGAGCAGCAAAAGACTTTAATTTTGATGATGATCTCATTCATCGATTTTTCTTTTAAGGTTTATGCTTTTGGTGTCATATCTAAAAAATCTTTGCCAAATCCAAAGTTACAAAGATTTTGTCCTGTGTTTGCTTTGAGAAGTTTTGTAGTTTTAGGTGTTAGAGTTAGATCTATAATCAGTTTGAGTTAATTTTTGTATATGGTAGAAGGTATGAATTGAAGTTTTTTTTTTTTTGAGGCAGATTATCCTTGCGCTAACATCTATCACCAATCCTCCTCGTTTTGCTGAAGAAGACTGGCCCTGAGCTAATATCCATGCCCGTCTTCCTCTACTTTATATGTGGGATGCCTGCCACAGCATGGCTTGACAAGTGGTGCATAGGTCTGCACCCAGGATCAGAACCAGCGAAGCAGAATGTGCGAACTTAACCGCTGTGCCACTGGGCTGGCCCCTTTTTTGTTTGTTTTTCTATGTGGATATCCAGTTATTCTAGCATCATTGGTTGAAAACTATTCTTTATTCACTGAATTGTCTCTCCACCTCTGTAAAAAGAAATTATTTGCCGTATAAATCTGGATTAATTTCTGGACCTCTGTTTTGTTACATTGATCTCTTTGTCTATCTTGATTCCCAGGGCACACTGCCTTGATACTGTAGCTTTATAAGTTGAAATCAGATAGTGTTAGCCCTCCAACTTTGTTCTCCTTTTTCTCAGTTGTTTTGGCTATCTATGTCTTTCATATTTCCATATGGATTTTAGAATCTGCTTGTCATTTTCTGCACATGTTCGACAGACTGTTAGAATTTTAATTGGCATTGCGTTGAATCTATAGATCAATTTGGCGAGATAGAGATCTTAACAATATTGAGTCCTCTGACTCATGAACAAGGTATATCGCTCCATGTATTTAGATCTTTTAAAATTTCTCTCAACACTGTTATAGTTTTCAGTGTACAAATCTTGTATCTTTTTGTCAGATTCATCTCAAAATATTTTATATTTTTGTTGCTATTTTAAATGGTATTTTTATTTCAATTTATGATTGTTCATTGATAGTATATAAAAATAAAATTGATTTTTGTATATTCTTCTTATATTGTACAACCTTGCTAAACTTGCTTATTAGTTCTAGTACCTTTTTTTGTAGATTACATTGAATTTTCTACACAGAGAGTTATGTCATCTATTTTCTTTCTTCTTAATCTGAAATCTTTTTATTTCTCTTTCTTGCTTTTAATATAACAATAAATGTCTCACTGGCTAGAACTTCCTTTACAGTGTTGAATAGAAATGTTAAGCATGAACATCCTTGTGAACATTCTTTCTTTGTTCCTGATCACAGGGGAAAAGTGTTCAGTTTTTTTACCAAGTATCGTATTACCTGTAGATGCCCTTTTTAATTTTGAGGGCATTTATTTCCACTCTTAGTTTGCTGAGAGTTGTTATTAGACGTAGATGTTGGATTTTGTCAAATGATTTTTCTGCATCTATTCACATGTTTATATATATATATATTTTGATATATAATAATAAATTATATGTATTGTTTTAGTTTCTTAATATGGTAATTGATTTTTTGAATGTTAACCTAATTCTATTTTCTTGGGATAACCTTCACTTATTATTCCTTTAAAATTTGTAGAATCTGTAGTGATGTCATCTGTCTCATTCCTAATATTGGTAATTTGTGTCATCTTTCTTTTTTTCCTGATAGGCCTGCTTAGAAGTTTATCAATTTTATTGATCTTCTCCAAGAATGTGCTTTTGGTTTCATTGATTTTTCTCTATTGTGTTTTTTAAATTTGTTTTTTTTAATTTTTATTTTTTTCAGATGTACATCATATTTCAAATTCTGTATACATTACATCATGTTCACCACCCGAACACTAATTATAGTCCATCCCTTCACATGTGAGCCTAATCCCCCCTTTTCCCCCCCCCCCCCGCCCCCCGCCCCAAAGGTAACCACCAGTCCAATCTCCAATGCTATGTGTGTGGGGTTTTTTTGTCGTTTTTATCTTCTACTTATGAGTGAGATCATATGGTATTTGACTTTCTCCCTCTGACTTATTTTACTCAGCATAATACCCTCAAGGACCATCCATGTTGTCACAAATGGCCGGATTTCATCATTTCTTATAGCTGAGTAGTAGTCCATCGTGTATAAATACCACATCTTCTTTATCCATTCGTCCCTTGATGGGCACGTAGGTTGCTTCCATGTCTTGGCTATTGTGCATAATGCCGCAATGAACATAGGGGTGCAAGTATCTTTATGCCATTGTGTTTTCAAGTTCTTTGGATAAATACCCAGCAGTGCAAACGGGTGCAGCCACTATGGAAAGCAGTATGGAGTATCCTCAGAAAATTAAGGATAGATCTAAATTTGTTTTTTTATTAGGAAGGTTAGCCCTGAGCTAACATCTTCCTCCAGTCCTCTTCTTTTTGTTGAGGAAGACTGGCCCTGAGCTAACATCCGTGCCCATCTTCCTCTACTTTATATGTGGGACGCCTGCCACAGCATGGCTTGACAAACCGTGTCATGTCCGCGTCTGGGATCCAGACAGGCCAACCCCAGGCCGCCGAAGCAGAACTTTTGAACTTAACCGCTGTGCCACCCGGCTGGCCCCTCTATTGTTTTTCTTCTTTTTATTTCATTGATTTTTGCTTTGAACTTTATTTTTTTTTTCTACTTACTTTGGCTTTAATTTGCTTTTCTTCTGGTTTCTTAAATTTGAGACATTTTTTCTTTTTTAACGTAGCTGTTTGGTGCTATGAATTTCTCCTTGAATACTGCTTAAGTGCTGCCCTATACATTTTGATATGTTGTATTTTTTTTTAAAGATTTTATTTTTCCTTTTTCTCCCTGAAGTCTCTTGGTACATAGTTGTGTATCTTTTTAGTTGTGGGTCCTTCTAATTGTGGCATGTGGGACGCCGCCTCAGCATAGCTTGATGAGGGGTGTCATGTCCATGCCCAGGATCCGAACCGGTGAAACCCTGGACTGCTGAAGCTGAGTGCGTGGATTTAACCACTTGGCCATGGGGCCGCCCCCCTAATATGTTATATTTTTATTCGGTTCAAAATACTTTCTAATTTCCCTTGGATTTCTTTTTTTTTTTTTTTTATGGTTTGGCAACTATTTACTTTACAGATATTGAGAGATTTTCCAGAGATCTTTTGCTTAGTGATTTCTAATTTGATTCCATTGTGGTCAGAGAATATACTTTGTTTGACTTGAATCACTTTAAATGTAAACTGAGACTACTTTTATGGCCAAGAGTATTGTCTGTCCTGGTAAATGTTTCATGTACACTTGAGAAGAATGTGTGTTTTGTTTTTGTTGGGTGGAGTGTTCTGTAAATGTTAGTCAGGCCAAGTTGGTTGATAGGGTAGTTAAAGTTTACTATATACCCGGTGATGTTCTGTCCTCTTGTTCTGTTAGTTTTTGAGAAAAGGATACTGAATTCCCTAATTTTAATTTTGGATTTGTCTGTTTCTACTTGTTTTTCTATTTTTGCTTCATACATCTGAAGATCCATTATCGGGGCATAAATATTTAGGATTGTTACAGCCTCATGATTAATTGACCCTTTAATATTCTGAAATAACCTTTTTATCTCTGGTAGTATTCTTTGCTCTGAAATCTGTGTTCTTTGCTGTTAGTAGAGCTTTCCATTTGTGTGGTGTATCTTTTCCATCCTTTAATTTTTAACCTGTTAGCGTCCTTATGTTTAAAGTGTGTTTCTTGTAAGCGAATATTATGTTTTAGTCTTTTATCCAATCTGACCATCTCTACCTTTTAATTGGGGTTTAAATCTATCATCTTGCTCTTTGCTTTCTGTTTGTTCCATCTGTTCTTTCTTCTCTTTTCCTCTTTTTTCCTGCCTTTTTTGTGCCATTTTTATCATTCCAGTTTATCTCCCTTGTTTTATTTGCCATAGTTATTTGTTTTGTAATTTCAGTAGTTTTAGGTAGTATACAGTATTCATTTTAACTTATCACAGTATACCTTCAAGTGATATTTACTCTTCTACATGTAGTATAAGAAACTTGTAGCAGTATACTTCCATTTCTCCCCCTCTTAGCCTTTATGTTATTATTGCCAAATATTTTACTTTTAGCTGTTATAAATCCCACAACACATAATTATTTTTGTTTAAACAATTATCTTTTAAATAAATGTTACTAATTTAAAAATATTGTGTATTTAACCATGTAACATTTTCTTTGCTCTTCATTTTTTGTGTATATCCAGATTTCCATCTGGTATCATTTTTTCTTTTCCCTGAAAAATTTCCTTTAACATTTCTTCTAGTGAGGTTCTTGTGGTGATGGATTATTTCAGTTTCCATATGTCTGAAAATGTCTTTATCTTGCCTTTCCTTTTGAAAGGTGTTTTCACTGGTTATAGAATTTTTGGTTGGCTTTTTTTCCTTTTAGTCCTTTAAAGATGTTGTTGCACAATCTTTTTGTTTTGTATTATTTATGCTGTCAATGAGAATTTTTATTCCTTTAGTCCTCTGTATGTAGCATGCCGTTTTTCCTTTGGCCTGCTTGTAAGATGTTTTCCTTTATCACTGGTTTTTGAGCAATTTGACTGTGATTTGCTTTGGTGCAATTTTCTTCACATTTTTCATGTTTATAGTTAATTGAGCTTCTTGGATTTATGGCTTTATGGTTTTCCTCAAGTTTGGAAAATTTTCAGCCATTATTCAAATCTTTTTTCTGCACCCCCCAACTCTCCTCCCTCTTTCAAACTCCAGTTATCCTTATATTAGTTCACTTGAAGTTGTCACTCTGCTCCATTGATGCTCATTTCTTTTGTTTTTTTCTTTAGATTCATTTTTCTCTGTTTCGTTTTTGGATAGTTTCTATTGCTATATTTTAAATTTCAATAATCTTTTTTCCTGCAATATTTTCTGTTATTAATGCATCCAGTGTATTTTTTCATCTCAGACATTGTAGTTTTCATCTCTAGAAATTTGATTCGCATCATATATGTATCTTCTATGTCTTTATTTAACATTTTGAACATATGGAATACAATTAGAATTGTTGCAATGTCCTTGTCAACTAATTCTATCATCTGTGTGAGTTCTGGGTTGGATTGAATTGGTTGATTTTTCTCATAATGGTTTGTTTCCCCCTTCTTTACATGTTTGATAATATTTGGTTGTGTTATTGTAAATTTTACCTTATTGGGTGTTTTTATATTCCTATATATTCCTATAAAAATTCTTGACCTTAGTTCTGGGGCACAGCTGAATTACTTGGAAATGGTTTTATCCTTTTGGGTCTTGTGTTTAAGATTTGCTGGGGAGCACCAGCGCAGCATTTGGTCTGTAGCTAAATCAGCTCACGTCCTGTTGCTGAGGAGAGACCTCTCTGAGTTCTCCACTCAGTGCTGGGTCAGCTGTGGTTTTCCAATATATCTGGTGAGAATAGGCACTATTCCTGGTCCACGTGCATGTTGGGCGCTGTTCCCTCTAATCTTCTTGGATGATTCTTTCTGCTGTCCTGGTTAGTTTCCTCACATGCTCGCACTGATCAGTACTCTGTTGAATAGTCAAGCGGGCTCTCCAGACCTGTGAGGTTCTCTCTCTCTGCATCTGTACGGCTCTTTCCACTCTGGTACTCTGTCTTCTGAATTCTAGCCACCTTGCTGTCTTCAAACTCTGATCTCCGATACTTCAGCTGTGTTTTCCCTCCTTGTGTTATGGCCTGGAAAATCTCTCAAATCAGTAAGTTGGGACGGTTTTAGGGTTCATCTCATTTGTTTCCTGCCAGTCAGGGATCACTGTCTTTTGTTTTCTGATGCCCAGTCTCAAACTTGTTTCTTACACACATGCGTACTTATGCATGCACACACATGAATCAGTCCTTCTTACTCCATCTTGCCCTGGAGGTGAAGTCCAATGGGATGCTTTTTGAATTGTCAGAACCTGTTAGCTAAGTGTTTTTCAAAGGCATCCATTGTGGTCCAGTGGAAACAGATACAAGGCTGAGAGTCTCATCTTCTTTCTACCGATTACCAGCTGTGTAAGCTGTCTCAAGGGACAGATTCATGGACCCTCCTAGTTGGACAGAACTTTACAGGTTATCTGGTTGATCCTGCAACTGTTGCAAAAAACTCTTTCTGCACCATCTCTCCTATACTTTCACATGTTGGACAGCTCTCCCTTTTTTTTTGTTTTTTGTTTTTTGAGGAACATTAGCCCTGAGCTAACATCTGCTACCAATCCTCCTCTTTTTGCTGAGGGAGATTGGCCCTGAGCTAACATTCGTGCTCATCTTCCTCTACTTTATATGTGGGACGCCTGCCACAGCATGGCTTGCCAAGCAGTGCCATGTCCACACCCAGGATCTGAACTGGCGAACCCTGGGCCGCTGAAGCAGAACGTGTGAACTTAACCGCTGCACCACTGAGCCGACCCTGGACAACTCTCCTTTTTAAAGAGCATATTTTCTATTTTAGATATTTCTCATGGCTCGAAACTTCTTTCTTATATGAGCTGAAATTTCTCTCTTGCTAACTTCCATCTCAATTTGTCCAGTGAAGTCATTTGAAATTAGTCTAATCTCTTTTCCACAAAATAGCCCCACTCGTATTTGAGGGCTTATTGCCTGCTTCCTTCCCAAGTCATCTCTCCAGGGTGAATATCTCTTGATCTCTCTGAGAGTCAGTTGTCCCATCTCTGGAATGTGGTATTTGTTTAAGAAAAAGCATTTCTGTATCTGTGAGTGCCTTCTTTTTTTTTTTTTGAGGAAGATTGGCCCTGAGCTAACTGCTGCCAATCCTTCTCTTTTTGCTGAGGAAGACTGGCCCTGAGCTAACATCCATGCCCATCTTCCTCTCCTTTATATTCAGGATGCCTACCACAGCATGGCTTGCCAAGTGGTGCCATGTCTGCACCTGGGATCCGAACCAGCGAACCCTGGGCTGCCGAAGCAGAATGTGGGCACTTAACTGCTGCGCCACCGGGACAGCCCCTATGAGTGCCTTCTTTAATGAGTGAGACCCCAGGCCAGATGCTAAGATGCTGAAGAGAATATGCTGTCTCTGCCTCTCAGAAACTCATTGGGGAAGAGAAGTCAAATGATGCAGCAGAGAGAGAAAAATGCCTATTAATAGAAATCAAAGTGTGCTGGGCCCTTCACAGGATTTGAGAGAAGATCAAATTAATTAAGATATCTAAAGTGTAGCCTATACTACCATAAAGGACCATAAATGTGTTTGGTATTATTAGCTATAGTCAAAGATGTATTAACAGCTGATCTGTCCCCATTATTTTTTCTGAAGCCTGTTGTGCCTCTGACCTTTTCAGTTTTAAGGTTCTGTTTGAAACCTCTGGGTTCCACATAATTAATGAGTTTTGATATGTGATGCTGTCCACAAGGGGGTAGAAACATGCCAGTAAGTTCATTTTTCCTCCTGCTATTGCCGGTTATTTGGGCTCAGCTCTTATAAAAGACATCTTGTACTCAGTGAATTTTTATATGAATTCAGATCTTCTTGTAAGCTAGGGGCACTGTAAATACTGATGCTTTATTGTTTAACACTTTAAAACTGCAGATGGCGATGATAATACTTCAGCATGTACCATATGCAGAAACAGAAAACAGCTTTTAGAACAAAGCAGTGGCAAAATTCAGAAATGATGATTTTGTAGCTCTGGGTTAGTGCCTCCCTCACAGGGTGTTGGAATTTCTCATCGTGATTTTCAGGCGCTTCATTACGTTGCCAACAATATAATATATGAAGTTAAGAGGAAGAACTAAAATCGATGTGACATGCTGCTGAGGTCAGGGTTTGGGAGGGCTTGCAATGTGGCAGCGTTTCTTATATTTGGGGAGTGTTTTAAAAATGTGGCTTCCCAGACCCCATCTGCAAATATTCTGATTCAGCCATTTGGTGAGGATGGGGGAGCTGTAGTGTACTTGAAATTAGCTTCTGGATAATTCTAGTACAGGTGGGTCCTGCTTTGAGAAACATTGGTGGGAGAGTGGGCCTGCGATATGAGGGTAGTAGATTTTCTTGTCCTGCTTCTGAACCTGTATTTGTTCTTCCATCCTTGGCTCCACCAACTTCTGAGGGTCTGCTTTTTCTTTTTTTCCCCCTGAGGAAGATGCACCCAGAGCAAACATGCGTTGCCAGTCTTCCTCCTCTTTTTGCTTGAAGAAGATTCCTCCTGAGCTAACATCTGTGCCAGTCTTCCTCTATTTTGTATGTGGGTCACTGCCACAGTATGGCCGCTGATGAGTGGTGTAGGTCCAGTCCTGGGAACTGAACCCTGGCCTCTGAAGTGGAGTGCACCAAACTTAACTACTAGGCCATGGGGCCAGCCCCCAAGGGTCTGCTTTTACTAGGAATTTATAACATGAGGAGTCAAAAAGATGAATTAGATATTTCTGTTCTCAAAGAATCTTCAGTATAGCCTTAAGATACCTATCTACCCTGGTTTAGCCAGGGTGGCTCCATGGCTTTCAGTGGGTTACTTTTAAACATACTAAGTACAATTTGGGTAATACAATCTCCTTATTCAAGGTTGTTTGTAAAACTAATTGAAAATCAATTTTGCCTTCCACAGTCATAGCAAATGTTATTTTCTCCTGTCTTAGCATTAAATATGTGGAATGTTATTTACTTTCCAAAGTGGCTAACCTAACTAAGATTCTAAACTTTAAGCATTGTATATATGTTAACTATTTTTTTTTTCCTGAGGAAGATTAGCCCTGAGCTAATATCTGCTGCCAATCCTCCTCTTTTTGCTGAGGAAGATCAACCCTGAGCTAACATCCGTGCCCATCTTCCTCTCTTGTGTATATGGGATGCCTGCCACAGCATGGCTTGATAAACAGTGTGTAGGTCTGTGCCTGGGATCTGAACCAGCAAGCCCCCAAGCCACCAAAGTGGAGCGTGCAAACCTAACTACTACGCCGCCCAGCCAGCCCCATGAGTTAACTATTTTTAGACTGTAGGAGCTGTTTCCAGGCCTATTTCCAATCAATGTTTTCATTATCTGCCAAATTTAGGGCAAATTAAAAATATGAGGAAAGAACAAGATCTTACCTGGAATATAAGTTAAGCTTTTGGAGCCAGACACCTGTCTTTCCCAGTATATTTGAAAGTTTTAATGCCCTTGTCCTTATAGATATATGAAGTACGGTGTGAAGAATCCTTTCTACACTTCTTTTCTTGTTTCACCTGTGTGTAATAAACTGTAAATCATATATATTTTTGATAAGTAGAATTTCTTTTTATTTCTATTACTTATTTACAAGAGCTTCCACATATTTTTAGTTTGTTGAGTATCTTATTTGTAAAGTTGTCCAAAACAAACCAAATCATTGACAAAGTAGATATGAATTTGTAGTTTATCAACAGAAGGAAGGATATTTTAATTTATTCTGCTTGTCTCTCAAATTATAATTTTAGCAGCGTCTCTTCTCACAAAAAAATTAGCTGGGTATCAAGACATGATGCAGAAAAGAGATTAACCTGAATATGAATTAACTGTGTGGTGTTCTGCCTCTTTTGAGCGGGACGAGGACAAAAGAAACAAGAAATTGACTTTCCAGCAATCTTTTGATACTTTAGGTGAAACGGGGTGAGGAAATGTGAAAAATAAAAATAAAGGACTTAATACTCAGTTTTTAAAATTTAACTTAAAAAAAAAAGCCTGATGATCTTGGGGATTAAAGATGTGTAGCTATCTAAACTGGTAGTTCTTAGTTTATGAGCTGTGGTGTCCGTTTGTACTATGACCCCTTCGTAGGTGAGCCACCAAAATGTGATCACTGTATACGGTTAATGTTTGCTCCAGTAATCGCTACACTGTCTTCTAGAAGAGACATTTTGATGAGATTGAGTGGCAGTGTGTGGTTGAGCAGGGTAGAACTGTGTTAAATATGAGGTGGGAATTTTTTCTGGAAGACTGGTAACAAAACGATGTCTGTATCTCAGGCCACATTGGTACTCCTCTCTAAGTCCTCTGGCTCTCCTCTTTCTTTTTCACTTGCCTGGGTTCTGCACCTCAGTCTGTTCAGCCACCTGAGATTGGCACTTTGGTTAGACTGACCACATGGCTTTTAGTTTTGATTTTGGCCCTAGATGCTTATTTAATCTTTACAACCATCCTATGGAGGGCATGGCCCATCAAACACAGCAATATAAAGGATATTTCTAGTTACTACACCATAATTCAAACTTAACTGGAAAAAAGACAAAGCAAATTTTTATCTACTTTAAAAGTCTACAGTATGAAAATGGAAGGTCTTTTGAATAGGAATGGTGAACAGCCCTCCAAAAGTTAGCAGACCTTTTTGCATTGATGCATCTCTGATGCACTAATTGTCGCTGCAATGAACCCATCAAGGGAGGGGAGCAGTAGAGGAGGCAACCAGAAAAAGCACTGGGAAATAGAAATACTTGGTTAATGGTTATTTTTTAATGCTCTGCTTAGGAAGGGCCAGATTTCCTGACCCTTTAAAAGGAAAAAAGAAATTCTCATGAAGTGATGGTTTTCATGAGGTTCTTAGTCAGTGGGGTTTTTACCGCTGGTCAAATGAACAGTAGCCCAAGATGCGTATAGAATGTTCATAATAGTAGCTAAGGATTCACTCTTCCCCAGTTTCCATATGCACTTGGAAGCGCAATCTGTAGATTCTGTTTTTTTAGATGAGGAATCTCAGAGAAGAGAGAAAGTGAAACATTTGCCCAAGACAACATAACTGGGAAGTGGCAGGACCCGTATCTAGGAAGTGTGGCTTTTCAGGCTTCCTCTCTTTATTTCGTTTACCCTCAGATCTGACCCGTACCTGCCAAGAGAAGGCAAGTGTGATCGTGAAAATCTTCTATTTAGTGAGGTTTCTTAGTCTCCACTTTTAAACAAATGACAGTTTTTCCTACATGCAATACCAACTTATGGGTTCTCATAGATATATGGCTGTTATCCTCTCTGTGTTGGACAAGAGCTTACTGAGTATAGTTAATATCCATTATTCAAGAAAAAACATTTTTCCATGCCATCATGAGCTTTCTTTCCTTTTGAAAATATTCTTTTGTTTTGTTTTGTTTTGTATTTGTAATTTAACTGGTTGGCTTTTGAATGTGCAATGAAATGTTGGTTTACGAAAATTCCTTCTATTACCAAATGACTCATCAGAATTTACACACCTCTGGGTCACTTCCTTTCACTGTCTCATAGGGCCGCTACCATCGCCACTTATTTTCTTTGTAAATTAGCCGTTTTCTTTGGTCAGTAATATGTGTCCAAATCTGATGATAACAACTAGCTTCCAGTGGGAAGTGGTGGGTGTAGGTGAGAGAGGGTACGCAGGGCGCTCTAAATGTAATTAGCAGGTTCTGAGTTAGCTCATTAGCTGGGCTTCCCTGCTGCCCCATGCCCCTTCCTCTCACAGATGTCTTTTATCTAAATCACCAGGGCCTGATTAGTAAATTTGCTTCAATGGTAAAAGATAAACAGCACAGTAAAACACATTTAAAATACACAGCAAAAAAGCCACAACCCAATGTTTTCCGAGAGCCAAAGCAAGCTTATTGCAGTGGTGTAAATAAATGGTCTCTGTGGATTTCGTTTTTGTTATTTCTGTATCAAAGTTTTCATAATGTACCTTCAAATTCTCACCTTATATATTTCTTATATTGCTGCTTTGCAGCACTAATAATCAGTGTTCAGGGAGCCTTCTAGCATTTCTCCTGACTGTGCCCACTAGTTTTACAAACTTTGAAATCTTATATTTTCAATAAAAAAATATGAATGAATAAATTCTCTGGATGTCTTAGGTGATTAATCTCACATTACTTTTGCCTTCAATATCACCCACATTATACATGTTTATAAGCTGTTAATAATAATTTAGTCGCTTCTTTCTGAGAATTAACAGATGATTCTATGCATCTTTCATACATCAGCCTAAACACAGAATGGCTCACTGACAGGTCAGGTTGACAAATGTATCTGAACCATCTTTTGAGATGAAAGAGCTGTTAATTTATACACTTTCAAACCACCTACATGAGATATTTTCTCTAGTACCTTTCATGAAAAGGCAGGTTTTAGGTAAAATCTTTTAACAAGTAAGATTTTTATTTTTCTTCATATTCTTCTGCATTCTTCCTCTGTTTGCCAGAGGATTCCTACTGCCTGTGAAGACTCTTCTACAATATTTTTTCTGGGTCTTTCTCTCTCCCACGATCAAAACTTGCATGTCTTTTCCTGAGTCTTTCTGCGCTTTGGCCTCCATTGTTTTTGATGAGAAGTCAGCTGTTAATTTTGTTGTAGTTCCGTTATACTACAATGAAACAAGTTGTTTTTCTGTTACTGATTTCAGCAGTTTATTTTTGGCGTTCAACATTTTGATGAGTCTGGACATGGTTCCCTTTGTATTTATCCTACTTGGACTTCATTGAGCTTCTTAGAAGCGTGGATTAGTGTTTTTCATCAAATTTGGGCAGTTTTCAGCCATTATTTCGTTGTATATATTTCTGTTTCTCTCTCCTCTCCTTCTGGTACTTTCATTATGCATATGTTGTACACTTAATAGGTCCCACCTTTCTGAGGCTGTTGATTTTTTCTTCATTCTGTTTTCTTTCTGTTCTTTGGATTGCACATTCTTTGTTCATCTCTTGTCAAATTGGCTTATTCTTCCTTGTGCTAGCTCCCATCTAGTGCAGAGCCACCCTAGTGAGTTCTTCATTTCACTCACTGGACTTTTTAACTTCAGAATTTCCATGTAGTATTTTTTGTTTTTTGTTTTACAATTTCTGTCTTTTTATTGATATCCTCTATTTGATAAGACACTGTCATCATACCTTCTTTTAATTCTGTAAGCATAGTTTCCTTTAGTTCTTTGAACATATTTATAATGGCTGCTTTCAGGTCTTTGTCTATTAATCTCACTTCTGGTCAGCTGTTAGTTTCTATTGCCTGTTTCTTTCCTGTGTATGGATTATACTTTTCTGGGTTTTGGTTTGTCTTTTGTTTTTTACATGTTTTATAATTTTTTTTATTTTTTATTTTTTATTTTTTTAAAGATTGGCACCTAGGCTAACAACTGTTGCCAATCTTCCTTTTTTTTTTCCTGCTATATTTCCCAAACTGCCCCCCGGTACATAGTTGTATATCTTAGTTGCAGGTCCTTCTAGTTGTGAGATGTGGGATGCCGCCTCAACGTGGCCTGACCAGCGGTGCCATGTCCGCGCCCAGGATCCGAACCCTGGGCCGCTGCAGCAGAGCGCGCGAACTTAAACACTCAGCCACGGAGCTGGCCCCTACATGTTTTATAATTTTTTGTTGAAAACTCCACATTTTAGGTGAAATATTGTAGTCCTTCTGAATACTGACTCCCCCACCCCCAACTTTGGAGGCAGTTTGTTGAAGCTGCTGTTTGTTTGGTCACTTGTTTTTCTTTTTAGTGACTTGGCTGAACTAATTCTGTGAAGTCTGTTTTCCTCACATTATGTACTCTATGACTTTCCTGCTCAGATTTTATTTTTCTTGTTTTTATCTTTTAGCCTGGCTTCCTAGGGGTTTTCCCTGGATCTACATAAACGAGTTATTGATCAAAGTTTGTGCTTAAGCTGCCTTAGACAGTCGGTTGTGGGTGTGGCTTGTAGACTGCTTTCACAGTTCAGGGAATTTATGATTTGCCCCCATTTTTAGCCAGGGTCTAGCAATTCAGAGATCCTCTCTCCGGTCTCTCCAGAGATGGTGCAGCACTGGCTGTGCACACAGTCTTCCAGACCATGAGGGCTGAATGTGATTTTATTTTTATCTTTTTTTAAGATTTTAAAATTTTTCCTTCTTCTCCCCAAAGTCCTCCAGAACATAGTTGTATATTTTTTTACTTGTGGGTCCTTCTGGTTCTTCTTTGTGGGACGCTGCCTCAGCATGGCTTGAGGAGTGGTGCCAGGTCCGCACGCAGGATCCAAACCCGCAAAACCCTGGGCCATCAAAGCGGAGTGCAAACTTAACCACTCGGCCACGGGGCTGGCCCCTGAAGGTGATTTTATTTTTAAGCCTGACTTCCTGATTTCTTCCTAGGTTAGAATGGCTTATTGTTTGGCCAGTGTTTGGTCAAAAGTTGTGCTTAAACCCCTTGAGTCAGTAAGGCTTCAGCGTTTTGCTGATGGATCTGTGTGTGACTTAGGGAAATTTTTTATGTCTGCCCTATGTCCCACTCTCATTACTCTTGAGTGGGTGCAGCCTAGGGTGTGCGTTCTTAACCTTCCTGACCCTCAGAGATGAGTGTGATCCCAGGAGCACTCTCCTTGGATATCTCTCAGGCTGTCTCTGCTAAATTTATGGCTGGTCCATCATTTTACTTTTTCATACTGATATGACGAAGCTGCTAGCCCCCATGTAATTAATTGCTTGCCGCCAAAATCTTCATTGTTTTTGACAGTGTTCCTAGGCATGTACTTCTCCCTTCTTTGTCCCAAATAAAGTCCGTCTCCTCAAGCAGCATGGTGGAGCTCTCTGTCACTAGGGCCTGCCTCTCCTGGGCAGAACTTCTGTGCTGTTGCACCAGGCTTTGGGCAGGGACAGTAGCCACTTCTCCCAGAGTGACAGCTCTTCTCTACAAGCAGGCACTGTGTGGCTTCTGGTCTTCTTAGCTTGCTCTTCTCAGTGGAATCTTGACCTTATGAGTGAGCTAGGGTTGGGGTGATTGGAGCCCCAGTATTTTCAGCCTGTTGCTTCTGGGGCAGAGCCCTGCGCTGCAAGTGCGAAGTGAGTCGGGGAAGAGAGATGTAGTCCTCTTGGCAGCACGTGCCCAAGTCTGCGCTTCCGTGATGTGGGGTTAGAGGTAGCGGAATGAGAGGCACTGGCAGCCTGCGCCTCGCAGTGAAACTGTTGCCCTTGACTACAAGCTGTGAAGAGAGGGAGCCCCCATGTCCTTGGCTGTATCTACCCAGAGTGAAGCATCCATCATACCCTGTCTTCCTGATTTTTCAAGGTTTTGCTCCAAGCTAAGTGACATTTACCTCATCTGATGACTAATCCTCCATTGTAGTTGAATGTGCTCGTCAGGTTGTGATTTCTTATACCTTTATGTTCCCTGGTATTAGTACCATGAATACCACTTCGTAGTAACTACTCAAAGGTCTGTGAATGAATGAATGGATGGATGTCATATTTGTTAAGTGATGTGTTTATTTTTACCCGGAGAGTGATACCTACAGTGAGGATTTTGGGTCCTTTGGAGCTCTGCTGAGTGTGGAAGGTAGGTCTCGACTCAGCTGACCCAGCCCCATCATAGCCAGCCAGAACTTTTAAAAATAAAAGGGGAATGAAGAACTACTACACAACACATGAATAAGAAAAGACAGCCCAATAGCAGAGCGAACATCAGCACCAATGAAAAATAGGTGCGTGGTATGCATGGGCAGCCTATAGAATAGGAATCACGGAAGATCAACTAGTGTGAAAGGACATTCACCTTCTATAGCAGTCAGAAATATGGAAATTAAAACAGTGTTGTAATATAAATGCATAACCATCAGGGTTGCAAAAATTAGGAAGTCTGACAAAACTAAATATTTAGGAAGATGTGGAGAAATGGGAATTTGGTATACTACAGGTGGAGGCTATAAATTGGTATAACTACTTTGGAGAGTAATGTGATAACCAAATTTGAAAGTTGAAGATTTATGTACATAATTCATGTACATTATGACACAGTAATTTCACTTCAAGGCATATATCCTAGAGAAAACTCTCACTCATGCAGCAGGAGACCCTCACAGAAGGATGCTTACTGCTGGACTGTTTGTAATAGTGAAAAATATAAAACACCCCAGACACACCCCTCTAAGGAAATGGATACACAAATGTTGATATAGTCTTACAGTGGAACACTGTATGGAGGTTAAAATGAATGGTTTGCCTGTATGTATAGCAACATGTATAAGTTTGATGTGTAACAAGTTATAGAAGGATATGTAGAGTATGATATTTATATATGTTAAAAAACAGAAAATAAGTCTTTATATTGTTTATGTATACTATAGTACAGGTGTCAGCAAACTGTGGCCTGTGGCCCATATCTGACCCATGGCCTGTGTTTGAACAAGTTACAAGCTAAGAATGATGTTTACATTTTCAAAGTGTTGTAAAAACAAATAAACAAAAAAGAAAGCAAACAAGCTATGGCTTTTCTCCATAGCAGGTCAGATAGACACTCCAAGGGAAGCTTTGAACTCTGAAAGAAAATTTACTATGTAGAAGGAGAGTTCTTTAATTTAAAAAAAGAAAAAAAGAAAAGAATATGTGACATAGAGTGTATCAGATTTTCTGAGTCCATGCAGGCTGTTGTAACAAAATACCATAGACTGGGTGGTTTATAAACAACAGAAACTTATTTCTCATAGTTCTGGAGGCTGGAAGCCCAAGATTTGGTGTCTGATGAGGGTCCTCTTCCTGGTTCATAGACAACCGTCTCCTTGCTGTGTCCCTACATGGCAGAAGGGGCCAAGGAGCTCTTTAGGGTCTCTTTTCCAAGGTTGCTAATCCCATTCATGAGAGCTCCACTCTCATGATCTAATCACCTCCCAAAGACCCTACCTCCTAATACCATCACATTGGGGGTTAGGATTTCAACATAGAGGTTTTGAGGGGCACACACATTCAGTCTATAGCACTGACCCTCAGGTCCTGAACTATTTCTACTTGCTCCTTTACTAAAAAAATTAACTAGCCCCTGCTGTACATACGCTCTGAGTGCCCAGAGTTGCTTCCCTCAGCCTAGCTGGCGAGGACAGCTCCAGCTCCCACCGCTAGCCTTTCTGCCCCATGAGTTTCTCCTACTCTTGGAATTTTAGCTTTTCCTGGGTGTTGCCTGACATATCAGGAGTTAAAGCACCTAGAGGCAACCTTCAACCAAGGGGAATATGAATCATGATTGCCCTGGCTTCCTGTTCGTCCAAGGAACGATACTGAGGTGCGTTCTACATGGTTCCTCAGGGGGTCTCCTGCAGGATCAGGCCCACTGCCTCATGCAGTAAACGACTCCAGAACATGCTCCTTTTGGCTTTGCCTTTCTCTGACCCTCTTCCTGCTCTTCCTGCTCCCTCTGCTTGCAGAGGCCACAACCCCAATAAACTGCTGCCCCTTCGTCTGTGTCCCAGGCTCTGCCTTAGGGAGCTCCCAACTAAGACACATGGGCAGAAGAACAGAACTGCCATTGGGAAGGAGAGTGCTGTCTCAGGGGAGCAGGGAGCATAAAAGGAGTGTTGATTATATTTTTACATTTTATTTATTTATAAAAGTACCCATAACAGGGGCTGGCCTGATGGCACAGAGGTTAAGTTTGCACGTTCCACTTTGGTGGCCCAAGGTTTGCCAGTTCCAATCCCAGGTGCAGACCCATGCACCACTTGTCAAGCCATACTGTGGCAGGCGTCCCACATATAAAGTAGAGGAAGGTGGGCATGGATGTTAGCTCAAGGCCAGTCTTCCTAAGCAAAAAAAAAAAAAAAAAAAGAAGATGATGATGATTGGTGGCAGATGTTAGCTCAGGGCTATTCTTCCTCAACAACAATAACAAAAAAGTATCCATAACAAATAGGGCAAAATGTTAGCTTTTTGAAAACAGAGTGGTACATAGATGGGTGTTTACATTTTGGAGTTTGAAATGTGTCAGATTTCTATGTGAAACTAGTCTTCCTCTTTGACTTTTCATTTTTCTTCAGGAGCCTGTTTCTTGTGCTGCTTAAATCCAGTTTCTGCCTTGGCATGTTCATCATCCCTATTTGGGTGAAATTAATTCTTTATGAGAATAAAGAAGGGTGCCTGTATTTAACTAGTTAAGGAGGAGGTGCACCACAGTCATTAGACTGAAAGAAACTTTCCCTCCATTTTTTCGCCCTGAGCTAACATCTGTTGCTAATCCTCCTCTTTTTCTTTTGCTTGAGGAAGATTAGCCCCGAGCTAACATCTGTGCCAGTCTTTCTCTACTTTGTATGTGGGATGCCTCCACAGCATGGCTGACGAGTAGAGTAGGTCCACACGCGGGATGCAAACCCGTGAACCTGGGCCGCCTAACCAGAGCATGCAGAACCTTAACTACTTGGCCACAGGGCCGGCCCCTCCTTTTTTTTGGGGGGGGGGTACTTCACAGTATAACTTTCTCCTCCAGCAGTAGTATGGTATCTAAAACCTGCTCTACTAAAGATATTCTCCTGAGCTTTAAATGACAGGTTGAAGCATACTCTAAGTTAGGAAATATTATGTAAGAGTAAATGATAATTCACTCAAGAGAAACACAGTTTGCAAGGAAACCATAAAATAATTCATTGGGAAAATTTCTTTTAGGTTCTGTAAAGTTCAGTCTCACTGTGGGTTTTCATGTGCTGTTCAGGGAGGGAAACTAAAACCAAAACAAAAGGACAACAGCAATAAAAAACTATATATATTGTGTTCTCTAAGCCTACTTAAAGAGCAGGATATTTTCATTAGCAAATTTGGGATTTGATGCGTGCAGAACTTCTTCCAGAGAGAAGCCATATGTTCTCTTGTGCATGCCAGACTTGTGACAATCACGATTCTGTGGTCCTGCTAATGAAAGCAAAATGTTGTGTAGCCCTTACGGCAGGAATGAAACCTCTTCCTAAAGCAGCATCTTTTTGTGATGCCAAGGTCTTATTTGGCTGAGTGGCTTTGCACTAAGCATATCTAGCATGCTGTTTTAAAATCATAAAACCTCTCATGTTTCACCCTCATTGCTCTTAGGATGAAGGCCTTCTTTTACTTCAAAAGGGCCTGCAGGGCCTGGCTCCTGCTATCATCTCCAGCTTTATCTTGGGTGTTTTCTCCTTCCTTCTCTAATCTTTCGCGTGCGCTCTCTCTCTCTTTTTTTTTGCTGAGAAAGACTGACCCTGAGCTAACATTTATGCCCATTTTCCACTACTTTATATGTGGGACACCTGCCACAGCATGGCTTGACAAGCAGTGCATAGGTCCACACGTGGGATCCAAACCAGCAAACCTTGGGCTGCTGAAACAGAATGTGCAAACTTAACCCCTGCACCACTGGCCTGGGCCCAGGCCCCCCGCCCCAATCTTTATTCATGCTGGCCTCGTGGAGAAGCTGTGCTTACCCCATATATCCCAGGGCCTTTGAACATCCTCCTCACAATATCTTCAGTGCCTGATGCGTAAAAGGCATTCAGTAAATATTTTCTAAATGAATGAATGACAGAGATTAGAAGGTAGCCAGGTTCTAACATGGTGATGGTGGTGGAGATATTGTGATGGGAAACAAGCATATAAAGAAGGTACCACCTTTGACTGCCTTGTCTAATCGCTAGAGTGTTAAATGGTGTTGAATAGGCCAGCTCTTGCTTTCACCCTGCTTTCTCTAACTTCTTTTCATCATATTCTTATCAACAGTCTTGCCAGCATATTACCTCAATAAAAAACCTGTTTAAGCTACTACTGTTGGAGAATGTGTCCAGAGCTGTTGCTGATTACCCTGTTTTCTATATCTACCTTTTGCCTTCGATCTTTGCCGCTGGCAGAGGGATATTTTGTGGGAAAAAAGAAAAGGCAAATGTAGTGATTGTTCAGGGGGATGGTATCATATAGAATTGAATAGAAAAAGGAAGTTAAAGGAAAAAATAAGCAGACTACATCAGTGCAGAAGTCGGTGTGCTGTTCCACTGACTTCTCATCTGCTCATACATTGCAGGCCGACCGTGTGCCAGGGCTGTGCTAGCCACTGGGAAACAGAGATGAACAAGACCAAAATCACTGCCTTCCAGGACCTCTGAGACATTGCAGAGACATTCAGATAGATGATATAGTACAAAATACAATCTAACAAGTGGGAGTATAGAGGGGTCGGGACATCTTTACAAGGGGAGGGTACAATGCACCTGGTGACAATATGGTTCA
This sequence comes from Equus quagga, assembly GCF_021613505.1. Classification (NCBI taxonomy): domain Eukaryota; kingdom Metazoa; phylum Chordata; class Mammalia; order Perissodactyla; family Equidae; genus Equus; species Equus quagga. Next base: position 118,131,470 of record NC_060272.1, read on the forward strand.
GTAGGCATATAAGCAAAGGAAGGAAGTTACAGATTTACTATTGAAGGACAGTAAAACCTAATTGATTGCAATCAGTTCTTGTTAATTACTAAGAAAATGTTTAAAAACAATTTTAACAATATAAAGAGTTATGGAAAGCAAGTTTAAAAATTTTAAAGAATTTTTGCACGTTAAAATATCGTCTGCTGCTACGGATTGATGTCGATTGATTACAGCTACCCTAGTCAAACCTTTCCTGGGAAATAGAAGTTTTAATGCGTATGGGAATCAGGTGACCTGGGTTTCAGTCCTGTCTCTGGTGCAACCTGGCTGTCTGGCCATAACACATCTGTTCATCTTGCCCCCACTTTCCCAGTGGTTTCCATCTCTCCTCTTTCCCTAGCCTTCAGCACACATAGATACCCATGGGATGGTCTATTACCATCAAACGCACATTTGCTCCTGCAGTGCTTTTCTTCTGATGGGTGACCAGACTTCTCTTTCCTACAGCCCTCACCCCAAATCAGAACTGGAATCCCTTATTTTGCAAAAAAACCCCCCCACCAGAACTCCTATACTGCATAGGCTTATGAATGTATTCCTTTCCTCTCACTCTCTCCTACTTAACCTCTACTCGTTAACTCATTGAACCAGTATACCACAGGACTCTGGTAACAGTTGATTTGATAAGACAACTTAAAAGATCACTTCTGAAAAATGTATTCTCAGTCTAGCATTGTGTGCTGAAATGTAAATCTCAAATTCATCTTTAACTAGTAACAAGTGCCTACAGGCACACCATTTTGCTCTTAAATACCTTCATCTGGAATGATGCCATGTATATTAATGGCCCTCAAACCTTTAATTGGCCTGGATTTTGGAAAGTGTCTGTCTTCCTTCTACCACAAGTTAGTCCTGGATAGAAGCATTTATAAGCCTCCGCCTTAAATTCACCGTGTCCATGATGTCGCCTTGTTACGCTTAGGTAACACTCTGGAGTAATGACGCTAATCCTTTGCATTGGTGAAGTACTTTACAGTTGACGGAGCGCTTACTCAGTTATCTTATATAATCTTCATAATTCCCATGTGACGTAGCTTTTAATTATCCACATGTCAGAAAACTTGAGAGGTAAAATGATTTGCCTGAGGTTATCAAACTAGAAAGTAGCACAAAATTTCCATCAAATTATGAGTGGTTAAACAAAATATATATTAAAAAAACCCCCAAAATATAGTATATCTGTACAGTGGAGTATTATTCAACCATAAAAAGGAATGAGGTACTGGTGCATGCTACGACATGGATGAGCCTTGAAAACATCATGCTAATTGAAAGAAGCCAGAAACAAAAGACTGCATAATATATGATTCTATTTATATGAAATGTCCAAAGTAGGTAAATCCATAGAGACAGAAAGTAGACTAGTGGTTGCTAGAGGGTGGGACATTGAATGGAGTTGGGGGAGGGGACTGGGAAATGACTGCTAATGGGTACAGGGTTTCTTTTTGGTATGTTGAAACTGCTCAAAAAATAGATTATGGTGATAATCACACAAATCTGTAAATATACTAAAGAACATTGAACTGTATACTTTAAATGAGCAAACTTTGTGGCATGTAAATTATATCTCAATAAAGTTACGATTTTAATTCTTTCTTCTTTTCCCTACATCCCAGAGCTTAAGGACAAGTGACTTAAAAACAGCTGCCACTGGACCCCTGTCTTGGTACATATTTGGCTTCACTTTTCCCCTGTCATAAGAAGAGGTACCCAGCCTCTTCTTAAAAGTCTGTCCCTTCTAAATGTTCCTCCTTCTCTACCTCTCGTGTGCAAATTGAACAAATAAGACAGCCTCTCAGAGTCCCTGTATTCACCACCTACTACTCACTAGCAGATGCTGACATTAGCACATTAGTGGGCCCAAGCAGGATTAGAAAGAGAATATTCTTTCCTGTGTCTTCTCCGTATTTTATTTTTTGGCATATTTTCATTAGAGCTTTGCAAGCAGTCAACTCATTTGAGAGCAAGTCTCCCACGTGATTGAAAAGCATTGGGCAGAAACTTGAAAGGAAGCCATTAGTGCCAGTTTGGAATGCTGGAATAGTATTTAGAGCCTGTCCTCAATTTAATGCACAAATCTGAGCAACTCTAAGCTTGTTGAAAAGCCAAATGTTTCCCTGTTGTTTATCAAAAGCTATACAGTCATGCTTTGCTTAACAATGGGGACATGTTCTGAGAAATGCATCGTTGGCAACTTTGTCATCTTAGAGTGAGTTTCACAAACCTAGATGTTATAGCCTACTACACACCTACGGTACATGGTGCTAATCTTATGGGACCACCATCATAAATGTGGTCCATCATTGATTGAAACGTCATTATGCGGTGCATGACCGTATATGTATTTGTATAAGAATGTGAAATATGACTATTGGTACATGGTTTATTGAGGTAGTAGGAAATGGGATGATAAAGTGAGTAGCTTCTTTCCACACCTTGAAAGCATATTGGGAAAGAAGGAGTCAAGTTAGCTCTTAGAGGGTGTGGGATGTAGTGACGTTACTCTGAGTATGTTCTCCAGCTATTGTAGCAGCCTTTCCTGTTACAGATACCCTGCAGGGGCAAAGGACGCCTGAAGTTCTAATACTAGAAATTGTGGATAAAAAAGCAAACCATGAGCCAGCCCTCATGACCTAGTGGTTCAAGTTCAGCGCTCACCACTTCAGCAGCCCAGGTTCATTTCCTGGTCGCAGAACCACACCACCGATCTGTCAGTTGCCATGCTGTGGTGGGGCTCACATAGAAGAACTAGAATGACTTAAAACTAGAATATACAACCATGCACTGGGGCTTTGGGGAGGGAACAAAAAAAAAGGAAGAAGATTGGCAACAGATGTTAGCTTAGAGCAAATATTTCCCTGGAAAAGAAAAAAAAAGCAAACCAGGAATTTATATGATGAGACAGAGCCTCCACCACGTCTCCTTCTCTGGCTTCAGCATGAGCCTGCAAGGTGTGCGTGTCCAGAGAGTCAGCTGCAGTGCAGGCAGCAGACCTCGAAGCTTGGAGTGGAAGCAGAGGATCGTCTGTCACTGCACAGCCTTGTCAGGCAGTGACGGCCTGCTTAGCACTCAGGAAGTTCTGCCCAGGATTATAAATGAATCTCTCTATATATCTGCCCTGTCACTAAGGTGCTTTAAAAATGTTTGGTTTGAATGATGGAATTTCTGCAGATAGGAGTTATCAAACTTGGTATCTCAGGCAGGGATCCATCTTTCTGAGTTTTGTTTGGTTCTTCTTTGTTCCTAAGTTTAATTCCTTTGTCAGCAAGTCAGTGATTTTCTCTGTAAGATGGTGGATCTGGTATCTCCTCATTGAATGCCAAGTGGTTGTCCATCCACTTTCATAACTATCTCTGAAGTCTCTTCATATTTCTTCCTTATTGTTATATAAGGTAAAGCTTATGATTTATTACTGCATCTGTGAGCATGGTGCTAGCTTCCTTTGGCTTAGGAAAGGAAGAGCATGTACCTCAGGATAGAGCTTGGCTGCCACATTTGGTGACATAAAATGCTATATGGAGAACTGAATATATTGATGTGTGAAATACTTGTAGGAAGTCTCTCATATGTTTTCAAATACCCATTGGTGTGCAGTCGGTCCCTGATGCTTGCTTTCTTCAAAGCAGAAGTACCTACATTGAAGGGACGGAGGAGGGCTGTCCAAGCACAAGCTTTAGTGATGGAAATGGAGCGTATTCTGAGCTGCCTGCCCTGCAGCTGGGACCCAACAACTGTCACTCTACTTTTCATGAGCATTTCCTACAGTTCTGAATGATATTTCTATAGGCACAAATTGAGATGGAAGAAATTCTATATACAAAAATATGAGGATGATTCCTGGTGTCTGATACCTGGTGTCCTTTAGATTATGTGTACTTTGCCTTGGCCCCATTGTATTAGCCTACAATACATACGTCATGGATTGCAGGATCACAGAGCTATCAGACTCTTGAATTCTAATGGCTCTTGGAATGATTGTTTTAACTACCACCCCACCACCACCTCCATGTCCATCCTCTGGGCTTGCTTACACTCATTTGAGAAATTGCTTCCTTGGTTTCTTTGATCCTTCTCTTTCTTGATTCTCCCTCTACTTTGTTTTTTTCTTGGTCTTTTTTGTTAGTTTTTTCCCTCCTCTATGGCCCTTAATTGTTGGTGATGCTCAGTGTTCCTTCCTTGACCCATAACTGCTCTCTGAATATGTGGTCTCCCTGAGCAATCTCCCTGGGCAATGCTTTTCCGATTTTACAAATCAAACATCTAGCGCTGACTCCATACATGTCTCTCTTGCCCTGACCTCTCCCTTGAGGCTCAGACTGATTGGATATATATACATATATATTGCCTGCTGGACATAGTTACTTGGACTTCAAACCCAGTGGATCTGTACCTGAATTCTGTTCATTTGTATTCATTTGCTGAAGCCTGAAACCTAGGAGTTATCCTAGAATTCTGTGCTTCACTTCTGTATCAAATCGGTCACAAAATCCTGTTTATTTCATGTCCTGAATATTTGCTGAGTCCATCCTTCCTCCCAGAGATCTTGGTTCAAGCCTTCATCTTCCACTTGGATCACTGCAGTAGCATTTTTTTTCAAGTCAGTCTTCACTGTGGAATCAGATGATTAAAAATTAACTGGATCATTCCCCAGCTTAAAACCTGTTATTGGCTGCCCATCAATGCTAAGATGAAATCTAAAGTCTTATGGTAAGCCACTTTGGAAAACATTTTGGCAATTTCTTAAAAAGTTAAATATACACTTTCCACAAGATCCAGTGATTCCACTTCTAGGTTTCTACCCAAAAGAAATTAAAACATATGCCTGCACAGACTTCTATGTGAATATTCATGGCAGCATTATTCATGATAGCCCCAAACTGGAAGTAATCCAAATGTCTGTCAACTGGACATTTGAATGAAGAAGAGAAATGTGGCATAACCATGCAATGGAATACTGTTCAGCTATAAAAACTGAACTACAGATAGATGTAACAACATGGATGAATCTCAAATGTTGTATGCTAAGTAAAGAAGCCAGATATTTAAAACTACCTATTGTGTGATTCCACTTATAAGACATTTCTAGAAAAGGTAAAATAAAACTATGGAGATGGAAAGCAGATTAGTGGTTGCCTAAGGATCGGAGTGAGCTTTGATTAAAAATGGACACAGGAACATGTCTTGGGGTGATGGAAGTGTTTAAAACTGGATTGTAGTGATGATTGCACAACTATACAGCTATGTAAATTCACTAAGACTGAAAAAATAAAAAGTAAAACCTAAGGTCTTGAGCACAACATGGAAGGCCCACTGCCATTTGATGCTTCGTTCCTTCTGCATGCTCAGTTCTCATCATTCCCTGCCTTATGTTCTGAGCTCTGGAAGCGCTGAAATATACGTACTTTCCTGCACATACTGTGTTTGTTTTGTTTTCTTTTTGTCATGTAGCATCTAATACCTGAGAAAGCTTCTTCCTATATCTTAGTCTATCCTTCTGGCCCACTTATATTCATTTGAGAATCAGCTGGGCTGCAGGAAGCTTTTCCTAGCCTTGTCTTCTTACCCAGCTAGGGCCAAATTGTCCATCTTAGGCTCTGATGGTAGTCTGTACTTTAATTTTACATACTCACCCCATTATATTGAAATGATTTGTTTGCCTATCCATATATCCCACCAAACTAAGTTCCCAGAGAGCATGTGCCATGTCTTATTTGCCTATGAAACCTCCAGTGCTAGCAGAGTTCCTGGTACGTAGTAGGCATTTAAATTGAGTTCTGTTGTATTCATCCCATTAGGTGAATTTAATCTAAAAATTATTTGTTGTGGGTTTTTTTTAAATTTTAGAATGCGATTTTATCAAAATAATCTGGGGCAGGGGTGGGAGGTGGAGGGGGATAGGGTTCCCTAGCATTTTCTCTTCAAACACATTGCATGGTATTTTTTCTTTTCCTCCTTTTCCTAATTTATCATCTGCCTTTGGTATACTATAAATAGCATTCCAACAGGTAGAAATTGTATCAGTTAGGGTTCTCCAGAGAAACAGAACCAGTAGAATATGCAGGCAGAATTTCTGCTTCATCAAGGTAACCTGTTTTGTTCGTAAGTCTTTTCTGTTGACTGGGTGAGGCACACTCACATTATCAAGGATAATCTCCATAAAGTCAGCTGATTGTGGATGTCAACCACATCTGCAGAATATCTTCACAGCAACACCTAGACTTCAGCTGTTTAAATAACTGGGTACTATAGCCTAGCCAAATTGACACATCAAATTAACCGTAACAGAAATAGGCCTCAAAGTTTTAATTGTAAGGCGTTTTAGAACTCTGCTGGTTATCTAACCACACCCTACCCCTGCCTCATTTTGGATGATGAAACAGAGGCCCAGGGAAGTTTGTGGTTTCAATTCACAAAACAGAAAAGGGCTTCCTAGCAGTTTCTTATAACAAATGAAAGCAAGGCTACTTACTCTGGCCTTCTCAACTGAGTCATCTGGCATTAGATTCTAGGTCATTCATTAACCAGGACTGAAATCTCAAATGAGTCACTGGTACCTTTTGTTCTCTTGAGTTCTGTTTTTTTCTCAAGGGAATTTATGATGGAGCTTTAAATAGAATTAAAAAAAAAATACTACATGACATAATTCTAGCCCCAAGTTTTTGAGTCTATTTTTAGCAGACACTGTCTTTTTATGTTTTGTTTAATGTCAATGGCTTGTTGCAGTGGACTATGAAAATGTGTACATTTTTTCCTATTACCTGGGGCAGGAAACTTTATGTAAATATTATCCCCCCTCTGTTGAACACCCCTGCCTAAATTACCCCTTATCTGGTGAGAAACTAGATTATTTGAGGGAGTTGAAAAATAAAGAAATCGTTAATTGATTTTTATTCTGCACATTTTACATATGTCCTTCTGTTTTCTGGTAGAAAAAATAGGATCACTTGCAAATGAAACTGCAGGTGATCGTATAAATGATCTTTCCAGGGAGGGACTGAAACTCTACATAATACCTCGACAATAAATCCTACCTACTCCCTTTGAGAGTGTATGGAAGTAATTTGCCACATAGTCTATAGGAAATTCTCACGTGGGGAAATCGGGCTTAGGAAGTTAGTACTTTTAACCCAGTGAACCACACCAGAAACAATGAAAACATCATGCAAGTCAATTTCTGCGTTTTCTATACAGTATTTGACAAGAAGCAAGATAGACTGGAAGCTGGGAAAAGGGCCAAGTGCTTAGTTCACCCAAACTCATTTTAAAGTTTTTAGCTCCAGATATTCAAAGAAAATCAGTCTGTATTCTCTTGAATTCTTGAGGGGAAAATTACTAGTTTCTATATTATATAAGAGGGAACTTCCCACTTTTCTTCAATATACATATTCTACTTGATAGTAAGATAGAGTCAATGAACTCAGTTTAGATAGATGAAAACGCATTTACTCATTTTCTAAGAAAACCTGAAGTTTCTGGATGGGGAAAAATATATATTTCTTGAAATCCACTTTAAAAACATCATGGCATTTAAGCATTCCAAGTTAATGACAGTTGAGAAAAACTAGTGTGAAACTTGTATCCCATGAAGTGAATCCGCCCTGCCTTTCATACATGGGAATGCCGCCATCTGGAAAAACAAGACTTACTTATATTTAGCCAAATACCAGGAAAATACTGCTGTGATTGTGACTCTCCTGTTTCCTTCTGAATACTTGATATATCATTAAGTATTATCATTATAATTTTTATTTTTAAGTACTATACTAATGAATAATGATTAAAGAACTTTCATGAAGAGTCAGACTGTGGGCTTCTTTTATTTATCATCGTAGGTGACACCTTTCTACAAATCTTGGGAAAACAGTACAGCGTCCTATGGGGGTAGTTATTATAACTTCTTTCTAAAGAACTTGTACATCGAGTAATGTTGTTCTTTCATGCATTTAAAAAACCTCTACACTTAGAATGGTTTTGTCAAATGTAAGACAGCGACTTAAAATTCCACCTTTCATGTGAGTAAGGGCACTTATTAAGGCATAATAAACCCTTATGTTAATAATGATTTTTGAGTGTTTACAAAGTGCTCTTACATGTGTATGCTAATTTAATTCTCAAAAAATCCAGTAGTAGATGATATTGGCTTTCATTTCTTAGGTGAAGAAACTAAGGCACTAAGAGGTTATGCATTTTCTCTTTCACACAGCTATTTAATGTCATTGTCAGAGCTGGAATTCATGTCTTTTGATTCTAAATACAGTTGTTTTTAAGCTTTACCTCAAGTGGCTCTCATTGACTTAATTAATTGTCAGTGAGATTTCATTATACATGTAAATAATTTGGTGGATTGTTCCATGGTGCAGATGGGCAGGATAATGTATGAGTTCTACTTTCTGCTCTTAGCAAACTAGCTGTGCTTAACTTATGGAATGTTAATTAAAGTAATTCTGCTTTTGTTTTCTTTTTTTGTGAGGAAGATTCTCCCTAAGCTGACATCTGCTGCCAGTCCTCCTCTTTTTTTTTTTTTTTTTTGCTTGAGGAAGATTAGCCCCAAGCCAACATCTGTGTCAGTCTTCCTACACTTTGTATGTGGGATGCCTCCACAGCATGGCTGATGAGTAGAGTAGGTCTGCACCCAGGATCCAAACCCATGAACCCAGGCTGCCCAAGTGGAGCACATGGAACTTTACTCAGCCATGGGGTGGCCCCATAAAGTAATTCTGTTTTAATTATGAGTAAACACATAGTGCAGTACTTAAAATTATTTTCGATGATTTTGTGTGTGTGTGTGAGGAGCATTGGCCCTGAGCTAACATCTGTTGCCAATCTTCCTCTCTTTGCGGAGGAAGATTGTTGCTGAGCTGACATCTGTGCCAGTCTTCCTTTGTTTTATGTGGGATGCTGCCACAGTGTGGCTTGACAAGCAGTGCTGGTCAGTGCCTGGGATCTGAACCCATGAACCCTGGGCCACCAAAGTGGAGTACATGAACTTAACCACTATGCCACTGGGCTAGTCCCTTTCAATGATATTTTAAAGAGCACTTTGCAAAAGTATTATGTTGACTTTCTGTCATATGTGTGTGGGTATAGATAACACACACAAACGTGTTTGCCCACATGTATGTTTATATACATGCATATGTGCATCTACATATAAACTAAAATACGTATATATTTAGAATCCAATATTAATGCCAAGAATGTATATCATTAATACTAATTGTAATTGTACTAAAAGTAATTGGGTGGATGAACGTAGAATGGGTACAATTAAGAGAGAATTTTCTTTAACTTGGCTATCATAGTTTGTTGAGTTTTCTAATTTTTTGCCTGTTGCTGATGCAGAAAAAGATATTACACTTTAGAGGGGAGATTAAACTCTCAGAAAAAAGATACAGAACTAGTGTTAACTCATTATTTATGTGCAATTTTTGTTCTTAGCATTGAAATACGTTTTTTGGAACTGCTAAGTGTTTGCTCTGCAAGCACTATATATATTGGGTACTGCAGTCTCAGATGTTTTCAAACAAAGAAGATGTGATGTGATTCCTGCCGTTAGTATCTTACAATTCAGGTGAGCAAAGATCCTCAGCAGTTTTACTCATCAAGTGATTAGTTCCAGGTAGTTGAACAGATGTGTTTCATTAAGAGTGCAAAGGAAGTGTAATATCTTCCAGCTAGGGTTGCCAGTCAGGATGATGGAGGTTTAATCAGGGTGGGCATTTTAGATAATTGGTAGGATTGAAAAAATATAAAAGGGAAATAGGTCCAAGTATAAGGCAGAGGAAATAAACACAGTACGTTTGGTGGATGGTAAGAAACTTGGCTTTGTATGATGACTAATGGGAGATAAAGCTGAACAAAGAGAAGTTCGGAGGTAAATAATTTTGCAGGTGTGCAGGGTTTGAATGAATTTGGTCTTAAGTCTGTTGAATTTCACTGATGTGATTTTTCAAGGAGACCTTTATGAAAGACTCTTGGAGATACAGTAGTTGGATCTTTAGTAAATGAAATACAATGTGAGGAAAAATCAGAGCTACAACTAGAGGATGGAGTGTCTTTTGCCTAGAGGTGACAATTAATGCGGGGGAGGATGAGTCACTGTTGGAAAGCAGTGCAGCATCCTTTGGGCTGTGAACAGTGGTCATTTATTTAAGCTGTCTCTTGCTGCTGGTTCCCTTGACATTTTTCTCATTTGGTATATGGAGAAAAATAGCATGAGACAATACTAGTGCAGACTCAGAATTAAGACTTTTAATTTAAAATATGAGTTGATGGTATTATTTATTTTTGTTTTTTGAAAAGTTATGCCTTTTGAAAGACCATCCCACAGTGAAGTGATCAGTCTTATTTGCCTCACTTTATGCCTCCTCTCAGTCATCTTAACATTAATATTTACGAAAGTACTTTGTAGTTCAGTTTCACAAATCTTTACTGAGTACCTGTTGTGAGGAATACAATGAAGAGTAAGAAAGAGGAAGGGGACATTTTTGGCTTGATTGGAATTCAGAGTATATGGAGAAGGTAACAGAAGCTGAGATTAGAAGCATAACCTCTCAGTGTTGTGCTCAGTGGATACAGTTGAGGATTTTGAACAGAGGAGATCTTTTTAGATGGTACAGGGAGCATATTGGCTCATTTTTACTGTTTTGTGTGATTCAAATAACTTTTGCTGATGGTCATTTAAATAGGGGATCAGTTTCTCAAACGGCAAGCATCTTAGCCGAAGTATACCAAACAGCATCAGAAAATATTCAATACTGTGAATTCTTGGTTTCAGGAATCACTTCACTGGAAAATAGTAGGGCAAAACTATTCTTAAACAAATGGTGTTAAGTGAGGAAAACAAAACTCGTTATTGGCCAGATGGGCTCAGGGAGCCTGTATTCCTCTCCTTGACTCTTAGGCATAAAACAATAGAAGTTTTAGTAATATTTTTTAAAGACCAGGAGGAGAAGATACTGGGCATACTCCCAAGGAATGAGTCACTTGTTATTTAGCCCACTGTTTAGTTCACTGCCTTCATATTTAGATCCTTTTTGACTTGAAAAAAAAATAGCCCAGAGAACAATGTAGATCTCATTTCGAATACTCTTTTTTTCCAAGAATCAAGTTAGATAAGAAATTTTTTGTCAACCAACCAATCAGGCCAGTACCAGTATCTAACTCTTAGCCTCATTCACTGTGTTTGGTGAACTGTTTCTCTCAGAGCAGCTGAAATGTCAGCTTTCGTTGGGAAGAGGAAGAGAGATTCATATTCTCTCTCTCTCTCACAAACACACACACACACACACACACACACACACAGTATTTAAACCAAATAGTTAAAGCCAATGGACTGATGAGTTGACCTCAGTGTGAGTTACCAGGACTAGTTCTAAATTATTAATGGATGAAGTGATCCCATTTGGTATCTCTTTTGAGATAGTGAGCCAGTGACTCTGATGCTAACCTGTTAATGGATGCAAAAAGGAGGAAAACTAAGATCACTCTCAGTTGAGCAATATGGAATTGAAAGTGTGATATAAGCCCTTGTGCTTTTGATGAGGGCTATGTTTTATTCCCTAGAGATGGTCAAAGTGTGATTAACCCAAGTTTACCAGGATTCTCTAATGTTTCTATAAATGGAGACATTTCTCAGCTACCTGTTTTATGTGACAATTTTGCAAATAAAAATTAAATATCTTGTTCAGAGGTCATGGAAATGGTCTATCTATAATGATCCTCTGTGACTAAAATGGGACCTTGAGATATAGTGAGTTCCCTGACATCGGAGGTACTCAACTAGAACAGAGAGACAGTTGATTTGGGGATGTGTAGTATATTTCTTTATTGTGTAGGAATTTGACTAGAGTTTCCCAGCCCAAATTTAACTAAAAACCACATACTTCAATAATAAGACATGAAGGGTGGAAATAAGAGCTAAAACTGCCATCTCTGAGCGAAGTGAAGGGGAGGGAATCAGTGTGAAAATCTTAGTAAAAATTTGGTTGTAGGGAAAATTTGATAACCTTTAAGTTCCTGATTTTCTATAACATAAACATTTCTGAATATGCAGGTCAGCTCAGTGGCACTTGGCATCCCACTAGGACATTCTAAACTGAATTATGGAGCTTCGCTGTCCCCACTTCTGATTTGATAAACGTCTTCAGGAAAAGAGGCTGAGAAGCTGACTGCTGGGCCAAGGTCACAGTTGGTGCAGGCATTTGATTAGGTCATAGTGATGCCTGAGATAGCCTGGGTCTGTGCAGACTGTTGACGTAGTTGATAGCCAGCATCACCCAGGACACAGGTTAAATGAGAGAGCTGATGTCAGGGACCAAGGATTAAGGCCCTGAATCTACCTCTGGCCATCTGAATCCTAGAGGAACTTCAGGCAGAGGAGGCCAGCACCACGGACAGCTCTTCAAAGCTGTGTTTGGCATGCAAAGCCTAGGGTTTAGCTTGGGAAAATTGTGTTGAGGTTCTGGTTCCACTTCTTCCTAGCTAAAGGTCTCTACTATGGACAGCCAATTTTAATTTATGCACCCTTGGTTTTCTGATTTGCAACATAAGAATAATATCTTATCTACATAGTTCTTGTGTTTACACATATTAGATAATAAATTGCAAGTGAATGTGTCAGTTATACAAATTAAAGATGTTAATGTTTTTATTAAATTTTCACTTTTAATCATTGACCTCTATCTGTCTAAGGTTGTATTATGTTAATGAAAGTTGCTAGATTCTTCTCAAGGTGTGAAACAACAGTTAAATAAAACTGATGGGTGAGACCAAAATACTATAAGCAGCTATACAGTTTACTGGTCAGAGATGGGAACTAGGATATACTGCATATCTGGTAGGTTCAGACAAAGATTCTGATATTTATTATGCCATTTAATTTTCCTAACAGTTCTGTGTATCTAGGAAGGAGTAGAGGAGTCAGTTCATGCCATTCCCTTCCATCACGGCATATTCCTTCTCTTTCTGCTGCTGCGGTGAAACGCATGGTATCTGGTATACAGAGCCATAGAGGTAATAGAATTCAGACTCTTGTTTTTTTCTAAAGGTTTTCCTGATGGCAGAAAGCAGGAGTTAAAGACAGAGAAAAAGAGAGGGTAAGGAATACACCTCAGCCCCCAACAAGGGGATATGAGAGCTTCCATGGCCAGGAGACAGAGTCATGTATTCAGGGACCCTTTTCGGAGGAGGCAAACCAAGCTCAGTGGGATGACCCAGGTTGTTACTAAGTTTGCTGCAGATCTGAGCATGGTGGTGATCCTCTGCAGAGACCCTTAACCCAGCGGCTATTAAAGGAAATGAAAAACCATAATTTGATATCTGTGTGTGGTAACTTTATGCAGTGCAGTGACGTCTTAGTGAAAAGCATCTACCTTTACAATTAGAGTATTTTAAGAGGGATGAAATTCTTGTGTCATTAGTATTTAATATTCCTGTCTTTGATGAAACCAAAATGTTTTTCTTGTGATCCCTTCATAAATTTTTATTAGACTTAATTTGAATCTTTATTTCAGAACAGAATAAGGTATCTGATTTTTCTATGAACATGAATTCTACATGTGTAAAATGACAATTTGCATATGTAAATTGACTAATATAAAATATACAATAATGAAAATTGATTGGGTAGCAAAGAAATACCTTCAGCATCTTTCCGTGTAGTTTGTCTTATGTATATAAAGATGTAGACAGCTACAGGCAGCTTTATAAGACTGTTATTCAGGTTCTTTTATCTGAAGATCAGCTGGGCTGATTTTTTTCTTACCAGTTTCATAGATGCTTGTGATTATTTGTTCAGTAGCCTGTTAAGGAATAGATTGAAGAAGTAGCAATTTTCTGCCTAGGTAGCATTTTAGATCCATTATCAGAGGGAAATGATTATTGTATGATGCTGTTGTCCCTCAGAACTTCCAAAAGGAAAAATGTTAGTGATTAGATAGTTATATAATGATTCATATAATAGAGAGAGCACTGGGGTTGAAATCAGAAGATACAAGTTTGAATTCTTGCTTCAATACCTACCAGGTACATGGCCTTTGGTAAGTGTTGAAACCTTCTTAGCCACAGTTTCCTCTTATGAAAATGAGACTGCCCATCCATATCGGGGAATGGTGGTGAGATTATATTAGATGATGTTTGTGAAAGTGCTTAAAACTTGTAACATATTTTTAAAAGAAATTTTATTTCTAATAATTCTCTTTTTTGGCTATTTTCTACAGAAAGTGAGTGAGAAGGTTGGAGGAGCCGAAGGAACCAAGCTCGATGATGACTTCAAGGAGATGGAGCGGGTAAGTCTTCACTACTTAGGGTTCCCTTTGACATAAAACTGCCCAACTAACTAGGAGGAGGGAGACAGGGGAGGGAAACTGTTCTCCACTGGTACCTGAGAATACATTTTATTATTCTTAAAAATACTCTCCTTTGAGTGCACATTTTAAAACAGAAAATGGAAAGTATCCTGTCTTGCCTTTGTACTATCCTGAGAACTAAGCCTCAACAAAGGCGAAATGTTATAATGTACTTTTCCTGGTGGATTTTATCACCACTTTTTAAAATAGGGACCATGTGGAGCTGGTGTTTGAATTGGGATGAGGTGGAAAGAGGACAAGGTGGGGAATGATGTCCCCTACTTGTCTTTTGTAGCAAAGTAGCTAAAGCTACTTTTGCTCTTTGCATGAAGAGTCAAAGAAAATTCCTGGATACTTTCTGCCTTGTCTCTTTCAGTTTTTCTTCTGATGAATTCATTGATGAATTCAGTAAGTTCTCATTTTGTGCCTCCTCTGAGCCAGGCAAGAAGTATATGGCAGTGAACAGGACAAGGTTCCTGACTGCATGAAGTTCACAGCCTGGTGGGGAAGGCACACTTTAGACAAATACTGACCAGTGTGGCAAGGGTAACGAAACATACGCTAGAGAAGCTTGGAAGAGAGGAAACTCACCCACACAGGGTGGTCAGGGAAGATTCTCATGATGAAAGCGAAGATGCGGAGGATGAGTAAGAGTTAGCAGAGCCTAGTGTGTTTCTAGAAAGGAAACAGCAAGCAAGAGAGAATGGGACACATTTGAGTTCCTGAAAAGAAGGTGATTTGCCAGGAGACAGCAGTTTTGTAAAATGAGACTGTGTGGTGTCTACCTACATGATCATTCTAACTAAATTCACTGATAGGATAGGTACCCACTGGAGAGGAGATTTAATACAAGGGTCCTGAGTCCCAACCAGAAGTCTGGTACGGAATGCCTGGCAGCCACTTGCCCCCACTGGACTGAAGTCTGCATTGGTTCCTATTTCGCATCTCTGGACAGTTCTAAATACCACCTGATTTTCGGTCAAAGCTGGTAGCCACTGTTGTTCATAGTTTCTAGTGCCTATCCTTCTACAGCATCAGAGTCTCCAGACATTGACACATCTGCCCAGAATGACTTGACTTTGATTCCTCCACTCTCTGTGATTTTGGAGTTCCACACTCCTCTTTATGAGCAGCCCTGTGGTCTGTTAATTTGTACCAGCCTCTGTCTATACGCAGTCTTCCCTAGCTCCCCCTTATCCTTTGATGTTTACCCCCAACCTGGAGGGAATTTTTTGTATGGCACATGGCGTGTGCCATGTCATTAATGACAGATTAGGCACATATTTAGGGATTTAGAGCTAAGGAGTCAGAGTTTGAGTCCTGCTTTTAGCATCTGTCAAGACTAACGGTAATAAACTAGGTAGGTTACTGCCTAAGCTAAGACAGACTTTCTGTTTCTTAAATGAGACTAAAAAGAATAGGAAATTTGGAGAACAGAGTAGAGTTTATCACTGAACAACTAATTAAGCCTTTGAATCCATGACAATCTTGCAGACTAATTGGAATAAAAGAGGATCTTGCAAGTGTTTTACTTCAGGCAAAAACCCACAGGCATCCCTCTGAGTCTAAAGGCAAGGTTTATTTCTTCTATTTTCTAGAAAATAATGAGTTCTGAAGTTTCTTTTTCAAAATCTAGATATTCCTTCAATAAAGAAAACTTTTGCTGATTATTTGAAGAACACACCTATGGCTGTGTATTTGGGTTTATGTTTAAGTAAATTGAAAGATTTAGATTTCAGGACAGTGTGGAAATTATTTTATTTCATTTTATTCCAAACAGCTTTTGTCCTATCTGTGGCTCTATTGCAAATTTTTCACTCCCTACCCATGCTAAATTTGCATTAAATTTAAAGATTTCTGGGGTAATTGGAAAGCATGTGCTTTGGATTTAGAGTCTCAAAATCTTTTCTTTCCTGTTCATTTATTACTCACAAAAATATTTTAGCTCAATGTTGCCAAGCCTACAGAAGAATCTCCTTTCCACAGTTGGTTTTCTGATCATCAAGCATTTGGGGTAGAGAGACCTTTGTTAGCTGTGTTCTCAGAGGTGCAATTAGACAACAAAATGAAGTAAATTAGAGGTTTGCATCAAGCAGCCCTCCTGGGAGAGAGAAGTGGGTATTCTTAGAGGTGGTTTCTCTAATCAGCCACCCTGCCGCTCTCCTGCTGAGATGCAGTGAGGTCTCTTAGCCCTGGCAGCCTTCCCCTCCCAGAGCTTATTGGGTGGGATCCTGTGGCTGTGTTATTTCTGCAGGAACCCTGCACATTAGCTGTCTCCGCTCCTAAGTGCTGTGCTCGCAATTGTTTCTGTGTTAGTTTTAAAAGGTATCTATTGCTTACAAGCTTTGTTAAACACAGACTAAATTTCTCACCATGGTTCAGACATTGTATGAATTTGTTCTTTGAAAAGATGCAGATTTTTTTGTCAAGCGGAAGTTAAGGGACCTCTGGTTACTTCTCAAGTTTCCATCAGTTGCCGCAGTGATTCTGTATTTTTTGTGTGTAGTTACATTCATTTGCTCACATGGAATATCTATAGATGCCTCCACGTGCCAGGCATTGTGCTGGGCACCAGGAATGCAAAGATGATTAAGGCATAGTTCCTGCCTTCAAGGAGCTTCCAGTGTTGATGGAAGAAAGCAGCACATAAAGTAGTGCTTACAGGACTGCAGACTCACATGGCACTTGCTGTCCTGGGGATGATTCTCATGGAAGAACTAACACAGGTTGAGTTGATCAGTGGAAGCTTCCTAGAGGAGAGTGTGCCTGAGCTAAACCCTGAAATTTCCTCCTGTTCCTGCATACGTGGCTAATGCAGAAGTCCAAACCAAGAGGTGCAGTGTCTCTTACTGCAGCCTGAAGAGTATCCTGGGAAATCCCTTCTATTGAAACCGGAGGTGTTCTAAGGTTGGAAACATGGCTATAGACCAATTTAATGAGAATGAAATTCTTCTGAAGGGCCAGCCTCAAGTTTTAAGAAAACCAAGATGTTGAGAAAGAACAGAAAGAATGCCATTCCATATGAGAGTGAGAAACAGTGGGTTGTTTGCAGGGTGAGGCAGGAGAGAGGCTGATAGGAGAAGCCCATGGTCATTATCTTCATACGCTTAGTTTGTCATGAGTGGAGAGGGGTTAGATCCTTCCATTCAACCCAAAGTGGTAGAACTTGAATTAATGACTAGAACCTATGGGAAGGTAGCTTCAGGCTCAATATAGGAAAGAACTTTTGGCTGCCAGAGCTGTTGTTGTTTTTCTTTTTTTTAAAAAAGAGCCTTAGATGTTCTGCATTTCCCATCCCTGCCCATGTTTAAACAGAGGCTCCAACCAGAGTTCCCACTGCAGTGTAAAGCACTCTAGTCATCATCTCTTTTGAATTTTGTGGCAAGAAATTTGTTACTACTGTCACTTTCTAAAAATGTCATTCTTACTTGAATTCTAGTGATTTATCTTGAATGGAAGAGAAAGGAGTCAAGTCCCAGCCAGCGTGCTGAGAGTAACACACATCCTTGAGTGCACCCATGGGCGTCTGTCGTGCCCCTGAATGCCTTATTCCTGGGTGTGGTGGAAAAAGAGAAGATGTGGGTAACTGTACTGAGACACTCAGGCGTAGGTGCAGACGTGTAAGATGGGTGAGAGCCCCAGACAAGATGGACTTTGAAGACATCTCTCTGTTTATCCTGAAATTTAGTGAAGACAAATTTCTTCTCAGCTATGTGTTTACAGTATATTTCCAAACTAATATTCATTAAAGGTAATGCCCAGGAAGATTAGCAAGAAAATACCTTGGGGCAATCTCAGCCTAATGCCTTGTTTATTTTTGTTTTCAACACTCTGTTTATTAATCAGGCTTTCTGGGTGCATAAGAAAGCTGCTATAAAGCAGAGCAATTTGGAGACAGGACATTAACTCTTCCAAGTCAGTAGGGAGCTATTTAAAAGCATCATTATTGGACCAGCTCGTATCTTACTGCCAGACAAACTTCTCCAGGATGCTGTTTTCATCATGTCTCTATGACTTGTTTAATTAGGTGTTCTCCTTCAGGGTTCTCATCACTTTAAGTGGATGTGTGGGCATTCTTAATAGGTACATTTATTAAGAATTTGAAAAGATTTTAGTATTACATTTGTCTTTTTTTTTTTTTTTTTTGCTGAGGAAGATTCACCCTGACCTAACATCTGTTGCCAGTCTTCCTCTTTTTTGTTTGTGAGCTGCCGCCACAGCATGGCCATTGACACGTGAGTGGTGTAGGTCTGTGCCTGGGAACTGAACCCTGGCCGCCAAAGTGAAGTGTGCCCAATTTAGTCAGTAGGCCATCAGGGCTGGCCCTCATTTGACATTTTTAACATTTCTTTTGCATAACCACTGTGAGTTACCCCATATCCAAGTGGGTGCTTGATTCATCTATTTATTTTTGATCACTAAACCCACAAACTTATCTGTGCTTCACTTTAAGCTGTCTAGTTTTTCTTAAACTCTGCTACTGCATCCCTGTGACAGCCTGTGGTATAATGCAGTATCTGACAGTATGAAGTCGTATCTTCCAGTCCTTTCTTGCTCCACGATGGGTGCCGGGTTGTTCATGTTTGCTGCCACCTAAGTTCAGGAAACGCTGACTACTCTTTTCTCCACTGGAAAAAGGAATATTCAGATGTGTCAAAACAATAACCCATTCTAGTCAATCCAGTACCTTGCAATTCTCTTGTTTCTTGTCTCTAAAGACTGGGACAGCTGGTGAAATGATCCTTATCATCTGTCAATCCAGCATGGCATAGTGAAAATAGAACCTCAGCCCAGGGGTTGGCAGACTTTTCCTGTAAGTATATTAGGTTTTTGGGCCAGAGTGCATCTCTGGTCCCTGATCCATCCTCGCCTCTACTGTTGAAGAGCAAAAACACTGCCATTGACAGTGCTTAAATGAATGAGTGTGGTGGTGTTCCAGTCAAATTTGTTTCAGGACACTGGAATTGAATTTCACGTAATTATTATGTGCACTAAAATAGTAGTCATCTTTTGAATTTTTCAAACCATTTAAAAATGTAAAAACAGGTAGTGGCCTGGATTTGGCTCATTGGCCATAGTTTGCCAACCCTTGCCTTAGCATGAAGAAGAAAAATGTTAGAGTGAGTAAAGAAAGTTGAGAGAGCTGTTTTTCTCCCTTCCCAGAGTTGTAAATTACAAGACTGGATGGTGGAGGAGGAACCTCCTGACCCTCAAGTATTGAGGATTGCTGAAATCTTGGTATTGAGAAAATGGAAGAAAAAAGACCAGAAGAATGTACACCTATGCATTTACCTTTAGAAAAAAACTTGTTTCACGAAGAATTTTTATATCCTGAAAGCATGCCTATATATGCACATGTTTACAGTTTCACCTTCTCTACACATCCTTCCCTAGTGGCTCCCAACCCCCATCCAAACGAGATTAATTAAAGAAATGAAGGCTTAGGAGCTCACAAGACTTGAAGTTGTGATTGAGGGTGCATCAAACTTATTTTCAAGTAATAGTCAAATTTGGGCACTGAGGATGTCATTAGCTATATGTCATAAGTTCAAAGTTAAACTGTGCTGTTCTCAAATGGGAATAAGCTCTTGCCGGTTATAAGAAATGACTTATGTGGAAATCTTAGTTCATGCTAATTATATCAGGCCTGTCAATCAGAGAATATGTGTTTAGACATTGCTGGTTTCAGTATGTGAATAGCTTTCCAGCAAATGCCTATCAAGGCATGTTCGAGGTTCTCACAGGGTAGTGTGCCTCAGCTGGTCCATGGCTGATGCAGTATAGTTTAGTTTAGCAGAAAGAGTCCTAGACATGATTAGTGAGGACAGAGATGGAGAGAAGTTAGAAATTGGTCAGCTTCCTGCCTGCAGATGGTCATTGGAGAGGTCAGTTCCTCCAGCTCTTTTTTAGGAACCATCTGATCCATGACCTTTGGAACTGCTTTCCTTCCCATCATAGCCACACTAGCTATGTGACCTCAGCGAGTTCATTTTCCTTCTTTAGGTTCAGATTTCCACATTTACAAAATCCAGGCTTTGGACTAGATGCTCTTCTGGTCTCTTTCTCTTATGTTCATTAGCTCTGTCAAGTGGATTATCTGTCAGTAAAATCAAGAGCAAGATCCTAGTGACTGAATTTGCTAATAGCTGTTCCCTGTTTGGGGTATGTCCTGATTTGTTTTCAGAGGTGGACCTCAAGTGAATGTTGTTTTATGCTCTCATCAAAAGAGTTTAGCTAGAGTTGGGGTTGTATGGGCTCTTTCCTGGGAGACTTGGGTCAACCACAGGGGACGTTGGGGTACTTTGTATTCCTGCTTCCCTTCTAAGATTGAATCCCACTCTGGGGACCAAACTTATTGCTCTAATATTGGTATCTCCAGGGTCTCTGTAGCTCCCCTGAGATCACTAGCTTTAGTTAAGCTAGTGGCTTCTGTTTGTAGAGCCTAAGTAGTTGGGCTATCTATTTACAGAGCCCCGAGGGGAGGGGGGGGTTCCATAGCTTTCCACGCCTTCCTTGCTGACCTCCCTTTGGACACTCAAGATCTGCACTGCTGGTGCCCAGCCTCTGTAGAGAAGCTGTGTAACTGAGGGTGCTGGTCAGACAGCTCAGCACGGGGGAGGCCTCCTGTCTCAGAGGCCCACGGCAGGATAGTTCTTGTGGATGAAGTTCCCACAGACTTTGAGGACTTTCAAAACAAAAACACAAAATGGATGGCAGGTGCTTTCCTCCTGGTCCTGTGTGGTTGTCTAGTCCCCAGCCCCATCTGACTTCGTGTCTCTTCAGTTTGGGAGTTGTCCCTGTTGCTTGTCTCTCTACAGGGAGCTTATGCTTTCAAGAAGTATAGGTTAGTGGTTAAGAACACAGATTCTGGAGGCAGAATTGGGCACGTTCATAGGGTTTCTGAGAATTAAATGTGTAAAGATGTTTAAAGCCCTTAGAACAATTTCTGACAAATAGAAAGCACTTATGATGATGGTGGTTATAATTATTACTGAGGAAAGAGATGATGGAAAGTTAGAAAATGGTTAGTCTCCTAACATCAGATAACTTCAGAATCTCAAATGGTCATTGGACAATTCAGTTCCTTTGGCACTCTCAGATATTTTGACCTTTGGAATTACTTTTTCTTCCCATCATGGCCACAAAGGACCTTTGGATACATTTGGTGCCAGATTCCTTAATCTTTGTCACATGGTCAGCAGGACACCTGTGTTTTCCTCCTATCACACATGTAACCTGGACTTCCAGCATGTTTGTTCTGCATACAGCCTTTGAAATCATTTCCATGACATTGAGTGCATAGTGGTTAGTTGGCATTCTGCTAATACTTCCAGGACCTCCATGTGTGGTTGCACAAGTCCTGCACTGCACAACTCCAGAAGATCACTATTCACCTCACTACTAAACTCTTAGTACATACCCAAATTTAAGACGTCTTAAAAACTCAGTTCAATCAAAAGGACATGGTACAGGGTTCATATGTAGGAGGGCACCTCTTAAATAGGACTGCTTTTTAAGGTAATTTTATTCCATGATGACCTCATAAGAACAAGTGTTTTCCTTTGTTAATTGCAGTAAAGGCAAACTCCTTACACACACAATACTATGACTACCATAGAATGGGAAATTATTAAGTACTGAAAACTCAAACTGAAAGATAAAATCTTCTGATGGGTCATGATTTTGGTTTCTCATTGTGAAAAAGAAGGCTTACCCATCCATGATACGCTGATTTATATGTAGATGGAGTAGGTTATTGAAAAATTTCTTGGAATTGAAGGAGGGGCCATTGAACGCCAATTAAAATGAAAGTTCCCATGGACTTAATTGCTATCTGAAATTCCACCATCAAAAGTTAATTCTTTTCACTCATACTTATATATTCGATGTGCATACTTTGGATATTTATTTATTTGTTAGTCATTTACCCTCTAGAGTGAATGAATGGACCAGACATGCTGATAAGAAAAGGATTCCATGGTGAATGTAGAGAGGAGCTAACTGTGCTGAGCAGCTTACACAGCCTCTCCATGTGGGGAGAAGGGCCCACAGAGAGAGGACATGCTGAGCTGCTAGACGCAAATACCGGCCATTCAAAATTGTGCAGGCATAGACTCTATTTAGAATTAACCAAAAGATCAAGGACTGATTAGAACTGTTGGGTCAAGATTTTTATATACTTAGGAGTTCTCAGAAGTTAAATAAAAACTGTCCTTCTCTTACTTGAATAAACAGAATTGATGTTGCATTTTTCTTTTTTTGAGGAAGATTAGCCCTGAGCTAACATCTGCAGCCAATCCTCCTCTTTTTTGCGGAGGAAGAATCGCCCTGAGCTAACATCTGCAGCCAATCCTCCTCTTTTTTGCAGAGGAAGACTCGCCCTGAGCTAACATCCATGCCCATCCTTCTCTACTTTATATGTGGGACGCCTGCCACACCATGGCTTGGCAAGCGGTGTGTAGGTCCGCACCCAGGATCCGAACTGATGAACCCTGGGCCACAGAAGTGGAATGTGCGCACTTAGCCGCTGTACCACTGGGTTGGCCCCTGCATTTTTCTTTCTTTAGGGCAGTGAAATCTGCCACTGTGGCCCACTACGGACATCCAGTCAGTGCCTCTGGGCAAAATATGATTTATTATCTCTACCTTACTATTACTATTCTTCTGGGGTATCTTTTTCTTCTATGCAATTTCCTCTTCTGGTTTAGGAACAGTTTGCTCTTTTCCAGTGAGGATCATCTCACTGTGTGAGACATGTCAGTGTGGCAGGGCAAGCTCATGGCAGGGATAATCCAACTATGAGCTCTGTAAGTCCGGGGCCCTCTTTGGATGTTTTGTTCTCCTGGGTATGCTCAATGACCAGAATCTCTACATCAAAATCCTTACATTCAGCATTGCTTTCTGCATTTTTAAGCCTGTAGAGCAAAAATTCAGGATTCTTACTGGGTCATGGAACTTGTGTCTGGCCCTACTGTTTGGCCTGGGCACACCTACCAACTCCAGCCCTGTAATAATGGAATGGTACACATTGCTTCTGTAAAGTGACTCTTTCAGACACTTGGTGGCTTTTGGGATATGAATGCTCTCCATGGCCTGGGCAGTTTCACGAGTGTTCTTAAAGTAAGTATGAAGATTTGAACCTCTTGATTTGCATGATTTCGTGGCATTTTCTGAGTCAAATGAATAGCGAACCATTTTCAGAGACCACCTCTGGCCACTTATGGGAAGAGGAAGCTATCTCCAATTTATTTTGCCAGAAGATAATAAAGTATATTTTGAAATAAATTTTAGGAAATTACCAGGTTCCTCTTTGGATAAACAGGTTTTCCAGATCTTAATGGAACACAGCTGCATGCAAAGCCGTCACTACTTCTGGAGCTCCTCCAGCCCCTCGCCTTCCCCCGCAGGACTGCTGCTCTGCTGCATCACCAGTGCTTGTCGATCTACTCAAGCAAAAAGTGGAGTTCTGAAGCTGATAATTTTTGTCATTTAGAATATTTATTTTCTCATTTCAGAAAGTGGATGTCACCAGTAGGGCTGTGATGGAAATAATGACTAAGACAATTGAATACCTTCAACCCAATCCAGGTAAGGGATCACTTTCTGCATTCAGGGTATCCTCCAGGTGACTTGTAGTTTCTCCTTGATAGATAGTTAAGGTTTGGTGTGCTTCTGATTCCTCAGCCCAGTGTTCTGGAGGTTCAGCGACTTCTGGTGTAGCACTTTGCCTGGGAACGGGGGCTTTTTAAGGCTCACATTGAAGTAACTGGAGGATTCTATGGTATTATATCTGACTGTGGTGTATTTAACAAACAGCATTGTGTGGACAGCTGGGGTGGCACATAATATCAGGGTAGCTGCGAGCTGTTACTAATGGAACTTCAGTTTTCAAGGGATGATAAGAAAGAAAATTGGGATAATTTTAAGATAAGACAGTAATTTCCAGAGGCGTGAAAAAGTAGGAAGTTGATTAGCTTTTGTGAAATATGGAGGATTTCTGTTTAAACAGCATCACTTGAATCTTTGGAGGGTTGTTCGTAATTCTGATTCTTCTCCAAGCACATCGCAGATCAGCGTTTGTTCCTGCTAACCTGTTACACTCTAAGAAGAAAGTTACGATAGAGATAATGGAGCTATTCCTTGAAAAGAGAACCAGGCAGAACTGGGGCAGTCTCTTAGGCATGAGGTATAACAGAGCAAAGCAGCCTGCATTGTGGACCTCCTCACTACTCTTCCTGTACAGAAGAAACTTGAAGCAAGGCTGAATGTATTTATGTGAGATATATGGTTATTTAGAAAACTGCCCACTCCTAAGACTTACTCTTTGGGAGTTGCAGGTTGAGATTCCAGTGTCTTTGGCAGTTGTAGGGAAGACGGTCCAGGCACTCTGTCAGCCCCAGTGTATTTGGATACTGAGCATTTGTGGGCAAGAGATAAGAAAAGGAGGTGTGGAATAAGAGGAAGTGGGTGCGTGTGATAGAAAGTGCTGACTGACTCTCTACTGCCTCCTCCTGGCTGCAGCTTGCATTTAACCTGTACAGCTGCTGTTTTGAAGATAAACTTTCTGGGAATAACCTTCTTGATTTTTCTTTTCTTTGTGTCTTAAAATACAGCAGAGATGGGATTATGTGAGGAAGGAACATATAGAAGTAAATATGGTAAGCTATCATAACCAGGAATTTAACTGACATGGACCAGATGGTTAGCAAATTAGGCAGAAAATAGCAAAATCAAGTTTCTAATTTTTTACCTAGAGCCTTCTTCATGACCTTAATATTACAGAGATGAAAGGGTCTCTTAGATGTACGTCTGTTCGTTAGTGTTTGAACTGTAATAGGTCAAGTTCTGGAAAGAGAGCTGCTCACCCTGCCTCACCACAAGAAATCATTGTTTAGGGACAAGAATTTCTGTCTTCATCTTTGCATAGAACTCTGAAGTGCTCTCTGATTTCCTGGGATTTCCACATGAATTGTGTTAGTAACGCATTGCTGTGGGGCTAAGATAAATATAGGGAAGGGGAGGGAAAATAGAGTATTTCATGAACACTAATGCATTTTCAGTATGGTGCTAGTTATATGCACTGTTTCATCTTTAAAAGTTACCATTTTTTTCTGACTGTAAAAATAAAACACAGTTGAGCAATTCATAGTATAAAAAAGGGACTGAAAATCCAATGTAGCACAGACTGTCAGTGGGGACCCATGTGTTCCTGAGCATAAAGTAATGATGCTCTGTTGTAGTACCTTAAATAGCATGCCTCCCCAAAATATTTAGGGTCGCCCAGAACCTCAGACTGTGGCGTTATTTGGAAATAGAGTATTTTCAGAGGTAATTAGTTAGCCATCTTGAGATTAACTCATCCTGGAGTTAGAGTGAGCCCTAAATCCAAGGTCTGGTGTCTTTATAAGGAGAGGAGAAGATACAGAGAGACACAGGGAAGAAGACCATGTGAAGATGGAGGCAAAGGTTGTAGTGATGCTGCTCTATGCCGAGGGGCAGCTGGAAAAGGCAAGGAAGGATTCTCCCAGAGAACCTCTGGAAAGAACCAACCCTGCTGACACCTTGATTTCAGGCTTTTGGCCTCTCGAGCTGTGAGAGAGTAAATTTCTCTCATTTTAAGCCACCCAGTTTGTGGTAATTTGTTCTGGCAGCCCTAGAAAACTAATACAGTAGGCCAGCCTCATTCTGTGCAGGAAAAAACAAGGGCCAGAGAATTTAAGAAGCTTTCCTAAAATTACACACCTAGGTGGGGCTGAAGCCAGGATTGGAACCCAGGTCTGACTGCCTCCTAAGCCTCTGCACTTTCTGTTGCACGATCCTGCTTCTGAGAAGAATGGGTTCAGCTTCACTGAGGTGCAGAGGGCCCTTCACCTTCAGAGCAGGTCCAACAGAAATTTGGAAAGGAAACAAATTGTGGGTTTGAGACTTATTTTTATTTTAATAAAGGAGATTACAGGAGGAGTTAATTGAGGGAGATAGGAATTTTTAGAAATGTCACATTTTTAATAAAATGCTAAATATGCTACTTAGCTGCCAACATATTGGTTTTATGGCTATTCAAAAATCAAGTGGACATCTGCCACCAAAAACAGTTAAGGCCATCACCAGGCAATCCCAGGTTCGTTTCAGAAAAGCATTTATTTATGGGCAGGCCACATACGTATACAAATAAGTGTCACCTAGAAGAGTCTAGAACACAACAAAACTTCATATAATCATTCTACAGAGTTTAGACAATTGGTGTTTAATTCATTTATGATAGATCTGCTTTAGTTCCTCCATGAATTTCTCGCCCAGAGAGCAGACACTGGCTCTAGCCCTCATCAAAGGTAGCTGGTCAACTACACTTGTTCAGAACTGAAGTGTCCTTGAGAAGGGATGCAGGAGTCTAGCAGACACCCAGAGGTGCCCAGTCCTTGGGCACAGAAGAACAAAAAGAATATTCCCAAACTCATGCAGGCTGGTAAATGCTTTGACCACTCAGCCTCACAGTGAGCCCAGGAACTGGGTCAGCCAGTATGGATCACTGTATGCTGGTCCTGAATAAGCAAGATCTATCTGGCTTAGGTTAGGACGGAGGCTGATGCCAACTAACAAATTTACATGGACAAGCCAGTAGAATCAGTAGACATTAATGCTTTGAGGGTACTTTGAGAGTATCTTGTATTAGACTAATACTCTAAGATGCTTTCTGGCTTTCCGATCTTGTGATTGTGGAGCATACACTTCTTTTATTTTCTTGAAACTCAGTTCCGATTGAAATGATGACCAAAGGCAGTTTAATTTTCATGAATCTGCAGATATGCTCTGTGTAGGTCACACATCCACTCTTGTCCACCCCCAGAGTGTTATTTTTAAAAGACAAATCTGATCATATCATTATCTTGCATAAAAACCTTCAGTGGCTTTTCATTGCTTTTAGGATTAAGTTTTAAATTTTTAACATGGCTTAAAGGGCGCTCCCTGCATAATCAGTCTGCCCCTTCCCCTCCACCTTGTCAAGCAAACAGTTCCTTCAGGTGAGCACAGAGGTCACTTAGGAGCCTTCCTTGACCCCCAACTATGTCAGGTTCCCCGTTAATGTTCCTCTCACACTCCCAGCTGCTTTTCCCAGGGGCACATGCTACACTTACTGTAATTGTGTGATGTGTGTGCTTTTGTTTGTCCTCCCCTGTAAGGACAGGACTGTTGCTGTCTTATTTACACCCAAAGCCCCAGCCCCCAGCTCAGTTCCAGGCAGCCAGTGGCACTTGGATATTTGAATAAGTGAATTATGAAGCACAGTTGACAGTCAGTGTCTAATGTGTTAAAATTGTGGTGATGTAAAGGAGAGAAGGAAAACTCTTCCTTCTCTACCCGTGTAACCAACATTTATCAAATGCGTTTACTTTTAACAAAGACTAATCCTGGATGCGGTAGGAGTAGACACAGGACCATGGTTGGGTCCCTGCTTTCTGGGACTTCACAGTCTAACAGTATAAGGTACGTACATTCTGAAGAGAGTGGCCCAGGGGGCATCACAGCTAATTCCTTCTGGAAGTTCCAGCTAACTGATGAGGTGAGGAAGGGAGAAAGGAGTCACAGGTCTACAGGTGTGTCCTGTGAAGCAGGGCTTTCGAGAACAGAACAGAGAGCTGTAAAGTCTTTCAGCTTGGATGTGAAATTATTCTGACAGGAACATCCATAAACCATTATCAGTTTCCAACCTG
The DNA here is from genome assembly GCF_021613505.1 of Equus quagga. NCBI lineage: Eukaryota > Metazoa > Chordata > Mammalia > Perissodactyla > Equidae > Equus > Equus quagga. Next base: position 118,159,569 of record NC_060272.1, read on the forward strand.
TTTAGATAAGAAATAATTTGAACATGAAAAGTGCTGTGCACTAATTCCATTCTACCGATTGTGAGGCCCTATTCTCATGGTATCTAAGAGCAAAGATCATCAGAGAAGATAGAAATCAGTTTTCTTATATGAGTATTCTGATGCCTTGTGGAGATAAAAAAAAAAAAAGAGCACTAAATCAGCATTGTCTCATAGAAATAAAATGCAAGTCATGTGTGTAATTTAGAATTTTCTAGTAGCCACATTAAAAAAGTAAAAAGGTAAAATTGATTTTAATCATATTTTATTTAGCCCAATATATCCAAAATTTTAACCAATGTTAAAAATCACTGATAAATTCTACATTCTTTCCTTTTTTTTTTGTACTATGTTTTGAAATTTGATGTGTGTTTTATACTTCTAGCATGTCTTGGTTTGGACTAGTCACATTTCTGATGTTCAGTTGCCCTGTGTCGCCAGTGGTTCCCATAATGGACAGCACAGGTCTAGAGGGTTTGCCATTCAAGCTGTTTATTATATTTTGACCTATGTTTGATGTTTAGCTTCTTGGTTTATGTATATTGGTGTTTATTTTTCAATAGAGAACTGGACTCTTGATTTTGGAACAGAATATCTTTAAGTTTATTTGTTTGTTGAACCTTCTGCCTATCTGCATTAGGGCTCCCTGGGTGAAAATCTTCCTTTTAAAGAGAAAAACAGATATGGCCATATGGGACTGTGTTTCATTCCCAGCCTTAGCATACTGGTTATGACAGAGGCTTTTCAGTTTGCAGTGAAAAGTCATTTTGACCCTAATGTCATAATCCTGTACAGAGTCCCAAGCTGTGTAGATAAAAAGCAGTTTTATCATGAAAACACTCAAGGTTTGGTTCTCTACAGAAAGGCTTTTCCCTTGAATGTCTATGTGGTCCAGCCTTCTCCAACATGCTAAGATGTGGGTACAAGATTGAGGTCATTAGATATCTATTCAGAATTTTGTGTGTGTGTGTGTGAGGAAGATTGGCCCTGAGCTAACCTCTCTTGTCTTTTTGCTTGAGGAAGATTGTTGCTGAGTTAACATCTGTGCCAGTCTTCCTCGATTTTGTATGTGGGGTGCCGCCACAGCATGGCTTAATAAGCAGTGCATAGGTCCACACCTGGCATCCGCACCTGCGAACCCTGGGCTGCTGAAGTGGAACATGCGAACTTAACCACTATGCAACCAGGATAGCCCTAGAATTTTTTAATGATAATTTCAGATCTCATTTGTGGAATGTTGCCTATGGAACTAAAAGTAAGCTGTGTTAATTTTAAAATATCTCATTAACCTCTGGAGAGATATTATATCAACATTATTATACTTCTTTCCCACAGGCTGTCCTCTTAATTATTTCCTTCCAAAGATGAATAAATACAGTCACTATAAGATATTTGGTGGTATTAGAACTGAAGATCAATACATATATTATTTTGACATTCACATATTCAGATCCTTGGCTCCAAAAGAGACTGACTTTGCTGTTTCCTGGAGGGCAGGACCTGAGTCGTAATCATCATCTTCTTGTCTCCCAGGGCACTTAGCATTGTGCCTGGTACATGATTTGCCCTCACTGTGTCTACTGAATAGGTGACCAATGAATGTATGCACCCCTCACTTAAAGAATAAGGGGTGTGTACTGAGTCTAGTACAGAGCTTTTACTTTTCAAAATCCTGACACTGAAAAATATTGAAAATGCATAAAAGACAGATTACAAAGTAATTGTGAGGAAAAGGTTGCTAAACTTCAGAGGAATAGGGTCTTTCAAGGATGAACATATTAAAGAGGAAAATAGAAGTCAGATGATACGTGGTGTAATTGGTATACTGTATGTACTGAAAAGGCTGGAGGGTTTTCCTATTTTTACTACATCTTTGGGAAAAAATATTGAAAACTAGTAGGTTCCTAATATAGTCGAGACGCCTCAGGTAAGCCAGAGTTTTAAGTCAGCTGGAGCTGGTGGACTAATGATATCCATCTACTGTGTCTCTAAGGACTGCTAAAGCCAGACCTTATTTAAAATATAATTAAACATAACAGATATTATACATTTAAAAGTATGCACATATATGGGAAATTAAGCTAATAGAGTCTCCGTTTAATAGCCTTGAGCTACTAATGCGCTGCCTCCCTGTAGTGGTCCCTGCACTCGCTCTGTTTCTCCAAGTCTGATCTCCCTCTTGTTCACCCTACTGCAGCCTCACTGGCCTTTTAGCTTTTCCAAGAGCCTCAAGCTCTTCCTCCATCAGGACTTGGCACTGGCTGTGCCCTCCTCCTGGAATGGCCCCCACCTGCCCCTTATGTGACACCTGTCTTACTCACCCTTCCTGCCTCAGCTTAAATATCACCTCTGAGAGGCATTCCCTGAGCCCCCAGTCTAAATCAGGTCCACTCCAGTGTTGAATTGTCATGCTGCCTTCACATGAGTCCCTTCCACAGATCTCTCCAGTGGTTCCCCATTTAGAATAAAATTGAAAGTCTTCATCATGGGTTACAAGGTCCGATGATCTGACTTCCTTTTCTACAGTCCTACCAATCTCCATCCTGCTCCCTCTCCACCAGCATCACCGGCCTTCCCACTGTTCCTCAAACACGCAGGCACCCTCATTCATCTGGACTGTGCCAGTCCTTCTACTTGAATTCCTTTGTCTCCAGGTCTTCACTTCAGGTCTCTGCTCAAACAGCACCCTTACTTGTGCAGCTTTCCTAATCATCTTGTTTAAAACATCACCCCTTGTCACTCTGTTTTGTTTCCGTTTCCCTGTTTTGTTTATCTCTGTGGTGTCACTACTTAAACCTTTATTAAATGTTTACTTGTTAAGGTGTGGCTTGTCTCTGCCACTATCATGCAAGTGACCTGAATGTGAGACTGTTGTTTGTACACTGCAATCAGAGAGCCCTGTTCTTATCTTCTGTTGCACTTATCGTGATTTTTATTTTTCTAGGTTGTTTTTGTTTGTTCAATATCCTGCCCTCCTTCATTCTTACTCCCCTGGTTTACATTCTGCACATAGCAGCCTGCTCATTCCATTAAAGATGTAAATCATCATGTCACTCCTCTGCTTATTAGTCTTAGTAGCTTCCCACTGAACTGACACTTCCTGGCTACAAGTCCCTGTGTGATTTGGCTCTTGCTCTGCCCCCAACACCATGTTGTCCTCTGTCCACTCTCACTGGCTTCTTTTTGGTCCTCAGCCATGCTCAGCTTGTTCCTACCTCAGGGTCTTTGCATAGGAAGTTCCTCTGCCTGGGGCACTCTTCTCCAGGCTCCTGTTGTGGCTGCTCCTTCTGGTTAGTCCATCTCCACCTCCCTCTGTGGTCCTTCCCTGCCCACTCTATCTAAAATAGCCTCTGCCCATCCTTCTCCCTTCTCATATCCCCTTTTGAACTTCTATCACCATTTGAAATTATCCTCTATTTTGTCTTTTTTTTAAGTCATCTGCCTGTCACCCCCATTTCCCATCCAGAATGTAATCTGCACAAGGATAGGGACATTGTCCTGTTTACTATCCCTAAGATACAGACGGTGCCATTAATAAATATTTATTGAATGCATACATCTCTCCCACTGTCTTATAAACTCATCAAAGACAAGGACTGTGTCTGTTTTGCTCATTTTTATATATCTAGTACTTAGTGACGTGGGCTCAGTGACCCGAGGAGTTGAAAGAAAGATTTCTTAGACTCTCAGAGTCTGGCAGTAGTGCTCCTTTATTCAAAGAATAGCATGGGGACAGGACCCATGGGCAGGGAAGAGCTGCAGTGGGTTGAGGGTAGGGCCAAATTTATAAGACATAGGTATGTGAGTTATTTCTTTACAAGACAAAGGAAAGATCATGTAAAAAAGTTGTTAAAATGGTATCAGTGCAGATGGGGTCTGGTTATCGGGTGGTGGTTGTATAACTTTGGATACGAATCAGGTTGTATCAGGTCAGGATGTCCTCTACTTCCCACAGGATGATATAGATCAGTATGTATGCCAGGATGCCTTGCCCTTCTCCTCCTAGGGCAGCCTTGATCCTCATCACCTAGCACAGTGATTGGTGCTTAGTCGGTGCTTAATTTGCTGACTGAATGAATCAAATCATGTTAAGCATATTTAAGCTCCATCTGTAGGAGTAGCTAACCTTTAAGGTAGGGTTATGGTCTGCAGACTTGAACAGGCCAGGATCAGAACTGTTCCTCTGTCTATATGATTTCTACTTGGTGTGGTGCACAGTGAATACATTTCACAAATGCTTTGGAAAAAGTGTGGAAATACATACTCTCATGTTTAAATCATTAAGCTGAAGTTATTGACAGAACGTTCATTTCATATTTACAGATATAGATAATAGTTGTTCCTATTTTCAGATTAGAAAACAGCAGTTTCAAGAGAAATTAAATAATTTTCCCAAAACTATGCAACAAAAGAACCAGAATTCGTGTTCAGATATGACTGTGTCCAGAGTCCATTTTGTTTTCACTGTTTTATGCTACAAAATATGAAGACATCTTCTGTCTTGGTATGTGTGGTGAATACACTCTAGAGTGACCCCCAGTGATTCTCACCTTGTATAATCCCTTCCTTTTGAGCAGTGGTGGGATCTATGACTTGCTTCTAACCAATAGAAAATGGCGAAGGTGATGGGATCAACCACTCGCCACTCTCTTGATTAGGTTATATTATATGGCAAAGTTGATAGGATGTCATTCCTGTGATCATGCTACATTATATAAAACTGTCTCAGGGGACTGGAGTGAGAGAGGTTCTCCTCCTGGCCTAGAAGCAGCAAACTGCCATGTTGTGACTGCTGTGTCAGGGAGCTGAGGGTGGCCTCGAGGACCGAAGGGCAGCCATTAGCCAACAGCCAGCAAGAAGCCAGGGCCTTCAGTCATACCACCACAAGGAAGTGAAATTTTGCCAACAACTTGAGTGGGCTTAGAAACAGATTTTTTCCCACTTGAGCTTCCTGATAACATGGCAGCCTGGCTGACACCTTGATTGTAGCCTTGTGAGACCCTGAACAGAGGGTGCTGTTGAGTTGCGCTTGGACTTCTAACCTACAGAAACTGTGACATAGTAAATATGTGTAGTTTGAAGCCACTAAGTTTGTGGAACTTTGTTACTCAGTGTATAAAACTAATACAATATGGCTGTTTGTTCCCAAACCAGAGCTCCTAGTTCAAGCATATCACTGTTTGCTGGGCCATCAGGCCATTTGCCTTTATCACTTTGGGCTTCCTGGATACCTTACATTGAAGCGGGGCATGGATTGGGAAAACCTGTCACATCTTGTCAGCTCAGGATGAAGTCTCCTGACCCCCTAGGGAGTGGAAATATGGGTCCACTCTATGCTAAGACTGAGGATATCTTTGAAACATGAGACAGTGCAAAGCAGTTGGCACAGTGCCTGTCACTTCTGTAGGGGCTCAAGAAATGTCACTCACCTTCTCTTCCCAGGGGCCTCCAGCCCTACCTGAGGGCATCTCAGGTGCTTACTCAGCAGTTTCTCCACAGGCAAGGCCTCCAGGAAAAAGTCCCTCTGTAGGACCTTACCCACAACAATGTCACAGTGCCAGGAGGCCACCCTCTATCGTCTCCAAAAACCAAAGAAGCAAAGGCTCATGCTGTTGGTACACAGCGGGCTGTGTATTTTTCAAATCGTAGGAACCATTTTACGCTCCTGTGGTGTAACCACCTGCTTTCTCAGGGTGTGCTGTGAGACCTGTGTTGGCGCCTTGCAACACCCCATGTGGGGGTGGGCAAGGTTCGCTCTCCCATCTCATGGGTTCTTAGGGCTGCTGACTCTGTACCACAGCACAGTGTCTTAAAATACCTCCCTGCCGCTTCCCACTCAGCAGGAGCACAAGAGAGCTCTGTCACCTGGGAGAGAGGTGTTATAGAAATATCATTGTTTGGGTGGAAGGTAGCATGATCCAGTGGTAAAGTTACGTATTTATATGTCAGCTGGCAAATCTTCCTCTTCTCTTTCCTCAATCCTTTCTAATATTTAACTTCAAGGGAAACTGCATAGGTTTGAGGAAATTTACCCAAGTCCTCATTGCCATGTAAATCTTTTGCATCCTTTATAATTGTTAGTGTGCAAGGCTGGGGAACACGTTTTTCACAGTGCAGGGAGCATCAGAGGGCTCATTTCAGACTTAGAGATGTTCTGAGATTTTACCCAGGAAAATTAGGCCATTATATGCAGTCATCACAGGTTGCCAACATGAAATATATGCTAAAATGTTATTTATTATGTACATTTTGTTGCAAGTATTAAGCTCTAAATCTAAATTAGTATGACTTGGGGATTTATATTCATATTCCAATTACAGTTATACTAGACTTCACAAATTTAGTTAAGATAATTCAGAATTAATTTTTTCCTTCAACTAAAGACTCATTGAGTCTCCATAGATAATAAAGAGGTAAGTAGAATTTTAACTGTTAGTTGCCATTTTGATGAAATGGCTATCAATTACAATTTTCTCCAGCCAAAAGGGGGAAAGAGGAGAAAAGAAGTAGCATTTGTTTAGGGCCTGCTTTGATTACGTATATCACTGTTTCACTGTCACAGCAATTCTGTCACTAACTGTTATTATCTCTTACTTACAATCAGGCACAGGGAGGCTAGGAGGGTATGTACCTTCTCGTCCCTGCAGAGCTGCAATTTGCACCCCGTCCTGTCTTGTTTCTGTGATAGCGCGTGCCCTTGTGTTAGTTAGTAGGAAGTTGTAATAGATTCTGTCATAGGAGAATGCAGTTCTAATTTTTTTTTATCTTCAAAAAGAGGCTCTATTTTCACATTTAAATGCCGCTTTGGTCCTCTAAATTTTAACAATGCTTGTTCACAGTGTTTGTTGTATTTAGTAACTAAGTATCCCTATGAAATTTGATAATTTTCCACAAGAAAGGTGAATAAATTACCTTTTTGTTTTCTTTGACGTATTTATTTGATCTTGTAAAAAGATCTTCTTTTTGTAAAGACCATAAACAGAAACCAGATCATTAGGAAATGGTTTGGCTGTGTCATTCATTCTTATAGAAATAAAAACAAAAAAAGGAGAGATTAAGAAAATAAAGTTAAAATCTTTACATTAGAGTCTTAAGGCCTATTGGTTTTGATCTCAGCAATGATTTTACAAAAATGAGTTTCATTGGTTTTGAAAAATTACAGTAAGGTTCTATGTACACTGACATAGATACCATCTACTCATTTGCAAATGACCTGGTCCACTTATCCTAGTGGATTCTAATGCATGTATGAGAGATTTTTAGATTTGAAAGGCATTACAGAAATCAGATAAGCTGGCCCTCTTATGTTTGAAGTGAGGTAGCTCAGGTCCTGAGAGGTTAGGCAGCTTGCCCAAGGTCACGCAGATGGAAAGACCTCCAGGCTCCTAACTCGTGCGCCCCTTCTCCTGCTTCCTAAGTTGCAGCATCTATCACCTTTCCTCACCTCTGCATTTTTAAACACCTAACAAGTGTAAATATAGCTAAGGCTTTACACTTTGCTGCTGACAAGTCTTAATTTGCCCTATTTTAATGAAGATGTAATAAAGCAATGAGAGCCAGAGTGGCGTTCTGGAATGAGAACAGGCTTTTGAGACACAGTTAGGATTCAAAATCTGCTGAGCTTCGTGTTGCTCTGTGTCCTTGGGCAAGTTACATAATATCTTTGTGCTTCATTTTCTTTATCTGTAAAATGGAGAAACAAAACCTGTCTCTTGTGTCATTGGGAGGATTAAAAAGATGATGTATGTGAATTACGCATAGTAGATACTTCTGAAATGATAGCTATGGGATGAAACGTGGTCCTAATCGTCAACTTTTCAAAGATATTTTAGGGCTCATTCCAAGTTTTAGACCAGATGGTAATATTTATGAATACTAATACAAATCATTAAGCATTTGTCTGCTAAAGATCTCTGCTCTTTAGGGCAACTAGGTTTGGTTTCTGTAAGATAAGTAGAGATGACAAAGGAATTAAGTCCGTAAAAGCAGTGAAAGGCTTCTGGAAGATTTATTCCATCTCTTTGAATGGATGCTAAATCCATTAGGTTTCCCCTAACAGAAAATGGAGACGTGGCTTGGAATGCTGTGGCCACCTCTTCTGTCTAAATGTGTCAGCTGTGTTTACCAACACAGAGCAAGGGTGGGGTTGGCTTCCCTTCTTCCCCTTTGAGACGGACAGATGCCCTGTCAATATGTTTTCTTATTTGAAATTTCACAGTTGAACAGGGAAGGAAGCCACTCTTAAGAGCATAATACAGGAATTTAAAGCAGGTTGTAATTTTTTTATTTAGAAAAGGTCTTTCCCCAAACGCTTCTGTCATAATCGTTTAAGTTGGGGAGGAAGATGGGGTGCAGAAGGGACGACTCACTGCTCGTACCTGCCCCCTCCAGCAGGGAACACCCATTTTCACCACCCCTGTGCCCCTTCACCTCCTGCTCTGTGCTTAGATTTGTGCTGAGCCTCTTCATTCCAACTTCCCGTTCCACAAAGACTATTGATTTCCGGCACTAAAGAAATCTCGTTTGCTATAAATCTTGATTTTGAATTATAGTAAATGAAACTAAAAAAAAAAAAGATGACATCAGGACTCCCTATTTTTTTTCCTTAGGAAAAAGAACATTCATTCTCTTCCATCATTGTTCTTGGGACCAAACCCCCTTAGAAAACATCACTTTTGCCTTGTCCTCAGAGGCTTTGGATCCACGTGTCCTGACATTTCACAGAACCTTACAAAAGGAATCTCAAGGATTTTCCTACAAATGTCTATCAGAACCTCAACGTCCCCTCCTATGAGTGTGTTACATCCTGTTTTAGAGGTGTACAAGGAAAACTATTTCTCTATACACTCCACCCATAGAACACTTCTGACACCAGATGTCTGGGTTTTACCCTACACCGACCAATTCTGCAACTCCAGGGTAGGATGTCCTATAATTCAATTCAGTTCCAGTACTGTCTACCTGGAGTTAGAATCAGATCCCACAGTTAACCTACAAGACTGCCCCCACTTTAGATGCCAATCCCACATCTGAGCCTCTGGCACTTCTGACCCTCTCTTTGGTTTGATAATTTGCTAGGAAGTCTCCCAGAACTCAGAAAAACACTTTTTTTTAACTTACTGATTTATTATAAAGGATACAACTTAGGAACAGTCAAATGAAAGATGTGTAGGGCAAGGTATGGGGAGGGACACAGAGCTTCCATGACCTCTCCAGGTGTGTCAACCTTCTAGTACCTCCATGTGTTCACCAGCCTGGAGGCTCTCTGAACCCCTTCGGTTAGGATTTTTATGGAGGCTTCATTAGGTAGGATCATTAAATGGTTGGCGTTTGGTGATGTAATCAATCTCCAGCTCCCTTCTTCCCTCCCCTGAGTTCAGAGAAGGTCAAATGCTAATGAGATAGCCTCAGGATGAGGGCTGGTTACCAGGGGAACCAACTCTGTGGTTAGAGGGTGGGAAATTTCAGTCCTACTTCCTAACTTCCTCTGACCTCGGGGGAGGAGAAAGGGGCTGCAGCAGGGTGCAGTCTATACAGAAACTGATAAATGATAATGTCCACCTGAAATTACACAGTTATAAACCATTGTGATCTCAATGAAATAATTTGGGGAAAAAAGACACTTATCAACACTTAACCACTTTGGAGATTCAAAGGTTTTAGGAACGATGTGCCAGGAAATGGGCAGAGACCAAATATATATTTTTTATTATGTCACAAGATGCAATGGATGGAAATGCTAGTACAGAAATACCTTTTCAGATATTGTCAAGAACCAATGGCTTGGTCATCATATTTAACAATGATAAATCTGAGTGGTATATATATATATATAAGTGTGTTATGTTATTCTCTATACTTCTTTATTTGAAATATTAAATTTTTTTTTATGTGAAGAAGTGTATTTTTCTTAGCCACCATAGATGAGAATTAAAGTGCAATAAAATTTCCCGCAAGCTGGGGGGTTAAGTAGTGGTGTTCTGACCAAGGTTTAACAACGATCTCCCTGGAAGAAAAGCCTTGATTTGTAGTGTTTTCCAGTTTCTGAGTTGCATGACTTTTTTAAGGTACCAACATGACATCACTGAATGTAGACTTGGAAAGAGAAGCTCCTGATTGGCTCCTATGAACCAGTGCTGGCTGACTTCAGCACACCACTGGGTAACACTGTCAAAGGAAGAGTAGCAGTAAATGCTCAGTAAATTAGTACCTGTAGACAGGGGTGGGGAGAGCCCCAAAGAATGGAAGATGTTAGGGACCTGTCCTTTCTTTATTTCTGAAAATCTTAGATTACACATTCATCAGTTGATCTCATATTTATGTGCTTATGGAAATAAAGTGCTTCATCAATAAAACATCATCACCCAAGGATTCAATAAATCATGCAGTCAGGAGACTTTATATTTCTATTGAAGCTTTTTTCAAAGTTAGTTTTTTTCAGGTGACCTTATCCAAGAAGAATAAGCCCAGATGGAATCTTTATAAAGATAGAAAGCTTCAGAAAACCATGCAAAATGAAAATTATTTAATAAATGATTTGCTCATAAGTGTAGGAATCCAGCTAGTTCTTAAAAGTTAGTTTAATGTAAAGTTGGTTGAAATAATCAAATGTAAAAGCATGGTATAGTGAGTTGAATAGTGTCCCCCAAATTCATGTCCACCCAGAACCTCCAATTGTGACCTAATTTGGAAATAGGGTCTTTGCAGATGGACTCAAGGTGAGGTGGTACTGAATTAGGGTAGATCCTAAATCCAGTGACTGGTATCCTCATAAGAAGTGAAAAAGACAGAGACAGATATAGAGAAAAGAACGCCATGGGAAAACGGAGGCAGAGATTGGAGTGATGTAGCTAAGAGCCAAGGAATTCTAAAGATGGCTGGGAGCCAGCGAAGCTAGGAAGACACAAGGAAGGATTCTGCCCTAGAGCTCTCAGAGGGAGCGTGGCCCTGCTGACACCTTAATTTCAGACTCTGGCCTCCAGAACTGTGAAAGAGTAAATTTCTATTGTTTTAAGCTACCCGGTTTATGGTACTCTGTTACAGCAGTCCTAGAAAACTAATACAATATTAAAACACTGATTTCAAGTTGCTCTGAAGCCCCTACATCACTCACTTTGGGGGTCTTCATAGGCTCCACCAGACAGTTCGTCCCACATGGTCGATTAGGCTGCCTCTGGCATTGCATCATCTTGGAAGAATATTAAAACAGGAACCACAGCAGGGCAATGCCATGGATTTTCTTCAGTGGGGGTTCTTTCAGCAGTCCATACAGCAGTGAGAGGTTATTTCCTGTCCCCCCCCCCCCCCCCCAAGGGACAGCTTAGCTTCTAGAGAATGAGAACAGAACGGGTTGCAGGAGGGGAAGGGGGTTAGAAGTCTCATGTCCTAAATAGGAATCGGTGTTTCTAACTCACCACTCAGATCCCAGCAAGGGATACACCCAGTTACAAGATTCGCTGCACTTCAGGAAGCCCAGAATGGAGGCTTCCCACCAGGTGTTGATAATTCATTCGCATTCCTCCCAGTCCACATGTCGTGTGTGAATCGGGAGTCATTTCTACCATAAGCAATGGTATTCTACCTTTATCAGGTTTCCAGGGAGACAGAGCTAGAAAGCTAACCCAAAGTCATACTTATTTATAAAGAGGGAGAAAGGATTTTAACATCTTACTTATAGTCTTTGGGCCAGCAAAGTAAACCTAGACTAGCAGCTCATTTCTGTTAAGTCAACGCTATAGCTTCTTTATATTTAATCCGCAGACACAGGGGTGGTGGGAGAGTGAGGAAGGAGGTGGGAAGGCAGAATTTTCTGAATGTTCTCTCATGCCGTCTACCCCTCTTACCTACTCTATTCCTTTAACCTAGATGGGACTTTCTTTTTTTTTTTTTAAAGATTTTATTTTTTCCTTTTTCTCCCCAAAGCCCCCCGGTACATAGTTGTGTATTCTTTGTTGTGGGTCCTTCTAGTTGTGGCATGTGGGACGCTGCCTCAGCGTGGTTTGATGAGTGGTGCCATGTCCGCGCCCAGGATTCGAACTAACGAAACACTGGGCCGCCTGCAGCGGAGCGCGCGAACTTAACCACTCGGCCACGGGGCCGGCCCCTAGATGGGACTTTCTTATCCTCACCCTTCGTGTTATACAAGAGGCAACATTTGATATTTGTATCTAGACCCACCAACTCTAAGAGCTTTTCTCTTGTCCTTGATAATCTGGGACTGCCATATTTGTTCAGTTCAATATAATTCTTGGTGACCCTACTTTCCATACAACAAAGAATTTATCATGTTGGTTATAGCCTCCATTTTACTGAGTATTTCTTTGAATGTGAAGCACAGTGCCAAGTACTTTCCAGACATCATTTCTGATCCTCACAATAACCCAGCGAGGCACCTTTGGTTTTTCTCTGTTCTGTAGAAGGGGAAACCCATTTGTTTTTTCCCCCAGTTATCTGCCACATTTATTCTAATGTGGTGTTCTAAGTCCTAGGCACACATAAGTAAATGAAGCAGATCCAGACTGCCCTCGTGGAGCCCACTGTCTAGTGGGAAGAGATTGATGGTAATCAGTGCGTTGAAGAAAAGTCAAGGATAAGGGAGACAGAGAGTGACTGGGTGCAGGATAGTGGTGCATTTGGTGTGCTCAGGGAACAGCAAAAAGCACGATGGGAGGGGGAGGTCACAAGGGCCAGAGCGTGTAAGACCTTGTCACGATTCTGAATGACAAGCACCATAGGACCTTGTCTCCTAGTCTGAATGATGTGAGAACACATTAACGAGTTTTGAGAATACAGACATGAAAAGAGCACTGAAAAGGACTCCTATACAGAATATATTATACGGGGCAAGAGTGAAAGCAGGGAGGCCAATCCAAGCTAGAGATGGCGGTGGCTCCAAGTGAGAAGTAGTCTGATTTGGGATCTGTTTTGAGTACAGAGCTAACAGAACTTACAGATTGGGTGTAGAGTATGGGACAAAGAGAGGCATCAAAGATGACTATCAGGTTTCAGGCCTGAGCAAATAGAATAGTGAATTGCTTTCACTAATATGGGAAATACTTCAGGAGGAAGAGTTATGGGATGATTGTGGGAAATCTGGAGTTTAGCTTGAACGTGTTAAGTTTGAGATGCCTAAACATCCTGGTGGAGTTCAGTAGGTATTAGAATACATGAGTCTGTGACACAGTGGAAAGGTCTGGGCTGGAGAGAGAAATTGGAAAATCATCAACTGACTGACTTGAGGAGGTTAAGTGAGTGTTCAGAACCTGTAAGAGGTGGGACCCCAGTGCTCACGTTTGCTTGTCCATGTATCCAGAGCACGCTCAGAGACATGTTCCGTGCTCTAACCCCCTGGATATTCTAAATCAGCGAGTCAGAGGTGGAGGCCTCAAATCTGGGTTTTAAAAAAGTTTTCTAAGTAATTCTGATAGACATCAGGTTGTCAGCCATTGGTAAAAGCCTGTAGACAAGGATTTTTTATTTTTCCCTTGAGCCTTGTGGAGACATGGAGGGTTTCCGTGTGCAACTTTTAGTCCCGGAGGATTTGATGGAGCGGGAAAGAGAACAGCTTTGGAATCACAGACCAGAGTCTGAATTCCTTCTTTGCCTCGTAGTAACTTAACGAGAACTCGGACAGATTTTCCACTCTCCCCGAGCCTCCACGTCCTCACTTTATGGATGCAGCCCATCCTTCTCTCTGCTAATGGGAGTGATACAGCCAGCCCCACAAGGTACTGGTGGTTGTGAAAATTAAGTTAAAGCTCCTGGATTATAGTAACATTAATTAAAGGCTAATTACCACCTGTCAAATATAAAACCATCAGAAGAAAAAGAAAACTTCTGTAGAATTTTGTTTCGTTGATTTTGGGGGGAATTTTCTTCCCCTTCTTCCTGTTATCTGTTGACCTAACCTTCAAGATTCCAGGTGTTTCCTTCCTTATTATGGTGAATAATGTTCCATAATGTTATAATGTTATTATGGTGAATAATAATGTGTGTGTGTGTGTGTGTATATATATATATATACATATAAATGTGATATGTATGTATCACATTTGTGGCAATATATAAGGACCTCGAGGGCATTATGCTAAGTCAAATAAGTCAGAGAGAGAGACAAATGTTGTATGATCTCACTTATATGTGGAATCTAAAGAAACCAAACTCATAGAAACAGCAGATTGGTGGTTGCCAGAGGCTGGGGGAAGGGGGTGGGTGAAATGGGTGAAGGTGGTCAAAAGGAACACACTTCCATTTTTAGATAAATAAGTGCTGGGGGTGTAATGTACATCACAGTGACTGTAGTTAACAATACCATATTGTGTATTCGAAATTTGCTAAGGGAGTAGATCTTAAAAGTTCTCATAACAAGAAAAAAAAGTTTTATAACTTTGTGAGTGATAGATCTTAATTTGTAGTCATTTCACAATATATACATATATCAAATCATGTTCTACATCTAAGTAAACACAATGTTGTATGTCAATTATGTCTCAATAAAACTGGGGAAAAAGTGATTCCAGGTGTTATCAAATAAGCTGCCTTTCTTTATTTAAACCACCATCTTTTCGGCTCAAGATCCATCTGGTATCTGTTTGGTACAACTCCATGGATATTCTCTTAGACTTTGTATTTACTGAAATTGGAACACTTCTACACTTCCTCTCCAAAATCTTCTCTTTCTCTTGTATTCTTCCCCTCAAATTTGTATCGTCATCTACCCAGGGGTCCTCAACCTTGGCTGCACTTTAGAATCACTTAGGGGACTTTAGAAACAATTGATGGCCAGACCACATGTCAGACCAATTACATCAGGAATCTGGGAGTGGAACACTGGCATCAGTGTTCTTTTTTTTTTTTTTCTGAACTCTTTATTGATCTATAACATACCAAAAAATGATGTTTCCAAATACACCAGGCACTTCCACATGACTTTGCTCATAATCTCCAGATACCTAGAATGTCCTTTCCCGTTGCTCTGTCTTTACAACTCACTTTCAAGCCCAGCTCAAGTGTCACCTGTTTCATGAGCCTTCCCAGCCGCACTCTTCCAGACAGAATTCATTATTCTTCTGTGACGTGGATACATTATAACCTTACCCACAGTATGGCCCATGTCTGCCTCCTATCACAGTGAGTGGACTGCTCTCTGACTCTCTAGCTGGGCAGTAAGACCATTGAAAGCAGAGGCTGGGCCTCGCTTCTCTCAGAGTCTCCCTAGCATAGTCCCTTTGACATAGTAGGTGCTTAATAAATATTTGTTCATTTCATCGTAGGAAAAAAGTTTAAGGAGCAGATTTTTGGTAAATACCAATTCAATCAGGCAGTGCAAATTCAGAATTTTTCTTCATGAGGGGGATACATAATTGTTTCCAGTGTAACTTACTTATATTGATTCTTATTAATTTAATCTTTTTTATGCCCTTAGCTAGGGCTCATAATTTAGATTAGGAACCCTCCTTTGTTGGGAGAAATGAGAGCCTATTTCTTGGTTCTGGGAGATTGTATGATCAGTTTCTTACCATTTTCACATAAAGCAGTTTTTCATGGCATCATGTAGAGACGAATTATTAATAACAGTGAATGGGAAGTGGGATTTCACCCTTCTGCACTTCAAGAAATGGACTCGGGAGAAATGGAACAGCCCCGCAACAGGGGAATTCTTAACATCTAGTCTGTGTAAGGGAAGCGCAGGCCAGATTGCCATCAGCATGACTTATTCTCGCAAATCATCCTGTCAGATCGCAGAGTTAATGTGTAATTAGATCTTAGCAGCAGCCTCTAGCTCCATGTCAGAGCACAGTAGGAGGTTGTTGTGCTTTTGAGCAGGAAAGTCTTTTTTTCCAAGGATTAGAAAAAAACGAGGTACACAGAAGAATTTTATAAAAAGTTAAAACTTTTAAATGAAATCATTCAGCCCACAATTAATAAGTAAGCACCTGCTGTATCCTCAGCCCCGTGCTAGAATTCAGTAGGACACAGTTTCTTGACTTGCAGCAGGAAACAGACATGCAGAAAAGAGAGAGAAGGTATCGTGTGAGATAAGATCAATATTTGTACAGGGCACGGGGGAGACATAAAATAAGGAAGGGGTCACCTGGAGGCAGTAGAAGTAAAGGGTGACAGGAAAGGCTTTGTAGAAAAGGTGTGCCTGGAATTGTGTTGGGTATATAGACAGAGGGAAGGCCATTCCAAGATGAGAACAGTTCTAGCAACTTCAGGAAACTGCCAGAAGTTTCCTGTGGCTGAAGGTCAGGGTGTGCTTTCTTTGAGAAGTCTTGTATCTAAGAATTACCTTAAGAAAGGGAACTTGGAAGAGTTTTAGGAATTATTCACCTGTCTCCTTTTTTCTCAACTTTTTATGGATGAAGAACCTAAGACTCAGAGAGGTTAAGTAAGTCATACACAATCACACAGCAAACTTGCTGGCATGTCTGGCACTCATAGAAATAGCCAACATTTATCATGTGCCAACATTGTGACGTACATCATATCATTTAATCCTTACATCAGCCTAACCCAGTGAAGGGAAGTTACCATTTTGCAGATGAGGTAACTGAGGCCCAAAATCACCCAGGAAGAAATAGAGCCAGGATTTGGACTCAGACACCCTGACTCCAGAGTCTGTGTCTTAATCCCACTTTGTTAAACTGGCTCTCCTTTCTTGTCTTCTTTCTACAATTAGCAGCTAACTCCTACCTACAGTTATTCTCCTTTATGTCTGTCTGGGTAAATAAAGGCCCAAAACATGGAGTTGAAGAATCAGAGAAAGGTTACCAAACTGCCCTGAGCCAGGTGAATGAACTTAGGAATCTAGAAGGTGGGCAGTTCCCGCTGCTGGAGCAGGACTGCAGAGAACACTGATGTGGAAGGGTCTGGAAGGTTGTTGGCTCTTCAAGCCTCCTACCTCTGAAAGTTTGCAGCAAAGGTCTGTGGTGGGCCTGGGGTCACCGTTGGTCAGCAGAGGCAGCATTCGAGAAGAAGAGCTGGACACAGAGTAGGGAAGAGCGAGGACAAGCCGAAACCCATCTGCATGTCTGCATCTGTCCACCTCCTCTAACCAGTGACAGCCTTCAGAGGGCTGTGCCTGCTGCTTGGCCTTCAGCTCCCAAATCGTGTACCACCTCGCTTTGGACCAGTTCTAACTCAGAAGCCTGTGAGGAAGGTATTCTGGGAAACGTAGTTCCCCAAATAACCGAGCTGACAGAGCAGCCAGCACACTTTCGCAGAGAAAAGAGAACATGGAAGGAGAAGAAAGGAGTGCACTCCCGTCTCCAGGGCCTGTTGTGCGTGTCTGCGCTCGTTACTCTTGTTGCTGTTTATCACTGAGTACTGATAACCTTATGAATAAGAGATTTATCAGGCATACACAGCTAGCAAGACCTGCAGCCTGGATTTTTACCTATGTTTGTATGAGCCCAAAGCTAATGTTTATTTTAATGCACTGTGCTGCTTTCTGTGAAGGACAAGATGTAGTGGTTCGTTTTCCTGTTTGTTCATTTGGATGAAGAAATAAAAATTAAAAGAACTAAGACTTAGCTGGGATACTGAGATGTCCCAGTAGTTACCACACTAGTTAAATTCCCAGCAAGTTGCCACTCTAGGTAAGCAGTCTTGGGAGAGCCTGATCCTGGCTCACCCGGACACTGCTCTTGGGTCAGAGGAAGCTCTGTGGGCGGGCGGGCGGGCAGAGCTTCTGTGTTACTCCCAGCAGAGCTCTGACCTCCCTTCACCTGTGCCCAGGCTTAGAAAGCTCGTCAGGGATGCTACAGATTATGCCTTAGAGTTGGGAGCTGGTTCAGATTGAGCCTTGCCTGCCCCTGTTCGTCTTCCTTAAAAGATAGCCTGGATTTTGAGGCCAAAAACCAAACTGCCATTTTTAGCAGAGGACAAAACAATAGGAGCCCTTTTTTGGAATAGATCAGCTCTTTTCTGGTCATCCTAATTTCATTTCCTGCTGTTTAAGTTCACCTGCTACATTTCCTTCCAGAAATCACCTAGATGTGGACTCATCAAGACCTTTCCTTTAATGGCATTTTCTGATGACCTTTCACCTGTTAATCCTTATTAACTTTTCTCCTCCCAGCCAATTCTCTTTACATCAGTGAACGTATTTTTTAATAGAGCTTTTCATTGAAAGACCTTGAGGTTAGAGCAGTGCCAAGATTATCAAGATATTGTGAGTGGTGGTTGTCTAGTTTAGCTGCCAAGTTAGGTGTCCTCAGGGAAGAAGAAGTAGGAAATATTTTAAATTTAGTTGTTTTTTTTTTTAAAGATTGGTACCTGAGCTAACAACTGTTGCCAACCTTTTTTTTTTTTTCTTTCTGGTTTTTCTCCCCAAATCCCCCCAGTACATAGTTGTATGTTTTAGTTGTGGGTCCTTCTAGTTGTGGCATGTGGGCCATGTCCATGTCCCGGCTCCGAATCAGCAAAACCCTGAGCCACCAAAGCAGAGCATGGGAACTTAACCACTTGGCCAGCCCCTAAATTTAGTTTTTTACAATGGAAGTAATACATGTACATATTATAAAAAATCATATAGTTTTACAAAGCTTTTTACAAAAAACAGCAGTCCCCCTGGAGTTGCAGCTCTTCCCCCATCTTCATTTCCCAGAAGCAACACTGTCAAGATCGTTTCAGCTGTTTCTTTGGTTTTTACTTCGAATCGTGAAACAGCATGCTGCTGTTGCTCCTGCTTGGTTTTCTGGTTTTAGATCTTTTCTCTTTGATTCCCTATTTGGAAGACAAGAATTGTTTGCTCTTTTCTTGTCTTCCCATTATTCCACATCCTTTCCCTCTCTCTTCTCACCAGGATGTTTATAGCATGATTTTTGTTAGGTAGTATTCAGTATTTACATTTCGTGTCCTTGTAAACTTGCATAAAGCGGAGATGTATGGAATAAGATGACTAGATTTCCTTTCTTATACAACCTTTTTGTTTTTCCTGGAGTTAATAATTGGGTTTTTAAAAATTTTCTTCACTCTTTGTGTACCTTTCACTAATTCTTTCCGAAACCCTCTGCCACCCATGTGAATTTCCTCTCAATGCATTGAAATATGTCAGGTGTTAATCATCCTTGAGGTATCTGCTGCACGCTGAATTGGATGCTGTCTTAGTTTGGGTTCCCCCAGAGGCAAACCAGGAGGCAGGGATTTATGCACAATTGGTTGATTTAGGAGGTGATTCCAGGAAACCCTGTGGGGTAGTAGGAGAGGGAAGGAGACCAATGAAGGGTGTATTATAAAACACTGTATAGTGGTGGACAGCTGTGACCTGATCCCACTGGGGATCATCGGGAGCCTGTAGCTCCCTTGGAGCTCCTGGATCCCTGAGCTGCATGCACCTGGTTATGTGTAGCGTCAGCTACAGTTGCCCTCAATGCCTGATGCACAACAACCGTCACGAGATCTCCCTTTGTCATTGTTTTCCACCTCTTCCCTTGCACTAGACGCCTTTTTCTAGATTCCATACCTGTCTCTTTTCTTGAGTGACACCTTCATTTTGGTAGAATGCCTCTTCCATTAGCTTGGGAAGGAAAATAAATTGAGATCGTCTTTGTGTATTTGAAAAGTCATATACTACCCTTAGACTTCATTGATAATTTGAATATAGAATTGTATGTTATTTTCCCTGAAAATTTGGAGTCAATTGCTCCACTGTTTTCTGAGGAAGTTTCTCATATTCATAGTTTTCTCATGTTCATTGACCTTCTAATTCTTGATGCTTTGTATGTAACCTCTTTTTTCTTCCCTGAAAAGGTTTTAGGAAGGTCTCTTTGTCCCCAGTGTTAAAAAATTTCATATTAATGGTCCCCAGTGTGGGCTCTTTTATCCATTGTGCTGGGCATTCAGCTGACCCTTTCAATCTGGAAACACGTTTGTTAGTTCTGGGAAATTTTCTTGAACTTTTAAAAAGAATTTTTTCCCTTTCTGTTTCCACATTCATTCTTTTTGGAGCTTCCGTCATTCAGCTGCAAGGCCTCCTGGGCTGATCTTGATTTTGTGCTTTCTTTCTGATCTTTTATCTCTGTCTTTTTGTTCTGCTTTTGGGGGGATTTACCTCAACGTTATCGTCTATGCTTCTACTGATTTTTTTAATGTTATGTTTTACTTAAATTCATATTTAAAGTTAAATTTTATTTTAATTTCTAAGAGTGCTTCTCTGTTTCTTTTTTGTTTCATGCATAAGGTATCTTAGACACCTGAAAATATTAATGATAGTTATTCTTCTCTCCCTGCATTGTTTCCCATAATTTCCTTGTTGGTTTTTGCTCTGTCATATTGGACGCTTTCTTCAAAATCTGGTGTTAGTGGCTGACCTTTTCCACTTAGGCGTAGGACAGTAAAGCTGTGTGGGGGTGCGTAGGGCTTATTGACTGTAACAGCTTCATTCTAGGGTAGTCAGCCTGGGTTTCTGCATTTGGTGCTTCCAGCTGTGAGTCTCTTTAGGTCTTTCTCTTGGGTTGGTTGTATTCCTCAGAAACGAATCTTCTAGTCCCCTGCCCAGAGGGTACAAACTTGGCTGCCAGTTCTCTGGGGGACCAGTAGGGGAAGTGAGCTGGCGAGTCTCACAGTTCACTCTGTGGACTGGTCCTAATCTGTTTTCCATATGGAATCCTATCCTCAGCAGGGTCAAGTATCTTCTCTTCTCTCTCAAAAAAATCTGTTAGATTGCTAAGCATTTTGTTTAACAAAAGAAACAAATTTTCCAGTTCTCATTCCCTGTTATGCTCCAGAAGGCTCTCAGTCACACAAGCCAAAGCATGTGAGCAGAGTCTGCTTATGAAAACCACTGCCAGGGTAGTCTACTAGTGTCGAAGATAGCCTGTTCATTCGTTTCTTCTTTCCTTCAGCAGATGTGTCAAACATCTACTGTGTGCATAGCTTTCTGCTGTTGCTCTCTGGGAGAACACAGAGCAACATGCTAGTGTTGATTAATGCTCTCATGGAGAGATTGCTATTAGGAAGCTGTTTCTGCAGTAAACCCCAGCCAGTAGGGGCAACTTAAACTAGGATAGTGAAGGTGGGAAAGTAAAGACGAGGGCATACATAGAGAGATCGTAACAACTTGTAAGAAAGGGTTAAGCCAAGGGGGAAAAAGAGATAATGGGAAGGAGAGGAGTTAGATCCCTTTAGAAGAGAAGAGAAGGACACAAGGGGTACATCCAACTTGGTGAAGCAATCCAGGCTGAGACCATATTATAGGAATTCTAGTGTCTTAAATTTGTATTTTCCTGGCTTACTCTCTGTTTCTTAAAGTACCACTTTCAAAAATCATTAAAAACAATTATGTTAACATTTTAAAATGGTTAATTCAGAGTACTGATGATTTTTTCAAGAACACAGAATTTTTACTAATCTAAGACTCTTAATAAATATTTCTTAGTTTGTGAAAGCATTTAAAAGCCAGTCTTTTCAAATATGTGGATTAATGGGTATTTTAGATTGTTTGAAGAAATAAACTAATAGAGTATGGTTTTCTTCCCCCTTCTGATGAAAATGAACATATTCAGGATGTTCTTAAGTAATTAGAGGACTAGAAGGCTCTTCATAACTGAACAATGTTCAAAATGATGACTTTGAAAATCAGCCACAGTACATTAAACTGTTACAATTACTTGTGGTAATTACTTACCAGAAGACAGCTCTTAAGAGAAACAAGATATAAGCGCAAATCAATAACCAGCTTTTGTAAAAGGAATAAATCTTTAGAGTGTAAACTGATCAAAACAGGATTTGAAGGGATTAACCACGGAGTGTGGTTTTGTTACTCTGTCGCTTTGATCTCCGTTTGTCTTCTTTTCTTCTCTTCATTCGATACTTCTTGTCTGGTGTTTGCTCACTTCACTTATATTTGTGCTGTTATCCCCCTCTGCGTTCCCCCAGTACCCTGTGCGTATTAGCCATTCTTGCTTTTGTCATGTTTTTTGCCACTGTCTGCTTCTTTATCTGATGCCTCACCGTACTGTGAGCACCTTGAGGGCAGGGACTGTGTCTCAGGTATGGCTTATTGTAGGAAAGGCCTTAAAATAGACTCTAACAGTATCATCCCCTCAAAAGTGTGTGATCATGTGGCATTTTCAATTTTTAAAGTTTGACGTGTATGTGATACACTTTCCTATGAAAAGCAGAGTAAAGAAAATGTGAATTTTATACTTTTCCAGTTGTTACCAGGCTTTGCATGTTGCTCTCAGCCTGACTAACTGCTACTCACTATATGATTCTAAGCTTGAAGATACTTCTCTCTGGAATCCTTCTTTCCAGTGCCCCACACCAACAGACTAGGGTGATGCTATGCTTCTGCGACTTACTGTAATCCCCCCATGACACTTAGCATATACACTTCACTCTAATTGCTTTTAAAATAGCGGCTACCCTTGGTCCACGTAAACTTTGTAAAGGCAGGGACCATAGCTGTCTCGTTCATTATAATATCCCCAGGGCACGGTTGGAAGGGGGTCCTCTCATGGTGACTCTCTCTGTCTCCAGTTTCAACCTTTGAAGGCCAGAGTTTAAATAAAAGCCTATTTGAAACAAATATTCAAGATTAAATGTCAGCCACTGAATGCTGGAAGTGCTTTAAGCTGTGATTGTATCAGGGGTTTCCATGTAGATGGGATCCTGGGCCCAGTCCTAGGTTAACGTACATTCCCAGCTCTAGTAATAAACCTGATGATGAACTCTAACGATGAAACTGAGTATCCTAGCGTCAAGTACATCATTGGCTTTAATGGTGTGTAAATAAAACAGTTTCTTCCACAAAAACTGGAATTGCTTTCTAGGCATCTTCTTTTATAAAAATAAAAGCAAAAAAGAAATTGAAATGCCGTCTTTGTGACACAGAACTAATTTTGAGAAGCAGTTATGTGCTAGAGAAGTGATTGAGTCTTTTTAATGAACACAGTATTTCTGTTCTTCATGGGTCTGTTTACTGTTAGAATCTTAGCTGAGAAGTGATTTTGAAAATAGTTCTATTTTATACATGATGTAAGTGAAACATGGCATAAGGTCCACACTGCAAGAATTAATTAATTCCCTGCTTTAGTCCATAGACTCCTAAGGTTGAAGTATAAAACTCGAATCTTAAAACTTGGAGATCACATAATCCCATAGTTCTCAAAATGCTTTCCATGAGGTCACCCAGCTAAACCGAGGCACTGCAGGGGCCACCACAATGGAGAGAGGACCCAAAAGAGCACAGGAAGGTGGAGAAGAGCACCCAAGGATGGGATCTTCACCCAGGAGAGCTTTGCCTTTTCTGTTCAGTTCCTCATAAGATTTTGAGAGAAAGGGAGAGTTTAGTTATTAAAAAAGTATGTCTGTATCTATATCTATGTATCTGTGGAACAACCTCCACATGCTATAGATGAAGACACTGAAGCTAGGCAGGTGAAAGGTGCAGTTTTCAGTAGCCAAGCTGGTGATAGACTGGTTAAGGCCTTATTCTCCATCCAGCCTTGTTTCTACTATATCACATTGCCTACTTTGAAAGTCTCTTATCACTTTGCCTCCAGCTTCCAGAGCTAAACTCAGCATGATCAACACCATGTCAAAAATCCGCGGCCAGGAGAAAGGGCCAGGCTATCCGCAGGCAGAGGCGCTGCTGGCAGAGGCTATGCTCAAGTTCGGAAGAGAGCTTGGAGATGATTGCAACTTTGGTAATGAGCGCTTTCTCACATTTTAATTCCTTCATTTGTCTGTGGGGATTTTAGTGCCAGTAAGAAAGTGTGTAGGAAATTATTCAACCATTTTCCATTTTGATTCTCAGTTCTAGGTCTCGTATACATGGGCCAAAAATTTGTTTTCAGAGTCATTTCATCATTTTTAGTGTGATTTGTCGTAGGAGTTTTATTTATTTTCTTTTTCCCTGATGAGATCCCAGTCTTTACAGTAGCTGGTTGACATATCCAGATGCCTGAACACTTGCTGTTGAGTGTGTCTGGCAGTAACTGAGAGTTGGGGCAGAGAGAACAGTCACAGTCAGCGTGCTTCAACACCCTGCCCTGGGAGCTTTCTCTTAGCTGTCTGCTCTTCTCTATATGGTACCTAGGTGAATTCTGGAACCCCAGGGGAACTCCTTCACCCCTCTCTCCTCCAACTCTTAGCTATGGTGCTAAACACCTTCTCTTTTCACTCCCTTGTGATGTGAGGTCTCAGCAAATGACTGTCTTTCCTGGTTGAACCCTGCTCTCTGTTCCTGGTATTTGCTCCTGCTGAGTGCACTGGCCTTAAGGAAACCCCCTGTTAGGGAAAGCTGGCAATTACAAGGGAGGGCAGGGTGCTTGCATGTTCTTTATAATAAGGGATACCACCCCCTTGGGGACATTGAGTCAGTTGCACTGTATGAACTTTCGTAGGTGGAAGATAAAGTGTTCTCTGGAGGACGTTTTATACTGTCTCTCATCTCAGGTGTCTTCAGAAGACAGGCCATAATCCCTGGGTTTTCGTCTGTAATGGGCCCTATTATTGCAAATACTTTCACCTTTGTTCTTTAACGTGCAAGAGCTTCCTTCTCGCTTCCAGGCCCAGCGCTTGGTGAGGTGGGGGAGGCCATGCGGGAGCTCTCAGAAGTGAAAGACTCTCTGGACATGGAAGTGAAGCAGAACTTCATTGACCCCCTTCAGAATCTTCATGACAAAGATCTGAGGGAAATTCAGGTATCTGCGACTAGTCCTTTGGAAAGTGGGGTTTGAAATCGTACAGAGGCAGATGCCCTTTTCCTTTAGAAAACATTTTTTAAGCTTACTGAGCACGTGATCAGCACTGGGCATGTGAATTGCAAAACAATCCAGCAGGATAACTTGAAAGAAACTGGAAATGCCATGCTTTTTGCCCCATTCTTATGACTGTTACTCATGAGTGTTAGATTTGACTTCTCTGTGTTCAATTTTCAAGTTTTTCTAAGCTTTTTTTTCTCTAGGAGGATAATATTCTTTCCCTGATCATACACAATTTTATTAATTATTCTATGGTTTTTGGCTGATTTCACCCTCCAAAATGCCAGCTGTGCCAGTTGTTAGCTTAAATACGTAGTTACCCTGTCACCCTGTAAACATGTTTTCATATTTTGGTAACGGTTGTTAGGACTGAGGAAGAATACCCAACTATCTTCTTTCTAAAGCATGTAGAACAGTTGAGCAATTCCAAATCAATGGAGTTCAACTGGCTTCACCTCTACTAGGTGTGTAGTGTTTGTTCATTCATTCCTTCAACAAATATTTGTTGAACCTGTCTGAAATTTAATTTTCTTTACTGTAAAATGGACTGCCATAACTTGAAGTCTCCTGATCTCCTTATTCTAGCTTAAATCTCCTTCAGCCCTACCACTTGCTCAAAGTCGTACGGTTAGTAAGTGGCAGACTCACTCTAAATCTGAAATGTACTCTACCAGTACTCTACCCTCCAGCTGACTGCAAGTTCACATGTTTTACAAGAATATTCCTTCCAAAAAACAAACATTTAGCTTGGATCAGGGCATGAATTGGAGGTTGGGTGTGCAGTGGGAGGGGGAATCTAGGATATTTTTCTTCCTCCTTTCCTTCTTATTTCTTCACCACTCCTAACTCTGTTTTCATCTCCTTCCTTTTCACTCTATACACACCTAGGGGCAAGGGAAATCCAACATTTTCTCCCACACATTAGTATTGGAACACAGCGGCATTTAGGAAAAAAATCCTTTGTAGCTTTGGGAAACTACTTTCCCACTTGGTTACTAGAGGTGTTGAGTGAGGCTGGGCAGCCACATAGTGGGGATGTTGCAAGGAGGAGTCAAAGCACAGTGTGGGGCATCAGATCCCATCCGGGGGCCCTTCCAAGTTAGGCTTCTTGACTGAATTTCATCATCTGTCAAATGGGAGACTTAAACTGATCAGTGGTTCCCCAAAAGCTACATCAGTCAACAAGGGTCAGTGTTAAGACATCAATTCCTAGACCCCAGCCTTGAATATTCTAATTCAGGTAATCAGGAATCCTTATTTTTAATAAGCAACCTAGGTGATTCTGACAGGCCAGATTACCTCAAAGATAAGTCCTTTCCAGCACTAATGTTCTATGATTCAAAAAAGATGCCATTGTTTCTCACTTTATTTCAAGGAAAGTGTTTTTCCTCTGCCTTCTCATGAGATAATGTTTCTCTTGAAGATGGGGACTGTGGGCCCTCTGCACCTGTGCTTTCCACATGTGTTGGGCATGGATACACATTCCCAGCTTCTATCATGGGACGGAAAGGCATGTTCCAGCTTGGCTTTGGCCCAGAAAGGGCAGAAAATAAAGGACACTGGTATTTCCCCCAGTTTCCTTCTTGCTCTTAATTATTTTTAAAGACGTTTCCCCACATCCAGCCTTTGGATGCAGTTGCCCCACTGATGCATGTTTCTTTGTTTTTCTAGTGACATGGTGTTTTAGAACTTAGCCTGTCTCATTTTGTGAGCTCATAGGCATTATGGGGAACTGAGCTCTAAATACGCCTTTCCCATGAATCCTTTCAAAGCATACTCCTGCCCTTGACTTTTTCAGCATCATCTAAAGAAGTTGGAGGGTCGACGCCTGGACTTTGATTATAAGAAGAAACGACAAGGCAAGATTCCAGATGAAGAACTCCGTCAAGCTCTGGAGAAATTCGATGAGTCTAAAGAAATTGCTGAGTCAAGCATGTTCAATCTCTTGGAGATGGATGTGAGTGACTCTCCTGTGGTTTTTACTTTAATCTTGCCATAGAGGCACAAGATTAATTTGTTAAAGGGTTATGCAATTAAAATCATTAATATCTGATTACAGTATGTGATGAGAACTTCAGTAGATTGTTATTTCTTTAAAATAATTTGAAATTATAAAGTAGATTGAGGGGCTTGGCCTCATGGCATATTGGTTAAGTTTGATGTGCTCTGCTTCGGTGGCCCGGGTTCATGGGTTTGGATCCTGGGTGTGGACCTGCACCACTCCTGAGCCATGCAGAGGTGGCAACCCACATACAAAATAGAGGAAGACTGGCACAGATGTTAGCTCAGGGTGAATCTTCCTCAAGGGATAAAAGAGGAGGATTAGCAACAGATGTTAGCTCAGGGTGAATCTTCCCCACCACAAAAATTAATAATAATAAATGGGGGCCTGCTCTGTGGCCGAGTGGTTAAGTTCGCGCACTCCGCTGCGGCAGTCCAGGGTTCGGATCCTGGGCATGGACATGGCACCACTTCTCAGGCCACGTTGAGGCAGCATCCCACATCCCACAACTAGAAGGACCTGCAACTAAGATATACAACTGTGTACAGGGGAGGGTTGGAGAGATAAAGCAGAAAAAAAATAAAAAAACATTGGCAACAGTTGTTAGCCCAGGTGCCAATCTTAAAAAAAAAAAATTAATAATAATAAAGTAGATTGAGAAATGGTAAAAATTTTTCTGTATTCCTATGGTTTTATTTAGCTATATTTTTTTCTACTAATGATCTTGAAGCATTACCAATAGTGGGAAGATAATGTTTCTGGTGATCCATGTTTAAGTCCAATAGCTTAAAAAAAATACTGTGTTGAAATAAAGGGCAGATTGACTTCAGATTATAAAAGAACATCAACTAATGCTTTCAGAATTGGGTGTCCAACACAGGTTAAGATGGTTCATATTTTGAAGTAAAGTTGACGTTTTCTTTCAAAAATTAATTTCAGTTAAGTTTGATGATTATAGCATAGATACTACATATGGGGCCTAGATGAGATAGTTTAAAAGCTGCTTTCACATTTCCAAAGTACGAAATCATTTTTCATGGCTTTAGAAGTTACATTCTGTTGAGTTCATTTAGCTTTGAAGCCAAGAGGACAGTCCCTCAGGGGGACAGACATCCCTACCTCCAACCCCATCAGTTGCTGACCAACTTCTGCCAAGATGTTTACAGAACCTTTATGAACTTATCGCTTAACTGCTGTGCCTTGATTGGTGACAGAGGACGCATGTTGAACATATCCAGACTTTTGCATCACCCAGGGACAGTGTAGGTTTATGTGTATATAAAACAAATTGTGTCCACCTAACTACTGAAGAGGACTACTGTGGGAGTGAGGGGTGACCTCAGTCACAGTGCTCCTTTTCTGTACTCAGTGCCCTGCCCCACCCTACCCCAAAACTCATGGGGCGGTATTGCCTCTGTTGACAAGGAGGCCACTATTCAGCTGGATGACAACAGAAGACACAAAATGAAAAGTAACCAAGGATGCTTAGGATATTAGAGCTGGAATAAACCCAAGATATCAATTGACCCAACCCTTTTACATTACAGATGAGGCTCAAAGAGACAAAAGATTTTCCATCATACCACACTGCCTCCCATGGTTCCTCATGTGAGAAATCCATATTCACATTCTTATTAACAGCACTAATACATTGACTTGGCATGAAAAGTTCAGGGAGCAAAGAATCCTTTGGTCAATACTTCTTTTTCCTATGAAAAATCAACAAAAAAAGCCAAATCCTCATCAGAAGATTGTAGCTAAGTATGAGACTGTTTAATGCGAGTTGTGTGATCTCCAGGAGGATTCTACTAATGTTGCTTCTCCTTGTGGTACTGGCATTTCCAAGTATGAGGATGCTTTCTTATCCTTGATTGATTTGGAACCTGCAAAACTAACTGTCTTAGCCTGGCTCACCACACAGTCATGGGCATCACGAAGCACTGGGCTGTGTGTCAGGGGCTGTTCTCTCATATGTGCTGGGCAGTAGTAGTTGCTTAAGGACAGTAACCTGGTAACTAAGGTGTGATTCCCCCCATCGATCTGCAGATCGAACAGGTGAGCCAGCTCTCTGCACTCGTCCAAGCCCAGCTGGAGTACCATAAGCAGGCAGTCCAGATCCTGCAGCAGGTCACCGTCAGACTGGAAGAAAGGTATTTACAGTCCCCTGCATTTTACATTTCCATTTTCTTGCTCTGAAATGATGTGTAAAGAAATGGAAATAGTAGAGAGAATACATTTGAAGAAAAACTTCTGCAAAAATTCCTGCTGATCCTAGACAGGCACCTTGTGGGGCGTTTGTTTTGATTTTATTTTGTCTTGTGCTTTGTTTTACTTTGTTCTGTTGAGTCTAATCTTGTTTTTATGAGACCGTGATACTTGGATTGTATTTTGGCTGCCACACATGGGACACCAGGATGCTACCAATGATAATGGATGTGATTTGCTTATATTCTGTGTGGGTATATCATTATCAATCATACAACAGCCATGTAAACTAAGTCTTCTTAGCTTCACCTAACAGGTGAGCAAAATGAGGCTTGGGGAGAAGAAGTATCTAGTGCAGGGTCACACAGTGGTGCAACTGGGGTTCATGATCAAGCATAACCTATTGAACAGCCTATATCTTTTCACGCCTTGTGTTTTCCTGAATGGA
The DNA here is from genome assembly GCF_021613505.1 of Equus quagga. NCBI lineage: Eukaryota > Metazoa > Chordata > Mammalia > Perissodactyla > Equidae > Equus > Equus quagga. The sequence goes on from NC_060272.1 coordinate 118,188,955, forward strand.
GACAAAGTCTTCCACCATCGGATGGCACTGCTTTCTTATGCACCTCCTCAGATGTGCCCCACAGCGGGGCTCTCGTAGTTTTCTTTGTGAACGGTGTTCCCTGAGTTGTGGGGCACGGCCTGCACAGCTGTATGCAGTAGCTCTGCACTATCATATGCAATACTTTATTAGCCAGATATTAAGCTGGGTGATTTTGCTAAATGTACACACATCAGAGGATCACCTCAATAGCCATTATTCTCAGCTCATGGCCAGGTTAGACTCTTAAAGCTGATGAGAAGCCTAAATGTGCAGTGAAGCCTCCTATCATTCTGCTGCGCTATGGGAACCTCCTCACCTGTTCCCATTGTTTCCACCTGGCCAACCTCTTCCTCTCCTCAGTGTCTTCCTTGAGGAGTGCTTTGGTTGTGCATCTGCCCTCAGTGCACCCTTGTGGAAGTGTGTGTAACACACTGAAGCCTCTAGAAAAGTTTAAAACTGTATGCTTCAACATGCTAGAGAAATATATGTCTTTATGACATCTGTTGAGCATGAAGGGCCACTTTCCTTTTTTCCTCTGAAATATGTTTAAAGTCAGTCTGATTCTATAGTCACCATACCCTAAACTCTCCCACCTCTGCAAATCTGTTGTCCCCTTTGCTTAGTGAACACCTGAAACTGTGGGAAAATACTTAGGGGTGTGTGGAATACCTTTAGTGGCCGTACCTTTCTACCTTCCTCCTGTCTTCTCTTGTTTTTTCCCCCCTTCCTATATCTCACACTGCTCAGTGGGAGCAGGGCCCACGGTTTCCTCCTGTCCTTGCTCCAAACCTTCTCAAGCTCTCCATGGAATAACTTTCTTCTGGATACACCTGTTCATCTAGAAGTGACTCCTCTTTATCTTTTACCTCCTTCCTTGTAAACCCTCTCCCGGGGTTGTAAACTTCCCCGGGGACAGTAGTCTCCTCCCCAACCACACCCCTTTCTTCTTGTAGCATTTTGCACATATATCCATCACACCACTTACTACAATTTACAGTAATCAAGTCATTTATATTCTGTCTCCCCTATAGACCATAAGCTTCTTGAGGGCAAGAACTGTGCCCTTTACATCTTTGTGTTCCTGGCACCTAACACAGTGCATATTTGCAAAGGGAGCTCTGAATAAATGAGGGAGGAAGGGAGAGATTGAGAAAAAAGATGAAGATAGTGAAAGTATGACCTCAGAGGGACACCACCAAAAGCAGAGACATCACAGATAAGAATTAAGGGTCGTTTTCAAATTCCCTGTGCTCCACAATGGTAGCTTGGTGGGTGACCTAAGGATTTCCTGGATTTTATTGCTTTTCCTTTTACTTTTTAATTGGCTACATACTCACTTTCCCCCCTCCCCCTCTTTTCTTTTCAATGCAGAATAAGACAAGCTTCATCTCAGCCTAGAAGGGAGTACCAGCCTAAACCACGAATGAGCCTGGAGTTTCCAACTGGAGACAGTACTCAGCCCAATGGGGGCCTCTCTCACACAGGCACTCCCAAACCTGCAGGTAAGGAGCTGCAGACCCCATTACACGGGCCTGGGCCACAGCCCGTTGACACTTTTCCAGAAATTCTAGGAGCAGTCCAATCTGGCTGTGTTAGAAACACACAGTAATATATTTCCTACAGGATGGTTTTGTCAGATAGAAACTCTTTTAAAGGACTCCTTTCTTCCTTTCTCATTGATCGTTTCTTTCTCTCCTTTTCCCTCTTCTCTTTCTTTGTGAGTCTTTTTTTTCCTCATTCTCCATCATAGCACACACTAACCTCCTAACTAACACATTTGATTTTGACACTTGTTTATGGACATAAATCACCTTAACATGTCAGTTTGGTGCTGGGAGTGTCATCCTTTTGTGTGTGTGTGCGCTTTTCCCTTTCTGTGATTCCATCACACATGAGAGCAAATGCCTCTGATCAGTGTGTGCCCACATACACTCACATATAACCCACAGACAGCAGCTCCAGGAATGTGTTGAATTGGATTTTTTGAGTCACAGGAGCATATGAGTGAATATATTTGCAGATGAATCCATTTTGAATCTCAACATCTGCTAGATTTCCCTCCTCCCACCACCCTTCAACCAGTTCATCATGCTGTGGTAACTGAAGTTGGTACAATAAAAGCTAAAACTTACTTTCTATCAGGAATATTGATAAATACACAATAATGTATTCTTTTGATTGGCACCATTGCTCTCTCCCCACTACACATAGATTAGGTAAAAGCCAGTGCTTCAGACATTTTCAACCTTCACATTTGCTTGGTTGAAGAAGTGGAAACTATCTTATACTAGATATGGATTTTAAAGATATGCAGCTTTCTCCAGTTTTCCCTGTATCACCAGTTCTTCATGTTCTACAGTAGGAAACATTTTTATGAGATGCGCTCAGGAGACTAGAAAGGAAAAAAGTGAAGTCTGTGATGACAGTTGGAGCTCTCTGCCCTTTGTGCTCACCTCTGCTGCTTGGAGCCCCCCGTGTAGGGTATAAACAGCAGTGGCTCTTACAAGTTAGCTGGCTGTAGGACTAGTCATATAAGTTATGTATAGCTTGCTTCTCCCGGCTACAAACCATGTATTTCATTCTTCCTTTGGAGACTTGTTAATTTTCTTCTTTCTTTAAGTAAAAATATATATTACATTGTTTCCCTTTAAAGCTATCTAGATGACATGGGAGCTATATGCTTGTGTTTGAATTTATATGCATGTGTGTATGCATGCTGTATTGCTATATATGGTCATTGAAAATAGATCACTTTTAAGATATGATTCCATCAAGAATAAGGTAGAGCACACTATTTTTTCTATGCCATGACTCCAGTGCACTTCTCATATTTATATGTGTAACAATTTAAAAAGTGCAAATTAGATAATTTTTTACATAATCTCATTGAAAAGCCACAGCAGTACTGTGCAGTAAGTTCAACTGTTAGTTCTAATGTTAGAGGAACTGGAAGTGAAGTGCCTTGTGCAAGGTCTCACAGAGGAAGAAATTGAACCCAGGGTTTCGTATTGTTTTGTTTTCACCGCATTACAGCAGTGTTCCAGAGGCTGGAGTCTTTATTTTTAAATACTGAGAACTACACTATTATTCTGAGGTTGCAAAGCATTGTCCATGAAGTTAACTGGACTATTTCACATGTGTGGAGATTTTAAAGTGTTAACATGGAAAGAATTCTGGCCATGCTGTATTATTAGCCTAAATCTCATTAAAACTCCTTTATTCATTGGGTCTCCCCATCTTTGGGCATTGTCAGGAAGGCAAACCTTGATGAGCCTGTGTTGTATGTGTCATAAGAATAGATGTGGCCATTTTTCATACTGGAAATGGAAGCAGAAACCCAGCAACTTCCAGAAATCTGAGAAAGCTTCTCAAAACTGTTAGGGGAAGATGCCATGCAGCAGACATTGGGGACTAGTAGCCAGAGGAAGTTTCAGCAGGAAGAGGAGTGAGGGAGGAACCAAGGGGACAGCAAGTCAGGTGGGTGCAGCAGGTGGTAGATGTGTGAGTTAAATACCCCTTGTCTTTCTGTGTTCTTCTCTCCTGCTCTTACTCCCAGGTGCCCCAATGGATCAGCCCTGCTGCCGAGCTCTGTACGACTTTGAACCTGAAAATGAAGGGGAGTTGGGTTTTAAAGAGGGTGATATCATCACACTCACTAACCAGATTGATGAGAACTGGTATGAGGGGATGCTTCACGGCCAGTCAGGCTTCTTCCCCATCAATTATGTGGAGATTCTGGTTGCCCTGCCCCATTAGGATGTTATGCTGGCTGGCTCACCTCTTCTTGACCCAGATAGTTAAGTTTAACCACTGCTTTGGTAATGCTGCTTACAACACATCCCAAGTGCAGGCCGCAGTGGTCCAAGTCATCAAGCCCCACCAAGTATCTTTGGTTGACTTGTGCGATCCCACAAGAGTCATGGTGATGGGTGGTATCTTCTTAGCCTGATGGGCATGGCATGTGCTTTTTAAATACCATCTGAGACCATCCAGTATTCATGGAACTGCTGTTGACGCAGTTCTCAGGAGGCTGTGGCTTCTTAGAATATGACCATGAGCCACCTCACAGAAAAACTATCCTTCTGAAGATACTATCTGTCACCCAGGGGCCATCTCAAGGTCTCAGGTTCTCCATTTAAATAAGAGAAAGTTCTTGCTTTCACAGTGTCCCCTCCCAAATATCTAAGTCACAGAATTGTTGACAAAAGCCTCCCTCACCAGCAAATTGTCTTCTGATCTGAATGAGTTACTCCCTTGATGCTGTTAGTAGAAGAGTGTTAAGTGTGGATCCAAAGCCTTCTCTGAAAACAGTCACCTTTGTTCTTCCCACTTATACCTATTTCTGAGATACAGCCAGTTTTCTTCCCTCCCTGCTATTAAAGCCAGAGGGGGGCTCCCATTTTCTTTCTAAGTAAGACAGCAGTCAGCATATTGTGGGAGAGGCTGAGAAGAAGAGATACTTCATTATGAGGAATTGGGAAGAGACCTGGTTTCCAAGCTTAAATTTCTTGCTGTAGGGAAACCATGTATGTATTTAGGCCATTTCTGAAGGTACAGAGAAGGGGGAACAAATATCTTCACTTCGGTTTTATTTATGAGTTACATGTTTCATGAATCCATTTGACACAGAGACTCAAGGAGAAAAACTCTAGACACCATTTTCCCACTACTTCATAGCCAAGAAACAGTAACTGTCTTTTCTTTCCACTTTCACCTTGTGTTCTTTGAACATCATTTGTGCATATTCTGCCCTCAATGAGGACCAAATAAAGATGATTTTTGTGCATAGCTGTTTAAGACGTGTGGCTGCATATGCTAAACTTTCCCAACTCAGTCATTACTTTTATTTCTGTCCCTTCTATCTCGTCTTCATTTTGTGTGTACGGTGCTGTGCGTAAGCTTATGAGTGTTGTTTTCTTTTTTTATCAGTCATTAAAGTCCTGTTAGGTATCCAGAGTTCTATTTATCTAGCTGTACAGATTCTTTCAGAGGTTTAATGTGCTGCTTCGGATGTGCCACCTGCGGTAGTGGATCATGTGGAGTGAAAGGCAAATCTTATTGCTTAATGTATAAAACTCTTACCACGGGAAGCATCGCTGTTTCCAATAAATATTGCTGAAGACAGAACCAAAGGCTCTGGTCCTTTATTTTGTGTCAGTTCTTTGGGTCTGACAGTGAGTGGACAAGGGTTCGTTTCAGTCTCCATTGCCTTCTGATGCAACCAGACCTGGTTACAAGCTCAGATCTACTTTTCTGTAATCAGGAAAAGTTCCATTGTCAAGAAGGTAGCTACCAGGCTCTGGTAACTTCTTGGTAATCCAGGAAAGAGAAGATTTGGGAGAGAAGATAAGAAAGTGGGGAGAAGGAGGTCTTCTAGAAGTTAAATGAAGTATCGTCAATGGCAATATCATCAGAAGAATCTAATTCAGGGGGCAAATAAAGTATGTCATTTCAACCAGTCTTTTGTTTCCTTTCCTGCTTGAAGAGAAAGAAGTAGACATGGAAATACAGATAGGCCAAAAGCCAGCGTCCTTTTCTCTTGGTGTGTACATGTGGGCTGGGGTGGGTGTGGATAGGGGAGCAGTACATACAGAATATGTATTTCCCGAGCTCCTGAGAAAATATTCTTTGTATATTGTGAGGCCTTTGTATTCTTCAGTGCTGAGGCGAACAGTCCAGATGTTCTAATCTAATGTGAATAGTTTAATATACTAAGTTCTGTGTGTGAACTGCTCTAACATGAAAATACATTTTTGCTAGCTATGTGAGTTACAGTATTAAAGATCAGGTTTGTTTGGTTGTTTTTGGCTGAGGAAGATTCGCCCTGAGCTAACATCTGTGCCCATCTTCCTCTGTTTTTTAGTATGTGGGCCTCCAGCACAGCATGGCTGCTAACACTGGTGTGGGTTGACGCCCAGAACCAGCCTGGGCTGCGGAAGCGGAGCACACTGAACTTAAGCACTGGGCAACTGGAGCTAGCCAGATCAATTTTTAAAATCAGTTTTAAAAAGAAATTGCCAATGACATTATCAAGAAAGGAAAAAATCCAGAAAAATCACAGATGAGCTATTAGAATCGATAATTTAATAGGGTTACTGAATCAATATTCAAAAATTATTTTATTTCTATATACCAGTAACAATCAGTTAGAAAAAAGGAATTAAATATCATTTACAAAGGCATCAAAAAATCAAACCCATAGATAAAAATCTAACGAATTAAACAAGATCTCTACATAGAAAATTATGAAATATGTTTGAGAAAAAAATAAAGACCTTAGTAAGTGAAGAGATACTCTACGTTTATGCATTGGAAAACTCAGCATTGTAGAGATGTTATTTCTCCCCAAATTAACCTATAGATTTACTACAGTTTCAATGAAAATCTCAGGACGTTTTTTCTGTGCATCTGAAGATTGACAAGCATGTTATAAAATTCATGTGGAAAGGATATTTTCTCCTTGAAGAACAACAACAAAGTTGGAGGACTTACTCTTTCTAGGTATAAAACAAAGTTGTAGTAATTAGGATAGTGTGGTATTGATGCCATGGTAGGAGAGGACATGATCTGTACAGAAGAGCAAGTCCAGAAAGAGACATAAATGCATTCAGCCATATTTGAACTGATAAGTCGTCCCATTGTCTTTAATGCCACACATTCCGATATGACCATACCTGTGCAATAGTAGTTCTGTAACCCCAGAGGGAAACCAATAGCAAGACCCTGCACCAAACAGAGTAATCTCGTTATGAGTCAACATCAAAAATGAAATGAATGTACCATGACCACAGTTTCAGGAAGAACTCGATATTTATTTAAGAGAGTCCTTTGGAGAATATTAGTAATACAGTCATTCAGAACCCTCTGAATTCCTTATTTTTACTGAAGTATAATAAATTCCTTTTGACAAAACTTTAAGTATAGAAAAGAGCAGGCAACTCTGTAGACCACCACCGGGGAAGTTGAACCTACCCCAGATGCTTGTCCTTCTGGGACTAATCACAGAATGAACTGTCTCGGTGGAAACAGAAGCAGAACTAAGCTAAGCTGAACTAAAATGGAAAACAAGTGCAGTGAGGAAGTGGTTTCATTTTATTCTTCTAATAGGTCTAACAGGTCTTAAAGAGAAAACTTCATGGGAAAATAATTATTTTCCCTTAGTTTCTCTTTGGTATAAAAAGACAACAAGAATGACACGACCAAGAATTGACATTTCCCTGAGACTGTATGGTAACATATATCCTGTGCTGTGCCAAGTCTGCATAGGCTTAGCAATGGCTTAGGAAATCAGGATTATCCCAAGGCTCTATTTTCAAGACAGCCTCTAGTGTTCTGGATGGAACCATGTGGGCACTTTTAAGGCTTGTATTTCAAGACCCCCTTATTAACCGGATTAAGTACTGCCATGCAGACTGCTTTTCATTCCATGGGGAAGGGGATGGTGACGTAGGAAGGACTTAATGTTGAAGAAAGTAGCAGCCTAGAAGCTTCCATTTGAAACTCTGTATGATGGTTGGTGAAGACTTTCTGGGTTACATGGAGGGGTGGCCACACCAGTAATTTCTACGCCCAGCTATTGGGGACCTCTTATGAACTCCCATATTAAAGGAGATGTCCAAGAAAAGAACACAGCTATTTTTTTTTTTTTTTGAGGAAGATTAGCCTTGAGCTAACATCCATGCCCATCTTCCTCTACTTTATATGTGGGATGCCTGTCACGGCATGGCTTGATAAGTGGTGCTCAGGTCCACATCTGGGATCTGAACCGGTGAACCCTGGACTGCCGAAGTGGAACGTGCAAACTCAACTGTTGTGCCACTGGGCCAGCCTCCAGACCTATTTTTTTTTAAAGGGCCCAGTGAATGCTAACCACTTAAAGGTCAGGCCATGACATGTCACTCAGCTATCCTGTACGCCTAGGTATTGGTGACCTTCTACTTGGGGCAGGAAGAGCTGTGATTCCTGACAGGAGTGGAGCAGGTTGTCGGGTTTGGAGGCAAAAGAATGGAGAGCAGCATCACAATATCCTTTTCTTGAAAAGAAACCCTGGACTTTTTTGTACCACCGTTTGTGATTAGATGCTGATATTCACCTAAAGCTAATATTTTGGGAACTCTCTCTGTACAAGAAATAACAAAGGTGTCCACAGTAGGGAGGTGATGAATAAAGTGTGAATATCAGGAGATATTTGAAGATACTTGTAGTCCTCTCTGTCATCTGGGTTATTTTTTCCTCGTGGCAAATGTGGTCTCAGATAAAAGGGTTTCATGCATACTTCTGTATGTCATTTGAAAAAAATGTTTGCAACATTCACTAAATAAGGAATTTTCCTTTTTGTTTCCTTTTTGTTTATTCCAGGCAAACAAAATGTAGATTCTTCACCTGGCAGAGTCTATCCTGATTATAGTGGCCTTTGAGCAATAAAAATAGATTTATATTTCAGCTGTGTTTGAATGTCCTAGATCATTCTTTTCACACCAGAGAATCAAATACATTCAACACTTTTATAAGATGGTATTTGTAATTGGAGGGGGAGGAAATGGGAACCACTGTTATTTATTAACCCGTGTCAAGCACTTTGTTAAGCTCCATGTATGTGATTTTGATTGAAGACTAAGGCTTTAAACCTTAAACACTCAGCTCTTAGGGTTGATACACTGGAAGAAAGAGAGCTTTGTAAACGGCTTGTTTACCCACTGTAGTGTCTGATGTTTGCTGGTATTTCGAACTTAGAAAAGGAAAAAGAATTTACCAATGTTCTGAAATACCTTAACAAGACAAAGAAACGGTGAGCTTCTTGATGGTGAAATAAAGAAACTATAAGGTCTTCTAAAAGGCTGACTTTATAGAATTTCAGATGTCGGACATAAAGCAGAAGGTAAAGTGAGAGAAATTTTGAAAGCAGTATTTGTCACACTTTATTTCCCTGCCAGTGTTTTGGTTTCCTTAAAATTTTTCTGTGTGTGGCTGGTAAAAGAAACATCAAATCCTTTATTTTTCTAAACCAAATTAAGTATGGCTGCCATCCCAGTCCCATCAGAATTGGCAGGCATTTCTCTCGCTCCTGTCTGTGGAGAAGGGCCTCTGGGTCTCGGCCCTGGTGGTGGTAGCGCTGCCAGGTTTTCTCACCTAAGCCCTTGTGGTGCCCTAGAAAGTGCTGCTCCAGCCCTCTGTGCCTGGACTTGATGATGCTGGGTCTTTGCTGAGAATCCCAAGATGTAGCACCAGCACCCAGCATCCCTAGGCACAGAGCCATCCCCATGGAAAAGTTACCGCTTTTCACTTAAATCCCTTACCGCAGGAGAACAAAACACATCATTTACTGCTCTACCACCTGTCCCAGATAACTGTGATTGACTGGAGTTTGGGTAAAGGCCAGAGAATCTGTATTTTTAAGAAGCTCCACGAGTGATTCTTACCTGCATCTCTTATCAAAACAAGTGCCTCCATCAGGACTCATGGAGATGAAGAAATCAGGGAGGCACCTGGAGTTTCCTAACATAGTAGATGATGAGTCACCTGGGAGGACTTGCACAAATTGGATTCCCAGGTTCTCATTGCAGCTGCTCAGAATCACAGTTGCCCTTCGAGGGGCCTAGGAAGGTGTATTTGCCCTCAGAATCTACTACAGTGCTTCTGAAACCGTAACATGCATCAGAATCATCACAGCTCGTTAAAACAGACATCTAGGCCCCACCTGCAGAGATTCTGATTCAGTAGGTCTGGGGTGGGGTCTGAGCGTTTGCATTTCTTTTATTTTTTTTTTATTGCTGAGGAGGATTCTCCCTGAGCTAACATCCATTGCCAGTCTTCCTCTTTCTACTTGGGGAAGATTCACCCTGAGCTAACATCCATGCAAATCTTCCTCTGTCTTCTATGTGGGTTGCTGCCACTGCACGGCTGCTAAGTGTCATAGGTCTGCTCCCAGGAACCGAACCTGGGCCACCAAAGTGGACTGCACTGAACTTGGCCACTAGGCCTGGGGGTCAGCCCTGAGAGTTTGCATTTCTAATAGGCTCCCTAATAATGTATTTCTTGATTCCTGGACCACACTTGGAGTAGTACTGATGTATGAGATAAGCTCCTTAGGAAGAGCCAGCTGCTCCTGATACTTAGGCCGTACCTTTGGTGTTGTGAAAGATGACAAAAACGTAGATGCATTAATCAGTTATTTTGCCTAACTAAATTCTCCTTTGTGTTCACAAACTGAATTGAACTTTCTATGGAGGATGATGGCTTGGAGAAATTCAGGCATTTTGTTGCAGACCTGAGAAGTCCCACTTGAGTTCTGCAATGGTGGCTGCTTAGATATGCCCTGGACAGTCTGTGTCAGTATTTTTTTTGATGGGGGGAAGATTGTCGCTGAGCTAACATCTGTTGCCAATCTTCCTCTGTTTTATGTGGGATGCCTCCACAGTGTGGCTTGATTAGTGGTGCCAGGTCCCCGCCCAGGATCTGAACCTGCAAACCCCAGACTGCAGAAGTGGAGCACATGAACTTAACTGCTATGCCACTGGCCTGGCTCCTGTGTCAGTATTTTTAGCAAGTTCCCCAAGCGATTCTCAGATTCAGTCAAATTTGGGAAGCGCTAGTCTATGTAAAAGTGTTTTAGATAAGCAGTCAGCTGTTTGATGACTGTTTCTTATTTTCCATTTTTGCTTTGATTTTTTAAGACACCACATTTATTGGTTTTAAATTTAAGTAACGTTTGACACATGTTTCCACCCCTACTCAGAGCGACCTTGAAAATTCACAGCATCCCAGTGTTTTTCCCACATGTGCGGATGACTGGAAAGATATGCTAGGGCTGAGTGTGTGCGAACATGGAACTCCCACCTCTTCCTGGTGTTTCCTTCATGCTTTCCTGCTCACCTCATGTCCTGTGAGGGAATCAGAGAAGTATGTCTATAGTTAGAAGGGGATAATATCAGGTCTCTTGCTTTTCTTGTTTAGATCAGTGGGTCACACACTTCAGCTCCTATCAGAATCAGGATGGGGGTAGTGTATGCTGAAATGCAGGTTTCTGGGTCCTGACGCTAAAGTTTGGGATTCAGGTGTCTAGAGCAGGCCAGGTATCTGCATATTTAACAGGTGTCTTGCCCCGCCTCATAGTTCTTATGTAGGCAGTCTTCAGGCCACACTGGAGAAACCAGATTCAGACTTGGGAATTCGTAGATTTGTGAGTGCTATGGAAGAGGATCAGCTGGTAGACATGGGCTGGCAGCTAAGAAGGGGGTGGGAGGAGCCAGCTTCCTCTCCCGGTAGAGCGAGTGCCTCCCGTGAGAAGAGACAGTTAGAAGTATTGCAGAATGCACAGCTTCATCCCTGCCATTAGCAGTAACAGCCTGTTCTCTTGACTTGAGTTTTCTTTTAAGCAACATCAAAGCACCTGAGTTGATTAGGTAGGAAATAGAGATGGGAGGAGGAAGGCGGAGAATAGCAAGGAGGAAAATGGGTCATGAGTCTGAGGAAACCTGGACTGACTGACTTAACATACCCAATCACAGAAATTTTGGTGCCATCTGATGATTATGTATTGTCTTTTATGTTCTTTTCTCTCTTTTTCCCCAAAGTAGTTTCATGAGACCTAGGTTGCCCTCTGCTGGCCAAAAAGAATATTTTAATCAGTTAAAAATCTTGACAAATTCCTCTGGTGGTTTTATCATGATGTATGAACAGAGTTTAACTTCTCCATCTTTCCAGTGGCATGATGCTTAAGCTATTGCTCTTTTAATCAGCTGGTGATTTTTAGCACATCTGGGTATCAAACTGATACCCATAAAATACATAATGTGTGATCTTCAGGAAGAGAACTGAGTTGCTGCTCTTGTAATAAAAAGCATCGTTGTGCATCAGGCAGCATAGTGATCCACTTAAGACACAGGTGACTGGCGATTTACAATGGCTGGATGTTTGTAGAATAGGGTTACACTGTGGTCTCCAGCTTTCTGAAGCCAGGCTGAAAAGAAGTGGTAGGTCATGGTATTTCACCTTGGACAGCAGCCTTCAAGAAATGCCATCTCCAGAGGCAATGTTGAAAGTTACAAAGTGTAAATGATAGAGTAATTTTTTAAAAGGTATGGTTTTTTTGTTGTTGTTGTCTTTTTCATGAGGAAGATTGGCCCTGAGCTAACATCTGTTGCCCGTCTTCCTCTTTTTCTTATTTCCTCCCCAAAGCCCTAGTACATAGTTGTATATCCTAGTTGTAGGTCATTCTAGTTCTTCCGTGTGGGATGCTGCCACAGCGTGGTTTGATGAGCGGTGTGTAGGTCCGCACCCAGGATCCAAACCAACGAACCCCAGGCCGCTGAAGTGGAGCACACAAACTTAACCACTCGGCCACGGGGCCAGCCCTCTTAGAGTAATTTTTAAAGTAACTTTACTGAGGTTTAATTTACATACCATAAAATTTACCTGTTTGAGATGTACAGTTTAATGATTTTTAGTAAATTTATAGACTTGTGTGTCATCACTGAAATCCAGTCTTAGAACATTTCTGTCACCCCAGAAAGATAGTTTGTGCCCCTTCACAGTCAATCCTTGCTTCTACCCTCACCCCTAGGCAACCTCTAATCTCAGACTAGTGTCGTTTTAAAATATAAAAATTGAGACATTTTAGTTAAGTGGAAAATATAGTGGCTTAATTGATAAATGGTACTGGCATAACTGGCTGTTCATCTGGAAAAATATCTAACATGCTCACCTCCGTGAATCTCCTCATCTCTTCCTTACCACTATGCTAAGCAGCTCTGGGGTCTCCACCTCGTCTACTGTAGGCCATCACCATATCCAAGCTTCAAGGAGCTATCCCAGTGACATATTGGGGGAGAGGGGGCTCCAGGTGTTGAATGCTGAGTCACAGGAGAGCCCTCCCAGGCCCGTAAATGCTCCCGCAGTCAGCCTTACATTTCTCACACCATCCCCAGTTCAGTACTCTCGAGATCCACTCCCATGCATCTTCCCCTGGTTCCTGCCGGTACATGTTAGACTCTTCTTCCTTCAGTGTGTAGACTGCTTCTCCCAGAGCGGAGACTGCATTTCTCTGCTTTGGGTGAACTGAGCTATGACCCTGTTTATCAGCCAAGAGGCAGTGAGAAGCAGCAGCCTCAGGTGAAGTCTTTGCAGGGTCTCCAAAAAGGGAGGCTGCTCTCCTCTGGCAAAGTGGAGGGAGGCAGGGCCACTCCCAGATGGAGTGATTTAGGGGACCTTGGAGTTCAGGATTCTGAGCCTTGTCCACCTAGATGGCTCCATTCCAGTCCTCTGGGTCCCACTCTCCCTAATTTTGACGTAAAGGAACTGTCAAGACTGTATAATCATTTTTCTTCGTAGCTTTGCCTCCTCGACAGCTTTTAAGCTTGATTTCCAGTACAGTCTGCCCTATGGATGCAGAAGATAAGGGTCGCCTAAGTGGTTTCCTAGAGGCCCTGTGGTTTTCCCAGTTTATGGTTGGCAGACCTCTAGCTATTTTTTCCCCGAGATATTCAAGACAGTTACCAAAGCCAGTGAATGCCACGGTCCTCGTAACTACCATTGCACTGTACTGGTCAAATGCCACTCTTCACATTCCACCTGCACCTAATCCTAATCCCCCACAGGAGAGAGTTCATTGTGATCCTTTGTTCTTCAATGGCCACCATAAGTGGGGACCTTGCCATCTGGTGAGTAATCAGCTCCAAAATCCCATAACAGTTTGCTTTCTAGGGCCATTTCTGATACTTTCTTACCTGGTACCCCACCAGGCAGAGCATGAAATGCATCTTGCATGTGGGTTGATTTTGGGGGACTGTGATCCTAGGAAATGGGAAATTGGGACAGGGAAGCCACAAAAGCCAATACAAAGGCGCACTATTGAGGTGTCCTACTGCTTGGCAACTAGCGTTTGATCCCACTGGAATCTACCAAGGAGAAATATTCACCTGGGGAAGGAAAGAGAGAAGCATTTATCTATTACCTCCTACCCCCCATGCTTCTGGGTTTCTCATGGCTGAATACAGGTCCCCCAGGGAGTGAGAGGTAGGCAGCCTGTAACCCAAGGCAAGGCTCTAACCACCTGCATCTGTGCAAAGCCAGTCAAAGCACACATGGAAGTGGATGCTGCGGCCTTGGCTCGAGTAAGAAGTAGGGCCAAGAGGATTTTGAAGGAGTGCACACTATACCCACCCTCCTCCCCATGCAGCTTCTGCTCAGTCCATTTCTGCCCTTCTTTCCCCAGATCTTGCAACTCTTGTTATATTCAAGGGATATTTATCACATCAGGACAAGCCCCTTATCTGGAGGAAGTGTATTCTTGCTGGCATCTGTTGAGTCCCTGGCCCGGCTCATTAAGCATTCCACCCTACATAGCTTCTTCCTAAGTAGCTTCTGCACCTGATTTGGCTATTTTGGACAGCCCTTAGATGTTTTTTGAGGATGAGGATTATATATGTCTCCTAGTTTTGCTCAAAATGGCATTACTCATACTGCTATTGTTTCCATAAATCTTTTTTACGTGACATCCTGAAGGAGAGCTGGGAAGTTTCTGTCTCATGCTGCCATGTTTAGACTGGAATTCCTATTCCCACCTTAATCAAGAGGAAATGGAAATGTCAGGTTCCTGAGAGAGAGACAAGTCAGAGGGTTCACTCTGTCCTGTGTTACTGTCCACGCAGGGCCAAACAATATTCAGATACGAACTTTGTGAGTTTAGCCCCTGCTGAAGGCAGGATGTTTCAATTGTCTTCACAATCCTGACCCCAGAGCCGACGTGGCTCCCCTGGTGATGACCGGGGACATAGAGGGATTTGTCTGCACACGTAGCCAAGCCTCTGTGGTGGCCACCAGGGGAGTATTCCCTAGGGAGGGAGTACATGTTCTGATACGTTTTATTCCTTTTCCTCAGGGTGGAAATTGTAGGCTCATGGTGATATCTACTTGCAACTCTGTCAGCTCATTTGTGGAAGATATCTCCCTGTGCTTTTTTGAAACAAAAATCAAGTGAGCATGATTTCTAACCAAAGAGGGACTTTTCAACATTTTGTCTTCCATTGCTGCATATGAGTGGTCTGTTTCCTAGGAAAGAACTCAAATGCTTCAGGTATTTTGTTTAGAAGTCCATAGGCAGTAGTTTGTCAATCCCTTCTATTTCACAGGAGGAGAGATTTTCCAAGAGTTTCCCATAGCTACTAACACATTCAATCCATACAACAAACTCAAGAGAAAGTCAATGTAGTCAATTTTACATATGAAGGAACGGAAGCTCAGAATTCTAACTCAAATTTTTCTAACTCCAAAGCCCGTTCTCTCCTTCAACATAGCATACAGCGTTTCAAATAACTTGTATTTTGAAGATGAGAAACATAAGTCCCCAAAGTCACAACACATGACACCCCCCTATTTACTAGCTTTGTTATGTTGGATAGATTACTTAAACTCTCTGTTTCTCAGTTTATTTATTTCTAAAATGGGAATATAATGATACCTACCTCATCATTGTGGTAGGTTGTTGAAGATTAAATGAGTTAACATATGCGAAGTGTTTAAAATAGTGCATGACCCAGAGTTGGCAAGCCATGTGGTTTAATAAAATCAAACCAAATCAAGGTTCACAGATTCTGAGACTAGAATCAGTTCAGACTCCTGCTCTAAAGTCTGCCTCTATGAAACATTTCTGAAATGGTAATTAAAGTCAGTGGGAAAATGAGTTGTGTTTTCCAAATGCTCTATGCATCTCTTTTCGGTAAACTTTTATAACATTAAACAGTGACAGTTTATGCCTTTGGTTATTTGGGAACCTCATCCGGTATAGAATAATTCAAATCCATTTATTAAGAGACCATTTATTTTTCATGCCAGGGAGAGAGCAGGAGCTCGTAAGGTTGGAGCCAATGGATCTTTGAAGAATGGAGCTGGCAAAATGGGGAGACAGGTAAACGGAGGCTGAGCAGGCAGGACCTGCCACGCTCTGGGAGGCTTTGGAGTGGATAGAACTTATCCTTGTTCTACACATTGGAGTGAAACCCTTAGTTGCAAGTGTCAACAACCTAACATGCACTAAAACAAAACCAAGAAAAGAATGCATTGGTACATGTAATTGGTAAGTTCAAGGGTGGCACTCATGTCAGGCAAGGCTCAATCTAGGGGCTCAAGCATGTCATTTGGGACTCATCATCTTTTTTTTTTTTTTCCTCAGCTCTTCTTGTTTCTACTCCTATTAATGTGTTGCCTTCCTTCTTTCCTGCGACAGACAACTGTTTGCACAACATGGGAAAAGTGATTGCTGACAGATCCACATCTTCACCTTTACAGAAGAAGGGCCTCCTCTCCAGTTTCTAAATAGAAGAAAATCATGGAAGGGCTCCGATTGGCCCTGCTTGCATCTGTGTCCACCCTTGGACCAGTCACTATGGTCCAATCACTATGGTTAGTTGAATAGGGTCCCATGAGAGTCCCAACCTTGGTCATTGCCCTGTAGAGTAAGAGAAGAAGGGTTGAAGAAGAAACAGCTCTCCACTTGAGAGGAGAATGCTGGACAAAGAAAAATCAATCATCGTCCACTCCGCCCATTATATCCAATGCCGGGCTCTCTCTATTGTTCTCTTCCTCATTCCCCTCCAGTCTAGTTACCAACTGGTTTCTGGCTTTGGGCTTAATTTCCCTTTTCTAATCTCACCTGCCCTTAGATTTAATGTTTCCATCTGATCCCATTGACTTCTGACTCTTGTCTGCACCTCGAGGGTTGTGGCTCAGGTGTGCTCTACCACTCTTTCTGCTTTGGACAACTACCTTGAGTAAGATTTCTTTCTTTGGCAAGTCCTGCAGAGCCCAGCTTTGGGCACCAGTTTTGTCTTTTTGATCCCATTGAGCTCCTGTGAACCAGAGGTCTTGTGTGACACCAGGAGTATATTTAGGGGGTGTGTGACTCATAGTAGTAAGACTTCAGTTTATATAAACGCACTGAAGAGAATGAGGGGTGGTGCCGGAGTCCAGCCCCAGCATGAACAGGGTCTCCTGAGGGATGGGCGGCGTCGGCGAGGGAGGAGACAGTGAGACAAGGAGTTTGGTGTCCAAGTCTAACTTTATTTTGTGTATGTATGATTTATATAGGGCTCAGGGTATGCAAGGATGATTTCATGAAACAGTCCCAGTACATATTTTTGGCTTGCGTAAGCGGGTTTTTGCCAGGTAGACAATAGTCCTAAGAGTAATTGATTGCAAGGTAGACAATAGTCCTAAGAGCAATTGATTGTGTGTAAGCCTGGGGGGAGTCAAGCTTCTGTACTTCTTTACTTCAAGGAGGCTGCCCCCAGCGGCCTCCTGACTCAATGGGCTGTGGCAACCACTGTCCTCCCAGAGAGATCTGTGGGGGCTACAGATTTCTTTGTTCCCCCTCCTCTCCCATCGCTTTACCCAACCAAAGGACGGGTCAGAATGTTCTTTCTCTAGAAGATGTTTCGCCCCAGAACTTTCCCTAGAATATTGCATTGTTTCATTCTCATTCCCAGGGCCAGGCTGACTTCCCCTGAAATAACCCCAGGTGTAGAACAGAGTGAACAGAAGCAGAAAAGTCAGAAGTACCAGGGAGACTCGTTGCAGGGGCAGCCTGGTAGAATCCCTTGAGGGTCGCCGTGCGTCCCCTCATCTCTCTCCTGGACCCTGTCACAAGGCAGAGGCTTAACTTGTAGGCTGATGGCTCCCGGCAGGGTGGGATCTCAAGAACATTGGGAGAGGAGGGACCTGAGGATTAACAGTGCATCAGAGTAAGAGTATTGCTATAGCTCAGGTCCTGGGAAAACTGGGACTTTGAGACTGAAGGGGATTAGGATCACTGCAGGGTCAATAAGAAACATGGGGATGCCAATATACCTTCCTTTTCTTTGTGGGAAGGATTGCTGTGTCTCTTAAGACACAAACTGAAGGTTTCCTCCATATATTTCTTTTCTTGCAATTTGTTGAAGACGAGATCATTCATTTTGTAGTGTCCTCTATGTTTCCGTAATTTCATAGTTGGATCTGGAGAGTGGCTTGATCAAATTCAACCATGAACTTTTAGCAAGACTGCATCTTTGGTAGTGTGTTCTTTCATCAGGAGGCATGTAATCTTTGATCATTTATCTTTTTGTGATTTTGGCAACCGTTGATAATCATTCCTCGGAAACATTAATAGGAGTTGCAAAAGTAATGATATTCTAGATCTCTCGTTCTCCTTCATTTATTTTCTGTAATACTTTTATAAAGAGAAACTTCTTTTTATCTATTTGTTTCCCAGTGGTACAGTGTATATAGAAAGACAGATAAATTCTTGATTTTTAAAAAATGTTTTCCTGTTTTCAAAATAGTTAATTTGTTAGTATCTCCAATAGTGACCAATAGTTTTTTGTAAGTATTGTTATGAACTATGGATCTAAACATATTTAATATGTTCCAATTTGTTGAAGTTATCCTTATTGATGCTCAAATTACTCCTGTTTTGGCCAGTAGAATCCCTTCAAGTTGGCTTCTGGGTCCTTTTGATACAACCCTAGGAGTCTCTCCTTGCTTCCTTGCTTTCTGGTGAGGTGAGATGCACAGGCTCATCTGGTAGGTTTCTTGCCCCAGAACTGGAATCGGCCATTTCTTCAAGGAGCCCTGCTTCCCTTGAGCAGGAGATAGAATCTCAAGACCACAGTGTAGGTGCTAGGGAGTTATTTTATCTTCCGAATTAACAAGAATGCTAAATTATTCAATTACAGTCTACATAAGTAATATATAAGCTCTGATAGTGACTAATTCCATGAAAAGACTACACATTTTCAGAAATTTTGGAGTGTCTGTTAGAGTTCTCCAGAGAAACGGAATCAATTGTCTATCTATCTCCACATATACATAAAAAAGATTTTTTTTTTTTATGAGGAATTGGCTCGTGTGATTATGGAGCCTGAGAAGTTCCACAGTCTGCAGTCCACAAACTGGGACCCTGGGAAAACCAGTGGTGTAGTTCTAGTCTAAGGTCGCAGGCCTGTGAACCACAGGAGCTGTTGGTGTGAATCTCAGTCCAAGGGAGGAGAAACTGATGTCCAGTTTAAGCAGATAGGCAGGAAGGAAGTGGGCCCTCCTTCCTCTGCTTTTTGTTGTATTGAGGCCCTCAAGGGATTGGATGATGCCCGCCCACACTGGGGAGGGCTGTCTCCTGTAATAAATCCATAGATTCAAATGTTAGTCTCATCAGGAAACACCCTCACAGACACAGCCGGAAATGACGTTTAATCTGGCCCGGTGGCCCAGTCAAGTTGATACACAAAATTAACATCACAGAGGGTATGTTTGACAATATGGGTATGTTTAAATAGTTTTTTGGAATGCCCCCTTATTCTCTCTTGGCAAGGTCCTCAGGGTCTTCTTAGAGATATGGGCTGTTTTCCTCCAGAGGGACTGAAGCTGAGGTGTGATGAGAGGCCTGTGGGACTCCTGATCAGGTGAGATGTGCTGAATGAACAGAGAAATCAAACCATGGTTTCAAATGCAAGCCTAAAATTGAAGTCACTGGGCCAGATGCTTCACATTTCAGGCATTGGTTTGTTTGAGCAAGCTGTTTCTCACATGGGCAGCCCTATGGAATAGGCCTCAGGAGGACTGGCAGCTAGGATTTATTTATTTAATAATGATTAAACATTCACCCAAGCAATGTGGGATGCCAGCTGGTGGGGAAACTAACTATCACGGAGGCTGGAAAGGCTGTATCATCAAATCTGCATATATTTTTGTATAGGTGAGCTCTGCAGAAAGCTGGAATTTAATCTCAGTGTGCTTAATCCGACTTCAGTTAGTTGTTGATTGTAATGTCCAGCTTCACTGTGCTCTGAGAGCCTGAGGCAATAATTTCTACCATGGGGCCATTCCTACCAGGAGATCTGGAATGCATCTTTCCACCGGTCAAGTTCCCATTTCCCTGGACATTGCTGGAGATTGTTCAAGTTGTGTAAACAACAAGACTCCCCTTTATAAATGAGTTAATACCACCACCACCTCCTCTTTTCTCTTAAAATTATGGCATTTTGTGTTTCCTGATGCAGATGAACTAGAGGGTTCTGGAATCTTTAGCTGGGGGAATTCTAGGCTTTGCACTCAGCATTTGTTTAAGTGTGTGAAGACTTTGAGTAGCCCTTGTCCACTATCTGAAGAGGGTCTTTAGCTTTGCTTTCCAAAAATGATTCACTTCATTCTTCCAACCCGAAGATGGACAGCGGAATCTTCAGAATGAATATCAGATGCACAGCGCTGGTTGGCTTCTGGGTGAGAACGTCAAATCTCAGTTGCATGTTTGGGGCTATCACCAGGGTCGACTAAGGATGTGGAGTGACTAAATCAAACAGATGGTCAGACTCCGAGATAGTGTGACATCATGTCATTTTCCAGCTAACGTTAAAGCAGTGAAATCTTAAGTGGGGCCTCTGCCATGTTTTAAAGTCTCTGTAGCTAGCACAATCATGAGAAAGCATATCCCTATGATATTTTTATTGAGGAAGTTGGCTACATGCTTTTCTTCCGGGGCAGCACAGAGCTTTCTTTCACCTTCAGCTCACATCAGTTTATGGAGGAGAAGGAGCTTATTTGGGTCAAAAAATTGACACCATTAGACAAGCAAATGTAGGAATAGAATTTCTGATGCTCAGAAAAATGAATTATAAACAATGTTAATTCAGTGCATATTGTGTGCCAGAAACAGTGCTAAACATTCTACATGGATGGTTTCTCACAGTTCCTCATAACAACCCGATTAGGTAAGAGTTATTATTGATCCCCGTCTTAGTCTGTTTAGGCTGCTTTAAAAAAGTACCATGGTCTGGGGGGCTTAAACAACAAACATTTATTTCTTACAGTTCTGGAGCCTAGGAAGTCCAAGATCAAAGTGCCAGCAGATTTGGTGTCTGGTGAGGGCCCTCTTCCTCGTTAATAGATGGCCATCTTCTCGCTGTGTCCTCACATGGTGGAAGGGGCAACAGAGCGCTCTAGAATCTCTCTTATAAGGGCACTAATCCCATTCTTGAGGGCTTTATCTTTGGGACCTAATCATTTTCCAAAGGCCCCACCTCCTAATACCATCACACTGAAAGTTAGAACTTCGACATATGAATTTTGGGGGGACACAAACATTCAATCCATAACAATCCCCATCTTACTGATGAGGAAACTGAGGCTCAGAGAGATTATGTTGAGTGCATGTTGTGTGCCAGAAACTGTGCTAAGCATGTTACTTGGATTGTTTCACATAATCCCTTGCAATGACCCAATGAGGTAAAACCTGTTAGTAACCCCCATTTTATGTATGAGGAAGTTGAAGCACAGAGATTCAATAATTTCCTAAGGTCAGACAGCAATGAGTGATATCTTCCATGTAAGCTATGTTTGGGAGTAAGGAACATTATCTTTAAAAGGCCATATAAAAGAAAGGTAGGCCTCAGGGCAATAGAAGCAAGAATTGACACCTGTCCTGCCTCTGCCTCCAGCCTAGGCAGAGTCCTTGAGGTCCCACTATGGCTGGGAGCTCACCCTTAGGTGAGCCACGTGGAGAACCCAGCTCTGCGTTCAGGCCTCCCTGACAATTTCCACCCGGTAAGCCCTTTCAAAACCCACTTAACCCAGAAAGTCTCCATTGCTTCATGCTTCTGACAGGCTATTAGTAGTGATAGTAACAATTTATACCTGGGTAACTTTTTGAAAGAAATGGTATCTTCTTATTTTGCTTAGTGTTAATGCAACTATAAAATAAAAGAGCCCAAACTGAGCACCAGGAAGGTGTAGTAGAAAGACCGCTGGGTGGGTGTCTGGGGAGAGGAGACCTTGGATAAGTCATTTCCTTTTTCTTGGATCTTGGTTTCCTCATCTAAAATGATGGATTAGGTTAGACCAGAGTCCCAGGCAGAATCTCTGAGATGTGATCCTAGAATCATTTGCAGACACTCCATGGGTGAGAGGCGATGTCGAGAACCCTTACTGAGAGGAGTAAGGTCAGTGTCCTCCAAGTGTTCCATTGCTGCTTCCAAACCACAACTCTTCCATTCTCTTGTAACCAACCCTCTGACTCTGAGGCTCCTGCTGTCTGGCTCTACGCATCTTTATGGTGCCTTTCCGTTACTCACCATGCACCACATTCACTGAAACTTTGACAGGGGGCTCAGAGACTTCTTTCCACTGTCTCACTGTCATCCTGATTACTTTTGCTGTCTGCATGAATGGCCAGTTCAACTTCCCAGCCTCTCAGTTCCTTGGTATTTTCACCTCCATGATCTTCACTTCTACTCCACTACCACCAGCCAGAACTGCGTTGCCTCAGAGATCTCTGCCTACATTCCACGCTCCCCTACTCTAACCAGTCTCTAGGCAGTACCCTTGTCTCCTTGCCCCTTTGTCTTTCTGCCATGTCTCTGGCAGCATCCAATGCCATTCCATGATGCATCCAACTGTGTGCCGCCTTCTCTCCTGCTCTAGGGCTGCCAAGAAATGCCAAGCACTGGTGAAGAAAATCACACGACACAGATACATGCCATAACGATGTGTGTTTTCTGACTCTAGCCAAGGGCTTAACATCGCCCAGCAATACTACATTCCTGCTCTCCTTCCTCACAACAGCTGTTTCAGATGTGCACCACAGTCCTCAGGGTACATGTCCCTCCACTATGCCATCTCTCTCATTTTCAGTAGACAGCCTTTCCAGTAAGCTGGAAAGCTCTTAAATTCCTGCCCTCTCCCTCCTGCCAACTGCCACCTTAGCAATATACAGTGGAAGAGATTTTCTCTTCTTGTGAAAGATCCATTTCTCCACCTGAATTTTGGATTCTATCCCTATGACAGAAAAATTTACTATGATATTAATTTGTGCTTGCCCTATGTTCCTCACCCATCCCCACCCCCATCACCCCTTGTCACAAAGATGGTTTGTGGCAAAGAGAAAAACAGAGGTTGCTGGAAGTTCTGTTCTCTGTAAATACCTAAGCATAGTGAAGAGGGGGCAGGCAAAGAAGGGATGGCCTGTAAAGGCAAGAAGAGAGGAGAATGATTTCCTGAAAATCAGGAGAAGCCTGCAGGTGGAGAGGAGAGGGGGATTCCCACCAGTAATGGGGATTCAGTGATGGTGTCCTGGGGGATGCGGGGTTGTCTATATGATAAAGCTAAGGATGCTCACCTCCAGGCCTGTGGGCTCACAGTCTCCCTCAAAGCAGATTGGGTCTTGCAAGCTTTGAAGAGTGGGCATGTCTGTGTTCTGTGCTAGCAACCAGACCATCCAGATGTTTTGAGGCTGTGCAAGGACCTTTGCATGATACTTTGGAGGTAAGAGGGAGCCCATATTGACTGCAATTGAGTTTTCCACCAAAGAGTTAGTTTACTTTAGAAGGACCTGTTATCTGAATTGATTTGCAAGCTTTATGCCTCCAACTCCCTCCTGAAACCTCAGGAACCTCACCCCTTCAATTATCACCTCTTTCTCTCTCATACCTCTGTTCCACCTCCTCTGCTGGTTCTTTCCCCTCAATATGTACACACATTCAAACCTCCCACATTTTGAAAAGATGCCATTTTGAAAAGATTCCCTGGGCCCCATGCGTTCCCTCTCTATCCTTCCATCCCTCTCCTTCTTTTCACAGGTGTCTTCTTGAAAGAAAAGTCTACCTGGGTCATGTCCATTTCATCTCCTCAACTTCACTAACTGGCTTCTTCCCTCAGCGCTCCACAGATCCACTCTGGGTAAGGTCGCCAAGGGTGTCCTTTTCTGACCCTGTCACTTGTCTCCTCTGAAGCAGAAATTCTGGAAACTTTCTTGTCCAGTGGAGACACTTTGTTCTCTTTGCTTTCTCCCTTTGCTGTTTCTTAGAATCAATGTGGCTTTTCTTCCTATCTGTCTCTGAATGTTGGTCACCATGAGGGCTCATCCCTGACCCTCTTCTCCTGTCTTCCTCACTCTGTACATGCTCCAAAAGGAGTAAAAGATCTACTTCCGTGGCTTCAATTACCATGTCTATGTGGATATGTCAAAGATCTTTGTCTTAAATCCAGATTTTCTGAGCTCCAGATGTAAGATTCAACTGCTCCCTAGATTCTACTTGGCTCCTCAAACCCAGTGTGTCCCCAACAGATTTCATCATTGCCATCCCATTGTTGACCTGCGCTTTCTCCTAAATTCTGTATATCAAGGAGTGACCTATCCATCTACCTTATTATCTAAGCCCCAAACCTGAGATTCACTCTTCACTCTTCCCTTCATCTCATCTTCTAGCCACCCCACCATGAATGACCAAATCCTGTCCATTTTACTTTCCGAATATTTTTTTATGTCTCTCTTCTGTTTCGTTCTTAGCAGTGCAGAGGCCAGGCGCTAATCTCTGCCTTCCTCCTCCATCCACACTTAAACTTTTACAGGTATCCTAATTGGCCTTCTGGCTCCTCATCTTGGCCTCCTCCATTCATTCTTTGCTTGTTATCATCCTGATCTTTCTGAAATGCAAATTTCATTGTGTTACAGCTCTTAGAAACTTCCACTATTCCTCATGTCATAGAATAACAGTGTTATCAATGAGCATGCTTTGGCTATAAATAACAGACTATGTAATCAAGAGTGGCTTAAGCCGTAAGGGTTATTTTTTCTCTGATAAGAAGAAGTCCAGTGACAGGTGGTCCCAGGGGTGGTTCAGCAGCGCTGTAATGTCATCAAGGGTGGCCATCCTCCTTGCGTTGGTGATGTCTCCATTCATATCTACCAGATGGCTGCAACAGCTCCAAGGATCACATCTTTACATAACAACTTCAACAAGCAGATTGAGAACAGTGGGCTCTCTTCATGGGTGTCTCCTCTCTTATGAAAGAAACTATGTCTCAGCCATCCCTCTGGCACATGATCCCTTACATCTCTTGGCCAGGATTGGGTCAACATGGCCATCTCTAGCCGTTAAGAACAGTTAGGAAAATCAGTATCTGGTACTTTCTGCCACCAAGATGAAAGCAGACCAGCAAAGAAAAACAGATCAAGGATTGGCTAGTGAGTAGGCAACCAAGAGTAGTTGTCACAGTTTTCAACTCCTGGAGTCCTTAGACATGTTCTCTCTCACCTCCATGCCCCTGGATCCATGACCTGGGATATAACTCCCCATATACACAGCACTCCCTCCCTCGGGCTAACTCCTCCTCCCTTCCGAAGGCTCAGCTCAAGATTCACCCTAGTCCCCTGAGTGATTGTTTCAATGTCCATTTTGTGTTCTAGACTGCATCATTTATCCTACTCTCTTGTAACTCCAAATTTCTGTTTCTCATAGTAATCTTCAACCCCCTTGAAAACAGGGACTGAGTTTTTAAACCTATTATAGCCACAGTCCATTTTTTGGAAGGGACTGAAATATTTTTTAATAATCCCATTTATGAATTTGATTGTAAAGCTGCTTCCTTTTTGTGATTTTTTCCCCCATGGGTTTTTTAGATGCCAATAGCCAGTAGAGGGCACTGTGGCCTTTGCCTTTGAAGTAGTTTGATTCCTGTAGCCTTGAGCTTGCTTTTCTTTTTATTTTCCCCAAAAGAGGTACTGATTTTGAGTTTCTTAATCAAAAACTGAAATCATGCATTAGTTACTTAAAGTTAGATTTTGTTTGTATAATACATCCATGTAATATATTGAGGTCATTCAGAGTTACGGCATACCTTCACTTAATCTTCTGAAGTTTATTGCTAAAATGATGCACACTCTAAATTCCCCTCCTTAGGCAGAGTGGGTGCAGCTGCTGAGTTCTTGACAGTAGCCGAAGTGGGCTGAAGAACATAATCTGGCATCTTGAAAATGTACTGACCTTTCACCAGCTCCAAAGCTCACACCATCCCCTCACTTTGTGGGAAGTCACTTAGGCCAGGTTGGTGTAAGGTGGTTTTGATAAGTTGTAAGAGTAAAGGTGAATATTATTTTATGACTGTAGGGGGAATGAATCTGTGTTAGGAAATGAGGATAGTGTATCATCCATTCATCTTTTGTGCATTTAATAAATATTTGAGAACCTACTATAGGTCTTGTCTGACATTCTAGTCACTGAGACACAGCAGTAAATGAAACAGATTAAATCCTTGGCCTCACAGAGCTTACATTTCAGGGAGGGAGATAAACAAACAAATGAATAATAAAATATCAGGAAACATTCCATGGGAAAAAATAAAGCATGCTATAGGGTTAGAGACGGGGGGAGGGTGCTCTTTTAGATACATGTCATAGAGGGAAGAACATTCTAGATCAAGGGAATTCAGCAAGTACAGAGACCCCAAAGTAGGAGAGGGCCTGGTGTGTTTAAAGGATTGAAAAGAGGCCAAAGGAGCCGGAGCAGCGTTATGAGGGGAAGGTGATGGGGCATGAAGTTGGACAAGCAGCCGGGGTAGGGCAGAGATGGCCTGGGAGGGCCTAAAAAGGAAGGGGATTTTCTTCTCAGGGTGATGAGAAGCCGTAGGAGGGAATGGTCAACTGTGGAAGCAGAGGGACCAGCCAGGAGGTTATTGCAGAGACCAGGAAAGAAGGGCTGGTTGCTGGATCATGGTGGCAGTGGCAAAGGTGGCATGTAGTGGTCAAATTAGAGACAGTGTTTGAAAGATTTTAAAGATAGACTTCCTGGGATGTGTAATGGATTGATCCCCTGAAGGGTGTATAAGAGAGAGAGAGTTGCTGAATCCAGGGCCTCATTTTTTCCTTTCTTTGCTGAGGATGCAACTTAAACTGAGGCCAAACTAGTCATTGATCTTAAACTCTGGCACCCCTAACACCAAGCCCAGCACAACAACAACTGTTGTTTATGCTGCTGTTAACAATCAGTATCTCTGATTTCAAATAACAGGACCACAGCATGGGGGCTTCCTTCATTGTTCTATGATTGACAGCAGTCTGTTCATCTGATTTGCAAGACCTGTGAGATATAACACAAGCACCAGGGGTCTTACCCTTACTGGCCTCTCTTTCCCCCTCACCCACTTTCTGCTCTTTCATCTGAATTGCAGTATTTTCTGTTGGCTGAAGCAAGCCCCCTTATAAATGTTCATCCCTATAACCCAAGAAAGAACATGTCCTATTCCCTTTGAAAAAATTCAGTGAAACCACAGTGCGGCATTTGTCATTACAGTCATGCACTGCATAATGATGTTTCAGTCAATCACAAACCAGGTTACGACAGTGGTCCCCTAAGATTAGTACCATATAGTCTAGGTTTATAGTAAGCATACCATCTAGGTTTGTGTAAGTACTATAGGGGAGGAAGAAATTTTCCTCTACCCTTCTAGATTCTTCTGGCAGGTCTAAGAATTAAACTGACGTGAGACAGATTAGTAGGAGAAAAAGAAACAAAAGTTTAATAACATTTATACTTGGGAAAAACCCAGGAAAACCAAGTAACTTTCCAAAATGGCCAAAGCCCTCACCTTAAATACCATCCTCAGCTACAGACAAAAGAAGATGCTGGGAGTGGGGAGAGTCAGGGCCTTCAAAAGGAAAGAAGGCAATTCACAGGTAGGTGAAAAGGAGCAAACATTTGGAAAACAAGTGTTTCTTTGGCCACATAGAAACAGAAGAACACAGAGGGAGCCCAAGAAACAGGCTTTTCTAGGTTCTTCCCTGTCTACCACCTACTTTTTGTTAACCTAAGGTGATAGCTGGCTTCCAGAGACAGGTTTTTTTATCTGAATTCTTTCAGGCAGTTAAGGGGGAGATCACAAGAAAAACTTTCTGAGTCTTTTGTTTCTTAAAAATAATCAACCCAGGAGCCAGTCCCATGGTGTTGTGGTTAAATTTGGTGTGCTCTGCTTTGGTGGCCCAGGTTCAAGGGTTTGGATTCTGGACACGGACCTACACTGCTCATTAGCCATGCTGTGGCAGCGTCCCACATACAAAATAGAGGAAGACTGGCACACATGTTAGCTCAGGGCTAATCTTCCTCAGCAATAATCATCATCATCATCCTCATCAACCTAAAGTAATTCTCATGTTAAAGAGATACATTTTGGGGTGTCAAATTTTGTTCCCCTTCAGTACACTCTATGATAGTCACACGATGACATATTTCTCAGAAAGTATTCCCATCGTTAAGTAACACATGACTGTACTTCAAGATAGGTTGGCAAAACCCCTTGATGAGGGCTGACTATAATACTTTTGGGTCCTGTGCCTTTAATTCAGAGAGATGCCACCAAGTGGCACCTGCAAACTCTAACAGACAAGTCCTCTGCAGGCACATGTACAGAGCTAGTAGGAATAGATTGCAAAATCCAGTCTTTTTTTCATTTTTTCCAAAGAACTTGCAGTTCATAGAAATGAACCTCAAAAAACTATACTCGATAACTTGGAAAGAATAATAGCATAGTAATTCATAATGAAAAAAGCCTGTTTTAAATGCTTCCCCATCTCTCACCTTCTCTACAGCTCATTGCCTCTTATATATCTCCTTCTCATCATATCTCCCCCATTCCCATGACACCAGCCTCTGAACACAAGCCTTGCGTTCCCTGCTCCTCACCTATCCCACCCAATCTCTTTTTTTTACCACACAGTGATCTTTCTAAATCACAAGTTTGATCACATCCCTCTCCCCCTCAAAGTTTTGCCCCGCCACTATCTACAGAATAAAGCTGAACTTTAAGGTCCTTCATGATCTGGGCCCAACTTGCCTTTGGCATTTTCTCCCAACCTATCTTCTCAACTCTATGTTCCACTGACACAGGCCACGTTCCGGTTCCCTTCGTAAGATGTAAATCAAGTCTTTGCTTTTCTCTGTGCTCTTCCTTCTGCCTGGAATGGCTTCCTTTTCCCCTGGAAACTCCATACTGATCCTTCAGTGCTTGGCTCAAAGCACCTCCTCTGTAAGATCTTACACAGCTTCCCCACATCAGGTCCTCTTGGTGCTGCCGTGGCAATTTTTAAAACCTCCTATGTCTCTATTATAGTGCAGAAGATGGTAGCCAAAACTACTATTTGTTAGAGACTTTCTATGTGCCAGGGACTCCTTGAGGCCCTTTCTCTGTAATAATGTGAATATATGTCTCCCATACAAGACTACTGGAGGATGGAGTTTTTTACAGTCTGTAACATTTCAGATTTTAGTAATCTGCCAGAGGCACAGCAGACGCTTATGAATTGCCCATTGATTAAAGACCCAAAGATTTTGGTTTTGACCTTGTTGGTTCTCAAGAACCTCCTGATGATTGTAAGAATTCCTGTAAGATTCTATAAGAAATCTGAAAAGACTAAAATATGCCCCCTTTCACGGGCATGAGGTTTGGGAAATGGCTCACTTTGTAAACCATGGGCCATGCCACAATTTACCACAGAGGGAAAACCAAGTCACCCCTGTCTCCTGTTAAGAGCATATCCAACTTTCTGGCCTTAATTGTAGTTTTAATGTGCTTTGGATAATAAGAGGAAATGTTATTAAGTTACCCAATGTGTTGCGAGGTTCTATTCACGTGTGCTAAATAAATAATTCATTTATTGTCTTTCCTTGCCTTTCTCTCTTGCACAGTTTAAAATGTTTTAGGAGTTCTGGTATAAAAATAGCAAGTAAAATATTTTCCCTTCACTCTGAAAAGTTTCAAGGGTTACTAGGAGTTTCTCTGCAGTTTGTTGGAATTAAGAATGCCACAGATATAAGGAATTGGGTGGATTCAGCTTCCTCTCATGCTGCTTTGGACTCAGAGAGATGGAACATCTACAAACACCTACTCATTCATGTAACTGAAGGAGGAAGAGGTTAATTTAAATGCCCACCGTGGGAACTTGGGGGTGTGAAGAAACATTCTTTCCATGAGAAGAAGAGAAGGAAAGAAAATATGGAGATAGTTAGGTAAGAGATGGATTTGTACATGTGTAGTCGGGCCCCGAATCAGATGCCTTAATCAGATACCTGGATTAAGACTCTTAGACAATATAGGGAGAACAAAAGTAATGCCTGCCTCTGGAAAGAGAGGCCTGAATATGCAGATTGCTGAAAAACAAAGCAGGATGACCTAGTTCAGGGTCAGAGAGGAAAAGTAATTTTTAGGCTAAAACTAGATAGTATGTTCAAATGTCTTCCAAACAAATCCCAGGAATCTTGGACCTAAATTCTTCAAGACAGGAGACTAAAATACCCAGGGCATGTTTCTGTCCTGGGGCCTCATAAGGAATCACAAATACTGGAGTGAAATGAAACTTTCCCCAGAAACTTCAGAAAAGGACAATAGTGATGGAAGGGAATCAGTAGCAGCTACCAAAGGAAGCCCCTCAGTGGGCGAGCAAAGCCTGTCATCAGTGGTGACTGGAGAACCTCGATGGCCACTGCAGGGGAAGTGAGCCATGTAACTAACCTGGGAGGACAGGAACTTCATGGGGCTTGGATTTCCACTCATTTTACTGGATGTCCAAGGGAAGCTGGAGTTAGATTTCTTATTTAAGGATTAAGGAAGCATAAGAAATGTAGAAAAGCACAAAATGCTGAAAAACTTACCCATCAGGTGTGCTGCCCAGCCATTTTGCCCAGACTTGGTTCCTATTGACTAATTTGGTGCGTGCATGCACTGGGGAAAGTAGCTCAGAAGCATTTCCTTATATCGTGTGCTATGTTGTACTATGATTTGTTGTTTGTCTGTCTGTCTCTCTTCTCAGATTGTGAACTATTTGGTAGAAAACAGCATGCATTATTCATTTTTTTTTAAAGATTGGCACTTGAGCTAACAACTGTTGCCAATCTTCATTTTTTTTTCCTTCTCCCCAAAGCCCCTCAGTACATAGTTGTATATTTTAGCTGTAGGTCCTTCTGGTTGCGCTATGTAGGACACCACCTCAGCATGGCTCGATGAGCGATGCCATGTGTACACCCAAGATCCAAACCAGCGAAACCCTGGGCCGCCAAATGGAGCACGCGAACTTAACCGCTGGGCCACAGGGCCGGCCCTGCATTATTCATTTTTTTAACCTCTAGAACCTAACTCAGGATCTGGACTCTTGGTTGATCAACAAATCCTGGTGAATGAATGAATTTATAAGTGAATCAATGGGGAATGGATGAGGATATCGTTTGGCCCTTTCTCTGCACCTGAAGCCTGACTCCACATGCCGCTTTCTAAAATGTATTTCAGTGATCGCTGAGAAAGTTTACCACTAGTACAATCCTTTGCATTTTAAAAGTACAGGATTGAGAACAATTGCTTATCTATTCAGATGGGGCTGGAAAGGACTGATTTATGGTTGACAGTCTCCTTCAGTGGGCATGAGACAAAGACTATTTTTTGACTTTGCCTCCAGATGCTCTCTGAAGACTCAGCCCAGCTTCCCATGGCTCTGATATTGGACCAAAGCACCACTCACTTGTAATTGAACTCTTTCAGCCAATGGTTTTCAGGCTCTGGGGATGGGTGGACCAAAGGGAGCCTAGAAGGAATGCCTGTACATGTATGGGGACCATGCAATGGCTTCCTGTGTGGAACCATGGGCATCTATATGAAATTCTGCACAGAGTAGGCAAGTTACCAGTGTATTTTTTTTGTTTGTTTATTTGCTTTGTTTTGTTTTATTATGAGCTTGTTATCATCATCTTCATCATCATCATCAAAATGATGATGAGGGCAATTCAGGTTTCAAATGAGCAAACCACAAATGCAGGCAAGCACATAAGAGTATTCAAGAGCAGACAGTTGGTGAAGATAGTTTACACTCTTGGAGCCAGCCTCTCTGTGGATGGATACCAGAGGAAGAGTTTGGGACATGTATCTTTTCATGTTAAACATCTTTAATTTCATGAGGAGTTTGGAGATAACTTGCCCCTACAGATGGGCTGTGGAGAATCCCTGAATGGGACTACTGTTAGCAAAAAATCCACTCTGGTTTCTAGAATAATTATAAATTAGTTGACAAGTTTTTGTGATTCCAAAATGATGAGAACATTTTTTCATGATGCAGTTGTTTTACCCTGTGCATGTGCTAGGGTGAAACTCTTTGGTCCACAGCTGTCTTTCAGCACTTAATAATTACCCTACTAAGTTAAATTGCTTTAAAAGTAATTAGATTTGAATGATTTAATTATGGTGTTAAGATTTCTGTAAAGTTTGCAAATCTTTAACATTTAAGCTTCTACAAAACTCTGTGGCACGTGCATCCTGTGGAAAGAAATTTATTGGTGGTTTGGTGACCCAGGAAGTTCAGAACCTGTCTTGCCCTAGCCTCCAACCCCTGGAACCTGAGGGAGAAGAGGATGAGTGCAGGCAAAGGGCCTACAGACCGACAGGCCTAACCTGGTGTCTGCTTGGCCAACTTGTGACGCAGAGAGTCTCTCTCACCTGGAGTGTGCTGTGCTAAGGTCTGGCTCCCCAGCAGAAGGGGAAATTTCCTGGGCTCCATTTTGCCCCCTCCACACTAAAATCTCAGGTCTCTGAAACTTACCCTTAAGGGGAAAGGAGCGCAGGCCTAAGGAAAAGTATTCTAAGAAGGAGAAGAGGCTGAATGCTGCAGCAAGCTTTCTAAGCAAGAGATCCTCGTTCACCTGAAGAAGACTGTTGAGTGAGTTCACAATCAAGGAAGTCCACGGGGCTGCCAGGGCAGTGGGAGCTAATGGTGACACAAAAGGAAGCAAAAGCTGCTACCAGACAACAAACCAAAAATATCTATATATTGTGTCTTCATATAAGACTTTTTCATAAACATGATGCTGCCCCTGGGCTTACTTTTATGTAAATGGAGAAATGATTCATATCATCTAATCCTATCCAAAGCTGGTGTTGTACTCACAATGGGCTTTATAGTCTTTGGGTTAAATCTGCTTTATAGGAATCAAATAATTATAAGCAAACAGCCAAATGTTTCGCAGTTACTGAAGCAGTGAACATGTGTTCAACATGTTTTTTTACTGTAGCTACCCAACCCTGGCTAATCATTGGAAACACCTGGGGACCTTTCCAGTTGGCCCGTAGAAATCTGCATTTTTCAGAGTCACCCAGTCTTTCTGATAGTCAGCCAGGTTTGAGAACCGCACTGTGCTGTGCCATCCTGCCTCCCCAAATAGGTGTTTTGTTTATGCTCCTAATTTCAGTGCCTTCCTCTGTGTCATCCTTCTAAATTCCAACTATTCTTCAGCCCTATTTCATGGATGAGACCTTCTCTGAATACTCGGCCAAGCAAAGTACTCCCTGTTATCTGAATACTTACAGAATCGATTTCTACTTTATACATGTAGTAAACTTTTAAGGTCTGTTAATCTGGTTCCCCGACACCAGGAGGCATTCAAGTGTATAACTATATAAGATCTCCAAGAGATTAAATGCTATATAAACAGATATTCAATGTACATTTTCTAATTTTTTTTGTAAAAATAGAATTCCAAACCTAAATTGGTTAATGTTAAATACTACAACTTTGAGCCTACTTAGAAATTTGTCTGTTGCTAAAGAGAACATGAAATTATGGTGAAATTGATGGTCCAAGTGGCAGTGATGGGGATTCTTTTAGAAAAGAAGCTTTCCAAGCCTAAGACTTGATAACAGTGAAAGGAATTGTAGGCTGTCTCTGCACAGATCTCAAAGACAAAACAGTCTCTGGGGTAGCTATGTACATTAAGGGGCTGAATGAGAAGGTCTGTATGAAGGCTCCTATATTTTCCATGCAGTACTACAGTACAAGCCAGACCTGGTAGTCTAGTGGTTAAGATTCAGCACTCTCACCACCATGGCCCAGGTTCCTTTCCCTGTCAGGGTACCACACCGCCTGTCTGTTGGTTGTCACACTGTGGTGGCTGCATGTTGCTGTGATGCTGAAAAGAGAGGATGGTGCAAAAAGACCAGGCAGGGTTCAGCTTTGCTGTACATAGGGTCACTAGGAGATGGCACTAACAACCAGTACAATACGGGCAGTCCTCCCTATACATGGCTCTAATATGCATGAATTTCAGTTACCAATATTTAGTTAAATAACACCAGTCTCACAAAAATACAATTCAAATTTCATTCCCATAGTACACTGTAATTGTATAATATATAATTCACTGCTAGCTCTTCAGGCAACAAATATCTCTGTAAATAACACAGGCACATCACGATCAGCAACTAGTCATGGCATTTATCTCAAAGTCTGCCAGCAAGTGGTCAATACACATCTGTTTTTTAGTTCACACAGTCAACAAAGCATGTAGTTGTGTTACCTCCTTGTCTCCCACTGATAAATCTCATGACGTTTTACAAAAATGGATAATCAAAAGAGGGAATTGACAAACAAAGATGTAAGTGCAACAAGGAAACAAAAAGTGATAACCCTAGAAGTGAAAGTTGAATCAAACATAAATGGGGTTATAGGAGAATTGTTGATGTGGGAATGCTGACACTGCTGCTCTTTGAGAGATTCTTGATATGCAGCTGGAGGAACTTAGGGAAGGTGAAATTATGGATGTAAATTAAAGAAGTGATTGTGACAAAAAGGATGAAGATACCCCAGAGAAAGTGGGGATATCTGGCAAAGAACTTCACATTAAAGGAACTCTCAAAGATATTTCATAACATTGAAAGTGCAAAGGATAAAATATTGGAAGTAGATCCTAACATAGAAAGGGGTATGACAGTTCATCAACACATAAACAGTGCTTGCTCTGTACCATAAATGACATGATGACAAGGGGAAGGTAAACACTGCTCAAACTGCTCTTGACAGGTTTTTATCTGAACAAATAAAACATATACAACCTAAATGAGAGAATTCAAAATAGCTGTCATAATGAAACTCAATGACTTACAAGAAAACACAGAAAGACAATTCAAGGAGCTCAGCAATAAATGAATCTCCTCACCAAAGAGATTGAAACTATAAAAAAAAAAAAGCAGAAATTATGGATATGAAAAACTCAATGAAATAAATAATCTAGAATCATTAAGAAATAGAAATGATCTTATGGAGGAAAGAATTGTCTTCTTGAGGATAAAAACGTAGAAATTCTACAGGTGGAGGAGGAGACAGAACTAAGATTTTTTTAAAATGAAAGAATTCTTTGAGAAACATCCAACTCAATTAGAAAAAGCAACATAAGTATTATAGGTATTCCAGAGAGAGAAGAGCGGGAGAAAAGAGCAAAGAGTTTATTCAAAGAAACAATTGCTGAGAACTTCCCAAACATGGGGATGGTTTCAGATTTATAGATAAATGAAGCTAATCTAATGCCAAACTTTATTAACATGAAAAGACACTCTCCAAGGCATATAATAGTAAAAATGGCAAAAGTTTTGGATAAACAAAGAATATTAGGAGCAGCAAGGCAGAAGAAAATAACCTACAAAGGAAACCCTATTAGGCTTTCAGCAGAAACCCTACAGGCTAGGAGAGAATGGAATGGTATATTCAAAATACTGAAAAACAGGAACTTTCAGCCAAGAGTACTCTATCCAGCAAAATTTTCCTTCATATACAGTGGAGAAATGAAAGCTTTCCCAGATAAACAAAAGCTGAGGGAGTACATCGCCACTACACCTCCCCTACAAGAAATAATTAAAGATGCCCTCACATTGGCAACCAAAAAGGCAAAAGTCTACAAAGCGCTAAGCAAGAAGACAAATAAACAGACGTGCTCAGAAACCTGCAGCTCTCTGCTAGAACAGGGAGGCAAAAGCTCAATACAACTTAAAAGAGAAAGGAAAAGAACACATCAAAAGTAACGGTAAACACTTCAACTTAGCCACAAACTAACAAAATTAAAAATGGAACAATGTGTAAGAGCGATTACTCAGAAGAGGAGAGGAAAGGGAAGGAACCTGCTTAGGTTAATGGAGATAAGAGGCTATGAGAAAATGGACTATCTCATATCCAATATCTTTCATACAATCCTCATGGTAAACACTAAGCAAAAAATCAGAGCAGAGCCACAATTCACAAAAAGAGAGAGTACTGAGAAATCCCTCTCAGAAAACTAACAAAATGAAATGGCAGTCAGAAATACAAAGAAAGAAAACAGTGGAAACGTAGAACACCCAGAAAAAAAGAGATAAAATGGCAGCATCAAGCCCTCATATAACAATAATCTCTCTAAATGTAAATGGACTGAACTCACCAATCAAAAGAGACAGAGTAGCTGGATGGATTAAAAACTAAGACCCAACAATATGCTGCCTCCAGAATACACACCTCAGCTCCAAAGACAAACATAGGCTTAGAGTAAACGGATGGAAGACAATACTCCAAGCTAATGGCCAACAAAAGAAAGCAGGTGTTGCCATACTTTTATCAGACAAAGCAGACTTCAAGTTAAAGAAGACAATGAGAGACAAAGAGGGGCAGTATATAATGATAAAAGGGACACTCCACTAAGAGGACATAACACTTATTAATATGTGTGCACCTAACACAGGGGCACCAAAGAACATAAAGCAATTATTAACAGACCAAAAGGGAGAAATTAACAGCAATGCAATACTAATAGGGGACCTCAACACCCCACTTACTTTAATGGACAGATCATCCAGACAAAAAGTCAACAAGGAAATAGTAGATTTAAATGAAACACTTGAACAGATGGACTTAATAGACATATATAGAGAATTCCATCACAAAACAGCAGAATATACATTCTTTTCAAGTGCCCATGGAACATTTTCAAAGATAGACCATACGCTGGGTAGCAAGGCAAGCCTCAATAAATACAAGAAGATTGAAATCATCTCAACTATCTTTTCTGACCACAATGCTATGAAGCTAGAAATCAACCACAAGAACAAAACCGGGAAAGTCAGAAATATGTGGAGACTAAACAACATTCTATTGAACAACCATTGGATCATTGAAGAAATCAAAGAGGAAATTAAAAAATACCTGGAGACAAATGAAAATGAAAATACAACATACCAACTCTTATGGGATGTGGCAAAAGCAGTCATAAGAGGGAAATTCATAGCAATACAGGCCCACCTCAACAACCAAGAAAAATCTCAAGTAATCTTAAAATGCACCTAACAGAGCTAGAAAAAGAACAGACAAAGCCCAAAGTCAGCAAAAGAAGGGAAATAATAAAAATCAGAGCAGAAATAAATGAAATAGAGACTTAAAAAGCAGTAAAAAAAGATCAATGAAACTAAGAGCTGGTTCTTGGAGAAGCTAAACAAAATTGACAAACCCTTAGCCAGACTCACCAAGGATAAAAGAAAGAAGGCTCAGACAAATAAAATTAGAAATGAAAGAGGAGAAATTACAACAGATACTGCAGAAATATGAAGGATTATAAGAGAATACTATGAAAAACTATATACCAACAAATTCAATAACCTAGAAGAAATGGATGAATTACTAGACTCATATAACCTCCCCAAACTGAATCAAGAAGAATCAGAGAATGTGAACAGACAAATCACAAACACAGAGACTGAAACAGCAATCAGAAACCTCCCAAAAAACAAAAGTCCAGGACCAGATGGCTTCTCTGGAGAATTCTACCAAACATTCAAAGATGATTTAGTACCTATCTTTCTCAAACTATTCCAGAAAGTTGAAGAAGATGGAAGACTTCCTAACACATTCTATGAGGCCAACATTATGTTGATACCACAACCAGACAAGGCCAACATGAAGAAGGAAAACTACAGGCCAATATCATTGATGAACTTAGATGCAAAAATCCTCAACAAAATATTGGCAAACTGAGTACAGCAATACATTAAAAGAGTCATACACCACAATCAAGTGGGATTCATTCCAGGGACACAGGGATGGTTCAACATCTGCAAATCAATCAATGTGATACCCACATTAACAAAATGAGAAATAAAAATCACATGATCTCAATAGATGCAGAGAAAGCATTTGACAAGATCCAACATCCATTTATGATAAAAACTCTCAACAAAATGGGTATATAAGGAAAATACCTCAACATAATAAAGGCCATATACAACAAAGCCACAGCCAACATCATACTTAATGGCGAATAACTGAAAGCCATCCCTCTGAGAACAGGAACAAGACAAGGGTGCCCACTCTTGTCACTCCTATTCAAAATAGTACTGGAGGTATTGGCCAGAGCAGTTAGGCAAGAAAAAGGAATAAAAGGAATCCAAATTGAAAAGGAAGAATTGAAACTTTCGCTATTTGCAGATGATGTGATTCTATATATAGAAAACCCTAAAGAATCCACCAGAAAACTAGAAATAATCAACAACTACAGCAAAGTTGTGGGGTACGAAATCATTTGAAAAAAATAAGTTGCATTCCTATACACTAACAATGAACTAGAAGAAAAAGAAATCAAGAATACAATCCTATTTACAACTGCAACAAAAAGAATAATATACATAGGAATAAACTTAACTAAAGAGGTGAAAGGCCTGTACACTGAAAACTATAAGTCACTCTTGAAATAAATTGAGGAAGACATAAAAATGTGGAAATATATTCCCTGTTCATGGGTCAGAAGAATAAACATAGCCAAAATGTCCATACTACCTAAAGCAATCTGCAGATTCAATGCAATCCCAATCAGAATTACAATGACATTCTTCACAGAAATAGAACAAAGAATCACAAATTTATATGGAACAACAAAAGACCCAAAATAACCAGAGCAATCTTCAGAAAAAAGAACAAAGCTGGAGGTGTTATAATCCCTGACTTCAAAACATACTACAAAGCTATAGTAACCAAAACAACACGGTATTGGCACAAAAACAGACAAACAGATCAATTGATCAGAATTGAAAGCCCAGAAATAAAACCACACATCTATGGACAGTTCATCTTTGACAGAGGAGCCAAGAACATACAATGGAGAAAGGAAAGTCTCTTCAATAAATGATGTTGGGAAAACTGGACAGCTACATGGAAAAGAATGAAAGTAGATCATTATCTTGCACCATATACAAAACTTCACTCCAAATGCATTAAAGATTTGAATGTAGAAACTGAAAGAGTAGAAATCCTAGAAGAAAACATAAGCAGTACACTCTTTGACATTGGTCTTAGCCACATTTTTTCAAATACTGTGTTTACTCAGGTAAGGGAAACAAAAGAAAAAGTTAAATGGGACTACATCAGACTAAAAATCTTCTACAAAGCAAAGGAAATCATCCACAAAATGGAAAGACAGCCCATCAACTGGGAGAAAATATTTGCAAATCATTTATCAGACAAGGGGTTGATCTCCACAGTATATAAAGAACTCACACAACTCAACAAAAAAACCCAAACAACCTGATCAAAAAATGGGCAGAGGAAATGAACAGACATTTTTCCAAGGAAGATATACAAATGGCCAACAGACACATAAATAGATGCTCAACATCACTAATCATTAGGGAAATGCAAATCAAAACTACAATGACATATCACCTTACACCTGTTAGAATGGCTGTAATTACCAAGACCAAAAACAACAAATGTTGGAGAGGATGTGGAGAAAAGGGAACCCTCATACACTACTGGTGGGAATGCAAACTGGTGCAGCCACTGTGGAAAACAGTATGGAGATTCCGCAAAAAACTAAAAATAGGAATACCGCATGACCCAGCTATCCCACTACTGGGATATCAACAACTTGAAATCAACAATCCAAAGTAACATATATACCCTTATGTTCATCGCAGCACTATTCACAATAGCCAAGACATGGAAAGAATGCAAGTGCCCATCAACTGATGATTGGATAAAGAAGATGTGGTGTAAATATACAGTGGAATACTACTCAGCCATAAAAAAAGACAAAATCATCCCATTTGCAACAACATGGATGGACCTGGAGGGTATTATGCTAAGTGAAATAAGCCAGACTGAGGAAGACAAATACCAGATCATTTCACTTATATGCAAAATATAAATAAACACATGGACAAAGAAAATAGTTCAGTGGTTACCAGGGGAAGGGGAGTGGAGGGTGGGCACAGGGGTGAAGGAGAGCATTTATGTGGAGACAGACAAGAAATAATGTACAACTGAAATTTCACAATGATGTAAACTATTATGAATCTCAATTAAAAAAATAAATACAAATAAAAATAAAGAAATAAAATTATTTAACTCAAAGCAAGATAGGAAATGTGAAATAGTGAAACGAAAACATCTTTTTAGATGGAGCAAGATGATAAACTTAAAGCCAACTGTATTGATGGTTACATTATGTGTACATTTACTACATGATTTGATTAAATGTCAGAGATTGTCAGAATGAGTAAAAAATTGTTTCAATTTTATGTTGACTACAAAAGACACAATTTAATGTAAAAAACAAGTCGATAAAGTTATAAGTATAAAAAAAGATATTCCATTCAAACAGAGGTATAAGCAAGGTGGTATAGATTTTTTTCTTCTGGTGAGGAAGATTGGCCCTCAGCTAACATCTGTTGCCAATATTCCTGTTTTTGCTTGAGGAAGACTG
This sequence comes from Equus quagga, assembly GCF_021613505.1. Lineage (NCBI taxonomy): Eukaryota > Metazoa > Chordata > Mammalia > Perissodactyla > Equidae > Equus > Equus quagga. The sequence continues at coordinate 118,229,292 of NC_060272.1, forward strand.
TCCCTGAGCTAACAGCTGTGCCAATCTTCCTCTATTTTGTATGTGGGATGCTGCCACAGCATGGGGTGATGAGCGACGCATAGGTCTGTGCCTAGGATCCGAACCCATGAACCCTGGGCCACCGAAGCAGAGCACACAAACTTAACCACTTTGCCAGTTGGTGAGCCCCTATTTAGCTTTTTTATTGACTACTTCAGATAATATACTATATGTATGTATATATATGTGCTATATCACAGTCTACTGGTGCCAACATGTTACCAGTTAGAATGAAGTATGGAAACTTTATTTCACTTTATATCCCTTTGTTGGCCTCTGTTTGTAATACAGGTGTATCTCGCCTTAGTGCAGTTTGCCCATTGTGCTTCACAGATGTTGTGTTTCTTACAAGACCTTCCACCAGCAAAAGGATTATAACTCATTGAAGGCTCAGATGATGGCTAGCATTTTTTAGCAAGAAAATATTTTTTTAATTAAGGTATGTACATTTTCTAACATATGAAATTGCACGCTTGATATACTACAGTATAGTATAAATGTAACTTTTATTTGCCCTGGGAAACCAAAAAATTCATGTGACTCACTTTATTGCGATGGTCTGGAAACAAACCCACAGTGTTTCTGAGGTATGCCTGTATAATTGTCTTAAATAAATATTAAATTAAAAAAGTTTCCCTACGTATACTGAGAACCGAATCAGACAGACAGTGTTATAAATTTTGCTTCAACTGTCAAACATAATTTAAAAAACTCAAGAGGAAAGGTAAAGTTTTCTTTACTCATATTTTCGCTCTTTCCATTGTTCTTTCTTCCTTCCTGATGTTCCGAGATTCTTTCTTTTATCATTTCTTTCTGTTGAGAGAACTTTCTTTAGCCATTCTTTTTTTAAATTTATTTTATTTTTTTTAATATGTATATTTTTTTCTTCTTCTTCTCCCCAAAGCCCCCCAGTGCATAGTTTTATATTCTAGTTGTGAGTGCCTCTGGTTGTGCTATGCGCGATGCTGCCTCAGCCTGGCCTGATGAGCGGTGCCATGTCCACGCCCAGGATCCAAACCAGCAAAACGCCAGGCCGCAGAAGCTGGAGCACGCGAACTTAACCACTAGGCCATGGGGTCAGCCAGCCATTCTTTTAAGATAGGTCTGCTGGTGACAAATTCTCTTGCTTTTCTTTCAGCTGAGAATGTCCTTATTTCCTCTTCATTCCTGGCAGATATTTTTTAATGAATATAGAATTCTTGGCTGACAGCTCCTTTCTTTCAGCACTTGAAAATTGTGTGCCACTTTCTTCTGGCCTGGTTTTGATGAGAATCCACTGTCATTTGAATGGTTTTCCCCCAACTGGTAAAGTGTTATTTCTCTCTCACTCTTTCAAGAATTTTTCTTTGTCTTCAGCTTACAGAGGTTTTCCGTGACGTGCTTTAGCTTGGGATTGTTTTAGTTTATCCTGTTTGGGAATTCATTCTGCGTATTGAATCTGTAGGTTTATGCCTTTTGCAAAATTGGGGAATCTTCAGCCATTATTTCTTTGAATACTTGTTTTAGCCCCACCATCTTTCTCCTCTCCTTCTGGGATTCCGGTGATATGAATATTAGATGTTTTGTTTTAGTCCCAAAAGTCCTCAAGTCTCTTTTGTTCCAGTCTGTTTTCTCTCTGTTTTTCAGGTTGAGTAATTTCTTTTGTTTGATCTTAAAGTTCACTTATTAATTTCTCTATCACCTCCATTCTGCTGTTGAGTCCATTCATTGAGTTCTTTATTTCAGTTATTCTATTTTGAATTCTAGAATTTTGATTTGGTTCTTCTTGTATGTGATAGGTATTTTTGCTGAGGCTTTCTCTTTGCTGAGACTTTATATTTTTTTCATTTGTTTCCAGTGTTCATAATTGCTACTTTATAATCCTTGGCAGATAATTCTAACATCTGTGTCATTTTTGTGTTGGCATCTGTTTTAGTCTGCTCAGGCTGCCATAACAAGATACTGTAGACTGGGTAACTTAGAAATTTATTGTCTCACAGTTCTGGAGTCTAGAAGTCTAAGATCAGGGTGCCAGCAAGGTTGGGTTTTGGTGAGAACGCCCTCCCTGGCTTGTAGACGGCTGCTTTCTCACTGAGTGTTCTCATGGCCTTCCCCTGGTTTTGTGCTTGTGGAAAGAGAAAGCAATCTCTCTCTCTCTTTTTCTTCTTATAAAGACACTCCTCCCACAATGAAGGCCCTATCCTCATGATTTCATCTAAACCTAATAAATACCATCCCATTGGGTGTTAGGGCTTCAACGTGACTTTTGAGACAAAATTCTGACAAACTTCAGTCCCTAGCAGCATCTATTGATTGTCTTTTCTTATTCAAGTTGAGATTTTCCTGGTTCTTGGCACGATAAGTCATTTTCAATTGAAATCTGCACTTTTTTGTATATTACAAGATTTTAGACCTTATTTAGACCATATGTTTTAGGAGGAAAGAAGGCATGGCTTGTTGCTGACAGGTGGGGATGGAACTCCAGGTTCCCCAGTTGGCCTCCAATGACACTTAGCAAGGAGTGACTCCTCATTACTGCTGGGTGGAGGGTGGGAGTTCAGGATGCCCACTAAGCCTTGCTGACATCACCCTGGTACCCTATCATTCCTCTCATCTGAAGGTCCGTAGCCTGTCTGCCTCTTGTTCTCCACCTTTCACGGTCTTCTTCTATTTCTTTTGTATATAATGTTTAAGAGTTTTAGCTGTACTTAATAGAAAGAATAGGGAAAAGTATATCTACTCCATCTTTGCAGATGTGAAAATCTTAGAAAATATTTTTAATGCAATGATAATGAAAACATAACATATCAAAACTTGTGAGATGCAGTTGAAGTATTAGTTAGTGAGAAATATGTAACTCCGAAGAAAACATTTATATTAGAAAACAAAAATGATCTACAATTGATGATGTAAACCTCAACCTTGGAAAGCAAGAAAAAGAGCAAATTAAACTCAAAGGAACTAGAAAAAGGAACTAATAAAGGTAAGAAGACAATTTTAGATCACTCTTCTTCCATTGCTTGATAATAACTCAGAAGCTGCAACCCTTCTGATGCCCACTTCCACAAGCAAGCTTCAGGTCATTTTTCAAGGTGAACTGCCATAATTGTTGTAGTATTTATGTATTTCTTAACCTTTTCACATATGTAAAACTGCTACTGTTTTTAATAGATTCCTATTTTTTGTTTTGTTTTGTGTCACTGACAAAGTTTTTGAATATTGTACCCCTATTCCCATTTTTCCCATAAGCCTTGTGGTTTTTAATGTGTAATTTTACTATGTAACTTTTAATATATAGATGTAGGTGCTGGCCCCGTGGCATAGTGGTTAAGTTCAGCACACTCTGCTTTGGCAACCCAGGTTCATGGGTCTGGATTCCCAGTGCAGGCCTACACCACTCATCAGCCATGCTGTGGTGGCCACCCACATACAAAGTAGAGGAAGATTGGCACAGATGTCAACTCAGGGTGAACCTTCCTCAAGCAAAAAGAGGAAGATTGGCAACAGATGTTAGATGAGGGTGAATCTTCCTCGACAACAACGACGAAAAGAATATAGATGTAGTACTGCAGTAAAACTGACTGTACTTTACTGAGTGATGAAATTTAGTGTCCCAAATACAACCAGACATTACATGCCTCCTGATATGTTGCAATGTGAACTATACAGCATCACTTATGAAGACGTCCTACGAAAAATCTTGAACCTGAAACTAATCAAGACTTCAGATCCAACCTCCAGTGTAGAGAAAAACAGGGGAGAGAAAAATAAGTTAAATGACACCATGAGGAAACAATTAAATGAATGTGAAATGTTACAGTCAACCAGATAGTTGGCTTGTCCAGATAGTTGGCTTGGTCTGATTGAATCCTATTTTGAAAAAATCAGCATTAGCTACCATCAAATGAAGAATACATTTTTGGTACTAGAGGGACAACTTACTAGAGACAGGGTGTTACATGATAATATGGAGTTATCTTTAATTTTAAGAATAATAATGTTATTGCCATTAAATAAAAAAATGTCCTTTTATTTTTGAGGAAGATTAGCCCTGAGCTAACATCCACTGCCAATCCTCCTCTCTCTGCTGAGGAAGATTGGCCCTAACTAACATCCATGCCCATCTTCCTCTATTTTTCATATGTGGGATACCTACCACAGCATGGCTTGATAAGTGGTGCACAAGCCTGCGCCTGGGATCTGAACCTGCAAACCCCAGGCTGCCGAAGTGGAGGACGTGAACTTAACTGCTGTGTCACCAGGCCAGCCCCACAAAATGTCCTTATTTTGGGGGAAACGAAAAGCTTAAGTATTTAGAAGTGAAGTGTCCTGATGTCTGTAATTCCTTAAAATGCTTCAGCAATTTATATATGTATGTGTGTGTGTATATATATATATATACATATATATACACACACACACAATATATATATACACACACAATTTATATATGTATGTGTATATACACACACACACATATATACACATATATGTATATTGAAATACATCTGAAAATATAAGAAAGCAAATATGGTAAAATGTTATGGGTTCATTATGCTAATCTTTTCACTTTTTGTATGTTTGACATTATTCATATTTGTTATTTTTATAATTTTACAAAATTGACATGTAAGAGGAATTAAATTATTTCTTACCTGCCCTTTTTCACAGAAACTTCATGACTTCAGGGGTCCCCCTAGGTCTCAGGGTCAATTTATCCTGCCTGCACCAAGTGGCCACAGTCCACTCTCTCGTTGCTCTTGTATCTTCTGTTATACAAAGCACTCAGCATAGGCGGCCTGTGCCCATCTTCAGGATTCCTTGCATTCCGCCTGGATGTAAGTCTCCCATTGTATTCCCTTGTCTGGCCCTACAAGGGAAATTTAGTATAACTTTCTCTCATTAACTTGGATGTTTTTCTTTGAGAAAGAGAACAATCAGATCAGAGCAAAATCTGAAAAAGTAAATGGAGTTGTGCTTTATAGTCACTGGGAAAAGAGACAATGTACTAGAAGCTTGGGACTTAGAGGAAAAGTCCTTTATGCCTTGAGCAAAGATTTTAGCATGGATGAGCGCCCAAGGGGGAGGGCAGAGCCTGGAGAATGATTGTAAAATGTATACACCTGAGTCCTGCTTTCATGCAAAACTGGGTACAGCTCATCTCTCTCTCCCAATTCCTTGACAACTCAGAGCTGTTGAATCTGCGCCAGGCCTGAAAGAAATGGATACCTGAGCATACCAGACACAGGGCGACGGCTCATGTGCATGCTGTTGCAGTGATTACAGAGAAATCTCAGAGATGAAGGGCGGGGGGCAGGGGGATCCAGGAGAAGAGTTAGGGATATTTAGGAGTGATTATAGGACTTTTTTACTTTGCATTTTCTTCTCCTTTAATTTTTCATTGAAAGAGGTGATTAACTGTTGTGCATCCAGAAATAGTTTAAGCTAAACATAGCATAGCTGGCAGAGGTTGTTATAAAATAGAACTTGGATGTAGGAATGCTGCCTCTTAGCTGTAATCCTTCCCCTGGGTAAAGTGATGTCAATGCTATGAACTCAAACCAAGGTCAACCTTGAGAATCGAGGGTGAGATCTTCTTTCCTTGATTCAGGGGAGGAAAGCTCATTCTCCTGGGTATGCAAACTATCTAAAGCTGGAGGGACCTTTCCTTTAATAACTATCATCTTGTTTTAGAAGTGGAAGAGACCACTATGAAGATTTAGTTCAGATTACTGATTTTATGGATGAGGACTATAGAAGTGATCTACCCAGGCTCACATAGCTAGTTGGTGGTAGAGATAAGACTCCAGGTTCAGTGCTTTTCTCACTATAGGATGTGGTTTCTCCCAATTTAGGATCCTTTCCCTACTGGATTATGATGAAACATAAACAAATAGAATACGATTAAAACAGATGAGATTGTGCATGGCCTTATTGAAACCTTGTAAACTTTGATTAGGTTCTTGGAATACGATTAAAACAGATGAGATTGTGCATGGCCTTATTGAAACCTTGTAAACTTTGATTAGGTTCTTGGAGGCTGGAGAAGACTGTAGTGTGAGAAGGGACGCAATAAGCAACATAATCAGAGCTGCTAGCTAGAGGCAGGTGGTGCTCTTTAGGTGGTCTAATCCCAGGGATGCTCAGAGATGACTCCAGGTGTGCCATCTGAAGAGCTACCTGGGCAGTGAATGTGTGGGTGCCTGTGTGGGAGTAGAGAACCAGTATTGCCCGACTAGATGCATTATGGAATTAGATCAATAACCATTAGGAAATAGGAAATGTGGCTCTGGACACGCACTGGGTACAAGTCGAAGAAATCTCTTCCTGCCTCCAGCCTTACTCCAGTACATCCTGCTTGGGATTCCATGCAACACTTTTTTTTTTTTTTCCCAGTAGAAACTCCTTTAAAAATTCTATTATTTATTTATTTACCTAATCTTTAAAAAAAATCTTTTATTTTGAAATAATTTCAGATATGCAAAACGGTTGCAAAAATACTGTGTAGAATTCTCTTCACCCAGAGCCCCAATATGTTAACATTTTACCGATTTGATTTGCTCTTTCTTGTAGAATCATTTGAAAGCACATTGAAGATATAATGCCTCTTTATGACTAAATTCTTCAATGTGTATTTCTTGAAACAAGGACATTCTTTTATATAACTACAGTACAGTTATCAAAACCAGGAAATTAACATTCATACAGCTATTCTCTAATCTACAGACACTCACATTTCATCAATTGTCACACTAATGTGCTTTGTAGGAAAAGAACAGTATATTTTTCTGATGTAGGATCCAATCTAGGATCACAAGATGTATCACAGGTTGTCAAGTCTCTATAGCCTCCTTCAGTTCCTCAGTCTTTTTCATGACCTAGACATTTTTGAAGATTACTGGCCAGTTAAATTGTAGAATGTATTTCATTTTTTGGTTTATCTGATATTTCTCCATGATTAGATTCAGGTTATACCTTTTTGGAATGAAAACTACAGAAATAATGATGTGTTTTTCTCAGTACATCATCTCAAAAGTTAAATGATATCTATTGCCCATTATAGGTTATATTAACTTTGAACACTTGGGTAAAGTGGTGTCTATGAGATTCCTGTGCTGTAAGGTAGCTATTTTTTTTTTCATTTGTAATGAATGAGTCTTGTGGGAGATACTTCCAGACTATATACAAACTCTATTTATTTCTTATCACTTTCACCCTTTGGTTTTAGCATCATAGTGATTCCTACCCAAAACAAGTACTACTATGGTTGTTGCCAAAAGGTAATTATTTTCTAATTCCACCATTCCTTCCACATTTATTCTCATCATTTCTTCCATATCTATTTGTTGCCCTTTTGATGCAAGGAGGAGATTTCTCTTCTTTCTCATTTATTTATTTATGTTTTTACCTAAGTATGGACCCATGAATTCTTATTGTATTCTGTGGGTTATAATCCGTACTATCAATATTTATTTTGAGGCTCAAATGGTCCCAGACTGAGTCTCTTCAAGCTGCCTCCTTATCCTTTTGATATGTCCTATATTCTTTTAGCACATCTCTACTTTCTGGCTCAGCAAGATGTTCCAGGTTCATCTTGTACTTTCCCATCACCACCCCTGAAGTCAGCCATTTCTTCAAAGAACTTTGATTCCTTTCAGTGGAGAATGGTATGTAGAATCCAAGATCTGGGGGCCGGCTCTGTGGCCAAGTGGTTAAGTTCATGCGCTCCGCTGCGGCGGCCCAGGGTTCGGATCCTGGGCGAGAACATGGCACCACTCGTCAGGCCACTTTGAGGCGGCGTCCCATATGCCACAACTAGAAGGACCTGCAACTAAGATATACAACTGTGTACAGTGGGGGTTGGGGAGATAAAGCAGAAAAAAAAAAAAGGAATCCAAGATCTGGGTGCTAAGTTTGCTTATTTGTACTGGGATGTCCCAAACAACATTTTTACTAGCACTGCTTTCATCATTTCTCTTCCACAACACTTCCTGGTCCTTTCTGCTAGATAAAACTCATGGTCCATTTTTCCAATCCCAGGCCAGTCCTGGCGCTGCCTCTGGGAAGAAGCGCCCACCTGCTTGTTCTTTTTCATACTAACATCTCTTTTCCCAGTGGCTAAAAATTTGGATGCAAGCTCCCCAGAACCTTTCTGTCCAACCACTTATTACAGCAACCATGTATTCTGAACCCAAAACTAGGTAATTGCAACCCATGATGTCCCAAGCTTAAATATACTTATAGGTAGAATGGAACAAGGCATTTGAAATCAGGGAAGTCCTGGAAATTCTATTCATCAACAAGTGCAAAGTCCTCACTCCTCTTCTTTAAATGGTGGGGGAGCACAGATGTGAAGAAACAAAATTGGCAAATGTAGGTAGAGCTCAGCCTTTCCAAACACTGCTCATGTACCTGTAGCCCGTTCCCTGTTCTGTATTTTCTGACCATTTTTTCTGAGAAGGTTCAGGGAGGGTCTTTGCCTCTGACGCCTCTTTAATTCCTGGGAGTGAAGCTCATAATCCTTCTCTCTCTGTCATCATGGGTATCTCAGAACTGAATTGGGCTCCTGTCAAAGCATTTGCTCTCCATACAAATTCCTAAATGCTCTAAACATCAACCTTTCAAAAAGAAGACCAAATACAGTGAGTGATGGTGGACAGGAAAAGTAACTAACATAACATATACATTTCGTTTTCACAGTCCTGAAAGTTTTCTCTGGCTAAGTCTGGCATTTTTATTATGTCTTAAATTTGTGCTTTGTTATCATTTCATTTGAAAACACATGTCTTTGTTTAAAAATGTGTGTTAGTTGATGCCAGTTGTATATCCTGAAATGTCTTCCTGGAGTGATAGTAATTTTCATTAATCTCAGAAACCATGGCCTTTTCTGATGCAGGGGAGGCGGAAGCACAAAGGAGGCTTGTCAGAGCTGAGTCCTGGCTCAGGGCTCAATTTCAGGGTAATCTTAGCAAGTCATGCATCTTGTGTACCATTTCCACTACTTCCTAGAGCCCAGGTGGTACCTTTGCACGGATTAGAAAAAAGTGCCTAGAAGCTCTCACACTCACAAGTAATTAGTTGGTCACTTCCAGTCCCAACTCATTAGCCAGAATTAGTCACATGACTTCACTGAACCACAAAGCTATCAGGCAGTGTCGCCCCACCATGTACCCAGAATTAGAAGAGAACAGGAAATATTTGGCAACAAGCCTAATGATAGCTAAATACCTTACAATTGGTTGTGTCTTATAATTAATCACTAATATTTTACCTTATTAGAGATAGGTAAACTAGTCATGCTTCTTACAATATGTGGCCTCTTCAAGTCTATGAAATATGTTTGCTTTTATGGATAGTATGAGACTATTAACAGGATTTCTTCCTAACACCACCAACACGAAAGAGTAAAAATGAAAGTCCATGGTCATAAAAACACTCATAGCCAAGAAACGAATCCAGAAGCTCACAGGATACTCTGTGGGAGCTTCTTTGCCAAGGATGCACCATTTACGTGTGTGTGGGAGGAGCTGCATCCTTGGCCATCACTGCTCTGCTGTTGTACCCTCTCACTTTGTCTTGTGTTCTTCCCTATCTTGTGGCCATTGTAACTGCTGTGACTATGCCTGGGCCCAAAGTCTCTCTGCTTATCTGAGTTCTGGTAGTCCTGTGGCTCTTGCCATGACTACTGCTTCTCCTGGGACCCTGGTCACCTTGTCATGTCCACTAGAGTTAATGAACCCTATTTCAGGCAGGAACTGCACTTGGGCCAAGGTGGGGGATCTGGGTCTGATTGACTCTCACCTCAGCCTGAGGCCTGGTACTGCTCTGAGGCAGGTCTCCTCCTGCTGTCTGCAGGCCAAGCCGGTGCTGGCATCTGGGCCCAATTCTGGTTGCCACCTGGCTAGACTATCCCAGGAATGTCACACCTTGTCTGCACAACCTGTTTTGCTTTAGCTGCAAAGACCCTCACTAACCAGCAAAATGTCCTTTTCCTGAGCACCTCATGATGCTGCTGAGGAGGCTGTGTTTCTCCCACTCCAGACTGTTTATGAGCTTCTCCTAGGGGAGAAAGTCCAAATGAGAGAAAGGCTGTCCCTATTGCCCTGTGAAGCTTTAAACACCGTGCAAGGCTTAGCACTTGCTCTAGGAACAAAACATTTACTCTCCCTACAGACAGACCATGAAAATTCTTGTCCTTGCACATTACGCTCCAGCCACGCTAAGCTGTCTGCAACCACCTGCTCTCCCACACACCAGGCTCTCTCACACCTCAGGACTTTACACAGGTCTTTTGTTTAGAATATCTGCCGCATCTTGCTCTATCCAGCTGATTCTTTTACACTCTTCAATGTCAGGCCAAAGGCTACCACCTCTCGACACCTTCCCTGATTTATGCAGCCTTGCCCACCCCCCTCTCTTCCTCCAAAACCTCACTGAATTTCAGCCGTGCCCATATCAACCTAATCATTGTATCACATGACGTTGTATGTCTGTCTCTTCACAGTGAGCTCCTAGAAGGGAGGAGCCATGCCCTGCATTTCCATGTATCTTGTTTCTGGCACAAAGCCTGGCACGTTATAAAGCTCAACAAACGTGAAATGGATGCGGGTCTGTGCTCTTATGAAGATAATGGGGACTCAGTCATCAGACTTGCAAACCTGAAGGCTCCAATAGGCTCCCTCCCTGGAAGTGAGGGTGATATCAAACCTTGAGACAGAACAAATGAGAGGTGAGAGAGGGAGATGCCATCCATTTCAGCTTTCCTCAAGTATAGTGAGGAGCGAGGAAGGACCAGCAGTGATGCCAGGGAGGAAAGCTAGGGCTTTTCTCAGACACCAATGGGTACTAAGGAAGAGCTGCAGCACCAAAGCCAGTAAGGCAAAAGCCTCAGACTAGAGAAGACACCTGGGGAGCCCATTCTGCAGCCATGATTTCACTGTTAAGCGCCAGAACCGTATTCCCAGCTGCCCACTGGAGATCTCCTGGACACCTCAGGTTTGGGATGACCAAAGCTAGATGCAATGTCACCCTCTCCATCTCCTGGAATTCCTTCTTGGTAAGGGTCCTCCCAGGCACCCAGCTGCCTGAGCCAGGAATCTGGGTATCATTCATGTCCTCACTTCCCATATCTGATCCACCAGCAAGACCTGTCTGTTTTTGCCTGAACATCTTTGGATTCTGTTCGCTAAGTGCCTCTTAATTCTGTCTCTTTACCTCCACTCCACTGTCACTGTCTTCATTGAGGCCACCATCCTCTTCCAGACTTCAAACTGATCACCCTTCCTTTAGGCCCTGCACAATGCTATTAGGTACTTCTCTCCCTTTTTTGAGAGACTTTAGAAGCTACTCATTGTCAATAGGATAAAAATCTTATTTCCTTAGCATGAGATATAATCACATTCATGATCTGGCCCCTTCCTCAATGTCAAGCTTTATCAGTTAAGCTTCTTTTCTCATCAAGTGGCAGAAAATCCTGATGCGAAGGACTTAAACTGGTGGTCTCCTAGGTGACAGACACATATCTAGAGTGTGTGCAAGATGACCCCTTAGAGTATAAGGAAAAAATATTAGAACATTTTAAAAGTAAGAAATCAAGGGGCTGGGCCGGTGGTGCAGTTGTTAAGTTCACAGGTTCCGCTTCTCAGTGGCCCGGGGTTCACGGGTTCAGATCCCGGGTGCAGACATGGCACCGCTTGGCAAAAGCTATGCTGTGGCAGGCGTCCCACGTATAAAATAGAGGAAGATGGGCATGGATGTTGGCTCAGGGCCAGTCTTCCTCAGCAAAAAGAGGAGGATTGGCAGCGGATGTTAGCTCAGGGCTATTGGTCCTCAAAAAAGAAAGAAAGAAAGAAAGAAAAATCAAAGTTTACTAATATTTAATATAAGAATTGCCACTGGTGGATTCAATCAGTCTTTATGCCACATGGTAGCAATCAAATCTCCCATATATATAAGAACCTGAGGGAAAAAGTAGAATTCCAAATTGGGGAAAAGTTGACCAAGTGCAATTCATGTCTGTCTGGTTAGCGAATTTATAGATCATATTATCTGGGTTTTTGGATAGTGAAGATAATGAGATAATTTTCCTTTTAATTTGTTATTGAAGTATAATTTATAAAACTGAAATGCACCATGGATTAGTTTTGCCTTCTATAGAACTTCTAGAACTAATGGAATCAAACAGAATATCATCTTTTGTGTTGGGCTTTTTTTTTGCTTACCATAATGGTCCTAAGAAGCTGACAATTTGTTTTCCAAAATGTTTGCACTAGTTTATACTCCCACCAGTGGTATACGAGAGTTCAGATTGCTTCATATTCTTGCCAACATCTGACATTGTTAGACTTTTTCATTTTAATCATTCTAGTGAGATGGTATTCCATTAGGGCCTACATTTGCATTTCCCTGATGACTAATGATATTAATCACCTTTTCATATGCTTATTAGCCGTTTGTATATCTGCTTTTGTGAAGTGTCTAAGTCCTTGCTCCATTTAACAATATTTGATTGACTTTGTTGCTAGTCTTTGAAAGCTCTTTATATATTCTACAAATAAGTACGACATCAGATATATTTATTGCAAATATTTTCTTCTAGTTTATGACTTGCCTTGTCATCCTTTTAGTAGTGTCATTGGATGAGCAGAAGTTTTTAAAATTTTGGTAAAGTAGAATTTATATATTTTTTTCTTGTAGGGTTAGTACTTTCCATATCCTATCTAAGACACTTTGACCTGATTGTCAAGATACTCTCTCGTGCTTTATTCCAGTATAGAATTACAGCAAAAAGGGCAATAACCTCTTAGTATTATTATGAAATTAGCTTTGAGTTTATAGAGTCCCTGAAAGGGTCTTAAGACCCCCAGTGGTAGCTAGACCACACTTGAGAACCTATACTCTGTATCTTTACTGATTTTTTTGTCTATCTGTTCTATCAGGAATACGAAAATCTCCAACGCTAATTGCGGATATTTTTTTCTCTCTCTCGGATTTTGTTTCATGCATTTTAAAGCTCTGTTATTTTGTGCATGCACGTTTAGGATTTTTATGTTTCTCAATGAATTGGCCCTTTCATACATCCCTCTTTATCGCTGGCAATGCACTTTGTCTTGAAGTCTAATTTGCTGATATTAATAGTCATTCTAGCTTTTAAAAAAATATGTAAATAATAATTACATAGTATATCTTTTTTCACCCTTTTACTTTTAACCTATCTGTGGCTTTATATTTAAAGTGCATTTCTTGCAGACAGTATATAGTTATTCTTGCTTTTCTTGAACTGCAGTATGATAATCATGTTTTAAAATTAGAATGTTTAGTCCATTTATATTAAATGTAATTATTGACGTGGTTGGTTGAAGTTCACTGTCTTGCTATTAATGTCCCATCTGGTTTTGGTTTACTTTCCTTCCTTTCCTTATTTCTTTTGGATTAATTGAATATTGTTTAGTGTTCCATTTTATATGCTCAATTAGATTTTAGTTTTACCTCCTTGTTTTATTTTTTAGTGGTTGTTTTAGGGATTAAAATATTAATGCCTAACTAATCATAGTCTACCATAAATGAATATATATACCACTTCAGATACAACTGAGGATCCTTAATGGGATACTTCCATTTACCCCCTCTTTCCTTTGTGCTATTGTTCTCTTACCTTTTACTTTTATGTACATTATACACTACACACTGCATTACTTTAATTTGCACTTTATACATGTAGTTATATGAATCCTTTTACTATGAAGACACAGATCCATCTTCATCTCAGGAATATTTTCTTCTATGACTTATTTAATTATATTTAATGATGCCCTTACCTCCTTCTTTTTTCTCCTTTTGGGACTCACTTTTTTCTCAAGTTGCCTCAGTATATTCTCCAAGAGATATATTCTCTTTTAACCTTTTACCTCATGGTTTTCATCTTTTTGTGTTGTTGCTCAGTTCTTTAAAATATTTCTTCCATTTGTCTGGCCTGTGATTTGAATCTCAGTAGTGATTCTGTTGCCAATGCCTTTATTGACTTTATTAATCCTAAATCATATTTTTCAGTACTGAGAGCCACGTTTGTGTTCTTCAATTTCTTTAATAACTGCTTTTCCTGTCCAATTTGTTGTTAGTCTCCTCCAGCCCGTCTGATTCACTAGGGGCCTGTTCAGAATGTTCTACTTGTTCTCCCGCTCTCTGACTGCCAGGCACCCTCGTGTGTAATTGCTTTTTGATTTGACTGTCTTCTCACTTAGGCTTAGATTCAGCTGTTCATGCACCTTAAGTGGGACTGTCCCATGGGCCATGGAAAGCTTGGCGATCTTTGCTCCTTTGAGCTGGTGGTGGAGCAACAGTCACTTTATCATCCTCTACTGAGGTGTCAGCCTCAGGAAGAAGCCTTTCTGTTTCTCAGCCTCCTTGAGTTCTCCTACCTTAGGAGTGAAGAGAAGAAAATCTCCCTTTTCAGCTCCTCCTTAGCATCTCAGGGGCACTGAGCCCAGACATGCATACCTAGACCTCGTTGCCCTGCCCTTAGTAGAGTTAGTAGAGTGAGAGATGGGGATCCATGGATCTCAGTGGACTAAGTTCTCCTCCTGGATCCATATATTCTAATCCTTGACCTTAAGGTCTCCAGCATGGTTTCCAGGTTCTCATCTGAGTCAGGTGGAAAAAGTCCTACACACATAGTCATCTCCACCTTTACCATTGTCAACTGCAGCCATGGCTGGAGAAATAGCTGGATTGGAATGAAGGGAGTTAGGATATAGTCAAGCAGCCATCCTTCCAGAATTTTCTACTCTAGGAACTATAGTTAAGCAAAAGATAACTGACCACAGAGATTACCAAGGTAGCCATCGTGTTCTCCATTGAGTGGTGTATGAAGCAGTGTGGTGTAAGGAGGAGGCTTTGAGGTCATCCAGCCCTAGATTGGAAGCCCAGCTCTGCCACATACTCGTAGTGGGCTGGTCATTTAGGGTCTATGAGCCTCAGTTTCTCCCTGTGTAAAAAATAGGGAAGATGAGAGCTCTTTTATGGAACTGCAAAATTTAAAGCAAATAATAAACCTAAAGCTCTTATTACGTCTGAGTGGTATCTTGTAGGTACCCTTCTCCTTTTCTTTAAACTTCTTTCTGTCAATGTTCTCCCCTTTTCATGCCTTCTTCACCAGCTCATAGACATGTCTCATAGCCCAGTAAAAGGATACCCACAGGATCTCAGCTTCAGCCCAAGTTTTCCTATTTCAGCATTTTCCCAGTTGTGAGGCTACATAACGTTACAACATGTTCTTGCACTGTAAACAGCAAAGCACCACACCCAGGATGTCCTGAAACAGGAAGAATTGATGTTTTATGTAAGAAGTAGGATATGAGGTGGAGAAAGAATATTTCCTATAGCCCTGGACTGATCTCTGGATGTAGCCCAGAAAATGTAATGTGTGTGAGAGAAACTGGGTCTGGACTGAGGGAGAGGGATTAAAAGGGTGAAGGCAAATAAAAGACAAATGGGGACTGTAGAAGGACAGGGACAGGATAGGGATTAAAGGGGGAGAGGGCCTGGAATCACAGAAGGGGCTGTGGAGCTGAGCTGCCTTCCTCCAGACAGACCCTTTAGAGCATGCGTGTGCCTCACACAGAGACCGGACACAGCACCTGCCTCGTGTGCACAGCACACAGGCAGAGCAGCCTACCAGCTGATGGCAGATTATCTGTAACCAGAAGCCCGCCAGACCACTGACATACCCTACATGCCTGGAGAACCCAGAAAGGCAACCTGCCAAATAATTGGAAGGATCCTCCACCCAGGGCCCTCTTTAGTTAGTCCCAAATGCTGCCCTGTTCCTCAGCTTCATCCAGTCTCCTGTTGTCGGTTCTGCTCCTGACCTTGGTGCTCATTGACTGAATTTGGCTTGGCTCTAATCTTGACATGGGAGCTTCAAGTCATTCCTTCCCTTTAGTTCCTGGCATTTACCTCATCCCAGCTTTAGCCCTTCCTTTTGGAATGGACTCTAGCCGCTAACCTAAGTCTTCCTTTCTAGTGTGTGCCTGATTATATCTCCTCTGTCCTTCCATGACATGAAAATGTCCCTGTTCTAAAGTCTCATTTTTCCAAAAGTTACTTCCTTTATTGTCTACATCATCATCATTATAGTAGTGATTACATTAGCAGCTACTTTTTATTGACCTTTTACATGTACCACTCATTATTTATAGCACTTAGAAAAGATAATATTCCCTTATGTGATCAGCAGCAATTGATCAATCTTAGCTAATATATCAATGTGATGAATGAAAAGAGATCAGGATGTAGATGAGAGGTGAAAAGAAGTTTCAAGAAAAGGCTAACAATTCATGTCATTTAGGAAAGCCAGGGTTATTGGGTAAGAGGGCTGGCTAGAAGTTCACCACAGCTGTTTCTTTTATGTGGTATTTTGCTTAGGGAAGGCAAGATTGAGGGCTGTGGGGAAGCTTTTTTTTTTTTTTTTAAACACCATTTTCTGTTTATTAATATAGAAACAATTCTTCTAAGAGGCTAGGTTTACTAAAATCCAACTGTTGAAAATACAATTTGTCTTAAAATCACCTTGTTTACCCCATATTAATAACCTAAACTCCCACCTTAAGAAACTGGAAAAAGAAAGAGTGAATTAAACCCAAAGAAAGTAGAAGGTAGGAAATTAAATATTAGAGCAGACACCAATGAAAAGCAAAACAAAGAAAAGATAGATAAAAATCAATGAAAACAAAAGTTGATTCTTTCAAAAGATGAACAAAATTAAAACTTTATCTCACCCAGTGGTTCTCAACCAGGGAAGATTTTACCCTCCAAGGGATGCTTTTCAATGTCTGGAGAAATTTCTTTTTCCTTTTTTTTTGGGGGGGGGGGTGAGGAAGATTGGCCCTGAGCTAAGATTTGTTGCCAATATTCCTCTTTTTGCTTGAGATTATATATATGGGAGGACAGAGAAGATATAATCAAGATGGTCCCTGAGTTAACATCTGTGCCAGTCCTCCTCCACTCTGTATGTGGGATGCCGCCACAGCATGGCTTGATGAGTGGCATGTAGGTCCATGCCTGGGGTCTGAACCTGTGAACCCTGGGCCACCAAAGTGGAGCACACAAACTTAACCACTATGCCACTGGGCCAGCCCCTGGAGGAATTTCTAATTGTCGAACCTTAGTGTGTCTGTTTGTCTGTGTGTGTGTGTGTGTGCGCACAGACATGTGTGCCATTGCAGCTAGTGGGTAGAGGCCAGAGATGCTGCTAAACATACTACAAAGGCATGACAGCCCCTTCCATAATAAAAATTATTGGGCCCAAATATCAGTGGTGCTGAGGTTGAGAAACCTGACTTAGTCTGACGAACAGAAAAAGAGAGAAGACACAAATTACCAAATCAGGAATGAAAGAGGAGACATCATTACCAACCTTACAGAAATTAAAAGGATTACAAGGGCATACTATGAACAACTTTATGCTAACAAACTAGACAATTTAGATGAAATAGGAACATTCATAGAAAGACACAACTTAATGAAACTGTCTGAAGAAGAAATAGGAAATCTGAATAGACCCATAACAAATAAAGAATTTGATTAGTAATTGAAAATCTTCCCTCAAACAAAAGTCTAGGCCCAGATATCTTCACTGGTGAGTTTGATAAAACATTCAAAGGAAAAATAATACCAATTCTTCAAAAACTCTTCCACAAAACACACTTTTCAACTAATCCCATAAGGCCAATATTACCCTAATATCAAAGCCAGACAAAGATATTATGAGAAAATGACAGACCAGTATTCTTCATGAATCTAGATGCAAAAATCCTCAGCAAAACATTAGCAAAATGAATCCATCTACATATAAAAAAGATTATACACCATGACCAAGTAGGATTTCTTTCAGGAATACAAAGTTGGTTTAATATCTCAAAATCAATGTCATATTATATTAATATATGAATCAATAAATAAATTAATGAATAAAGGACAAAACCCACATGATCATCTCAATAGATACACAAAAAGCATTTGATAAAATCTAACACCTATTCATGATAAAAAATTTTAATAAACTAGAAGTTGAAAAGAATTTTCTCAACTTGATAAAGGGATTCTATGAAAAATCTACAGCTAGGATCATACTTAGTTGTGAAAGACTGACTGCTTTTCCCTCTAAAATTGGAGGGAAAACCCACACAGTATATGATCCCATTTATATAAGTCCAGAGAAATAAATCCATAGAGACACAAAGTGGATTGCCTGTGGTGGGAATGGGGAATGACTGCAAATGGGCACAGAAATCTTTAGGGGGTGATGAAAATGTTGCAAAATTGGATTGTGCTGATCATGTCACAATTCTGTAAATTTACTAAAATTTATTGGGTTGTACAATTAATATGTGTAGATTTTATGGTATCTAAGTTATATTCAACAAAGCTCTTAAAATATCACCGTGTGGGGTGTCTGTGTATACACACATGCGGGAATGATCATCAGAATTTCTGAGGGCTTGGGCTCTAGTCCTGGCCTGATATCTAATTAGCTTTCCATCCTTGGTAAAGTTACTTTACCCTTCCAGTTCTTAGTTTCTTTATCTTGAAACTGAAGGGACAAGACTACTTGATTTCCAAGGTTTCTTCCAGTTCTTCTCATACTATATACATCTGGATGCTTTCATGTGTATTGTGGCACAGGAGCCAGGTAACTAAGGATTAGATGCCCAGCTTCAGAGAAAGGTGTTACTCTCTGCCTTTGAGAGTAAGAGACTATTAGGATGGGAAAACCTCTTGGAAGTGAATTAGGACTACATTGTACCCTTCACCATGTGAGTGAGAACACTGACAGATTAAGTGACTTGTCCAAACCAAACCACCTACTTAAGTCACCCTGCTGGGACTAGAATCCACTCATTTGGCTCCCAAGTCAATGTTCTTACTCAAAAGCCAATGTCCTTGTCCCAGGGGATAGTTGTCCTTTTATATTTCTTTTATTAGGAGTCGGGGGAGGGGAAGCGTGGAGGAAGGGTAGGCAAGGAAGGACTCTTAGGTGCCTGTATGCGTGGGTTATATCTTCATGCAAGTAGATGCGAGGCAGGGTCTGAGCCCGGGTCTGAGGATGGGTGGGAAGGGCGTTGCTATATACACATGTCCAGTATCTTCCTCGCACAACATGTACTTCCCTCTTCTAACTATCTTTTCTCACTTGTCTCCCTTTCACTGAGTAAAATCACCATGAGCATCAGCTTTCAGGAAAATCCCTATTTATTATTCAACAAATATTTTATCCCTACCAAAGCCAAACAAAAAAGTAATCATATAAAAGTCAAAGTATAGTAAACTCCCTGCAGATTTGTGGCCTGATTTCATGGGGCCCACCCTGTTTTATTTCTGGCTGTGAGCATGTGGGTCCAGGTTCATTTCTTGCTTCCCTTTCATTATTCACTGCTTTCTTACTGCTTCTCACCTCCAAGCTAGATTCCCAGAGCATAAAATGGGGTGCCAATCTGTCTGCCACCTTGTGGTTGGAAACATAAGTGTTGTAGGTTAAGTTTCTTGAATCTAGATAATTTAGCAAGTTTACATTTGACTATCAGGGTAATAAAAACCCTAATACTCATGACTAATGGGAAGAATAGCTTCCATTTATTAAGCACTATGTGCCAAGCAGAATGTGAAACTCTCTGTAAGCGTTACTGCATGTACTTTGCAAAACAACCTTATGAGTCAGGCACTGTTGTCTCCATTTCTTGATGAAGAAACTGAAACTCAGAGAAGTTAAGCAGAGTGTTCAGGGTCATAGGAAATAAGTGGGTGAGGCCCCCAAATCTGTCTGTTTCTAGAGCTGAGGTCTTCGTGTAACCATTGCCCCACCCTGCCTGTAAATCCATCTCATCCTAGTCTAGTTTCGTCCAATGCTCAAATCCTTCTACTACACCATTGTCAGCAGACTGTCCATCCTTACTGTGGCAGGGAACTCACTACCGCCAGGGCACCCCATTCCGTACTTGAGTGACTTTCTGCAGCGTATACCCAGTATTTGTCCTGGAACTTCTATACAAACAAGGTAAAACCTTGGTAAAACCAAGTTAAAACATGACCGCCTTTCAAATTAAAAACCAAAAAAAAAGTATCACGTCCCTTTGTCCCTTGAGCCACCTCCCCAACCCCCAAATCGTCTCAGTTCTTCAACAGTCTTTAAGTGACAGGTTTTGCATCTCCCTGCCGCCCTGGTTTCTCTCCTTTGAACATGCCCCAGGTTATGACTTACTCCCTTTTAGAATGTGGTGTTTGGAACCCATAGCACAGAAAGGAAAAATAGCAGCACCTTCCTCTTCCTACTTTCTGTACTTCTTTTAATGCTGCCTAAGTCTTGCTTAGTTTTTGGTGGTCATGTTATTTCGGTTTATTACCTTGGGAAAACCATTTTCATCTCTATATGGTTCAAATAAAATAGATTTAGAAATCACAGGTAAGTACACAGTTCTAGCTTAAAGAAATACTGGTTAATGATCTTATATAAATTCACTTCATTTAATTTCAGATTAATTGATTGTGTCTATGTCTATTTCTACCTAAGCTTGCTGATGATTTTCTTTCTTTCTTTCTTTTTTTTTTTTTTGGAGGAAGATTAGCCCTGAGCTAACTGTTGCCAATCCTTCTCTTTTGCTGAGGAAGACTGGCCCTGAGCTAACATCCATGTCCATCTTCCTCTACTTTATATGTGGGACACCTGCCACAGCATGGCTTGACAAGTGGTGCCATGTCCGCATCCGGGATCCAAACCGGCAAACCTCGGGCCGCTGAAGTGGAACGTGTGCACTTAACTGCTGCACCACTGGGCCGGCCACTGACGATTTTATTTCTTGATCTCATGATCCAAACGTTGCCAAGGATTTTTGCTAGTCCTCTTTTAAAAATGTCCTTTCCCTTGGAGGAAGAAGAACCAAACAGACCCTTCTTGTTGCAAAGAACCTGGCTGAGCTGAAGGGGACACAGCCGCTGTGCTCATCCCTCTCCTGACTGATCACCAAGCTGCATATTTGACCACGGAAGATGCTGAGGAACGCTGCCCACTCCAAGTTTAGCCTTGATCGTGTTGAGCAGCAAAAATGTCTCCATGTCAATGGCTAAAATTACCTAGTCAGGCTCTCTCCACCCCCGGCCTGCATTTTCCATCATCTGTTTATTTGTGGTGGGAAGAGATCATCTTCCAAAGTGGGCCAAAAGCAGAGAGATTCAACTCTACCCCCCGTTGAGGCATAATAATTTTCTAAATCTGCCCCAGGACTCAAATTAGTTCTGGATGCTTTCCTGTCACTTAGGTGGAGGGCTCGTCCCCAGTATTAATATTGATGGAGATATAAATTGTTGCTGCCTATCCGGTTTTTAACCAGCACTTAAAGCTGAGTTTTAAAGCTCCACAAAGATTCAAAAATGACAAAAGTGCAAAACGCTTGCCAATTTCTGTAGTTCTCAAAGCACTCTAGCAGTAGGGTCCTCTCTGATGCTCTTAAGTCCTAGGCACATTTCCCCAGCCAGGCCCCTGTCCTGTAATTCTACCTGAAAGCAGCTTAATCTGTGTTTGAGGTGTTGCCTTCTTCCTAAGGACCAACACAGAAGGTGAGTCAGTGAGATGAAATCTGAGCTGGGTCTGGCATGCCTGATTTTTAACACATGTCTGAAGCGTGTATTTAGCTGTCATCGAGAGATCTGACAGTTTACGGGAGAGGTGCTGTGTACAAAGGACCAGCAGTGGGCATTCCCAGCACACACCCACTTAGAGCATGCTGTGATCCCAGCTTCCTCTTCCCCTAGAGCCAAACGCAACTGCTGTAATAAAAAACAACCCCATTTACAAGGCGCCAGAATCAGCCACAACCATGGCTTTCTTTCGGGGACATCCCACAAGGACAGTGATGCAGGTAGAAACAAGTATCCAAAAGCAAGTTTGCTCATCAAAAGTACATTTTTCCTTCTTGGATTAAACTAGTAAAGGGGATGTTTGCTTCTAGCCATTGCCAGAGATCCTGGAACCTACCAAGTTTCTTAGCATTGGGCTTTCTCATTTGTTGGGCTGCGTCTAGGCCTGGCTCCTGAAATACTTCCCCCATGCCATCATCAAGCACTTAACAAGCCTCCTTTAAATACAGGGCCTTGCACTTTATTGTCTTTTTTCAGTTTTCACAAATACCCTGCAAGGTAGGCATATGGGTCCCTTTTAGAGATGGGGAAAGTGAAGCTCAGAGAGGATAAGGATCTGCTCCAAGGCCACACAGCTTGTGAGTTGGAGAACCGACAAGGTGGCAAACAACCAATAGAGCCTCAAGTCTCCATCTCCAAAGCCTGTGTTCCTAACCACTATGCTCTATTGCCTCCATTGGGCCTTCTCAGGCCTCTGCCCTATCCCTGCCTCACCCCTCTCCCATCCAAATTAAGTGTTAGGATCCCAAATGAGCCTATGCTACCTCCAGGAAAAGGAATTCTTGAGCTTTAAAAAAAAAAAAAAACTTACCATTTTCCCTGAGAAAGAAGAGGCCCCATCTGGGGAGAGGTGCTCACCCAATCACCAGACATTCCCACGCAGGTACCCCCGAAGCCTCAGATGATCCCAGCTCCAGCCTGCCTTCTGACCATGACTGCGTGGACAGACCCGCCCATCTGAGCCCACCAACCCCAGAACCATGAGAAAGGAAGCTAGGTTGTTGTTTTAAGTGTTGGGAAGGTTGCTAGGCGGCAAAAGACAAGCAGAATACTACTGTTAGTGAATCAGTGTTCTCTCTAATTCGCTCAATATCTCATGGGACCTAATGCCTAATGCGGAAATATCTCCCACTACTCATACGTGGAAAAGCTAGAAAAGGTTCCAACCCACAGAGGACCACTGGACACTTAATTCAATTTTGTTGTCATTGGACTGAAGGGCCCAATTGTCCAGATGTAGCTGTAAAAACATTCCTCATCAACCTTTTATGTTGTCACATAATGCAACAGAACAAGTGCTGCTAGGGAGGGGGCAAAAAGGATCGTCAAAGCTCACCTACTGTTTGCGTAGTTTATTCCACGACATTTAAACGTCTGACATGCCCACTGTGCCTTTGAATTTGATTTTCCAAATGATTTACCAGGACTGCTAAAGAATACTTCACA
This sequence comes from Equus quagga, assembly GCF_021613505.1. Lineage (NCBI taxonomy): Eukaryota > Metazoa > Chordata > Mammalia > Perissodactyla > Equidae > Equus > Equus quagga. The sequence continues at coordinate 118,252,443 of NC_060272.1, forward strand.
TCAACAAGGAAGGCAGAGTGTACAGTCTCTGAATGAACAGATGGGTAACAAGAGACAAAGACTGGAGTGAGAAATCATCTCTCACAGATGCTTCCTTGTGCCAGGGAATATCCAGGAATTATCTTATTTGATCCTCATTTAACACTCAAGGGAGTCACTTCTCCCCATTTTGTAGGCAGGAAAACTGACTCAGAGAGGTTGTTGTTTGGAGGTAGTTAGAACAGCTGGGACTTGAACCTTGGGCTGATTCCAACATCTGTTCTCTTCTCACCACTAGAGTCAGGCACACACAGCCAACCCATCTGACATCTTCACTGCCGATGTGAAAGCAACATGAAATGGGATCTTTGCTGTCTCCCTCTGCCCCCTCTGAGGCAGGAGCCTTTCTTTGACTTCTCTCCAGGCGTGTGTGGCCACCATTGACCCAAACGTGTGCTGGGTGGGTAAGAGCTTGTGCTACACTCTGTTGCCCCTGAATCCAGGCCCAGGATGCCGCCTTCCTGCCCTGGGGGGGACACGGGTACCTTCTAGTTTGGTCCTTCCTGGGGTGGACATCACTTACAATTACTGGCTTTTGGGCCACCATCATGTTTCCAGGGGTTTGGGCGTTCAGAGCAGAGTCCTAGATGACTTATTTCTTCATTCACGGAGAAAATAGAGGCCTTTGCGCCTGAATGTCCTGATCTTTATGGTGCCACTAATCTCCATCCCCTCCCACCCCGCCACACACTTACTCATCATAGTAGAAAAGTCCCAGGCACAGCTTAGATGTGCGGTCATGTATCCCTCATTATTTATTACTCCATAACTGGACTAGAATTTCTCACAAACGCCCTTTTTTCTCTGATGGTAACATACACTTCTTTTGCTACCTCAAGTTAATGTAGTCATTTATAGTTTTAAATATGGTTAATCCTGATTTTAATTCTTCCAATTCAATCTACGTTCCTTGGCTTTCCTGGCCCAGGGGAGATGATCCTGTCCACGTGTTGTCCTTTGTTCTTTACTGACAGATGCTCTGCCATTCCCTGCCCCCAGGCAGTGGCCGTGGCCTCTGTGCTTTCTGCACTCTCTGCTGAAGCGTCTGTGGCTGGTGTAGTATGTGGACCCTCTCCTGGAGCCCACCCCACCCCTGCAGCCCAGCTCCACCTCAGCTGACCTTGAGACTCAACTCTGTCCTCATCAGCTCCTCATGGTTGTCCCCTCTCCCTGAGCTGCCCAATGCTCTGGCTGGCACAGCGCTCCCCTTTACCAGGGAAAAATTTGGTAATCATTAGGGCTGCTCACCAAATATCTCTGAGTTACACTTTCTGGGCCCCTTATGGGTCCAGCTGGGGCCATGTGATTCATTTGACCAATTAGCAAAAATGAGTCAAGGTAAACATCTAGTTTCTGGGCAAGATGCTCCTGAATCCTCTTTGCTCTGCCAGAGCAACCAGCTATGTCTAAGATGGCTATTGCTCCATCAGACTGGGTCCCTGAGGGTCAAAGATGAGCTGACCTCCCTGCCAACTAGTGATGGTCATGTAGTGTGTGCAAAAAAAAAAAAAAAAAAATCGTTAAGTTTCTTAGATTACAGGGCTTTTCATTATAGGAATTTTTTTCACATTTTTTTTCCATGCCCCACTGGAGACCAGGAATACTTATAGAGTGGGAGGAGGGGAGCTATTTCAGGCCCTCTCTGCCCAATATGCCATTGTCGTTGCCATATTTTCTCTGTCTGGCTGCCCCATGGTGACCAAGGCACCCTGTGAGGTACTTCAGTTCCCTAAACCTCTCTGGGTGTTTCCATCCTGTCTCCATCACCCCTCTGGTTTTGATCTCGAGAGAGGCACAGAGCAGGCTGCCTACGGGCTCTCCTTTGTTAATCCTCTCGGCCACGGAAGGATTTCACCCCTTCCTGTGTGATGGGAAAGCTTACATCATGTCTTACCTCCTTCCTATGGCTTCCTCCTGCCACACTCTGGCTGATTTCATTGGCCTATGCTCTCGTCTTCCAGGCCTGCCTTGTATCTTCCAGCCCAAGCTTTTCTCTCTCAACAAACCCCAGCTCTTGCAAATCAAAACCACTCAGCCTTCAGACTTGCCTTAGCCAGGGACTTGAGGAGCTCTATTTTGAAACTGAAAGCTGGGTTTTTCCACTGAAGGCAGTGAGTATACAAAGCCATCTCCACTGCCTGGAAGGTAGACAAGAGAAATAGAAAAGACATTTAAAAAATAAACCACCATTCAACATTGCAACCTCCTGCCCCTACGTCTGCACACACACAGAGCCCTGCCTCCTTCCCTGGATCAGAGCTCTGGTCCCAGCTTGGCCTCGCCTCTCATTCTCTTCCTGTGTCTGCAATCTCTCCCTCTTTACTGGTTCTACACCCTCAACATTTAACCATCTTTATATTTTCCCTGTTAGATTAATGAAACAAAGAGGCCGTTAGACTGAGGTGCTTCTAATGCCTTAGAGCCTACTGAAGCAAACCAAAACCTAAGCCTGTAATGCTTCAAGGTTAAGAAATCAAAACACAGGGACTGGCCTGGTGGCGTAGTGGTCAAGTTTGCATGCTCCGCTTTGGCAGCCCAGGGTTCGCAAGTTCAGATCCCTGGCATGGACCTACACACTGCTCTTCAAGCTATTCTGTGGCAGCTCCCCACATACAGAGTAGAGGAAGACTGGCACAGATGTTAGCTCAGCGACAACCTTCCTCACCAAAAAAAAAAAAAAAAGACAACGAAGTCAAAATCCAAGGACAACCAATCACAAACAGCCAATGAGGCTTTCCCAAATAAGGCAACTGCTCAAGTTTCTTAAATTGTTTCCCAAATTGCAACTATTTCCCAAATTGGCAATAGCCAATTAGATCATTTCCTTGCTTTGCTTCTAAATTTTCTCTATAAAAGTTTTGTTCTGAGCTCCCATCGGTGGAGTGCACCAACTGCTTCTGCTTTCGCACTGCCCAATTCAAATCGACTTTTGCTCAGATAAACTCTTAAAAATTTTAATATGCCTCACTATACCTTTTAACATCCCTATCAAAACAACCTTACAAACAAAAACTCAACAAAATTCCCTGCCTAATTGTGTGTCCATTTCTATCTTTCTCCTTCACTAAAGTCTTGAAAGAGGAGCATACTCTCCATCCATTATTCACCCCCAACCCCTTCCATTTTGGCTTCTGAATCCAGTGGGCGTGTGTCGGCCTCATTGCCCTTTCCCTGTCAGTAGGGTTCGCTCTCACAGATGCTGGCCTCTTAAAGCTCCGTCTTCCCCTGGCCCAGGCTCTCTGGGTTTCCTCCTCCTTCTCTGACCATTCCTCAGCCTGTTAGTGAGCTCCTCTGCCTCTGGACACACTTTTGAGATGTCTGTTGCCTGAGCTCTGCCTGGGGCTCTCTTTTCCACTTACGTCCTCCCCTAAGACTTCACCAGCTGTGCCCTTGGCATCTGTCTTCCAACGCTTTGGAGTGTCTTTTTTGCTCCTCTGGGAACTGGCCCCTAGACACCTGCCTCCTTAGCCTTCTGACTGAAGGCGGGTTGCAGGGAGGGTGCTCCTGGTCTGAGCAGTGCTGCACCCTCTCTTGACTCTGAAATGCCGGTAGATTCTGCTGGCACGGGCGTTCTCTGTGCTCTGGGAGGCCTCTCTTTGTCCAGAGCACACCTTTGATCCTGTCTTTTCCATCCCACAGCTTCTTGCAGGAGTCAATGTAGAGTGTCTTTTGTTGTCCTCTCTGGAATGGTCACAAGCCTACTGTTTCCAACAACTTGAGACTTCTCCTGTCCAACAAGCTGAAGACATTTTGCCCTCTGAGGTCTCAGGCATTTCTTCTGGAGAGAATTGCAGTATTTGCCTGGGGCGATAGGAGTGGGGCAGAATACTGCCTCAATTCAGTCTCCTCACGGAGAAAGACAGACTGCCTTTGGGTGATGGCAGCCTCCGTGTGGGGTAAGGATTCTTCCCAACAGCACCAGCTCCAGCCTCTGCACCTTTGCACTAGGAGCTCCCTCTTCCGGGAACACTCTCTTCCCTTCCTCATTTTCTGCAGGTCTTGCTTAAGGGTCATCTTCTCTGACCACCCTGTGTTTCCTAGCACCCCTCCATCACTCTTCACCCCCTTATCTGGCTATGCGCCTTTTTTGTCTTAGCAATTATCACCATCTGATACATTTTAATCCATTTGTCTATTGTCCTTCTCTCTCTCCTGGAATGTCACCTCCAAGGGCAAGGACTTTTACAGCTTTGCTCAGTGCTGTATTCCCAGTGGCTCAGACAGGGCCTGGCATGCTCAGTACGTTTGTTGAATAGATGAATGATTGAATGGTGATATTTCTCCCCATGAGAATAGGTAATTTAGGGCAGTGGATTTTAAACTGACCTAGATAAGCCAAGCCAGCAGCCTGGAGTTCACCCCTTGTTCTTTCCTCTCGCCGACATTCAGAATCATTCTGTTAGTTCTCCCTATTGGATGTCTCTAAATGTAGTCCCTGTCTCTCTGTCCTCATTCCCCATCCAGATCCACATCATCTTTCACCAGCTTACAGGGAGCCTCATGCCTGTTTTCTCTGACTTTAGTTCCTTGCCCTCCAAATCTTCCTTCCCCCTGTAGCCAGAGGGTGTTGCCAATGTACAAAGCTGCTAATGGCACTCCCTGGATTAAAAGACTTCAAAGTCTTTTCATTTCCCCCAGGGTAAACCCAACCTCTTTTGCAGGCAGACATAGCTCTTCAGATCTGGCTGCCACTTAACTCACAGCCTTATCTCCACTAGCTTTTCACCTGAACTCAGTGCTCCGCCCACGGCCCCTCAGTTCTTCACACCCACCAAGCCCCTTCACCTGGTTCACTGACCAGGGCATTCCAGACAGAGGGGAGTGGAGACTGTGAGGGGCCACTCTGACCCGAGAGTCCTCAGTCTCCAAAACGAACACACAAGCAAAACATGCAGCTTCTGCTTCTTCCCACCCTGTCACCCTTCTGTATCCAACGAGGGCCCTGTGTTTGCCTTTGCCAATTACGTAATTATGACACTTCATTTTAATTGTCTGCTTATTAGTCTTTCTCACCCATCAGACTGTGAGTTCCTGTGGACAGGGTCTTTTTACTCATCACTTGAATGCTCAGTCTCAAAGGGAGACTAACACAGAGGAAATGCTGGTTGAAAGGATGATGAATGAATATAAGTTTAACAAACGCATTCTTTTCATTCATATAAATTGAAGGGAAAATACAATAGTCTTTTAAAATATGGAAAAAAACGCAAGTTATATAAAAATAATCCATCTTCCTAATTGAACAACTCCATATTTTACATCCTATTTCTCCAGGGTATGAAGTGTTATCAAAAGTATTATTTTGTATTTGTGTACGTACCTGCCTTTAGAAATGACTGTTTCTAGTACAAAGTGCAGGAAAATATCACTAGCCATCCTGAAAGAAATCATCAACATAATGCACAGCCATTTAATTTGGGGCTTTGAAAACTGAAGTGCATTAGCATATTCCTGGTGCAGGTGCGGGGCCAGTGAGGCAGACCTTTCTCTGGGCCACCTCCCCAGCATCCCTCCTTCCTGCCCCAGGGTTGACGGCACTTAGAAACGGAAGTGCTCGTACAGTCTCCAAGGTCTATTTAATCTTTGGCCTAGTTATTGAATTTGCCAAAAAGAAGGCCAATTAGTTCCAGGTGTGATGCTGAGGTCTCTGATGTGGAACTTTCCCATTGGGAAGTTGGTTCACACCTGCCTGCAAATGGCTCCAACATCATTACCAAGCCTCTCTCTGCCTATGAAGTGGGAAGGGAATTCTGTTCATTTGTTTTAATTCAGAGTTAGTGTCCCATGTCTCCTTGAGGATAAGTATGCATTTGGTAATGTTCCTTTCATAATGGGAGAATTCGGTGCTATTTAGGTCATACAAGTTACAAGCAAGAAATGACCCTATGAAAGATTAGATCTCAAAGCACACTTATGATTGAAAAGAAAAGAGCATTTCCCTTTCACTAGTTAAAAAAAAAAAGACATCTGTGTTGATGAAGCTGTTCTTGCCCCTCATTCATGGTGTGGCTCGTTTGCCCATATGGGTGATTTATCCTCAGGGAGAATGATGTAAGAGTTTTTTTCTCCATGAAGGAGCATAAAGTAAAAACTGTGCTGGATTTCAAGTACTGTAAAACCCCTTGCTTAAAGCTTTCCAGTGTAGAATGCTCATCTTATACACCCTGAAATGTTTCAATTACAGTGTTCCTTTTCCCAGTCCTTGGGGAAACCAATTTTACTATTAGTTGTACACGCTTACAGATCCATATTTTCATTCTCAACCAAGAATCATGGCAAATTCTCAGTCGCTAAGTATATACGGGGAACTAACAATGCTCATTCTTTAAAAAGCTCCCTGTAGTGTCAAACATAACATGAAATTCATGGGGGCAAGAAGGCAGCCCCAACTCCCTAAATGCCTGTGGCTCACTCTGTTCATTCCCCCAACTCCTGCCAAGGCCCTCAGTCCCTGCAGTTTAAACAGAGGTTTGTGACCTCAGACTTGAACTTTGGGGAGATTGTCCCCACCCAGATGTAAAGAGCATCCATGAGCAGAACATGAGGATTTGATTAGGAAAAGTGTTCAGGAGGTTGGACGGCTATGTACCAAGAAATATACTCTCACTCTTACACAGTGTATAAAACCAGTGAACAATATAGGGCTGATTAAAAAATATTGGAATTCCATAGCATAGGACGTGAGCTCTTCAAAATGGAAACAGAGGATGCACCTAATTTGTAGCACTAGAGTCTAATTTAAAAATCAAACTCATTTAAGAGCGGAATCAAGTAAGTGTGTGTTTTCTGCTCCATGAAGATCACAATTATAAACCACGTACCAATCTTTTATAAATGTCAAGATGGATGCCAAAGACCATATTCTTATCGGGGCTCTAGGGGCACAGGAACAATGTAACTATTAAACCACATTCTGGGCATTAAATTTGCAAAAATTCCCTAAGATTGTTGTACGAAGCAGGCTTCTAATAAAGTAACTCTTAATCTTTAGAATGGAGGATAACAAAGCATGACACATTTTTTTATGGCAATATTTGTGAAAGAAAACAGCCCCCTTTAGAGATAGATTTTAAAAAATCTTAAAGGTAGCCAACAATGCTGGTGATAATTTGCTAAATAAAATATATGAGCTCTTGCTTCAAGATGAAATTTATTTAGGACAGTTGGCGTTTGATCCTTTGTAAACTTTAGATGACACTAGTCCTAAGGGATATGATAAAATTCATTTGCCTAGAAGTTATTGAGAGATTCAGGGCATATGACAAATTATCAGTGTCGCTCTGAACCTGCAGGCAGCGCTGGGAAGAAAAGGATGAGAAATAACGGGCAGTCAGTTGCCGGACAGTAGTTTTTTCACAGGCATTCAAAACTCTAACTCATTTCACTTTTCGTACACAATTTAGCTGCTAACCATCTGATAACTGATGTTCAGAAAAGACTTAAAATCAGTGGTAAGATGCCTTTCAGCAGTCTTCCCTCTGCCAACGACAGAAGTCCTTCATTTCAGTTAATGGGGGTCAGTGATTTTGGAAACTTGACCCTCTGGTTATGAATAATCAAGAAAAAGAGTGAGACCTGTGTTATGGGAGATTGCCAAGCTTTACGTCACAACTACTTACATTGTGCATATCATACGCATCAGATTCTTTTGGAATGAGGTGGAACATAGACACACCTTAATAAAATACTCAGGCATAGTTGAACAAAGATTTTTGCTTCAAACACATAAAATAGGTTTTCAGAAAATGCTCTCCTCTGATAATGTTTCTGAATTTCTACTTATTTGTGAGCTTTGTTTACTTGTGAGATTTCTCTTTTCTTACAACGTTTCCTGTTTTAGCTGAATTAAAAACAACAACTTTACTTGTTTGGGAAATGTGAATGCTACAGTGGTTCCCTGCAGGAATTCAGAAAATGTCCCCAGTAGTTAAGCTGGACGATGTGTCGTGTGGGGCATGTAAGCTCTCCATGGACAATTTTGGATACTCATGTATTTGAGCAGATGTTCTCTTCATTTTAAATGGTCCTATGATTAATGTACCAGTAGAAAGCAAAGGTGTTTTCAAAATTTTATACACATTGGATGGAATCATCCTTCATGCATCATGCACGTATACCTTTAAGTCTCGAGAAAGATCCAGAAATTATTTGATTTATCCTGCATTATGTATACTTCTTAGTCCGGAAAGATTTCCTCAAGTTAAGTTCAAATCTATAATTGCCTTTTTTTCTTCTTTCCCCTTTATTGACACATTTTCTTTCTTCCTTTTGCTGTGTTTTTGTTGCTTTTCTTTTCTTTCTTTGCCTTGTCTCTAAGTAAGCGTCTGTCTGGCTCTTGTATCCCACTAGCCATAAATCCTCTTGTTGGCCTGCTTGAATGTCCTGCTCACTGCCTCTCCAATACTTCAGACCCTTCCTCAGCATTCTCTTGGTCTGAAGAGCACTCGACTTGTTGGAAAGACAAAGTGTGCTTCTCTTTGTTTTGTAGGTAAACTGAGAACAGTCTTCCAGCAAATCACTGACTCTCAACCTCTTCATCATCAACTGTGAGCATCTCCTTTCAAAAGCAAAAATAATGATCCATAAGCTGGTAGGTACACTGCCTTCTAGGTTGAGATCACAGAGTTTTGAATTCAATGTTAATATGGCAAAACAATACTTTTGAGTTGTTAACCAACAGATTTTCCCCTACCTTCCTTTAGGTGTATTTTCCTCTTTCCCTTACTTCCATTCAACAAGCAGATAGCCTCAGAAGAAGGATGCAGCAGGACTGAAAGCTTCCCTGACTATGTATTCCAAACACCTAAGCACATTAACAAGATTATGCAGGGTGCCTCTGAGACATCCCACAGGAGTCTCAGATGATACCTGCTTCAAGAAACAGAGTGAATTCCTTCTCCTCTATGTCCCTAGGCTCAGAAGTATTCCTAAGAATTAGGGTGGGGCTGGAGAGAGAAGGGTACAGGTGTCAGGGCTCTAGATTTTCATGATCTGTGCTCAGGGCTGGGAGCAAGAGGGGATTCAGCCTCACATTCCTGTTTGCCTATGTGTAGCTACACGTCTCCATCAGAGCCTGCTGGGGGTTCTCTACAGGTGGCTTGACCTGGCTTCCTGCATCTGGAGTAGAGTACCAGCAAGCTATCAAGGCACCAGGGAGGGAACTGCTCCTTGCTGCAGTTAGGCAGATGATGCCACTGTCAGCCTCTCTGACATCTGTGCTGCCTCAAATGTGGAGTGGAAGAAGAGGAGAAGCCACCAGACTACAGCAGCCACGTGGTCATGAACAAAGGCTGTGGCAGGACAATCAGCTAGAGAGATGAGTTGAGAATCAAATGTTCCCACGCTCCCCCTTCTACAAAGACCTGCCTGTTATGTGGGCACATGTTCCTGAAATTATGGGAGCCCAGGAGAGAAATTAAATTTTGTTAAATTTAAAAGTTTAAAAAAAATTTTAGAATTTCTGAGTAGTAGATGAAATATATACTTACTTAAATCATATGTTTGGCATTTTTTAACAGTAAGCTTTTTAAAATAAAAGTGACAGATCCTTATTATAAAAATAATAATAAACAAAGAAGAAAACAACAAATCATACCAAATCCCATCTCTTAGAGATAACCTGTATTGACAGCTGAGGAACCTCACTCTGCATATGTCTCTATGGGTAATTACTGATAAAAGGATGAATAGATTAGATAGACAGATAGGTGATAGATAGGATTTTATAAAAATGGGATCATACTACATATGCTATATTTAAATAAGAAGGATTGTATTTAATCTTATTCAAATTTAGTACAGGAAAAATGATGTTAAAGCAAAACTAAAGGAATTGCTATACTTCACATAATTGTTTCTTACCATAAGAGATACTAGATAAGATTCCTTGAAAGTTAAGGGGAAAAAATGAGGAGGTTAAAATCATTGTGTTTTGTATATAACAAGTCCTTTTGACTTTATAGAGTATCAATTGATTCCTTGGTAGAAAAGATGACATTAGTGTTTTTGTCCTTTTTCCCGTTCCACCTCCCCCAAGTCCCAAATCTAAAGACCCGCCTCAGTGACTTTGGGCTTGGCTGTATGACCTACTTTGGCCAATGAATTGTGATTGGACATGACATTCACCTATTCTAAGCAAAAGGTTTTAATGCGAGTGTGTGCTCTGGCTTGAGACATTCCGCTTTAGCCCTCCACAATGAAATCAGCGTGTTCTAAAGAGGGGCTACTATTACAGACTGGTATGTGGAGACGACCCCAACAGAGCCCCAGCTCATCCACAGCCTTATCTAATGTGAGCAAGACATAAATGTTTGTTATTTAGCCAGTAAGATATTGAGTTTGTTTGTTGCAGCATCAAGAGCATTAATTGATTTTTTTTTAAACTTTAATATGTATATTGTCCTGGAAACACAATTTCTCTAATTGTTTTTTGGGTTTTTTTTTTTTTTTTTGAGGAAGACTAGCCCTGAGCTAACATCTGCCAATCCTCCTCTTTTTGCTGAGGAAGACTCACCCTGAGCTAACATCCATGCCCATCTTCCTCTACTTTATATGTGGGACACCTACCACAGCATGGCTTGCCAAGCGGTGCCATGTCTGCACCCAGGATTCCAACCAGCAAACCCTGGGCCACCAAAGCCGAAAGTGCGCACTTAACTGCTACGCCACCAGCTGACCCCTAATTGTTTAGTCTTAGTTTCACATTTAAATGGAGTTAGTATTTAGCACCAATTCGTTTACTAAGGCTTCTCCGTTTCTGAATGATTTGTTTTCGTTCCTCTCTTGATTAGCTAGATTTCATCATCAAATAGGTTTTTCTAGAAGAGTTATTGGTTGCCATATTTTGTAAGTTTTTTCAAATTTGTGAACACCTTCTTGTGACCCTCCTGTACTTTAATACCAACTTAGCTGGGTAGAATATTCTTGTATTATAATTTCTTTACCTTACAGTTTTGACAAAAATGTGAGAGAATTAGAAAAATAAGTTACGAGATGCTATAGAGAGATTCAGAGGCCAGGCTGATAGTTCTCCCTTGTAAGTAACTTTTCCTTTTGCCTGAATACATGACACATTCTCTGTTTGTCTGTTCAAAGTTCAATAAAGTAACTAGGATATGTCTTTATGTGGATCATTATATAACAATTTTTTTCAGGTTCTTTTCTATCTCCAGGTTTTTCATTTTATGGAAATTTTCCTTTCTTATAGCCTGAATATTTTTTCTTTTACATTTGTTGGAGTCTCTGCTTTAAGGACACCCAATTATCCATATAATGGATTGTTTCTTTTTAAAAAATTATTTTTTTAAGTTGTGGTAAAATATACATGGCATAAAATGTACCATTTTATCCATTTTTAAGTATAAAGTTCAGTGGCATGAAGTACATTCACTTTGTTGTACAACCATAACCATCATCCATCTCCAGAACTTTTTTAATCTTGCAAAACTGACACTCTCTACCCATTAAACAATAAATCCTCATTCCCCACTCCACCTACCCCTAGCAAGCACCACTCTACTTTCTGTCTCTGAATTTGACTGCTCTAGGTACCTCATGTAAGTGGAATCATACAATATTTGTCCTTTTGTGACTGGTTTGTTTCACTTAACAAAGTATTTTCAAGGTTCATCCATGTTGTAGCATGTGTCAGATTTTCCTTCCTTTTTAAGGCTGAATAATATGCCGTTGCATGTACATACCACGGTTTGTTTATCCACTCATCTGTTGATGAACATTTGGTTTCTTCCATCTTTTGGTTATTGTGAATAATACTGCCCTGAACATAGGTACACAAATATCTGTTCAAGTCCCTGCTTTTGGTTCTTTTGGGCTTATACACAGAAGTGGAATTGCTGGATCATATGGTAATTCTATTTTTAAGTTTTTGAGGAAGTGCTATACCGTTTTCCATACCAGCTGCAGCACTTCACATTCTCACCAGCAATTCACAAGGATTCCAACTTTTCCATATCCTTACCAACACTTGTTGGTTTTTGTTTGTTTGTTTGTTTCTTTTTTTTGCTTTATAATGGCCATCCTAATGGGTATGAAGTGGTGGATCATTTCCTGATCTAGTCTCTCTGCATATCATCTCTTCTCTCTTGCTATAATCTCTTTGTCATTCTCATCTATATTCATTGTGATTAATTCAAATCTGTCTTTCGAATTGATGAAATCAGCCATATCTATTTTGTCCTTTGCTATTACTTACTTATTAAATATGTTATGCTCTTGTTTTGGTGATCCGTTAGTTTCCTTTGCTTTGCAGTGTGCATTTGCAACTCATTCTGTAGTTTTATCATCTCCCTTTATTGAATTCAGACATTTAAAAATGTTATATCTCAAAGCATTACCAAAGAGTGTCACTCTATTTCTTGGGACAGATTTTCTTTGAGACTGGGCTCATTCTCTCTTTTGTCTCTATGTTCCTTTGTTTCTTTATCTTTTCTTTTCCTCCTTCCAGTATGTTTGTGTAGCTGCCATGCCACCTCTCTTCTGGCTTATGTTTCCTGTATAATGTAGGCATCTCTAACCAGTCTTCTCTTTGCTTTGAGAGATTATGAGTAATACTCCCGGAAACCCTTTTTTCTTTTTCTGAGCCTACTTTTCTTCCTCTCTCAGCTGCAGTTTGAGGGATAAGTGTAGATTCTGTCCATTTTTCTGTAGCCTGAAGGCATTGTGGTGGGGAGGGAGGGAGAAATTCCGTGCTGGATGCAAACTTTGTCAAAGGACCTGAATTCTCTCTGTTTTAGGATTCCATTAAATGCCATGTAATCAGGCACATTTCTCCAGGAATACACCTCACTCCCATTGCTCTGGATTGTTCCCCTAATCAGCTGAGCTCTCAAGCAGCACCTTTTGCTCACTTGGATCCTGTAGGCATGTAGGAGCTTCTGCCCTTTGAAACTTCTCCTTGACTGCCTACTCTCTCCCACAATCTGCCTCCATTCAAATTGGGAAATGTTTCTAAGAAGCAGAGAATTTGGTCGATTCTTCTTTCTTTAGTATAATTTCTGAAGGGTAGGGTTAGGAAGCAAGCCACAAGGAAATCTTTTGTTGTCTTTCTTTGACATTGCCTTCACATTTGTGTCATGAGGCCTCTCTTCTTTTCCTTTTTGGTTGTTTTATTTGTTTATTTGTTTACTAATTTTTAATGCACTTTGTTAGGTACCAGAAGAAGATTTTTTGTAGTCGGGATTTGTTCTGTTATCTTTTCTTGAAATCTACTATATCTTTTGAATTTCTGCTCCAGCAGCATGAAGAGCCTCACCTGCTAATTTTTTCTTGACTTCTATTGAAGGAGAGAGTCGAAGAGAAGTTGAGGTCAGGAGGAAGTTTAGCCTGAGGAGCTGGAGTATTTCACTGGCTGAGGAGTGAGGCAGCTGCCCCCAGGATGCTGGTCAGCAGGAGAGGGAATGTGGGGGGACATATGGTGGGCTCTTTTGGGAGGGAGTGGGGACAAGCTAGACGCTCTGCTGGCCCATGTTCTGTTTGCTCACCCCCTGCCTTCTCTTCCCCTCGCATCTCGCTCTGCTGCTCCCCCCCATTCCTGTACCCCTCAGTTCTGCCTCGGTCCAGGCCAATTCTGCGAGAAGTTTTAACACAGTAGCATACACTGCAGAAATAGAATAGATCTCTTTTGAACACCATTGCGTCGTTCCATCTGTATGTGAATATGTACCCATTTGTATCAATTATTTTAATCACTCGACAGGCCCTCTCTTAGTCTCATAAATGATTCATGATGTTTGGATCCGTATGTCTTGTAAACGAGAAAATAAGAAAGTTCTTTTCACTCCAGAAGAGCTCATTCACTTACAACTAAAATATCACAAATGCCTAAGAATACCAAAATGTTCACACTGATTCAAAAAGAAGTGTTAGAAAACTTTCCTGATATGTGAGAAAAATCATACTATACCTGGGTGACCTAACATGTCTGAATTATCTGCAGCTTTTGGGGTCATAAGTAACTGAATTTTGAACATGCTGGAAAAGATGCAGAGTCCTCAGAATTCCCCCAGAGCCCTGGGAAAGTGCACAGTCCCAGATGCCACGTGGCTTGCTCTGCTCTTGCTGGCTGGGGCTTGCCAGCTTGGTGCCCATCACATCTGGCCCTTTGGGATTGCCTTTCAGAGTCCCCTCCTCACTTCACTTGATGGCAGTTTGAGACTTTCCCCTGGATGCCCTGGGTGACTGCACAGGCAATATTGTCTTAGTATTTCCCCTGAAGATTGATTCCGCCAAGAACTTGAATTTCAGTGGCATTCTTGCCTCTCTGTGATAGGGGCCTAGTGGTCCCTGACTGGTGCGTTGGGCCAGTAAGAAGGGCCTTGGGCGTTTACCCACTCACCTGTCCTCTGTGCCTTCTGAGAATTCTCCCAGGCAGATCTGGTCGCCTGGCCAGGTTTTCATGGACTACCCAGTCACACTACATCATTTTGTATCTGAGGCTCTTTTCTCTTAAAAGGCAGTTTTGTGTCATGCTAGGTACCATCAACATGATCATGACTCTGAGTTAATAGTTCCTGAAAAAAATTCCATACCTCCTTGGTGTCATCAGTTAGTGAGTAGCTCATCCCATCGTGAGTAATATTCCCAAGCGAAAATATTTTACTTGAGAAGATGAAGATGGGATAAAGTCAAGGCCTGAAGTGTGGACCCATTTTCCATATGATTCTAATAATAATTATTATTGTAATAAAATAACCCAAATCTCAAGCCAGGAGTTGAAACCAAGGAGTAGGGTTGTGTGAGGATTAATCTAAAATAATGTATACAAAGCACATAGCATTGTTCCTGACATATATTGTGTTCAATAATAAAAACAAACAAGGATCTTTGGAAAGTTACTGTAATAGATATACGTGTCTATATGCTCACATACATTTATCAGTTATTTTAACCTCTTGAACAAGTTAGCCAATATCAAACGTGTGGAAGTTTTCCTGAACCAACTCTGTAGGCTTCCATCTTTCAATAGTTCATGGGAAATAGATATGATCATATTATATATGGGATAAAATATATATTATTATGTCACATTATAATATGTAATATATAATATTCTTACATATTCATGTGTTGAATAAAACATATATTAGCATATATAGATGAAAACAAGCTGCATTTACTAATCATTTTAAATATTATAGCTGGTTTGTGGAGCTGTGTCTGCATGCCAGGCATTACACAAAGCACTTTACAGATGTCATCTCAGTTAATCCAACATCAACAGTAAGTGCTACTGTTATTCCTGCTTCGTAGATGAGGCTGTGTGTGTGTGTGTGTGTGTGTGTGTGGTGCCTTAAGCATCTTCCCTGTGCTCACAGAGCTACTAATTGGACAAGCTAGGATTTGAACCCAAGTGTGTCAGAGTCCTCAGCCAGTGTTCTGATTCTCTGAGCACCACGTTTCTCTCACTAGCTGTCTATTTGCTGGACTGTTCCCTGGGCTGCCCCTCCCAGGAGTTCTGATGTTGACTATAACCCCAGGGGTTTGTTTTCTTTATCTTATTTATTCCTCTCAACAACTCTGCAACGTAACTACTAATATCCTCATTTTATTGTTGAGGAGACAGAGCTCAGGGCGATTAAATCAGACACTTCTTAAGTAGCAGACCAGAACTGACCACAAGTGGAACTCCACAGTCCATCCTTCTGCTTCACTGCACCCGTGCCCACACACCTGTCCCCTAACACCACTTGGAAACCTCTCCCCTGTTCAGGCAGTGAGACAGCCACTAGGGTGAGGCCACCTCGACATTTTCAGCCTCCTGGTCATGCATTTGCTGGAGTCTAATTGAAGGGGAAGAGGACCAGTGAATGAGTCAGTGGCTTGGGCTCTTGGGAAGCCTGCCTTTGACCCTCTGCTGCAGCCCAGCCCTACTGAGATCATGTGACCTGACAGCCTCCAAGCTGGGGGAGTGGCCTGCATGCAGGACTCCGACTGATGACATTTGTTCTGGTTCTAACACGCGTGTTATTGGTTTAGCACTTCATCTATTTCTCTTTGGATGGCTGGTGGGGAAGATTGTCATTGCCATCTTCTGGTTAACCTCGAATAAAGAAGTTAACAAGCACCAAATATGTTTGGAAGGATTTCAACCACAATTAAGTGTGTCCTGTAGCATGATTTGATCTGGGGGAGAGGCCTAATAAGGAATTTAGAAGAAATCATATCTAACGTGAAAACCAGGGACTAAATGTAGATGCTTAACATCATGGAATGTGTAGTTGCCCACCCAGGAACACAGCCATCCCCACACATTCTCGTAGGCTGCTTGTGCTGGCTGATTCTCCAGATGTTCATCCACATCCCCCAAGTTTTTTCCCAGCAGACCATGAAGGTGGGAATCACTATTTGGGACCCATCCCATATCTGCTAAGAGAGTTGTTGTAAGGAGGTCTGCTATCAATTCCTTGATAAAATGTGCTACCTCAATGAAAATAAGTCCCCCACTGTGGCACACTCTCATTTCCACCTGGGCCTGGGGATGAGCACAGACCTGAGACCCACTGGTTAGAGAGGTGAGTGTCAGTTCTGGTCATCTTTCCTGTTTACACGTCAAGTTGTTTCTTTACATCCCCCTCCCCCACCACGAGCTTTTGATGTATCATTCACCAAAGGGAAATGGAAAACTCGGCAGCTACTAGAGTTCATTTTTCCCTCCAGTCAGTTCCACTGAACAGCTAGACCTTTCTACTGCATATTCAACAAATATTTGTTGAACACTTATTGCATGATACCATCTTAAGCTATTTTAATTTTGGTCGTTGTCAATTTTTTCTTGATTTCTAATAGAGATTGAAATTCTGCTATTTGATGTTCACTTTCTTGGCAGTCTCTTCTCATCTACTCATCCTTTGTTTCCTCTCCTTTCTTGGTTTGTCACTTTAGTCAATTTTCAATGAGTGCTTCTCTCCTCTATATCTTCCTACTGAGGAGAGATTGTTTTCTAAAATTTCCTTCTGGTTAACATGATAAATCATTTTCAAATTTTTGTTTATCCTGTGAGTCTTTAGAGTTAGGATCTCTTTTCTTTGTCTGGCATTTTTATAGACCTTTTCTTGTTTTTAGAGAAGGAGAGATACATTTTCCAAAGACAATGTTTGTGGTTTGTCTTTGATCTCATTGTTCAAATGAGCAGCTGAACAGCATGTTAGCATGCATAGCTTCTAGACCTATTCTGAAACTCTAGGCTGAAAAATCTCAGGTGCTCCTGTTAGAAAGACATTTCATCACACCTCACTCCCATCTCCTTACACTGACCCTAATGGAAACCCTAAAAGGCAATAGTAGTCCCTAGTTTGTGCTGTTCTGGGACTGCTTCTGCCTATTGTGATTTACTCTGGGGGATGGCACCTTCATGCATTTTCTGGGAATTCCCATCTTTGACTGCATATAGAAGAGAGAAATATGCGCTGGGATGAAAGGTGGACAGAGGATAGCACCAGGCCTCAGGAGTATCACCCACCTCGAGAGATGGCCTCGGTCATCCAATTAGTACATATCTTGCATTTCTGAGCCAGGGATCAGCTACTGAGATGGGACAGGGACTTCTTACCTACCTCCTGTCTACTTTTGGAGTGGAAGGGGGAAGCTAGCTCTGTTTCCAGTGGTTATAGCCCAAGGAATCACGGATTGTGGTTTTAATCCCATTTTGTCAGTCTTGTAGTCAATGGAAATTGATCCTAGATTCTGAAAATAGGTTATTTAGTTTCAGTTTTGGCAACAGCCTCAGTTTACATTTTTTCTGTCTTTATAGGTATTTTGTTGAATTGTTGGGAGAGGTTAAATAAGGGCCTCTCAGCCAGATGCCATTTTAAACCCAACTTTCTCCCAGTCTTCATTTCTTAAAAGTAAAAAGCCCTTTAGTCCAAAATATGGTTATGTTGATATCCTTGTAGATAACACATCATGTACCTGACAGGAAAGAAAGGTCTATTCAGCTGGGACTAGCTCTCTGAGGCAGGGAGACTTCTAATTGAGGAATAGGTTTCCTGTAACAAAGTTTCTCATTGTCTGGGGAGACTGCACTGACAGAAAGATTACATTGATGAAACCATCTGATCTTTCAACCCATTCACCTTATGTGGAGAGATTCTGTAAATTATAATGATCTAATAGCAGAGCTTAGAAACACCTGAATGAAAAAGCCACACAACCCTGAGAGCTGACTGTGTTCCCCCCACCCAGGGGTCAGTAACTGTGGGATGTGGACCAATTTCCCTGTCTCCCCTGAGGATCGGCACTACAGCTCATTTCAAGCATGCGCATCCAGCCCTCTATGACTTCATCACCAGGGGACACTTCCCACATGTGGGCTGGGAGGAGGAGCGCCTTCCTCCAGTCACAGGGATGTTGACAGAGCTGAGTCTTTGCTGCATGGGAACAGCGTGTGGACAAATGTTTGGCACTGGAGCAGGGCTTGGGCTCCAACATTTGAGCTGCTGCAGCCCAGCAAAGTCCTGCAGCCAAAACGGCAGAGTCCTAACAGCTTGCTTTACAAAACCCGAATTTAACAAGTGTCAGTCTAGACTCCGTTTGATGGACTGCCTTGCACACTGGCCATGTCCTGTAAGGGCCTCAAGATGCGTTCAGTTGGGTAGAATAAGAAGATATGTGTGAGTGTGTTTGCTCCTGTTGCCCCACTCCTCTTTCGTCAGAACTCCAGGGCTCTGAGCCTCGTCCTCTAGTTTTAGTAGAACAGCTGAGAGGCAACTAAGAAGTATAAAATACCTTTAAAAGTCTTTTTGCTGAGGCCACAGACTGATTTTTAACTGCAGTAAAGTAATTAGGTGTTGGGTTGTGCTAACGAGAAGTTGGTGGTCATCTATCTGCTCACTGGTACTCTGTCATGTACACAACTCTCAGTGGAGAATTACCTATGAGAGAAATGCTAATTAGACCTTGTCAGGGTTGGCATTGAGATGGTGTGGCCAATAAGTGAAACAATGTTCTCATAGAAATCATTTGTAGGAGCTAGAATGTCTACACTTGTTTCTGTATGTGTGTATGGATTCTGAAAGGAGAGCATGCTCTCAGTTATTCAGAGTGTGGTTGTCAACTTTGTGAGCTGCCTAAGAGCTTTTCACTGCCCTGTATTTTTATGTCTTATATCCATCTTACTTCCCTTCTCCACATTGAGAATGAGGAAGAGAAGAGAAAACCCATGACTGAATTTAATTTAGCAACAACCGCCTCACCAAGAACACAGTCTTCAAATGGCATTTAGCCTTCCACCGTCTCCTGAAGGCTGAGCCTTGTGCTGACAGGATGGGAAAGCAGAAGCCAAGCATCCTGTCTTGTCCACATTATCCCTAACTAGAGGCAAGCAAGTTACTTCCGGTTGGTTCTGAAATTTTCCCTGATGTCATTTGAGTTTCTCTGGTGACAGACTCTTGGTTGATCTCAAAATGAGGCCATGCTTGACCAACTATCAAAAGTCAGGGTTTCCTGTGCTAACAACCTCAAAATCTCAATCACTTATCACAGTAAACACTATTGCTTATTACTCACAGTTCTACAAGTCAGCTGCAGCCTTGCTGGCTTGACTGGGCACAGCTAGAATTGCCTCCAGGTTACAGTTGGGTTCATATCTGCTCCATATATCTTCTCATTCTATGATCCAGGCTGAAGGGGCAGCCACTATCTTTGGCATGTTGTCCCTATGGAGGAGGGCAGAAGATCAGGAAGAGTGAGAGAAAACACCCCTCCTTGAAACCTCTGCTCTGAACTGGCACACTGACACTTCCATTCACTTTACATTGGTCAAAGCAATTAATTCACAAGGCTAAGTCCAAGGTCAATGGGGTGGAGATGTATATTCTGCCTACTAGAAGTATGGGCATGTCACATGAAAAATGGCTATTATCTTATTACGTGGAGAGAGCAAAAAGTTGAAAACAATAATCCTGCCCTACCATACTAATCATATAATGACCTGAAAAAAATATCCACCCTAATTCACACCTATTTTTACTAGATGTCCTCAGTTCATAGGTAATGTAACAACAATGGAGTACCTGTCTCGATCACTGCCTTATTTAACTTAATTTTCCTTGAGAGCTAGAAAAGAGTTTTTTCACTACTCCTCACCCTCAACCTCTCCATCAGATTGTGTATACACACTACAGGACCTAGTCCTTAGATTATGGAAGATTATTGTCTCTCCTCTTCAATGGGGTGTGTAGTGGAAATAGCTTTGGATCTGTTTTCATACAGACATTAGTTTCAAATTCAACTCAGGAACTAAACAGCTGAGAGCAATCTTGGGTAACTTATTAGGCTTCCCCAGTCTCCATTTCTTCTAGCATGGGGGCCACAATACCTTCTTCAGTGAGTCGCTCTACAGATGAATGAGTTGATTTATATAAATTACCTACTATGTCTCTCACAAAGATTCATTTCATTTCCCTTCTATTAAATCTCATCCACCATCCAAGGTAAGCTTTAAATCCCAATGCCTTCCCTAAACCATCTTTAAATTCCTTTTGAATTCATTGAACTCCTCCTCTGAAATTCCATAGTTCTTAGGGCAGGGGTCCATAAACTGCTTCTGCATTAATGAATGGATTTCAGGAAGTTCATGGACCATCCCAATCCCCTCTGGAATCAATATGAAATTTTTTTGTGTATGAACCATATGCTTACTTCTTGGAAAAGGTTATGTAACCTTCATCTGAACTTTAAAGTGCTGCTGGACCCAGAAGTAGTTCTGAACCATTGATTCGAGATGAACTGGATAACTCAACCCTCATGATATACCAGCTTGTACATGGGGTATTGCTTCCTGGGGTGAGCCCTCTTTCTCCATCTTAATTATGAGCTTCTTGAGGAGAACAAACATATCTTCCATGGCTTATGTATCTTCTACAACTTGTAGCACAGGCTGAACACTTGCTGAGAATTCAAGAAATATTTGTTGATTAATTACCCAGATACAGGTTTAAAAAATACCACCAGCACAACCACCAGGATGAATCTAAAAGGCCAAACATTTAACCACAGTGCTGAAAGCAAGTACAGAAAAAAAATCATTACAAACAAAAAACTCTGGTGGTAGCAGAGTTAGTCTGTTTGTAGACTCATTCTATCACGTGAAACATCGTATCAGATATGACTGAAACACATCTCCTTACTTCATTTCCTGAAAGAAATGTGGGCTATTTTAGTGATTATGAGCATGGCTTCAGGTTAGAGCTAGGAGTGGGGGGCTGTCAGAGAAGTGACATTTTGGCAGTATTTTGGAATGTAACACAGTCCTATTAAAGAACTCTTAGTCTCTTTGCAAATGGGGCCTCTCTTCATCTATAGGTTGTTGTTTGGGTCCGAGTATAATCAGAAAAGAAAAGAAGAAATAAAGATAAATGAACTTTTTTGTGCTTTTTCTTCCTTGACTGGGAAGCAAAACAAATATAAGATTGAGATCATTAACCAGAACCATAAACACTACCCAAAGATATTTTTCAGAAAGCGAATTTCTAAACATTTAAGAACCTTTATCCCATTGGAAGTACCGAGTAGGCTTGAAGGAGAAAGAATGGTCAGGAAACTCTTTGCGGAAGATGTAAGCACGTGGTCAAAAGTCAGGGAGCTCCTGCTGGTCCTATGGTTTCTTATTGGTTGTGACTTCCAAGATTCAAGTCTCTGATTCCTCAAGATTTGCAAAATGATTTTAGGGGACATCATCCTCAAGTGCAGCATGGCCATGGGGTTCACAAGACACGTTCTCTACATAAAAATTCACAAGCATACATTTTCACAAGTCAATCTTCCAACTCTTTCAGAGGGCCAGATTCCGTATGCCTAGCAACAATTCTATTTTGTGTGTGTTTTATCCTTCTTTTCAGCTTCCTTGCTAGGCTTTAGGGAATTAGCAGGACTTACCACCAGTTGGAGTGCAGAGCTTTTTGGCCCATAGTGAGTCTTGCTATCATCAGGTATGTAAAATCTTGCCCAGTGTAGTCAGAAGTTAAAACCAAACCATCATAAACCTGTGGGACTTATGACCCTGAAAGCCCTGGGGGAATTTCCTGGACCAGACCTCAATGGAACTTTGCCCAAAACCCCAAATGGGAAATATATATGAACTGATTCCGTGCAGTGCAAAGGCTGAGGCAGCAGCAGAATGCTTTCAAAGACTAATACAATGATAGATTAGTACACATTTAATCTTAGGCTAGGGGTTCAGAGGAATCAGTCTTCCTCAGCTCCTCCTCCCTCTCTGTTAATGCTAATAGTCCAGAATACGGGTTTAATGAGAATGGGCATTTTTTTTGTGTGTGACATAATCATTCTATATTTAAGCCAGTTAGAAAGTCATTCCATAAGGAAAAGAAGTGCCAGTGGGACACCAGTGTACAGTATGGCTGAGATCTGCTAAAAGATTGTAGACTTCCAGTTTTATTGGTTTGGAGGAAAAAAAAATAGATCATGGGTAGTTTTCTAGTTGTTTGGTGACAAAAGATAAATAACACGACATTTTAAAGTATATAGATATCAGTAACTTTCAGAAAGCCTTCCTAAATGCAAACTTACAGAGCCGATGAATCAGGGGCTATTGTTCGCTGAAGGGTTTACTGAGGGTTTACCCTCTTTGTCAGATGCATGTCAAATTCTGCATTCCATCAGAGCTTAAGTGAAAAACAAAAGTCAAAATTTTAAAATTACAAGTCCTGAAGGAATATCAGAAACCTCCCTTAGATCAAGAATTTGTCTCTAACGATGCAAGAGTTCTCTGCAGTTTGATCTCTCCAGGATATCCCACACCCGCCTTATCTTGACTTCTAGACATTTTAGGTTGTCTGAGTCAGAAGCTCTAAACATCAGCAGTTGTAGCTGAAGATTTCTACATGCTATTCCCATGCTAGTGGAAAATGGGAAGTAAATATATTTAGATACACAGTGGTTCTGCCATAAGAGCTGGAAGCAGTGACTGTAGAAGCAATCCCTGAGGCACTGGGAAATGGCCCAGGGATCTCTCTAGTACAGGGAGGTTGGCTGACTCAGGGCCTGCAATCTACTGGATTTTTTCTTCTGGGACTTTTCTTCTCATCTCTGAGAAATGCTCTGGAAGGCATTAAAGAGAATGGGGGAAAAAAAAAAACACTAGGTTTTGGAACTGTGACAGCTCCAGACAGTGACAGTGAGAGTTTGGGGTGCTCTGTTTAATTTAGAGTGCAGACCCAGATTCAGCTGCTCCATCTTTGTCTAAGATGTCCACTTGTTGGGAATACTTGCCCTTTAATATCTAGGTACAAGTGGATGGAATCCCATGACATATACAGTGATATACCTGGTGTCTTTTCTCACATGTCGAGAAGTTCTTGGTGGTGGTGATGATAATTGGTGATCGTGGTGGTGAGTGGGGATGTCTGTGTGTGTGTGTGTGTGTGTGTGTGTGTGTGTGTGTATGTATGTTTGTCTGTGTGATATGTATGGTATGGTCATGGTAGTGAGGCTTTCCTTAGTAAGCTCTGACTCTAAATTCTTATAAACAATGAATTTTCTGGGCCATCCTGGGTTTTCCTCGTGTTCTTTCCCAGTGCCGTGCCATCCACTGGGCACAATCTTAATCCCTTCTTATTCACAGTGCACTGACTCGAGACTGTGGCAGTCTTCCCAAAGGTTTAGGACTAGGACTGCACAATATAAAAATCTAAAATGGAAACCTGATATCCTTCTTCTTAAAGTATTGTGGCAATTCCTGAAACCGGGATTTCCCTCTCCAATGTGCTCTCTATCTCTAACTCATTCCTCATTCTTCCCTCTCCTCTCCAGCTCATTTACCTCTTCCCCTTAAATTCCTGTTCGTTTTTATATAGAGATCAGCCTAGCTCCCTCCATGTCTCAGTTCAAACCCTTACCTGCATTCCCAAATAAACCCATTAAGCCTAAACAAAGATGATTCTTTCCCTCAAGGGAATTCTATCACTTAGCAAGAGTTAAATAATTATGTTCAATAAATTCTCACTTCACTTCAATGCTTCAGTGCATGCCTATCACTCAAGTCACTAGAAGTACTTTTGAGTACTTTAAACTCCTACTCACTCCCTCTGTGGGCATGTGAGAGCAGTGGCCCTTTTTCATTGAATCGTACCAGCCTTAGAGGTGGAATCATGGAGGGCTTGGAATTTCTCCTCTGCCAACTCACTCCCCTTTTGTGTTAAAGGGTAGAACTGGGAAGAATACATAGGCCCTTCTTTTAAACTCTTTTCTTAAAATCTCCTTGTGTTTCCAAGAGACTCCTCCTCTGCTGGTCGTATAGCTCCCTCTTCCTGCTGCCTTGCCAGTTCCAAAACTTGGGGCCAAATACTCAGCTGAGAGCTGCCGCCATCCTCTGTCCAACTGGGATTGACATCTCTCTGCAGAGGACCAGCCCCAGTGGTGACATCTCTATCAGAACAACACAACACAGCTTTAATCCATCCCAAACACCTCGACTTACATAAAGGTAGGCTTTAAAGCACTGTTCATAGGTTTGTTTGTTCCTAAATCTTTCACGATTAAGGGTTTGAACTTTAAAAACAGGCGTGCAATCTTCTTTTGTG
Source organism: Equus quagga (assembly GCF_021613505.1). NCBI lineage: Eukaryota > Metazoa > Chordata > Mammalia > Perissodactyla > Equidae > Equus > Equus quagga. Next base: position 118,277,036 of record NC_060272.1, read on the forward strand.
CTGATATGTGTTCTATTTGGCCTACTTTTGAAGTAAACCAGTTTTATCCATATTGAAATTCTATTGCAGCAGGACCACCCTCCATTTACACCCCATCTCGCGTTACCCCATGACCTCTGCAAGTGATGTCAGGAATATCTTAGCAGCTACAGTATTCACACTGACAGCCTTGTCAACACTCACTCTAATGTTGTGCAGACTGGAATGCGCCTGGAAACAATGGAACCATGAGAAACAATGAGACAAAAAGGTTTCTACAGCAGACTTTCATAGTGAAGTTCTCCAACACCCTCCTGACCTTCTCCTGAATTAATATTAGGCTAATAGGCTTTTGACGTGAAGGCCAAGTATTCCATTTCATCAATCACTTTTCCTTGTCTCTTGCTGATTACTGTCTTGTGCTAGACCCGGAGGTTTTCACTTTGCCTGATTTGCTCCTTGTCCTTCAAAATTGCTCCTACTGATGAATGACTCACCTCAAGCATCTGTGGATGTCATCTTCTTGCCACTTTCATTTTTTGTTTAACTTTTGAATTTTGTTTCCATTGTCGTAATAACCCTTTATCATTGGCACACTCAAAGTTCTCAATGCCTTTGTATTCATAAAAAATTAAGCACTTATCAGAAATAGAAGCAATCACAGTGTGGATGAACAAACCAAAGGATGCTTGAGCCTAACATAACCAACATGACCAATGACAGCATCTGTGGTGGCAGGCAGAGTTCATAGTCTTTTGCTTTGGGGTATCACTTTGTTTATGATTTTGAAAGTATCTAAGTTGAAAGTTTGTAAGTAAATGATGTCTGTATGTCTTTCTTCCTATTGAGGAGTTCATGCTAGGCTCCCCAGAGGCTGGGTCATAGTGCAATGTTAACCTGTGATACATAATTAGCATTCCTAATTGGATCTCTATTCTGAGATGAACTCAATAGTCCTACGCCTCGTGCAGCTAGTCTGTTTCTCAGGGATCTCTCTCTCAGCAGCTGGCAAAGGTTTACTCTGCCTTTCTTTGTCCAAGAGTCTTCCTCTCTGTGGGGAAGCGTCTTCTCCATTCTTTGTTCAGGAGTGGGGAGTAGGGAGGGGGGTGGAATGAGCCTTATCGATATTTCTGCTTAAGTTCCCTTCACTTTTCTTCCAGGAGGTCTACATGCTCTCATGCACAAAACTTTCCTGGTAGTCAAACTCCTTATCCCAGAGTTCTCAAGAAAGATTTCCAGGTTAAGTTCTTCATCATGATCGTAGCTAAAGTATATGCATTAATATCAGGACTTGCAAACAAAGTTTTCCCTCTGTTCCTCTCTCTACTAGCCAGTGCCCAATGGTGAAATATATTCTGAAGATTCGGTGAAACCTTTGCTATGCCACTGCCTCTCCATCCCAGGGGACTCCTGGAGAGGGTAAGAGTCAAGGAGCTGGATGTGGTTCTTGAGCCAAACCTTGGCTTGGACTGCTTGATATACTGAAGGACCTTGAAAGAGCTCTGCTCCACTAATTTTGTAGGATTTTGCCCTATAACTTAACCCAAAAGATGCCAAGACTTTACAATAAATGGTTACCCTGGAAACCCAGGGTAAACCCAAAGTATGAAATCATTGTTTAGAATGTCCCTGGCCTACTTTTTCCAATTCTCGGTTAATGGATTTTGGACAGGCTCTCTGCCACTGAGGAGGAGGCCTGGAACTGCACAGGCTTCATAAACGGATGAGAAGTCGAATGGCTTCAGAGTGAACCTGCCTCGTAGGCGATGGGCCCTGCTTTGAACTTCATCAGAATGCTTCATTTAGCTTGAATTCCATACCGAATAAAATACGAACCTTGGCCAGTCTCCCCTGTGTGCTCTCAGTCATTCTTTGTTCCTCCATTTCACAGGTGTCACATGCACGTTTGTTAGATGCCTTTAATTCTAGAAATTATTGCACAGCATCATCTCACATAAAAAGCAAGAAAGAGGCCTGGCCCTGTGGCCTAGTGGTTGAGTTTGGCGCACTCCACTTCGCCAGCCTGGGTTTGTGGTTTGGATACTGGGATGTGGACTGGGATGTGGACTTATCATGTGGCCATGATGTGGCAGCCACCCATATATAAAATAGAGGAAGACTGGCACAGATGTTAGCTCAGGGCAAATCTTCCTCAAGGAAAATGAGGAAGATTGGCAACAGATGTTAGCTCAGGGCGAATCTTCCTCAGAAACAAACAAAAAAGCAAGCAAGAAAGAACAATAAACTGTTTGCTGTCATGATCATGATTGATTAGCATTTCCATGGCATAGTTTTTCCAACTTTTTACATTAAGATTTATCTCTTTCTGTAGACAACACCTGGTTGCTCTTGTATTTTTATTCATTATGAAAATTTCTGCTTTTATTGTAGTTTACATCCTTCACAATTAAGGTGATTATTGGTCTGGTTGGGTGTAAGTCAGTCACCTTGCTATTTGGTTTTCTTCATCACGTCTGTTCTTGGATCCTTGTTTTACCTTTTTCCCTTCCTTCTTTTGGATTGTGAGTTTTTCGTGATTTCATTTTATGGCTACTATTGGCTTACATGTTTATTAGCTAGGTCTCGTTGATTTAGTTTTTAGTGGTTGCTATGGGTTTATAGTATTGCTCTTTAACTTTTCACATTCTTTTAAAAAATATTATACCATTTCATGTATAATGAAAGAAGCTTGCAACAATCTATTTTCATTTCTATCATTTGGCTGTGGTGTTCGTTCATGTTATAAACCCCATAATACATTGTTATTATTTTTGCTTTAAACATATATATGTTAGAAACTCCATAATACATTGTTACTAGTTTTGGTTTGTCTATTAAGTAAAACAAAAATGGAGAAGTTTTAAACGTTTATCTACATACTTACCATTGCTGGTGTGCCTCATTCCTTTGTGAAGATCCAAGTTTCTATCTTTCTGGTATCATTTTCCTTGCTCTTGAGCGACTTCCTGTAACAAATCATATATAATGCAGATCAACTGGAAATCAAGTCTCTCAGAATTTTTGCCTCTGAGAAAGTCTTGATTTCTCCTTCATTTTTGAAAGATATTTTTGCTGGATTTAGAATTTTAGGTTGATCGGGATTCCCCCTACCCCTGCCCCTTTCACCACCTTAGAGATTTTTTTTCCATTGTCTTCTGGCTCACATGGTTACTGATAAGAAATCTGTTTTAGTTCTTACTCTAGTTTCACTTAAGGAATGTGTCTTCAGAAATTTGATTATCATGTGCCTCGATGAGTTGGTTTTGTGTGTGTGTGTGTGTATCCTTCTTTGGGTTCATTAAGTTTTGTGTACCTTCAAATTTAGACAATTTTCAGCTGCTATTTCTTCTAGCATTTTAATTCTATGATTCCTCTCTGCTCCTTCTGAAACTCCAAATACGCATATGCTAGACCACTTGCTATTGTCTCATAGGTCACTGCGAGATATTCATTTTTTTAGTCTTTTTTTTCCCATCTGCTTTATGTGGATAATTTTTATTACTGCCTCTTCGATTTCACTAATCTTCTCCTTTGGAGTGTCTTATCCTTTTCATTTTAGATATTATAGGGTTTTTTTAATTCTAGAAGTTTCATTTGGTTTATTTTTATATCTTTCACCTATATCTTCACCATGTTCATGTGTTTTGTTAAACATTTGAATGTAGTGAAAGTAGCATTTTAATGTCTTTGATTGCAACTTCTTCCTCTCTATCATTTGTTGGTCTGTTTCTATTGAAAATATAAAATCTTGATCATGGATTACATTTTCCTGCTTCTTGGAACGTCTAATAATTTTTTGTTATATGCTAGACTTTGTGAATATTATACCATCAAGGGTCTGGATTTTATTGTCATCCTTTAAAGAGTGTTGGCCTTTCTTCTGATATTCAGTTGAGTTTGCGATTCATTTTGATCGTCTTGAGACTTTTGAAAACTTTTCTAAATGTGGTTCTCGAGGATTCTATAGGAATATTTGGACTCTTCTGAGATGTAGCCTTTCTGGGGTTTTGACTGAACACCTGAAGTGATTAACAAGACTCTCCACCTTCTCTGATCAGAAGCAGAACCCGCCCCAGCCCTGTGTGAGCTCTGTGGACCATTCAGTCATGGCTCCTGAGGGGCTCTTGCCTAGATTTCTGAATTTTTACTGTACGCGCACAGATCTTCGTATTCAGCTGACACTCAGCGGGACCCATATGTTGGTTTCTGAAGCTATTTTTCTGCATAGGTCCCTGCTCTCAGGACTTTGCCCTGCAACTTCCAGTCACCTCAATCTCCCAGAAGTCTGCTCTGTGTCTCCTTAACTTAGCAAGTCTTGCACGCTCTGCTTGGGACCCCTCCCCTCCTAGGTGGTCTGCAATAAGCTTTCTGCTTCAGGCAGAAAGCAAGCATAATTGTAGCAATTACGTCTTTTGCTTCTCTTCCCTCAGGGATCAGAATCCTGCTATGCACATTGGCCAATCACTGAAAACAGCTGTTACATCCCCCCCACCCCATTTTCTTATTATGTGTTTGGGGAAGGTAAATCAAATCTTTGCTACTTCTTCAAGGCTGGAAGTTGACCTTCTCAAATAAGTCTTTTTACAGTTAGTTTGTTTGAATCAGGATCTAAAGAAGGTCCACATATTCTATTTGGAAGTTTTGTCTCTAAAAATCTCTTTTGTTCTACAACTCACCCCTTCTCCCTTGTTTTTCATGTCATTGATTTCGTAGATAAATTGGAAAGTTGTATTTTGAAACTCTGGATTTAGATGGCTTCTTCCTTGTGTCATCATTTAACTTGTCCCTCTGGTCCTGGAGAACTGTGGTTAGACATAGAGGTACAATGATTCAGGTGACATTTCCTAGGCAGTAATATTTCATAGGTGCTGTGTACACTCCTAATGCATTACATCCGGAGGCAAATAATGTCTGCTTTTCCAGCTGACAGTGATGCTAAGATTGGTCATTGAGTTCAGCTATGATCATCTTACTCCCCATTATAAATTCCACCAATCAAAAAATTCCCTCTTAACTAATAGTTTTAGCATTTATTCATGATACTTGATATCACTTCATTAGGATTGTAAATCATAATTTTTTAATTCTGTCATTTGTTTTGCATTTAATTGGCTAGAATTCTACTTTATGGCAAGTGCTTCTCAATGAAATTTCTAGACCATCATTCCGTCATTTTAAAGAGCATCAAGTTGGAGTTTGGGAACGCAGGTTTGTAGAAAAAGACATATATAGTGTTATATAAAGCAAGCCATTGTTTTTGAATTTTAATAACATTTTAACAATTAGAAAGGACTTGGAGCAGGCGTATGCAAAGGCAATCAATAGTTTTTTCATTTCTGCTTGCTATTGCCTAGGATGACTTTAGTAACTCTGAGAATGACCCTGGAGGCAGCACTGACCCACAGTTTCATGTTTTAAAATTCTATTTAAAGGTAGAAAAAATAATCGTTCCTCAAACTGGAAGGGACCTCAGAGGTCACCTACTCTATTCCTCTATTTTTACTGATGAGGAAAATAAAGTTCAGAGAGGTTAAATGAAGTAGAAGAAAGAAGTGGCAAAAGCAAAGGCTCTGGGGTCATTACCGACCTGTATCTCTTTCTTGACTCCACAACTGACCTCCCATGTGACCTTAGTTAAGTTATTTAACTTCTCCAGTCTTTAGTTTCCTCGTTTGAGTTAGATGACGACTAAATGGAATAAGGCATGCAAAGCATCTAAAGCAGTCTTGAAACACCTTAGACACCTATAACAACACAGTTATTATACAGACATTTATTGTGCGTTTGTGCTGTGCCAGGCACCACATGACATGCTAGGGATATATTTTTTGTGGGAGGCAGAATAATGGCCCCTCAAAGATGTCCACAGAATGTGTGAATACATTTCCTTACATGGCAAAGGAGACTTTGCAACTGGGATTGAGTTCATGCTCTTGAGACGGGGAGATTATCCTGGATTACCCACTTGGGCCCAATGTAGGCACAAGTGTCCTTTACAAGTGAAAGAAGAGAGAGGAGAGAGCCAGAGTCAGAGAGGGAGATGCGATGGTGGAAGCAGCGGTTGGAGTGATGCAGTCATGAGCAAAGGAATGCGGGCAGCTTCTAGTAGCTGGAAAGAACTAGGAACAGATCCTCCCTAGAGACTGCAGAAGGGACACAGCTTTGCCGACACCATGATTTTAGCCCTGTAAGACCAATTTCTGACTTCTGACCTCCAGAACTGTAGGAGAATAGATTTGTGTTGCCTTAAGCCCCTTAGTTTGTGGTTATTTGGTACAGCAGCAATAGAAAATTAATATAATTTTAAAGAAGTCACAGTCTCTATCTTCAAGGACACTGTTATTACTGCTTAACCATTCTCAACTGGCCTACATTAATCATTTTCAATTCAGTGCTCTTCGTGCTGCATTAATATTTCCTAATTACAAGGCATTGGTACATCACCGTCATGACTTTTTACTGTAACTTCATACCACCTGACACCACACATGTAATTTTGAGGATTAGCATGAAATGAATTATAATGTTGCTACAGGCTTCAACCATTCCCTAAGTAAATATGTCTGTAAAAATCACATTTAATATACTAATTATATTTGTTTTGAATATGCATTAAGATATGCCCATATCCACTAAAATTATTCTTCCACATACCGCCTTTTCCTAAATTACTTTACAAACCATCAGTGATACCTGTCAGTATTTTGGGACACCCAGCCATGCTCTGTTCAGTCAATAGCAGGATTCTCACATCTTGGAGCTTTTTGTTGGGGGCCGTAGAGTGCTTCAATGATGCCTGGGTTAACCAGCGTCACTACTAACCAGCATAGCAGCAATGGGGAAAAGATGCCAGGATCTGGATTCTTTGCTGATCTACGATGTTATGAGGCATCAGTCTTTAAAAACCTCTCCTGAGAGCTTGTAGATACGTGTCATTTGGAAAAGGAGCATCGTGGCTTGAACTGTTTCAAACACTCCCTCACACAGGCAGCCCCTCTCAGTCACTGCTTCCTAATACTTTACTTGAATGAAGAACATTTTTAAAAAAACAAGTTTTTTTTAGGAGATCTTATGTCAGCATTCAAACTCCTGGAATTTGGTGTTGATATAGGTAAACTTGCCAAATTCTTATATGTTCTGAATAAAACAACAAACTAGAGGCTGGGAACATAGAGCCCATTGAACACAGGAGCGAATCCTCTCCAAATTTCCTGCAGTTACGGGAAGGAGTTGGAACAGCATACAGGAGGCAATAGATGGTAGCTTCAGCGACTCCATGACTGATCAGACCAGGCCTCACTGACTTTAGCATGGCTTTGAGGCTGTGGTTTTTTATTCTTCCCGCTCCATTCAGGGTATGACATTCTCAGACAATCTCTCAACTGCATATGCCACGCTTATTTTTCCACTTCAGGGACACAAGCCTCTCTTCTCCTTCTGCCCTAATGTCTTCCATAGAGACCACAGTGAGGAAGACGTCATGTGTCCCCATCCGGTCCCTCTTGGTCTAGTTTAGCAGAAAGAAGACGAGAGCCATAAAATCTGAATTATATGCCTAGCTCGGCTATACACTCGCTATGTCTCCTTGAGCAAGATCCCAAACTTTGTGAGTCTCTTTTTCCTTATGTATAAAATGGTAATAACGATACTTTAAAATGTTAGTAGTTCAAATAAAATTATACTATGAACAAAGGATAAACTCATGTGAAAACTATTTGTAAACTGTAAAGTGCTTCTCTTGGCTCCATTGTTGCCTTGAAACATACTGTCCTCTCGCATCTCTTTAGACAAATGCCCTAATGAGTCATTCCTTTACTCACGAATATGGGAAGAGCAGAGAAACATCATCAGATCCTGTTGCTCCCGTCTTAAAACCCTTAAGTGATTTCACATTTTCACTTTGAGTTGATGTCATCCTGGCCACTGCTTATCTCTACAACCTGTTTCCCTTTGGCTTATTCTTTTCAGCCACACTGGCTTCTGATATTTCCCTGAACATACCAAGGTCATCTCCATTTCAGAGCCTGTACCGTTTACCCTTACTTTGACTAGAACTCTTCCTCATGCATAACTGGCTCCTCACTCCTTCACAGGACTGAGCTTAAACCTCACTTTCTCAAGACTCTTTCCTCAACGGCTTTATCTAAAGGAATCCTCTTATTTCATAACTTCCTATAAAGTAGACTCTATATTTCCTTCACATGATTAAACATAAACTATAATTAATCTGCATATCAATTTGATGGCCAGTTTAATGTCTGTTGTCAGTAATACGTAAGCTTCATGAGGGCAGGGGCTATTTCTTCTTTACAGGCAAAGAATAAAGCTCAACAAAGCAGACATTCATTCTGGCGAAAACCATGGGGATGCTTTGTTTAGGGCCATAAGGGCTGCACTAGGGGTCAGTTGAGCAAGAGACTTGAATTCTCTTCTGGGCTTCTGTCCGGAAGGATGTGGTCCTCTAGGAAATACAGCTGGTATTCTTATTCTTCCTCAGCACCCTCAGCATCCAGCACTGGGCCTGGCACATAGCTAGGCCTTTGTTTGTTTTGGTTTGGACAGCATGAAAGCTGCCTCTGTTTTCTGAAATGGAATACGTTGGACACACACCTGCACCCTGGATCCAAGAGAGCTGGCATCTCATGTTGATCTCTCTACCCACCTCAGCAACTCAACCTTTGATGACACATTCCTGGAAACGCCTTCCTCTTCTGCTCACCCATCGGCTTGCGCCGAATCCCCCTGAGTCTATTGATAGACAGTAGGGGCTTTCCAACTTCTATGGTACTAGTGGAAGGGAACACTTATGAAAACTCATTAAAAATAAAAATAATTGATGCTAATGCTCAAAATAATGAGTTAAAATATATAGTATAACATGTGCCAGGCACTCTTCCAAGAGTTTTGCATATTAGCATTTGCATGTTACCTCATTTAATCCTGACAATAACCCCATGAGGTAGATTACAATTATTTCCTCCATTTTATAGCTGAGGCAACCAAGACACCACCGGGACGAGGAGCTTGCCAGTGACAGAGTGGAGACACAGGGCTGCTCAGTCTGGCTCGCGGGACTCTGTGCTCAGCCCTTAAGCGATAAACCTGCAGTCCTGAAACACAGATCTTCTGTGCCTGCATTAGCTTTCCCTGGGCCAGACAGCATATTTAGCCTCTAATTAAATGTTTAATGTTTTATTACATAAGTAATGCACGCAATAAATCCTTCCGTAAACCAATTAATATCTTCAAATAAAGTAAAAGTCCCCCTTTGACCTCCTTTTATAACCCTGAAGTGCCTCTCCCTTCTGCAGGGGTAGCCATGGTACCCGATTTTGTGCAGGTCCTTCCTACTGTTCCTGATGGGTTCACATGCTCCTGTGTGTCAGTAGAAAGCACAAACTGTCTCCAGGGTTTCTTTTTCAATTGTACATACGTAGTAATGTGTACAAATAAATCTTAGCTGTACCTATTAAGCCCCTTCTCTGACAATCCCCATTTAGTGGGCCTTTGCCAGCTGCAGGGCTGCTGTCAACTGGGACACAGCAGCATGGCCGTACCTGTAGCGGAAATTCTGAAACACTTCGGCAACATTTGGTAAATCATCCCTGCTGCTCTCCTGAGGCCAGGGCTGACTTGTCTGCTGGGGACCGTAGGCACAGTGTCTAGGGCCAAAGATGTACTCCTGAGTCTACAAAAATGTTTTCATTTTAATTTCTTTGAAAATCAGAAGAAAAAATAAATAATATAATGACTTTAATCTAGCCAAGATTATATTTCACTTCATACCAAAAGAAATGTAAGATGTAATTTTTGATGTTTCATCAAAAAGGACAGGCCCCCCAAAGACAAAAGCACCTAGAACAAGTACCTAGGGCTCTGGCTGGCTCCTCTCCATGATACAGCAAGTACGGGGTCAACGTCTGGCAAAGCAGGGACTCCCAGGACCCATTCCTATATTTGAGTTGGTGTCTTTTAGGACTAGTCAAGGCCATTATATATCTGTGGGTGATGTTTTTTGAATATCACTCACAACCATTTCAGAAGTGAAAAATGTCTTGCCTCTTACAGGGTTATTTCTGATGCAAGCCACAGAAATCTACACAAATGAACTGAAGCAAAACTAGGTGTGTGTGGGAATTTAAAGCAGAAGAGTGGCTAGGCCACGTGGAGGCTTGGAAAAGTATCAGAAAACTTGCCAGAGACCCAAGTGGCCATCCTTCTCTTCCTCTTCAAGCCACAGGGTCTCCCTTCTGCTTGCCTCAACCCGTCTGCTTCCATCCTCTCTCTCTTTGGACCTGGTTTTCACTTCTCCTTCAGAGCTCTGCCATTAATGATGCTAACCTCCCACCTGATGGTTTCCATGTTTCTCATTTCAAATTCTTATGTGAAACAGAATCAATTTGGCCTAGTTTGGGTTAGGTCTTATTGCTCATCCAGTAAGCTCGGGCCAGAGGCCAAGGAAGTGGCAGCAGAGGTGGGGTCTGGGTGGTATTTGCACAAACACTCCAAGATGTCAATGTCATCTCATCCCTTGACTATCTAGTCAACACACCCTTCTGCCCACACATACAACGCCATTATGCTTCTGCCTGATGTGGGCCAACTTCTCATACAAAACTACAAACATGATCTCTCCAATTCCTGGGGGTAGCAGCTCATAATCCCTTCCTGCTAATGCATGCAGAGGTCATGTCACAAGACCAAGGATCTTGGAATTCACTACCTCTTGATGATGTTTGTTCCTGAGTCCAAAATAACTATTCAACAAATAATTAACCAAATGATCAATTTAATCACCGTATATAAAAAGAAAAGAATAAAGTATAAATGTTAATATTATAGTCAACCTTTGTATACTTTACTAGCCAACATAGAAGTATAGGTGAAGGCTGTACACTAAAAGAACACCTTTACACTAAATTGTATATTAAGTTATACTGTAAAAGAACGTTCTAGAAGGCAGCCCTCAGAAACTTTTCAGGTTTGTAATGAAAATAATAAGGAATGAATTGGTTTCTCATAGTTGACTTTTTCTTTCAAAGTACTTTCAAGTCTTCCCTGAAATGAACTTGCTTTAGCTTAGCCTCTCAGGGCGTACTGTAATTTGGATTCTAAAGCCATCATTTTGTCTGGGTTAATAGCTTGAAGAGCCACTATTCTTTTTCCTATCTTAGGACCAAATCAACAAAACCTCAGTGATTGCTCCAGGGAATCTGTGGTTTATTCTAGGCATCCACTCAGAAAAAAGGGAGAACTGACTCGACATGGACTTCACATCCCCTGACGTGCGGGTAGACTAAGAACTTGAGCTGCGTGTTTACACGGCTAATAAATCAAAGGTGGGAATGGGATGAGCATTTAATAAAGACAGAATGTACAAGTTTGGCAAACTTTGTTTCTAACTATAGATGAAAACCCGGGAGAATGACTTAAGCTGGTTTTAATATACAGCTGAATGGAATTCTTTTATTAATTATCTATAGGTGCTTGAATATAATGCCATATATTTAATAAGGAAGCAGCTTATAAGACAAAACCTTGGACTTAAAAACATTTATAATTCAGTAGTCTGTGGAATCTGCAACCTAACCAGAAAGATAAAAATAGCATTTGAATATAATTTTTAAACATTTATTCAGGTCATTTTCCATTCTGATCACAAACTGTTTATATGCACAAAATAACGTGTTACAACAACCAAAAAAAACCCAAAAAACAAAAAATCCCAGAGTGTCCCCACAACACAGATGGTGCCACATAACTCTGTACTGAAGGGTAATGTTGTAGGATAAAGTCTTGGTGGAAGTATTCTTGTTTGTTTTCCCATGAGGATGGAATAAATATGGGAATGTACGTACCGTTATTACAAGACCACATGTGCTGCAGCGACTTGGCACAAGGCATCTGGCTTACAGGTGCTCTGGCAAGTTGTGCCGGGAAGGCTTCTTTCCTTTTGTATTCCTAATGTCATGTGCATGAAATGATTTTAACGTGTTTCTTGTGCTAGGGTAGACACTGCAGGCATTCCCTCTGGGTGGAGCAGCTTGTCTTTGAATGGGGTTTCCGGAAACAGGTGACAGTCTTATTTTCTTTCTTAAGAAGATCCTTCGTTGTGAGTTGTACCAGAGATTGTTAGCTGGAGCAGCTCTTTTTCCTTTCCATCAAAATTGAGGAAAGGAAACTTAAAGACAAATTGAACCGTAAATTATCTTAGAAAAGACAGCTTCAGCAATGCCGCTCCAGTAAGACCGTTCAGGCCAAGCAAGCGGGACGTAAAAGATGAGCAAAAACTTTTAAAGGCAGAGAGCAATTAAACACATTCTTAATAGCCTGTAATCCAGAAGTGTCCCAATGTTTGTTTTTGAATCACATGTACACAGCTTTGGCTGTTGAAATGCAATCGGCTTGCAGCGAAGAGGCTGGTTCTGCACCCACAGAGCCCAATGTGAACTAATGGAGAAGTTGTTTGCCTCACCTGGATGCCTCGCTACTCTTCTAGGAACGCATCTGCCTGGAATATGGCTGTCTTAGGGCTGATCTTTTAGCACAAGAAATAAAGAGAGAAAGGAGAAAAAAGGAGCCACCCACACAACTGTGCTGAAACCAAACTGTTCTTCGTTAGGTTCCGACCGTTCCCCGTTGTGCATTCTCGTTCGATGATGTAAAGTCGTTCGGGTGTGGGAAGCCATACCATGAAGCACAGGAAATAGTTTAAATCTTTGGGAATGTTTTTAAGGTTAAATAAATGGGGAAATGGCCATAGTTAAAGTTGCCAACCACTTCAGAGTAATTTTTACTGGCAGATATTTTTTAATTGTCTGTGTTCCTCTGAAAACAGATATAACCAAGGTATACTGGTAGAGCCTGCTCCCTGGGTCCAGGATATGCTTTTTCAAGAGGCTGTGGTCAATTTGTTGATTTCTCTCAGACTCAGCTCAAAGTGAGGCAGCCTTCTGGAAATCGATGAGTGAATTAGGTGCATCTGACTGATCTGACAGTGAGAGTGGAATTTCTAAATAGAGAATGATAAGCAGGTGATTTGCCTATTCTGGACATTTCATATAGGTTTCTCCTGCTATCTGAAATTTCAGTTTTATGCCACTTTGTTTTAAGAAAGACCTGCATTAGCAGTGCTGAAAGAAATCTGAAGAGGACTTTTGCTTTTACGAAGAAAGGTGAAAAGTGAAAATAGGATTCAGTGTTTGTTTTTCAGCCAGCTGTTACAGAGGCTAAGAAGAAATATTGGCGCATTTTCAAGCCTTCCACATCAGCCACAGCAGACTATGAACATTGACCTTCATCCTGGAGGTAGACAGCCATAGAAGAAGGTGTAGACATTAGTGACCTGCCTGCCCTGATGGATTCAGATGACAATGAGATGTTAATAGATGACCCTCTTCCTTGCTCTCCGACACTCCAGTCCCCTGTACCTCTCACCATCCCAACCTCGGAAGACTCAGCCTAACACCCCATCATCACCACCACCACCTCTCAGCTTCCAGTGTTCTTGCTGGCTTCCTGATCCTAATAAGTGAGCCTGCACTGTACGTATATTATTTCTACTCTATGTCTCATGTATATTTATCATATTCCTGCTTTCACTATGTGTTAGCAGTTATTTTAGGTTTTATGTATTATTTGGTATGATTTGGTAGTTTATTTTTTAGGTCTGGGAATGCTCAAAAATTTTTCCCATATAAATTGATGATAATTGTTTCTTTGCTTTATACCATTTCGGCTTAGGAAAGGTTTCATAGGAATGCTCTACTTTCAGATAGTGGGGGAAACCTGTAATTAGAATCATGCGACATGTAGTCTTTTGTGTGTGGTTCTTTTCAGTTAGCACAGTTGGTATAATGTTTTCAAAGCACATCCCCATGGATCAATACTTCGTTCCATTTTATCGCTGAATGATATACCATTGTATGGATATACTACAGTGAGTATCCATTCATCAGTTCATGTACATTTTGGTTGTTTCCACTTTGTGGCCATTGTGAATAATGCTGCTATAAACCTTCATATACAAGTTTTTGTGTGGATGTATGTTTTCAGTTCCCTTGGGTATATAACTAGGAGTGGAATTACTGGGTCAAATGGTAACTCTATCTTTAATATTTTGAGGGACCATCAAACTGCTTTCCAAATAGCCACACAATTTTACAATCCCACAGTGTATGAAGTTTCAAATTTTCCACATCCTTTCCAACATTTGTTATTATCTGTCTTTTTGATTTTAGCCATCCTTGTGTATGTGAAGTGGTATCTCATTGTGGTTTTGATTTGCATTTTGCTGGTGACTAATGATACTAAGCATCTTTTCATGTACTTATTGGCCTTTTGTGTATCTTATTTGGAGAAATGTTTATTCAAATTCTTTGTTCATTTTTAAATTAGGTTATTTGTCTTTTATTGTTTAGTTGTGAGAGTTCTTTACGTATTCTGGATACAAGTTCCTTAACAGATATATGATTTTAAAATATTTTCTCCCAATCTGTGAGTTTTCTTTTCACTTTCTGGATGGTGTCTTTTGAAGTGAAGAAGTTTGAAATTTTGATGAAATCTAATGTGTCTAAGTTTTCCTTTGATTGCTTATGCTTTAGTTGTCATATCTAAGAAACTGTTGCTTAATTTGAGGTCATAAACGTTTACACCTAAGTTTTCTTCTAAGACTTATACAGTTTTATCTTTTAGATTTAGATGTTTAATCCATTTTGAGGTAATTTTTGTATTTGGTGTGAGGTAGGGGTCTAACTTTTTTGCATGTGGTTATCCAGTTGTCCAAGGATGCCTTTAACATACAGTGAATGTATCAGCAGAGGTTGAGTGGTTTCTGAGAACATAATACAACCTCAAAACTAGTGATAATTTCGGTATTGACTTTTTATGTTAGTTATAAAGAAAGGCTTTACCAAGAAGATTATCAACAAATGTATTTAAAAAAGAATTGCACAGAGGAATTTAATGTACTTAGGAAATTCTTCTGAAAATCTATTAACTGCATTCATTCACTCTCAAATGTTATTTATAATATTTATATTCATTTATTTTAAACAATGTTGAACACTTTGATTTAATTGAGCTCTTTGAGTTGCAAAAAAGGAGATGATCGTCATTAACCTTAATAAAAAAGGAGCTTACTGGAATGAATCTGCAAAGCTATCAGAATCCAAGTCTGAGGCCCACATCCTTAAGAGAGCTGTTTGTTCCTTAGGTCAAGTTTGAGAAAGAAGGGAGGCTTTTGGTACACTAAGATATCAAAACTATGGAGGAAGGAGAAGCTCCCCATGGCAGAATGTCCTATTTTTCTTTAGATATTTCATCCTGAGACCAGAACACCTAATGGCTATCGTCTTCTCTCTATCCTCAGGAATAAAAGCATTCCCAATCCAGCAATGGAAATGGAACACAGAGGGTAATCAGGACTTATTGTTTAGAAGATGTGTGCTTCATGGGGTAGATAAGTGATGAAAAATACCAAGGGCTATGGAAAGGGTCCAAGGGAGACTCTCTCTACCCTGTTTATGGAGTGGCCCTTTGGGACACCCTGAAAGGCTGGAACAAAGGTTTCAGGTTGTAGAAAGAATAAGAGCACCAGAGGTGACTTTTCCTCACCTTTCCAACTCTGTATGGGTTTAATTTTATTATTTGGTGCTATCATAAGAAATCACTGGTGCAAATTTGGAGGTTTTGCATGTGTCTGCCTGACCTGTTTTTTTAATGTATTCAGAGACATGGGAGGAGGCCAGCAGGGTGCATGGTGATGTACTTCCTTCTCTGATCAGGGTAGATGCTTAACTTCCATCAGTAGGGTACACAAAAAAAGTCATTAGCCAACCAATTAATCAGCGGTTTTTTTTTCCCCCTGACTATTCTTCCTGCCCTCCATACCCCTTGTCTCTGAGTTAAGGGGCACAATGCCTGAGTTATACCAAGACATCTGGGGAACTGACTACTCTCTTTGTAAATTGCATGTCTGTTTCTCACTAAACTGCTTCATTTTCTTCTCACTTCTAACTTTGCCTCCTCACCCTCTCCTCAAAGCAATTTCTCTAACTCGTAGACTCTGCATACTTATGGTTAGTAATCCTTCATAACAGCTTGGCATAGCACGTGTCATCCTTGACTCTACTTCATCGTCCCTATCCGTTCCTTCAACTTCAGTTCCTATGGCTCATTTCCAATTCCTGCAAGAGGGAATATGGTTGGTCCAGCTCATCCTTTTACGATAGACCTCCTTATGAGTGTCTGACCAGCATTGAGATTGTCTGCCTTTGGCTCTCTACTTTGTTCTGGTGTGGCTGGGTCGTAGGCTCCTGTGACTTACAGTGGCCATCTCAAGGCCAAGGGAGAGGGTTAGCCGTCTAGACGAACCTGTGAACGTGGAAAGCCCTGTGATTTCCAAATTTAGAAACTATGTACTGTGGGATAGAAAACAAATATGTTTAATTTCTGGAGAAGTATGTGTAAATGAATGTGCATACATTCAGTTCTTTTACAATTAAAAAAATCAGTAATTTTCTCATTCAGACTTACTAATTTAAACATTTCACAAAATCTCCGATAAGTACCACTTGATAGGATTTTTATAGCTTTAAGAGTTTTGTTATTTTAACCAACCATATTCTTTAATATTATGGGAATACTGGAACCCTGTGTTTTTTCTATTTTTCTCTAATGTTCCTTTATAAGGGCTTACTCTTCTTGTTTTTCCCCCTATGTTAGAAAGTTCTTTTAGGGGTCAAAGGATGTTATGGGCTGAATTGTTCACTACCTCCCCTCCATTCAGGTGTTGAAGCCCAAACCCTTCGTATGACTGTATTTGGGGATATGGTCTTTAGGGAGGGAATTAAGGTTAAATGAAGTCATCAGGATGGGGCCCTAATCTGATAGGCTGGTGTCCTTATTAGAGGAGGAAGAGAGACTACAGCTCTCTCTCTTCCCCTGTGCACATACAGAAGAGAAACCTTGTGAGGGCACAGCAAGTGGATAGCTGTCTACAGCCAGGAAGAGAGGTCCAGAAACCAACACTGATCGCACCTTAATCATGGACTTCTAGCTTCCAGAACTGTGAGAAAGTAGACTTCTGTTGTGTAAGCCACCCCATATGTGGTATTTTGTTGTGACCACCCTCACAGACTAACACCAAGAGTGGACAATTGTTGATGGGGTCAATCCTAATTATCTCTAATGCTGAACTCTGTTTTGTTTTTTGTTCTAGCACTATATGAAACGAGCTTCTTTAAGCACTTATTTACATGTCTATTGGCAATGCCCTTTCCCCTTTTACAATGTCAACTCTGTGAGGAGAGGACTTGCCCATTTTGGTCACTGCTGTGCTCCCAGGCACATAGTTAACAAATATGTATTTACTGAGTGAATGCATTAGTGATGAAGTCATTTTGGTACACCCTTATAAATGAGAACATGAGATATTTTCCCCCCAATATTAATATTTGATCCAGCTCATCATTCTCTTCTTCTCGTGGTGCTTTCTACATTTGGTTCTGGGAAGGCCATATGCTCCTGATTTATCTTTTATCTTAAAGGCTCCTCCACCACCATCTCCTTTACTAGCTCTTCTTATTTCTGGATGTAAAGTTTTGAGCTTCAGGTCTCAGTTCTATTCCCCCATCTCTTCTAATACAAGATGCAATATTGAATAGTGAGTAACAGCAGACCCTTGAACCAGATTGCTTGGGTTCAAATTCTGGCTCCACTACTTAAATAGTAGCATGAATTTGAGCAAGTGAATTAGCCCTCTGTGCCTCAGTATCCTCCTCTGTGACATGGGGGCCGTAGATACCTTAAAAGCATTGTTGTGAGAGTTAAAAGAGTAATATGTGTAAAGCACTTAGAATGGCACTTGGCACATAGAATGTACTTAGCAAGTATCAGATACAATTATTTTTATATTATTGTCATTTTTTTGTCATCCGCAATCTCTCTCTAGGTGATTTTATCCAAACTCATGTCTTTAAAAGCCCTGAACTCCCGCTGAGCTCCAGCCTCACATAACCATCCTATATTTAGCTGTGGTAGGCAGGATTCTAAGGTGGCCCTCAAGATTCCTGTCCCCTGGCATACACACCCCATATAATCTTCACCTCCTCAGTATGGGTGGATCCTGTGAATATGATGTGATCTCACTCTGTTGTTAGGTTATAATCAGTTGACTTTGAGATAATCAAAAGAGTGCTTATCTTGAGTGGGCCTGATTTGATCAGGTGAGCATTTAAAAGAAGGTGAAGCATCAGTGAGATGTGCTCCTGCTGGCCTGGGAGAAAGCAGACAGCTATGGTGTGAACCACCCATGGGAGCCACACGGCAAGGAACTGAGAGCAGCCGCTAGGAGCTGAGAGCTATCCCTGTCTGACAGCCAGCAAGAGAACGGGGACCTCAGTCATACAGCTGCAAGGAAATGAATTCTGCCAACAACCAGTGAGCTTGGAAGAGGATCCCAAGCCTCAGATGAGAATCACAGCTCTGGCCGACACCTTGATTTCATTCTAGTGAGCCTCTGAGCAAATGACCCTGCTAACCCATACCTGGAATTCTGACTTACAGAAATGGAATAAATGGTGTTGTGTTAAGCTGTTAAGTTTGTGGTAATTTGTTACACAGCAATAGAAAATGCATACACCAACTGCCAAGTTTACTTCTCTACGTCAATGTAGAGGAAGAATCTCACACTTTACACATCCAAAAAGAACTCTTGATTTCTTTCCACTCACCTGCATTTTCCTTCCCTCCTGTCAGTAAGTTGTTCCGGCCTAAAAACTAGAATGGTCCCTGATGACTCTCCTTCCCCCAGACCCCACATACTTCAGCAAATCCCATAGAATCTGTCACCAAAATATGTCCTGCATTTGATTATTTCTCACTACTTCCCCTGTGGCCATCTGGTCCAAGCCACCTCCATCTTTTTCCAGATTCTTGCAATGGCCTCTAACTGCTCTCTCCACTCCATGTGGTTAACGCTATCACTGAGGTCTCAGTGAGGGTTTTAATGTAAATCAGGCCATGTCACTCTGTGCGGGATCCACCAATGACTTCTCCTGACACTCAGGATAAAATCCAGACTCCCTAGCTTGACCTCAAGGCCCCGTAGGCTGTGGTCTCTGTCTGCCTCTCTGTTCTCATTTCCCTTCACCATCCTCTTCACTCATCGTACTCCAGCTACACCAGCCTTTCTGCTTTTTCATTATAATGCCAAGCAAGGTTGCATTCCAGGACTTTATACTTGTTTTTCCCTTTGCTTGGAACTCTCTGTTCCATATCTTCCATGACTCCTTCCCTTCCATCATTAAGGTTTCTGCCCAAATGTTACCTCTTCTGGAAGCCTTCCCTGATTGCTCTATCTAAAATATCCCCCTCCCCGACCCCTGCCCATCACTGCCTATTTGTCTTCATTGCACTTAGCTCTCCTGGCATTGTCATATGTGGTGTGTTCTCTCTATTTGTTTATTGCCTGTCTCCACTGTTAGAATACAAGTTCCATCAGGGCAAAGACTTTGACTTGATCATCACTCAATCCTCAGGCTTTATAACAGCGTCTGGCATGCATAAGTAGGCACTTAAATAACTTTTATTGAATTAAGAGCATAGAAAAATATTTGATAAGTTTCCATTAAGAGTAGAATTAAAACTTCTGTCTTTTCCAAGAAAGTCCTGATTGTGACACCTGTTAAAAGTAGGAATTGAGAAAACATACTTGATTGAATTGAGAAATATTTGTGCTATCAAATTACATGGTGTTTTAGAGAAGTTTAATGCTGTTAAAACAATGCTAAGGATCTTGGCGATACCATTTTTGCTGATGGAAGGTTACAGGGGTTGAACTCCAAGACGTAATGTTGCTCATGATGTCCTCTTTTTTTTTTTTTTTGGCAAGGAAGAGGTGATTTTAGTAATCCTAATGCTGAAATCCAAATTCTAGCCCTGATCAAGACAGACATGAAAATGGGGCTGTGATGAGACCATGTGCTAGGTCAAATATAAACCTCCTTACTAATCAATGGCAAAGAAAGCTAGAAATATCCAAAATATATATGACATGGAAAATGGAGTTGTTTAGAGCTCATCTCATATTTTAGATATCTGGATGGATCAGAAGTTCAAAGTTTCAGCACAACAAATAGATGCCATTACAATGAAGTTTGAGATGTTGGAAAGTTTTTCCTGGTATAAGTGATCCAAGATGAATCAGTTTTAAGGCCAAATTTCCAGTTTACAATTATCACTTCACATGTAGAGACATATCCATCCCCTTTCTTCCTTCTCACAATGGAGCTTATTTTGAAGGCTTTGGTAAGTAGTCTCCATTAGGCTAATAATAGCTTCCGCCAATGTAGAGTATGGCATATTGGTTATGAAGACAGCCAATGTGATATGGTGTGCTCTTCTCCATCTGATATCTTAGATTCCTACTCTTTCAAAACTATCATATCTGCTCAAATAATGCTCTTATTTCTTTTTCCCTAGCAGGTTATCTCTTTGCCAACTTGAGACTTTTTAAACAACGCAAATATCTCTTAATTTATCAAAGAAACGTTTATTGTAATTTAGAATGGTTTAATCAAGCAAGTCAAATTCAACTTCCTTCTACACTAGCCTCAAAAGAAAATAAATACAATGTAATCATCTTTTAAAGCTTTAAGACGATATAAAATATTGACTGTTTACTAAAAAGGGCCCTTTTTGAACTCCAGTCAAGTATGGAAGTATGCTGTGAATTAAAAATCTGATCTGATAAAATAACACATAAATATTTTAGCAGGAATTTTGGTCCTAATGCCCAGGAGATGGCTGTAAATCTGCCTGTAATACAAAGCTCTCTCTCCTTTGACAACTTCAGAGAGCCAACTATTTGGGTATTAAAAACTCCTGCCCAGATTACTGTTAATGCTAATCCTGATGGAATTACTTACTAAGTATGATTTTTATCCCTTTTATAATGCTGTAGCTATATGACCGTTATATTGCATGTCTTCACTCTGACTGGATTCTGGCTCTTCCATTGTGCACATGGATAGAAATTATGGTCTGTTTCTCATGAAGGTGGGTTTAGATCTAGATGAATGAACATTATAAAAGAATTATTTCTTTTTAGTGAATGTCAGTCTTGTGCCCATGCCCTTAAAAAAATCCTAAATTTTATTTAGACACAGAGATAGGGCGATATTTTTAAGGTAGAAAAAATCATGTTGACCAGGAACAGACTCAGTTGAAATAATCAAAGCTTCAGTCAGCAAAGTGGTTAAAGGACTGGGGTGGGGGCATCTAAGAACTTTCTAAACTGCACTCACACCACAAGTAGCAGTTGCTCTCGGAGACGTGAGAGTGATAAGGATTCCCAGGAACCGACAGGCAGGGATGGCCTCTGTTCACGGATAGACTAGCGGAAGATTACCAGCCATTCTCTCTTCATCACCTTTCCACTCCCACACATTTCATGGATGAATAACAAGCTGTTCTTGATTCTTTTTGCTATTTGTAATAAAATATGCCCTATTTAGTCACAGGTTACCCTGCACATTAACAACCCCATTAAAATATGTTCAGATATGGGGAGATCCAACCCTCATAATTCACGGTGTTCAAAGGGAATCATTGGATGAAAATGCCTCAGAACCTCAGTGCTTGACTATTATTTTCTCATTAATTTTCATACTACTCCTGTGAGGGGGTGGAAGCTTTGCTCTCCATTCGATGAATAGTGACACTGATGCAAGGGGAGGACTGAAGTTTTGCCACATGTCACAAAAAAAGTCCAGGAAGGAAAATGGCAGCAGAATCCAGATTTGAAGACAACTTGAATATTGCTAGGTCTATGATGGCACAATTCATTGAACTTCACATTTGAAAGTAAATATCTTTATCTCTCTGAATAGAAACAGAACAGTTTCCCTGGGCTTATGTTGGCTTTTTTTCCCTCTATCTTTTACAGGGGACTTGGAAGACTTCTTGTGGAATTTGCTCTTTAATTATGTAAAATGTTGATTTTCAGAATTAAAATTTGCACAGTTGGGAGACTTAGCAGGTGATTTCGGTTGTTAAAAGTCCACTACATGCACTTGTTTTTATGTAGGCCCTCATCCTCACACCTGGTGACCAATGCACTGACCTCAGCACACGGAGAACTCGTAGCTCCTCCAATAATTTCTCTTAAATCATTTCTGAGCTCAAGATCTTTCATAGATGCTTTATTGCAAAATATCATGTCTTAACTAATAAATTTGGCCATCAGGACTCTCTATAAACTCTCCTTTGCCACCCTTAACTCTCATTCACTCACTCATTCATTAAATGAATATCCCTTGGCTATCTATGTATATGAGGCCCTATGTTGCCCTCTGTTATCCAAAGTTTTGTAAACCATCAGCTTTTATCCCTTGAGGAACTCATATATTAGTAAAGGGAGCCAAAACAATTATTTCACAATGCAAACAAGTGAAATAGTGCATTGGGGATGTAATGAGAGGAGTGTGTCCATAGATTAAGAAAAAAACAAGAGAAATAGAGAATCAGCTTGAAATAATTTACAATATTGAAGGGAAAAAGGATTTGGAAAAAGATTTAGGTGTAGGGTTATTCATCACAGGCTGTGTATCATAGAAAAGAGTCAAAAAAGTATTTTAAGCAACTATCCTAGAATGGGAAATATGTTAAATAATTATGGTACTTTCACAGATTGAATATTAGGCAGTTTCAAGTGTACTGTTCCTAACCTCTTTACACCTCTCTAGAAGTCGGATGGAATCTTCTTCCACTACTACAGCCTGGTTCTCCACCAGGTGCAACACGTGGAGTGTTTGACAATGGATTTCCGTGGGAACTCTTCCTGGCATGGTGGAGCCTTTCACACTACCCCTACTTCTTACTTCCTGCCCATGAGCTTTCTGGGAGTTGTAGTCTTTGATTGGTAGAGAAGTACTTAAGGGGAATCAGACATGCACAATTCTCCTACCCACCAAAAATAACAATCACTTGGAACAATCGTGGTTCCTCAATTTTGTGTTTGGAATGTGCTTTAGAGTGGACTGACAGTGAAAAACAAGAAAAGGGTCTCTTAGAGACTGCTAAGGAGGTATGACATGATTATTCTTTCATCTAGCTCCATCAATCCTCCAATAAGTGGAAATTCTTTTCAAATTCTGGCAATAGACTGACAGTAGTTCTTCACCACAGTTGTAGGTTTTCCTTTCTTTTTTTCCTTCTGAATCATTGTATGTATTTAAAGGGAAGTTTAGAAAAGTGTTTTTGGGGACCTGTGCCAGCAGATTTGAAACTGTTACTACACAAAATTGGAGTTCTCTGCCTGATGTGCAGAAAAAGCCCATTACTTCACCACCAGCTTTGGAGAAAAGAAAAGGCTTTATTGGGAGGTTGACCAGCAAAGAGACAGGGGATAAGGCTCTCGAATCAGTCTCCCTGATCCAGGGCTCGGGGCAAAATTTATCAGAGAAGAGGCAGAGTGGTCTGAAGTGTGGAGATAGATGCTTGGAGGTAAGGAGAAATGAGGTAATTGGTGATGTGCGCAAGTGTAGTCAAATGTCATGCCTCTTCATAGGACACATGTTCACAAAATGGTGGTATTGGCATGATCTGAGAGTGGAGGTTTTGGCCCCCTGACGTCAAATGGTCACCTATCTGGCATTTGTGCAGGTCTAGTCGATGGGTTGGTGGTCTCAACCAACCTGAATTGGACAAGACGTCCACGTTCAGTTCCTGAAAAGCAACTCTTAATTACTCTGTTGATAAGATGGAGTTGGTTCGAACTGGTCCTAGTGGACCTGTGGTTATAAAACCCACTGTTTTATTTGACTTGTACAATTTTTAAGAATTCCTTCAGGCTGAGTGTTAATTCTCCACTTCGACATAGTTTTTATCACTTTCTACTATCTTAAAGTGACTTATTTACTCATTAAAGTTACCTTTCTGGCCATTGAAGCTATCAGAGTTAGCCATCCCCTTTTTATAGGCATAATAGAAATGGGAAAATGTCACCCAGACAGGTATTATGATGCTTTCAGGGATTTCTAACATTTACAACTTAGAAATCAGTAGAAATCAACAATAAATCCACACAGGAATGCTTGATGGATCCTTGCATTTTCCATTCATTCCTAGATATACAGAGGGAACTTCTTTAGTACCTGTAAAGTCTGTCTTTAGTCCTTGAATGGGAGAAAGGAATGTGAGGCCTTACAGAATCAATGTATGAAAGGAATAGGAAATGCAAGCTATAAGGAGTGACATATAATGGGAATCTTGCCAAATAATAAAACATTTGCCTTTCAAGCTAGGCACTGGGCCCAAATCAACTAGCGAATCCTTCATGGTTCAGATCCTCTTCATTTGCTCTCTAACTCTCCATCTTGATAGTCAACTCTGATGTTTTCCAAACATTTAGAAACTGGAATGTAATCCCAGAAAGTGAGGGATTTCCTCTGGGCAGCCACCCTGATCTTGGAAGGAAACAAGATTTCAGATTCCACACCCTCTTCCTGGAAAGCCCATGTCGGATTCCTTTCTGATAGCATAGAGAAATGTAAATGACATGAGGGAAGACCTAAACCTCCCTCTCATTCAGTGGAATCCCAAATAGTGAACTCTGCTGGTCTCTTTTGGGAGAATTCATGTTAGATGGAACTATTTTGGGAGGTAGAGAAGAATCTATGATCTATACCAATCAGATAATTAATTTTTATCCAAATCGTGAATCCCTTTTGTTTCAAGAATGTTAAAACAGAGAAGGGAGATTCTGAGATGTTGTTGAAAAACACACGAAGATTGGGATTTGTAGGTGTTAGATAGGACCTTGGAATAAGCACTTTTAACAAGTACCTCGGGTGACTCTGATGCAGATGGTCCACAGACCGTACCTTGAGAAGCACTAAGACTTTATTCATATCTGCAATGTATCTGCAAATCTTCCACTGTGAACTTTCAATTATTCTTGATTACAAGGGAACTGAGTAATATAAATCTTCTAATAGTCCAGAACTTTCATTTTTGCCACCTATTCCAACATTTTACCAAATCTCCACACCCTAACAGAAAGAATTCTTCACCTGAACAAGGAAGAGAAGCAAATATCATTGATTATCCATCCATCAGTTGGATAATCAATCCAAGTTCATACTGAGATCAAGTTAGAGTTCTTATTTGGATGTTAGCATTTCAAGAGCTCAAAAATTTGCAGAGGGCAAAATCAGTTTATTAAAATGTGACTTAATTTAGGATTTCATCAATGGAAAAGGAAGACAACAAAATAATTGGGAATGTGAACTTATTTGTTATAAAATTAGAAGAACAGCAGGAAATATATTACCTCTAATGAAATTTGAGTGATACAGTGGATTATGTAAAATCGCTTATAGAAATGTACATATACATTTGCCAAATTAGCCAGAGTATTTCAAGATCAGGTATTTATACCTCCAGGAAACTTGTATCAGTCTATGCGAAATAAAACTGCATACTAAATGTATATATATTAAAATAGTATAAACATTGCCCTTATCAAGGTCAATAAGGGCTGGTGTTCTGAATATAAGCGACGTTGACATGGAACGGGTTATAATTAATAGCTATTTCTTTGGAGATTTGCTCAGTTTGTGTATTTTGCTTGAGGTCTTAAGGACTGAGTTCAAGAGGAAAATGGACTCCTGTTAAAACATACATGGAAATATCTAGGAAAGTGCAAATGTTGCATAAATGAACAAATTCCTGAAATAATTCACAACTTTTACCTTTTTATAAGTATCCCTATAAGCCTCATACCTTATTTTCTCAAATAAGTCTAGAATTCACTTAAGATGATTGTTATTAAGAAGCTTTATAACCTCTGATAAGACTGTTACAGACTTTGAAAAGACTCCAAATATGGCTCCATCAATGACTAAAGTAATGTGCCCTTGTTTGCACAGCCAACACTATAATTTGCACATGTAGCTCAATGAGTACAGTCATGTACTCTAAGTAGCAGTATCTAAGGACAAGGGTTTTAGGAGGTGCTGTTTGCTCTGTATATTTGCCCACAAATTTCTTTTTTTTTTACCCTTTTGAAAAAGGATGGAATCAGAAACAAATAGCATCTACTCCCAAAGTTTTTACATACTATAGTCAAGTAAGATCGGCAGTTTAATTCTAACATGTCCCTTCCCTATATTTTAAAGTTATTTTCGCATAAGGGCACACAATACAAAAGCTTAAAAGCCAAAATGAAATCTACTCTGTCCTTCCCCACCTGTCTCGCAGTATAAAGGCACTTAAAAATTTAGATTTATCACATTTCTCTGATTTCCTTTCTAATTAATTATTTTTTTATACAACTTTAAGATTACAGTCTTTATCTTCTAAGCTTTAACAACTTTCTGAGTTCTCGTGCTTCTTCTTGCTCTCCATTTCTCCTTCTCTCTTTCCCTCCATTCCTTCCTTCAATGGATATAAATAAGCACCAGGCTTTTGTACTCCTGGCTTATGTGAATATGTGCCAGGCACTGTTCTGAGCACTGGGGATGCAGGTGTAAGAAGATACAATTCTTGCTCTCCTGGGGGCTTACAGCCTAGTCAGGGGTAAAATAAGTAAACAGACAATTACAGTATAGTGTGTGATGGGCATGATCAGGACAGCAGAGAAAGTATAAGTTGAGGGGAGCACCTGGGAAGATGCCTAACCTAGTCTTGGGGGCAGGGAAGGTCAAATAAGGTTACCCTAGATTGTCATTAGTTTTGGACCATTTCAGTCTTTTAATTCCAAGTGACATCATCATCCCTTGCTCTTTATAACGATATTTAGTTTTCTAAAAGTTCCCTTGACCTTCTGAAAGGATTTTTCACATATTCCAGCCACCATGCTTTTGGCCAAAGTTTACCTATGTATCTTAAACCACCCTTGTATTATGCCATCAAGATTTCGGGCTTTATGTGTTACAACAGTTCCTATTACTCATCCCTTGGTCCTGCTTCACGCTGGCTGTATGATCCCCATAATACTCCTCTGACGCTGAACACAGCGGAAATCCCGGATAGAGCCTGAGAACATGCCTCTCCTACCCTTCCGTCACCTGCCCTTTGATCAAGATAACAATTTACATTTCTTATGAATTTACCATCTCCAAATCTCGATTCTGAATTGCCTCCAATGTCCCTTTTTATGTCGTCTTACCTTTGAAAAGTTTAAACACATAATTTAAAGAGGAAAATACACGTAGCAAAAGTTTTGAATCTTGTAGCAAAACTTAAGAAATTTCGCTATGAGAAGTAGACACTCCAATCACAATTATAGTTTCCTTTATCAATTATATTACTGTATCATTTTCTGCTAATAACTATGTGCTGGTAAACCTAAGAGTGTATGTGATAAAATTAGATGAGGCAGGATAAAAAACAGCTATGAAACGTCTTTGAATTTTGTGAAGGCCTGTAGTACTTCCTCTGTGCAACTAGTCTGATTGCTTTTTTTCCCATATGGGCACTGTAATTTATCAGGTTTCATGACTGCTTGAGAGTTGAGAGCCAAATCTGTGGCTGCAGCTCTTTATGGAATGTGCATTTGTATTAACTTCATCCCTGGCTCCATTTTAAGGCCATATCCTTGTTTTTCTTCCTCATCCAATTTTTTTTTCCAAATGGAAATATCTTTATTGTTTAATTCAATTATGAAATCAATTCATGTTCCAAGTAACAACATTCAAATAATATCAAAAAGCAAAGTAGAACCTGAAATCGTCCATTAATCTCTCCCTGACTTATCCCTAGAGAATGTTAATGTTCTCACCTACTTTAGATCTCTTGATGTATTTTCTAAATATATATCTTTATAAGCTGCCTTAAATTCTTCTGGAACATAGCAGTGTACCACTAAATAGTGAATAGAAGTGCTTCACAATTTACGAAGCACTTTCACAAGCTTCAGCTCATTTAATCTTATAAGCAAAGATCAGCAGTATCTTTTAAAACCTGTTCATTTTATTGTTGCCAAAAATCTATTGATTTGGCTGAATTTCATTTTCTTGCCAGCACATTTTTTTGTTATTGTTATTTTTTGTTTTGCCAGTGTAGTCAGTTCAGAAAAAAACTACAAGTCATGCTTCAAACTTTTTGTTGACATTTTTCCCAGTGGATGGTAAGCTCATTGGTGGTTGTGTCTTAGAATAGAGAGGGCAACATATGAGATGCATAGAGCAGTGGAACAGATAAAAATATACCAGTCATTAATTGGGGGTTAAAGTAATAATTGCTTTCAAATTAGGGTTCATATCACAGTTTGTTTTAATTCTGATTCTATGAGAAATTGTTTTAGGAAGTTGTTAACGAGAAGCAAACAAAATCCTGTGTTCCCATGTGTTTATTCTCATTTTGTGATTTCCCAGAACTATCCAGAGACTCAGTGTTGATTTTCCAATTTTTCTAGGAAAACTGAAGGGAATTGTGTCCACACATACACAGATATTTCATTCAGAATGAATTAAACGAAGGGATAACTTATTCCACTGCCTTCTACAGATGCCCCAAGGGAAACTGAGGGTGATCACTTAGTTCCAAAGAAAGAGATCTGTTTTCCTTTTGTTTGGACACTGATTTCAAATAAAAAATAAAAGTTGATTGTAATAAGCAGAAACTCTTGATATCCAGTCACAGGCAACAATCAAAAAGCGGACTGTTGCTTAGTACATAGATGATAATACTTTGCTTTTCTTGCGTTTGCTAAAGTGATTTTATAAGACACGGAAACCCAGCTCCTGGGACTTATTTTGGAGGTTTTGTGACACAGTCAAGGGACTTCAGATACTGAGTACGGGATAAATACTGTAGTTCATTCACCAGCTTTCCACTGCGCCCCATGTGCCTGGGAGCAGAGAGAACACGAACTGCTATTGTGCTGGACGATGCTGTAATGAAGCAAAACCTTCCAAAACACACAAAATACTTGGATTTCAAAATGGCATTCTTTTCTGCGAGAACAAACTCCTATAAGAAAAGGCTGACTGAGAACTACGTACTACGCCACTAGTACTTTCTATATAAGAGTTGAAGTTATATTTCAGACCCTGCCATATCGGCACGTTAGAGGATTAAGGATTGTGATCATTGAAATATTCTGACAGGGGCTTTAGGAAGCATAAATACAGAATCAGTGTGTACTTCTCACAGGTCATTAGAATAAGTGTTTAGTGCAGTTCATCAGACATTTTTTGAGTGCCCACTGTGTGGCAGAGGTTGAGGAGACAAAAATGACTGCAACAGGATACCGTGCTTTCAAAGGGCTTATGAAATCATGGAGAACAAATATTTTGGAGATAGAAATTTTTTTCATAAGTGCATTTTGCAAAACTTAATTGTGCATTCTGAGAGAACACGGATCATATCTTTTACATATTTTCATAATGGCTAGGACAAAATGGAAACTGAATATTATTGTTGACAGACTAACTGACTTATGGAGAAATTGTTGCCAAGTTCAGGTAAACAGTCTCTGAGGTCTCCAGAGAAGATGAACGGAATTAGTGTGTCTGTTTCTAAATGTAATTTTCTTGATTACTTTATAATCTCTGTTGTATTTTGCTGTATTATTTGGACAAATCCTTCAACACATAGAGAAAGAATGACGATTTTTTGAAAAGGTTATTATTATATAAGATTTTCTGTGTGATAAAACCACACCCAATGGGCCTCACCCAGAAAAGCTTATACATGTTATTAGACTCAGGAATGTTAAGTGTGTTAGATTCGGTCCCTGTTGGGCAGTCATATGACGCAAACAGTGACTCTGAAATGAAGCCATAATATATGGTTTAACCTCTTAACAGTTTGTGATGTCATGTTTTATGTGGTAAGAAAAACAAATGCTGTCACATTTTATATTTGAGACTCCTGCAAGCCAACATCAAGAGATTAAGTATGCGCATTACTAACACACTATCGTGAATGCAGTTCGAACAATGCCAGGAGACCAGCGCAACCTCAAGCGCTCCCCAGTAACTCAGTGTTATAGGACAGAAAGATAAGTCTGCTGATAAGTTACAACCCTCATGAGACTCTGTGTTTTCCCCTTAGAAGGAAGCAGAAGTAGTTTTGAATATTTTGGTCTGAATGTTAATTCATATAACGATGTTTATCCAGTGTCAGCTAATCTTTATGCTTATAACTTAAGAATCCTGAAATACGGTAGCTAAAATTAAAGAAAAATCTGTCCGTTCATATAAAAGACAAAATTAGGACAGAGATTAAATTGGGGCAGAGAGTAAGTAAAACTGCTGGTTTCCAGCGTTTACTTTCTTGAAATATGATTTTGAGTCATTTCTGTGAGATACAAATGTACTGCTTTCTGTTTCCTATCATTTTTTTATTATGCACATAATTTAACAGTTTGTAATAGTTGAAGCCACATGTCTCTATGGACCAGAATATTGTTGAAACAGCTTCACTCAAGTGAGGAGACTCCAACTGTATAATTCAGGTATGTATGTTTTCTTTGAACGAAGTGTGCAACGTTCAACTTGACAAAAATGAACATTTTGCTTGACTGAACAGTTTTGCTCTGTGTTTTGCTTGTCTACTGAGGCAAATAAAGGCTGACAAGAGGGGCATTTCCAGCTAGTTAAAGACCAAGAGGGAGATGAAGCAGGATTTGAGCCAGTTATCAGAAAATTCCTTTCTTGCTGAACATTTTATAGTGTACACGATATACTAACTAGAAATAATTTAGATAAATCTTAACTCTGGGTAACAGATGTGTGTGTCTCCCTTCCTTTGCTTCTAAGTATTTAGTAGAAAGTGTAATTTGTATGGTGGTGAATGTTCTGTGTATATTATGTACATTATTGACTTTTTGTTTTCTCCTTATTAGGAAACTTTAGGCGATGATGAGGAGCGTAACTGGCTCTGTACCAAACTTCTTTATATTTTTTAGAAGGAAGCGTTCTTGGAATGTTTGGCTATCTCTTCAAGAATTATGTGGCCTGTGGATTTGTATTTGGAGTTTGCCTGGGGATTCACATGATTAAGCAGCTTCTCATTGTATCAGTGGATTCTGTCCATTCATTTAGTTAGTCAGCCAGTCTTTTTTTTTGGGGGGTGGGGGAATCTACTGTGTTCTTAGGACTTCTGTAGGTACTGGAATAAAGGCCAATAGCATATAATGTCTGTCCTCAAGGAGCTTGCAGTTTGAGTCTTAACTTCATGGCTAAGTTTCCAGGTCAGCTCACTGAAAGATGTGAAGTACTAATTTATCTGCTTGTTAACGCAACAAGTTTTGATTTTTGTCAGACATGATGTACTAGGCATTTGGGCTGGGTAGGCATTGGAACCACAATGATGAACTGCTCCTATGGAATTTACAACCTGGTAGGAGAAGGAAAGACACATTTTGGTCAATTAATCACATTAATAAAAGTATAATTATGAATTAGAATAATTTCTCTGAAGGAAAATACAGATACATGAGTACATGTAAATAAGAAATCCAACCCAGGTATGCGAGGGGCTCAGTAATATGTCAAGTAGACAAAGGAATTGTGAGGGAAGAGGACAGCATGTACAAAAGCTGTGCTCCTAGAAGTAGTATGCCAATGTCTGTGGAACAGCCAAGAGGGAAAGAATGACCATCCATGCCACATGGTTTTGCAAGGACAAGTAGGGAGAGGACCAACTGATGTTCACTGGATATGACAGCATGCAGGTAACTGGCGACTGGAGTAGGTTGTATTTCTGTAGAGTGATGGTGGCTGAATTCTGATTAGAATGGGTTGAGGATTAGATAAAAAGAGAGGAGGGCAATTAGGAGTATGAATAAAACCTTCAAGAAGCATGGTTATGAAGGAAAGATGTGGGCTGATGGAAGGAGAGTTATTTATTTCTTTGTTAGTTTATACACAGTAGAGGCTGGAGTATGTTTGAATATTGAAAAATAGGATAGGGTTTACAGGAGATTGTTGAATATTCAGCAGAGAGAAAGAAAAATTTGTAGTAAGTTTCTTTACTAGTTGAAGGCAAAGGGGGATTAGACCCAGAGCTCTGCGGAGGGTCTGGCCTTAGAGAGAAAAGAGGAGAAGATGGTTGTGGATATAAGTAGATTTGGTGGAAAAAGGTAAAAGTAGAAGTTGTTCCCATTAGACTTGTTTAGTTTTCTCTGAAAATCGGAGGTCTTATTATCTGATGAAAGGGAGAGAGGTGAAGGAGGAACTGGAGGTTTGGAGAAAATTTGAAACGGGGTGGGATGGTACAAAAGTGAATGAACCAGGAGGATTGATGGGCAGTGTTGAGGGTCCATTTGAGGTTGTTGAAGATGATAGTATGGTGACACTTATCTGCCCTATTCCGTGGCTTTCCCCTGTAGTGTTTGGTTCCTGGAGGACAGGCACTGAGAAAGCAGGTAACTGAGTTTGCTTTGAGTTGAGATGTGAAGAAAAGACCAAGGGGCAAGGGAGTACAGGGTATTGGATAGAGCGTTATTGACATGATGGGCCCTGGAAAAAAAGTATGCTGGATAAAAAGGGACAGGAAGAAAAAAGAGGGCCGAGGAAAGTATTAGGAAATAATGAGCAGTCAATGGAGTAGAAGAGCCACTGAGATCAACAGAGAGACACAATGTCAGCCTCAGAATTGTGTATTCTAAAGTTCCAATGGCCTGACTCTTTGAGAGGTCCGACTTGTGATGCCAAAACACATCTCCTTCTGCAAGGCTTAGATGGAAGGGCTTGTGGTCTGGAGCAGAGGCTTTGGCAAGATTGGGACTGGGGTGAGATGAAGAGCCTTCAGTCGTCTCTTCTGATACTCCACATGGATTCTAGTACCCGAGGAACGTGACATGTGTCATAGTGAGGTCATTAAGCTGTTAAGTAAAGACATGTGTTTTAAAGCATCCTTCCTGTATTCTATGCAGTATCAAGGAAACTCGATCTTCAGTGGATAATGAGAATACTTTCTTCCATTTCACTCAGTTATTTCTTAAACTATCAGTGATGTGTATTGATTGGAAAGTAGTTTACAAACCTATAGATTTTTAAGCAAACCATGAACAATCAACACAATCAGATGATTTGCTAACATCTGAGTCTGATGTCAAGTATCTGGAACTGGACCTCTGGTATGGAGATGCTCTAAGGAGGGGTCATCTTCTTATACAGAACAAAGAATGCTTTTTTCCTCCTGTCTGGCTTTCCCAACACTAGCTTTGTTCTCCAGTAGCTAGGGTGCACCTCCAGTAACAGAAGCCTTCAGCAACTCATGGCTGGTTTACAGCAGCATCTTCTTGGCTGGTCTCCCTCCTTTTGGACTTTCTACTCCCCTTTACCCTGCGTGTGATTGCCCAATTGATTAAGTTTAAATTTCTGTTTCCTCTGTTATCTCATTGTTCAAGGAATAGCAGCTCACTCTTTCCTGACTGTGATGAGGTAAGAATAAATTCATCTGCCTCTTAAGTGTGAGACATTGGACGAGTCACTTAATTTTCCTGGACCTTAGTTTCTTCACCCATTTAAACATTAAAAAATGTGGCTATTGAACTAGATGACCAAGCTTTGGGATTTGGAGTATGTAGTTGGGCTAGAGTTCCCTTGCAATGCTGGAATTCTGTTACTGTGTTCCTCTCCAGGGCCTGGTTCTGATCCTGGTAGGACAGCCATTGAGCTTCGGGCTTCTCGTATGTCAAGCTGGGACAACCACCTATCTTGAGGGTTGTTGGTAGATTTGACTTAGTTAATGTTGCCTAGCACAGCCGCCTGGCACAGCAGCATGGGTTCCTTCCCCCATCCACCAAGCACAGCCTTGCCTTTCGCTGCTCAGCCTTGTGGCTCCAAAGCCCTATCAACACAAGCCAGTTGAAATGATCCACAGGAAGCAATGATCCTGTTTCCAGCTTTTTAGGGTTTGGTTTTCTGTTTTTAAATAACTTACCCTCTCCTCTTCACCAATTCTAGTTGAAACCTGGCCTAAAACCTCTTAAAAAAAGATCTCTAAATATTTTGGCCTTCCAGCTTTGACTTTCTGGGATTTCAAGTTCAAAGAGAATTTTTTTTTTCCTCTTCTGATTTCTTCTTTCACACCTTGGGAACTCAAAATATGCACAGAATGAGTAAAAAGATGAACTCCGAGAAGCAGCTCCTTTACTATATAAAAGAACAAAAGCCCCCTATTCTGGACACAAATGCTCATGGTGGCACACATAACATTCATTTCCTATAGGCACTTCTGCCCTAACTGTGCCTCTCCTTGTCAGCAGACAGTTTGTGTCTGGGCTGTTTACGCGATTAAAATGGGCAAGATCCGAGTCTGTCTAGATCACCCACGGGCTACACCATTTAAGCACAGCGCTTGGCTTTAGGAATATGTGGATTGAATGAATGGTTGCTAGGAAGCGTGGCTGCGTCTTCATTTGATGCTGGGCTCATCCCAACTCGCGCACGTGGGAACTTCACAAAAGTTATTTCGCCAGCGTTGCCCTGAATCCTCTTATCGTGCGGAGTTTACTGAAGTGGGGCCAGCTCCCCGCCTCTGCTAGCTTCGCTGCCAAGGTTCAAGAGGGGTGGAGTGGCCTGGAAGGCGGTTGGAAGAAGGGTGGGGGATTTGCTTTCTTATAAAGATGTTTTAGGGGACTGGGTCTGGAGCGTCAGGTTTTCAGGAAGAAATGAGCCTTGATCCCAACGGCAAAGAATTCCAAAAGGGCGCGAAGTTTATTTTCTGTTACAGAGAAAGCCTGAAAGCCTCAAGCTAATCAATAAGAGCGCGGTCCACACTAGAGGAGGGGGCTCCCAGGCTTGCCCCCGGAAACCCATCCGCACAAGAAAACGAGCGGCGTCAGTCTCACTAAATACATTTCTCGGGCTCCGTTTTCGTGAGGTCGGCTCCTGGTTCACTGCGTCCCTACCTAGCAGTTGTGGGTCCCCGCTGCTTTCGAGCAAAGTCCTCTTTCCCCAGACCCAGGCTGCAAAACAAATTCCATGGGAGCATCTCTCCGCGCGCCCAGTTCCCATGGACAAACACACCATAATGTTTAATTCTGCCCCATTACGTGGGGTCGTGAGTTTCTTAATCATCGCTTCCTCCGCACACGCACAAACTCTTCCCCAGTCCCTGGAGGGCCTTGCGTGGTTCCCAGGGCGGCTGCAGGGCGCCAGGCTTGGAGCCCCAGGGAAAGCGCGCAAGGAACGGCCCTGGGGACTCGTTCCGGGAAAAGCTCCAGTGTCTGGGGAGAACTCTTCCTTCTCATCCCGCACTCTCATAGGGCAGGAAGGGTGACATTCCAAACGCAAGCAAGGTGTACGGCCCGACACCTTCCCTTTACAAAGAGTAAGTAAACAGAAGCCAGCGCGCAGTCCTGCTCCAGTTTCCCGAAACACGCGCCGCGGTCGCGGCCGGGGGCGGCTGGGTGTCTGCGCTCCCCGCCTTCGCTGGGCTGACACAGGAGGGGAGGAGCAGGAGCCGGCGGGGGTGCTGGGGGGGGGGGGTGGGGGTTGGAGCGCGAACCATCCCGAGCCAAGACAAGCAGCACATTCACAAATAACGCCCCCACCCCCAGCGCACGCGCTCCCATTCAAAGCAGCCGGGCTCCGCGGCCGCAGGGCGGCTCCGAGGACGCGCTGCCGGCCCAGCGCAGCCCTGCCCCGCGGGGCACGCCCGGAGTCCGCGCGCCGCCAGCCCTCGCGGCCCGCGCGGGAGGCGGCCGCCGCGTCCAGGGAGGGGTCTCGCCCGGGACACCCCTCCCTCCCCGCTGGGGGACCATGGCACAGCCGGCTGCGCCCTGGCGCTCGGGGCTCCTGGCCCGCATCCTCGGTGGCACCTGGTGCCTGCTCTATGTCGCCGGACAGGTAGGGCAGTCTGCGCGTCTTGCGTCCCTCCCCTCTGGGGCCTTTCTTCTAGTCTTTGCTACAGCCGGGAGCGCTATAGCTTGGGGCGCGCTGTCTCCGGCCAGGGTCTGTCCTGGGGCTGCGCTGCCACCCGAGCTGGGACAGGTGGCGCGAGGTTGTGGCTGAGGCGGCCCGTCGCGGCGAGCTCCGGGCTGGCGGGTCAAAGCCTGCCGGAGCCTCTGCCCAGCCTCCTGGGGCCCGGGCCCGGCTTCCCGCCGGCGCTCGGGTCCTGCCTCCAGTTGGGCAGATCCGGGCGAGGAGGCGGCGCCTGAGCGGGGTGCGGCCTTCTCCCACGGAGCCCGCCACTCCGCACCCCTTCGGGACAGTCCTTCGCCGAGCCCCTTTTCTCCTTCCTGGCGGAGGCTCCGGCGGCCCCGGGGAGGCTCGGGCGCTGGGACGTCTCCCATCCGTCCTTCCCCTGGGTGCCCAGTGAACTTGTGACATCGTCACCCTAGGGCCACCAGCGGCCGAGTGTAGGGGACGGAGCGCCTTAAGGAGTGCAGACGCCAGACCAGGTGGGCTCCCTAGTGCCTCTGCGGTGGAGAAGAGGTGGTTCTGGCCGATGCACGTGGACTCGTCCTCACCACGCCCCCTCCGAAAGCTCCTAGGGTTTTTTCCCCCGAGCCGGACTGGCTATAGGAACTGGAGAGTTCTCCTGAGTGAGGGGCTCAGGCCCCAGGCGGAGCGGAAGGGCCCTGGGCGAGTGTGTCATTCACAGTCGACTTTGCCGTGATCTACTCCTGAAAGATCCTTAGCGAAGTGGTCGGGGGTCCGTCAAACCCAGGATGCATGTGGTGTCTTTGGCATTCACTCTTTCCAGAGTCCGGTAACTTTTGATTAAAACTCACGATTTAGGCAGTTTGTACAATAATTTAGCCTACACAGATTTGCTTTTCACAGGATTACTTGGGTAATTCTGGGAAAATGCCCAGATACTCTTGGCCGGAATCATCACCAGATAGCCTTCCTTTCCTCTGTTTTGCTTATGGAGACTTGTCCAAATCAGGGGATTTCTTTTCCTCGCTTTTTCTTAAGGTTTTGAAGCTTGTTTTCGGATCTCTATTTGAATGGTCATTTTGATTGCAGTGGAACACTTTTAGAGGCTGAGTGAGGACCAAGAATGATGATTAAGAAGAGCCCAGCGCCGGCTTGGACATGAGGAGGGGTCCACACTACTATGGGATAGAAACTTTCAGCAAGGAACACCTGCTTAGACTGGAGGATGGAGACCCATTGCAGAATCTTGTCTTAATCATCAGCAGGTTATTCATCACACGCTCTGCACCATGGCACAGCTGCTCAGAGGTCGGTGCACTTTAGGATTGCCTAGGGGAGTTCTTGAAACTCCTTTTGCTGGGCACACCCCAGCTGCATGGCATCAGAATCCTTGGGAGCATGGAGGGGAGGCCCAGGCATCAGACGCATAAAGCTCCCAGATGATTCCATTGTGCAGCTGGGTTGAAAACCACTGTGTAAAAATGAGCCTTACAGTGACCTGTTCTCATAGAGTCATGATCCCAACAGGAAACTCAAGGAGGACAGTAAAGAGAGACAGGCTAGGGAGAGAGTCTTAACATGCCCCTTCCAGTCCTGGTTCTGTCCCTAACTAGCTGTGTCATTTTGGTCAAGGCCCTTAACCTTCCATTTCCTCTGTAAAATGAGGTTGTTGGCCTATGTTCTGCAAGGTACTGCCAGCTCCAACAACACCAGGCAGGTTGGCATCTAACATATCCAGACAGAACGCCTTCTATCTTATTTTTAAATAATCGCAGGGGTAGAAATTCTATCTTATCCTTGAGATTTTGGTAAAATATCTGGTAATATTCGAATCCAGGAAAGATGCTAAGGAAGATGTAAAGATGCACCGTTTCTTAGATTTGTGGGGTTTTTGTTTGTTAGTTTTTTTATACTTTAGCACTCTGCCTGTTTAGACCTATTTTAAGCCATTCAGTGCCTTCCTGACATTTGGGACAAACAGATTTTCCTAGCCTTACACACCTGTTCTTCCTTGCTCCGTTTCTCAACCAACTTTCTTCTGGTTGAAAATGATGAAAGCAGATTTGAGCCTTGTGTGTATGTTGGAAGTGGTTTATTGTTTTAATTCCAAATGACTTTTTCTTGTTCCGCTCGGCAGGGCTGCTCTCCACATGTGAGAAGCCTGAGTCAACTTGTCAGGGAAGGGATAGAAAAGAGTTTAAAGTGCTGGGTGAGTTCTGTATCCTAGTGGAATGCAGTACACTTCAGTTATTCAGGTGTTAGTCAGAAGCAGCTGATCTGGCAGCACTGTTTAATGTCCTCATTTTTTTTTTAACCACGTGGACATTATAGCTAATCATCGAATTAGACCACAAACTGAGGATACTTAATATCAAATCAAGAAGAAATCATTCCATAACCAAAAGCTAGTGCCAAATGATTTGCACATTATTTGGAATTTATACATTCTTCGAACTGTTTACAAATCAAAGCACTCCATACATGAAGGCATGACTACCAGGGTTATCAGGCCTCCTCAATGTATTGTAGTCACAGTGAAAGGAGGGTCTATATTCAAGAGATTCTGGCTCCCTAAAATGAATTACACCTGAGCCATATTCTCCAAAAGCCCAAAGGACAATTTTAATGCAAATGAAAATTATTTGGAAATCCCAGCATTTCTCCTTTCTTCTTGCTGAATTTCTGCTTTCAGGGGTTATTTCCCTGTTCTGTTCTGCCTGAAATTACCCTCCTAACTTGCAAGATTATTTTCTTTCCCTGTGTAACTTGAAGGTAGCTCACTCTTTCGGTTCTTATGAAACTGATTATCTTACTGACATCAATTTCATTTCGTGAGAGGAACCCAAATTCATTCACTGCCCAAATTTCTCCCAGGTAAGGAAGTACATAATTGACGGTTTTAACCACTAGTTGTTATCAACTACTTAATGATTTCTGCAACCCATCTGTAGCAATCCACTATAAAAATAAATAGGGTTGTTGGAGAGGGTTGTGTAGCCAACACAAATCCATTACTGTTACTTAAAAATGTCACAGTGATGATTCGTGTTCTTTATGTGGTAGATCAGTGAGAGCTCATTCAAACATTAAGATGGAATATTTTCATTGTCTATGGCATTCTAAATAGTATCTTTGTTGGGAATTCAGTAATGAAGTAAGTAGTTTTCAGGATGGCTGGCAAGAATTTGTGCCTTTATGAGTGTCTGATTTTCAACTAAACACCTCGAAGAAGACTGTCTTGTCTCTTTTGTTATCCTCTGGTATGTTCTTGCTCTTGTTTTCATTTTCATTTTTATGCGGTTAAATAAAATACTCCTAAGGGCTTATGAGGAAACATAGCAACTTTTTGCCCTACTCTTTCTCCTAACCTCAGATCTCATAGCCCGAAGGCAACCTTTCTGTTTGTTTTATATTATTTTGAGGTATAATTGACATACAGTAAACTGCACATATTTAAGTATACAATTTGATGTTTTGACATATGTACACACCCATGACACCATCACCCTAAAGTTTCCTCATTACCCCTTGCAATCCCTCCCTGCCACCCTTTCTCCCACCCAACATCACCAGGCAAACAGTGATCCACTTTCTGTCACTATAGATTAGTTTGCATTTTTTAGAATTTTATGCAAATAGATCATAGAGTAGGTACCCCTCTTCCCTTTTTTTGATCTGGCTTTTTTTTTTTTCACTCAGCAAAGTTATTTTGAGATGATCTGTGCTGTAGCATGTATCAATAATTCGTTCCTTTTATTCCTGAGTAGTAGTACATTGTATGAATACTCCACAGCTTGCTGTCCATCAACATTCACCTGTTGACAGACAGTACGTTTCCAGTTTTTGGCTATTACAAATA
Organism: Equus quagga; assembly: GCF_021613505.1. NCBI lineage: Eukaryota > Metazoa > Chordata > Mammalia > Perissodactyla > Equidae > Equus > Equus quagga. The sequence goes on from NC_060272.1 coordinate 118,316,726, forward strand.
AAGTTGCTATGAAGATTTATGTAAAGTCTTTGCATGAATGTGCAGTTTCATTTGTCTTAAGAGTGGAACAGCTGGATCATTGGTTGATGTATGTTTGACTTTTTAAGAAACTGTTTTCTGAAGGCTTTACCATTTTACGCCCTTACTAGCAGGGTGTGAGGGTTCCTATTCTGCATCCGTGCCAACACCTGGTGAGCCCAGTCTTTTATTTTGGCCATGCTAGTAGGTATAGCAGTAGCTTGTTCTGGGTTTTAATTTGCAGTTCCCTAATGGTTAATGATATTGTGCATTTTTTCATGGATTTGTTTAGAATCCATATATCTTCTTTGGCAAAATTTCTATTCAAATATTTGGCACATTTTTTAATGGGTTGTTTTCTTTTTAAGTTTTGAGAATTCTTTATATATTCTGGCTATAAGTCCTTTATGGGATGTATCGTTTGCAAATATTTTCTCCCAGTCTGTGGCTTGTCTTTTAATTTTCCTGACAGTATCTTTTGAGGGGCAAAAGTTTTTAATTTTGATGGAGTTGAACTAATTGAATTATTTATTGGTAGATTGTCTTGGTCTTAAGAAATATTTGCCTAACTCAAGATCACAGAGGTCTTTTTCCAAGAAGTTTTATTTTCTCTTTTCTGTATTCCATTTTGAATTAATTTTGCATGTGGTACAGGATATGGATTGAAGTTCATTTTTTGCCCATGGATTTTCAATTTTCTGGCAAGATTTTTGGAAAGACTATCCTTTCTCTCACTGGATTGCCTTTGCACCTTTGTGGAACCTTAGTTGTCCAGACATGTTTGGGTCTATTTTTGGATTCTCTATCTATTCCAGTTAACCAAATGTCTGTTGCTATGGCAGTACCACACTATCTTGAGTATTGTAGCTTGACAATAAGTCTTGAACTTAGGAAGTGTGATTCCTCCAACTTTGCCCTTCGTTTACAAGGACATTGATTACAATGTTTGCCAATCTTTTTAAAAAAAAATGCATGCAAGGATTTGATTGAAGATGTGTTTGTTTGTTTGTTTGTTTTTGTGAGGAAGATTGCTGCTGAGCTAACATCTGCACTAGTCTTCCTCTAGATATATGTGGGACTCCACTACAGCATGGCTTGATGAGTGATGTGTAGGTCCGTGCCTGGGATGCAAACCGGCGAACCCCAGGCCATGGAAGTGGGGTGGGCGAACTTAACCATTATGCCACTGGGCCAGCCCCTGATTGGGGATGTTTTAATCTATAGATCTATCTTGAGAGAATTAGCCTCATAACAATGTTGAGTTTCGTGATCCCTGAACATAATACACCTCTCTATTTAGGTCTTTTTAATTTCTCTAAGCAATATTTGGTAGTTTTCAGTGTACGGGTCTTATGTATTTTTGTCAGATTTATACTAAGTATTTCATATATTATTTTATTTTATTTTTTTAAAGATTTTATTTTTTTCCTTTTTCTCCCCAAAGCCCCACAGTACATAGTTGTATATTCTTCGTTGTGGGTCCTTCCAGTTGTGGCACGTGGGACGCTGCCTCAGCGTGGTCTGATGAGCAGTGCCATGTCCGCACCCAGGATTCAAACCAACGAAACACTGGGCCGCCTGCAGCAGAGTGCGCGAACTTAACCACTCGGCCACAGGGCCAGCCCCAGTATTTCATATTTTTGATGCTATTTTAAATAGCACTGTTTTTAAAAATTTGTTTCTGATTCTTCCTACTATATAAAAACAATTGACTTTTGTATATTGTTCTTATTTTCTGCAACCTTACTCAACTCACTTATTAGTGGTAGTAGCTTTTTGATGTATTCCATCAGATTTTCTACACATATGATCATGTCATATGCAAGCAAAGACAGTTCTTCTTTACCAGCCTGGATGTCTTTAATTTCTTTTCCTTGTTTAATAGAAGTGGTATGAACAGATGTCCTTGCCTGTTCCTGATTTTGTGGAACAGTAAATCAATATTTCTCGGTTGAGTGTGATGTCAGGTGTAGGTTTTTGTAGATGCCCTTTATTAGGTTGAGGAAGTTCTTTTTGTTCTTCATTTGCTGATGGATTTTATCAGAAATGGATGTTGGATTTTTGTTAAATGCTTTTTTCTGTGTCTAATTATCGTATGATTTTCCTTTTTTACGTTGTTAATATGGTGAATTACATTGATTTCTTTCATTCTTTCTTTTTGAGGAAGATTAGCCCTGAGCTAACTGCTGCCAATCCTCCTCTTTTTGCAGAGGAAGACTGGCCCTGAGCTAACATCCGTGCCCATCTTCCCCTACTTTCTATGTGGGACGCCTGCCACAGCATGGCATGTCAAGCAGTGCCATGTCTGCACCCGGGATCCAAACTGGTGAACCCGGGCCAGGGAAGAGGAACGTGTGCACTTAACAGCTGCACCACCAGGCCGCCCTGGTTTTTTTCTAATGTTAAACTTACCTTGCATTCCTGGGATAAACTCGATGATAACGGTGATAATATATTATCCCCTTTTTATATTGTTGGAGTCCATTTACTAAAGTTTGATTAGAATTTTTGCATTTACGTCCATGAAGGATATTGGTCTATAGTTTTCTTTTCTTGCAATATCTTTGTCTGGTTTTAGTATCAGGGTGATGTTGGCCTCATAGAATAAGTTGGGAAATATTCCTTCCTTTTCAATTTTCTGGAAGAGTTTGTGTATGATTTCTTCCTTAACTGTTTGGTAGAATTCACAAGTGAAACAGTCTGGACCTGGAGTTGGCTTAGTGGCAGGGTTTTTAACTACAAATTTAAACTCTTGAATAGATATAGGGCTATTCTGGTTATATATTTCATCTTGGTTATTTTTGTCTTTCCTGAATTTGCCTATTTCATTTGAGTTGTTGAATTTATTGGCATAAAGTAGTTTATAATGCTCCTTTATCATCATTTTAATATTATTAGAACATGTAGTTATGTTGCCTCTATCATTCCTGATATTGGTTATTTATTCTTTCTTTTTTTCTGATGAGTCTGCATAGTGGCTTACCAATTTGCTAGGTCTTCTCAGAGAACTAGCTTTTGGTTTCATGGATTTTCTCTATTGGTTTGTTTTCTCTTACATTCATTTCTCCTCTCATCTTTATTGTTTTCTTTCTTCTACTATTTTCGGGATTGGCCTCTTTCACTTAGCATGTTTTCAGGGTTCATCCAAGTTGTAGCATGTATCAGTACTTTGTTCCTTTTATGGCTGAATAATCTTTCATTGTATGGCTAGTCTATATTTCGTTTATCCATTTGTCTGTGGATAGACATTTGGGTTGTTTCCACCTTTTGGCTACTGTGAGTGATGCTGCTATAAACATTCACATGCACGTTTTTGTGTGGACATAAGTTTTCATTTCTCTTGGGGAAATATTTTAGGCTTGTAGGCTACACTGCCTCTGTCACACCTACTCAGCTCTGCCACTGTAGCACAAGAGCAGCGATAGACAATATGTAAATAGATGCACCTGGCTGTGTTCCAATAACCTATCTACCAAAATGGGCGGTGGCCACATTTGGCCAAAAGGCCGTAGTTTGCCAACCTCTGAACCAAAGTTTCATGATGCTATGCCTCGGTGTGGGTTCATTAAATTCGGTGTGCTAGGTTCTTCATCAACAGATCTCTGTCCTTTGGTTTGGGGAATATTTATTTTCATATGTCTTTGATAATTTCCTTGCCAGAATTTCATGTGTTTGCTTTTTATGAAACTCCTATTAGCCAGTTATTAAGCCTCCTGGACTGACCAGATTTCTTTTAAAATTTTTTCTCTGGTCTTTATTATTATCTTTTTGTTATACTTTCCTAAAGATGTTCTCCATTTTAATTTTCAACAGCTCCTCCTTTGATAAGTTTTCAACCACTATTCCTAGTGTAGCCAAAACTTCGCCCCCCACCCTTTGCATCACCAGGTGCCTCCACGTCTGAAGCCTTCCTGAAGTTTTACCAGCCGAACAGTCTTGCTTCTCATCACTACATCCCTTTGCAGGGGCAATTCTGTTAAGTCACTTGCAATTCCTCCACCAGTTTTCCATAGTCCAAAAATTTATTGGCATCTTTTGTCGGCTGTTGTCTCCTTTCCAGTTCTCTTGTCATCTTTATTTATTTACTGTTGTTTTAGCAGACATTTGGGTGAGAATGGAGAAAATATGATATTCAATCTGCTGTGTTTAACTGGAAGTTAGCACAATTTATTCTCTTTCATTATTTCTATTTTCCTGTCCTGATCCATGTCCAAATCCCGTTAAAGCTCATTCTGGTTATTATGCACACTTTTCAGAGACTCATACTTTTTGTTTCCCAGTGTGAGTAAGACTTGGGTCAGTATTACAAGAAAGACACTAAACGTGAGATTTAAAGACTGTGTTCTAGTTCTGGATTTACTAACCCTCTCTGCAACTAAGAGAGTCAGACTTTCTTCGGGGAAGGGAATCAGTGCTTCCTGACTCGCCTGCTAGTTGCCACACATGATAATAGATACTCTCTCCATCTCCATTTTTATGTTTGAGGTTTTTTTTTTCCCCCTGGGGAAGATTTGCCCTGAGCTAACATCCACTGCCACTCTTCCTCTTTTTGTTTGTGAGCCATCGCCACAGCATGGCCAGTGACAGATAAGTGGTGTAGGCCCATGCCCAGGAACCAAACTGGGGCCACGGAAGTGGAGCTGGGCGATCTTAACCACTGGGCCACTGGGGCTGCCCTCTAGGTTTGAGTTTTTAATCATTCAGTAACTGTTTACTTCCCATTACCCGCTTCAGTAAATATAGTCCAGCCTATTTGCTCACAGATATAGCACAGAAATATTTTATTGTTCTACGAATTTTGGTGTTCATATTTGGAAACAGTTTTATGAGAGAACATGGAGTTAAAATGATGTAAAGATCTGGCCTTAAAATATCATATGTGATATTAAAATTTATTCTCTGAGGTGTGATTGAGGTTCAGGCTTTTTTGTGGTGAAGAATGGAGATGAGGTGAAGTGAATGGGGAAGAAGTTTTGAATAGTTAGTAATACCATATCAGTTTTAATATTTTAGTTTGCACTGTGATGATCTCTTGGTAGAGAATTATGCATTTTGGGGGGATGGAGTAGGTGGTGCGAGAGCTACATATTTCTTTTCAGCTCTGCTCGTGACTTTAAGATTATACAGCCAGAAGGAGCCTTATAGATTCCTTAGTCTTGTAGTTCACAAACTTCATTGTGTGTAAGTCAGTTTGGCTGTCTTGCACAATTCCAAAGGTCACCAAAGACTGGAGCCATGCAGCTAAACTCTGGGAAGCTTTTAAATGCAGATTCTTGGGCCTCAGAGATTCTAATTCAGTAGGAAAAGGATGGAGTCTAGGAATCTGCATTTGTTACAGATCACCTTTCCCCCTCCTCACATACCCACAGAGGATTCAGACACAGTTGGACCATCACCCCATTTTGGGAACCACTGCTCTGATCTGTCTTATTTATGGACAAGAGAAATAAGGTCCTAGGAAGTTGAGTGACATGTCCCAGTTTGTTAGTGGAAGAGGCAGGAGCGGACCACACGTCTCATAACTCCAGTCGGTGATTTTTCCCACCAGAGCGTACACTATTATTTTAGTGTCTAGTTACATCATGAACTAAAGATATGAACCACCAGCTTAAAGTGTCTTTATTTGTAGTAACCTCAGTTTTTTATAAATGGTTTTCAGATGTTTGGGAATAGCTTCAGCTCTCAGTCACTCTGCCTGCAGCAGAGGAATGATGGGAGGAGAAAGGGAAAGGGAAACCCTCTGCCCTCACCCCTCCCCCTCCCCCACATAACCTGCTAGAAACTGGCTTCTGTGTATTTTCTCCTTGAGTCATCACGCCCCGGAAGGTTAACAGATACTTATTTAGAAAACAGTCAAAGCATCCAGGAACTTGACACTTGATGAAAGGGAGAGTACGTGCCTCTGAACACCTTCTCTACCCAAGTGCGATGTAGCAACTGTTGCTACGTTCTTGGAGGGAAGGAAGGAAACGTTTCATGTGCTTATTATTTAGGATGTTCTCCCATCTCTCTCACGAGCCAGCCAAGCAAAATACACACACGCTCTCCACTGAGTCATGCACAGCCTATGATGTAGTACTCCATGTGGAAAGGAAAGAAGTTTTCTTGACCGCTCACAATCGTTGTTAAACATCTTGTACATTTTATGAAGAAGGATAATTGTGAATTTTCTTTCAGAAATCAGTTGCAGAGAAATAAAGGGTTTTTTTTTTTTTTACTATTAAAGAGTATCTATCTATTGATGTAAGCTGAAATTCAAATTCTCATATTCTATTGTTGCCTTTAAAACTCTATATTAGTCAGGATGAGCTGGATTACGCTGTGGTAACAAACGACCCCCAAAACATAGTGGCTTGACACAATGAAGGTTTATTTCCCCATCAGGCCACATGTCCAGTACGGATTGTCAGGAGGGCTTGGCTCACTGTGTGTGCTCAGGAATCCATGCAGACGGCTGCTCCATCTCCACCCTCGGGCTTCACAGCTGCCAGGGCAGGGAGTGGAGAATGCTGCTCTGCCTTCCACTGGCAATTAAATACTTCCACTCGGTGTGACAGATATTGCTTCTGCTCACATTTTACTAATCGAATCAAATTCAAGAGGGTTGAAAGTAAAATATTATCATGAATCCAGAATGTTCTTTTTCTTGCTTTGGTTTCAACCTCATTAGCTTTTCTAAACTTTTGGACTTCCAAGATGTGGTCTAGATGTTTAAGTTTTCTGGCTGTGTTGTGTGTATACATGAACAGAGGTTCTCTGACATTACTGTAAAACCACTTAAAATTATCTTTGAATTATCTATTAAATTAAAAAAACTGTAATTGTAAAATATACATAACGAAACTTACTATCTTAATCATTTTTAAATGTACAGTTCAGTAGCATTAAGTACATTCATATTGCTGTGAAACCAGTCTCTAGAACTCTTTTCATCTTGCAAAACAGAAACTCTATACCCATTAAATAACAACGCCCCATTTTCCCCCCCTCCCCGACGATGACCATTCTACTTTCTGTCTCTATGAATTTGACTACTCTAGGTACCTCATATAGGTGGGGCCATACAGTGTTTGTCTTCTTGTGACTGTCTTATTTCTCTTACCATAATGTCCACAAGGTTCATTCCTGTTGTAGCACATGTCAGAATTTTCTTACTTTTTATGGCTAAATAATATTCCATTGTATGTATTTACTACATTTTGTCTATCTATTTAACTGTCAGTGGACACTTGGCTTGCTCCCCACTTTTGGCCATGGTGGATAATACTGCTGCTATGAACATTGGTATTCTGTTTTATTTCTGTGTACTTCTTTTTTGGCATAAAAGAAAAGCAACACCTTCTTCTTCAGACCCCTAGTTTACAATCTGAGGGGCCTGGGAAACAGTTATTTAAATGTTGGACTCACTTTGGGAATCTTCTGCCAATGGTTACAACAAAAGCTGAGCAATTCTCCACCCACCTCTTGCACGTTCGGCCGAATCAACTGAGCCAATGGATTCTTGTGTTTAGTCTTGCATGTAACCTGCAAATCTTGACATTTTTCAAGAAAGGAGACAATATGTGGCTACCACATTGTTTTTCCTCTAAAAGATCCAGGAGCATGACAAAAATAAATTATTTTTTCCCTTTTGTACATCTGACTCAAATACTGTGTGAAGGGAGATCAAATATGAATCAATATGTAAAATATAGGCATGCAAATTAACTGCATGCATAGCACAGATGTGTGAAGGGGTAGAGTGGAATTTGCGAACAGTGCTGAAAGAAAAGGCGGCAGACCAGGATCCAAACCCTGCTTGCTACTTTCAAATTGCATGATTTTGGACAAATTAGTTACATAGCCTTTCTGAGTTTCATTTTTTTCCCCCTAATCTCTAGAATGAAGGGTTTAGATTACATGATCCTAGTGGGTTAATATCAATTAACCATAACTCCTGAAATGAACAGGGGTTTCCAATCTTCCCTAATACGGTATGAAAACTTTTTTTTTTTAGCACAGAAAACTATTCATAGCTCTGTTTGATGGTTTTTTAGAAATGCAATCAGATTGTGGCAACTCCCTCGTTGAACACCTTCAGAACCTTCCTGTTGCTTTTAGCCCAGTATTTCTGAGCCATTCTTTGATAATCACCTCCCTTTTTAGACATTTTAAGACATTTTCTCCTAACTCACCCCCACCCCCGTGAAATTTTAATACCATAAATAAACTATGTTGGAATCAATTTTTCACCCCTTTGGGCGCATGATTGTCCTCACTGAGAATGTATGCTTTAGGCTAAGATTAAAAATTCCGTGGCCGAGTGGTTAAGTTCGCGCGCTCCGCTGCAGGCGGCCCAGTGTTTCGTTGGTTCGAATCCTGGGCGTGGACATGGCACTGCTCATCAAGCCACACTGAGGCGGCGTCCCACATGCCACAACTAGAAGGACCCACAACAAAGAATATACAACTATGTACTGTGGGGCTTTGGGGAGAAAAAGGAAAAAAAATCTTTAAAAAAAAGAAAAAAAATCCTTTCTAGTCATCAAGGCCTGCCATGATCCACTTCTTGCCTAGCTCTCCTCATCCCTCCCCTCATCCTTCTCCTCTGCCCCCCCCCCCCCCGCCCCCCATCTTCCCCTTGCTCACTACTGTCCAGCCCCACCGGCCTCTTTTCATTTCCTTAAGGGCTTCAAGCTTGTTCCTACTTCAGGGACTTTGTACAAGCTCTTCTCTTTGCTGGACGGCTCTTTCTTTTTCTTTAATTAATTAGTTTATGCTCATCCATCTGTTTCCCAGCTTAAATATCCCTTCCCCAGAAGAGCTTGTCCCTCCAACTCCCCTGCCCCAGTCTACGTTAGATCTCTTGTTATTCTCTCACAATGCCCAGTTTCCTTCAAGTACTTGTCATTTGTAGTGATACACATATTTGTATGTTTATTATATGTCTGCCATCCCCACTATATTGTAAGCGTAAGGTTGGAGACTGACTTATTTCCCTCTGTATATGACACATCGAGCTCAATGCTGGAAATTGTTGAAAAAAGGGTTAATGAAGTGTTTTTGAGAAAATATGCAGTGACAAAAACTGCTCTGAACTGAACTTGGTATTGCTTTTTAATGAATGTATATGCTCATGTTAAGCATTCTTATGAAAATGAAATAAAATAAAGTGAATATGTACATTGCTAATTACAACAGCACCTATGTACATGTATTAGGTGAGGAAACCCTGGCTGCTGTAACAGTGAAATCCTGAAATACCAGTGTTTTGACAAAATAGTTTATTTCTTGTTCACATAAGAGTCCAATTGGCAGGGCTAAAGCAGGAGCAGATGATCTGCTCCAAGCAGTCATTTAGGGACTGTGTTGACGGAGACCGTGCTGTGGTAACACATGGCTTCCAAGGTGACCCTGGTGCCTGGGTCTGGATGACAGAGGAGGGAAGAGAATGTTGAGAATTGCATGGGAGGTTTTCTTGGGGTAGTCTTGGGAGTGGAATGCCTCACTTCTGCCCACATCCATTTTTTGCATTCCTGACTGGACTCAAATCTCCAGTAGGGTCCCACTTCCTATTATCCCACCACAAGAACTCAGTCACATGGCCACATGTCCTAGCCGGGGAGGCTGGGAGGACAGCTCTGAACTCAGGAGGTAAGCTGGCCTCTTGCATAATACACTTGGAAAGTCACATACATACGTGCAAGTGTGCAGTTGATGTTTAGATGGGTGTAGGTTTACAAATCACTTTCAGTAACTTAGGGGCCCTTGCTGAGTCCAAGAGCCAGAGAATGGGAACCACTAAAAATAGGAGTTTGTGCATTTTATTTTAGGAGAGGCTTTTGTCTGATTCACCATTTTCAAAATTATAAGGAGAGGGATGATGGACTGAAGTCGGGGGGAAATAGGCTATGGGTTAGAAGTGCAGTGTCTACAGCTAGCTGAACAAAACAGTTTACTGCCGTACAACCAGTCTACCCAGGCTGCCCTCGCGCAGCTGTGTCGATGATAGTGCACATGGGCATCTCCTCAGCTGAGTGTAAGCCCAGGTGGCGTTCTGGTTGGGCTGCTGGCAGCATTGTCATTAATAAAATGGAGCTTTTTACCAACCGACTGTTTCAGTTCCCAAATCACCTGATAAGTCCTATTCTTTTGGTGAACTACAGATAAAAACTAGTTCTCCATCCCATGGGACTGTTAATCAAATAATGTCTGTTTGTTGAAAGAAGAAAAAAAAGTCCTATTGCAATGAGAAGGCCCTTGTAATTGATCTATGAAACCATGATACTGTGCTTTTATCTGGGCCCTAGCTTAGCTGGCATCCTTCCGGTTTGTCATTCTTCTCTGTGCCATGGGATGGGAGCAGAAATATGAGCCTGGGCATTTCTTTTGTGCACAGTTTGTGAGCCTCTCTCCACTCCTCTCCTTAGCAGAAAGAAAGAAAGAATTCAGAGCTTGGTGGGTTAGGTAGGCTGCTTTCTTAACGTCTTTCATCGTCTAAAGGAGCTTTTGAGACGTGTCCTTTTCTTTTTCACCATCCCTCTCACTCTGTAACCTAGTAGTACCTTCAGAAAAGTTGGGAAAAAAAGCAGCATTTGGAGACCAACATGAATCCCCCAAGTAGAAAAATGTACGTTTTAAATTCTAAAATTTCAAACAAGTTAATAGGCAAATTGGATGTTTTTCAACAAGTGTAAACATTTTCCACCTCCTGCCTCTTTCAGCTGTTTTAGTTTTGCTTTTACGTAAGGTGCAGTGTTGTCTGCTTTCTCTGCTTCTGATGAAGCTGACAAGTGTTTGATTGACATTATCAGGAAGTTGTGGCAGTTGTTAACATAACCCCCAAAACAGGTTGGTGAGGTCACATCAGCATCCTTGCTGGTGCCTCGGTAAGATTAGTAAAGAGGTGTATGCTGAAGTTCTAGCCAGGGCCAGAGCTGGACAAGGGACCTCCCAAATCCAAGGATCGGTACCTTGGCAAAACTTCACAGTGGTGCTCACTTGCAACAAGTTGGTGGATAATCATGTTCTCTTGTGTATTACAAACAAAGGTCTTATTTAGAGCAAGACAGCAATGTAGAAGCTGGGTGAAAATGGCTCCGTGAGACCCCTGCAACAGCAGGAGTATTTGACTTACATTTAATTTGAATCCACCTGTGTGGAGCTATAGGTGCCATCTCCTGCTGGCTTTTTCTCTAGGTCTTCCCCGCAGTGGAAGATGGCTGTTCAGAGGAATGCTTGCTGACTGGGAATTCGGGAGCCTGTCAGCCAACCGTGAGCTCAAGCAGTTCTCCTTCCTTGCCGCTGGGCCCGATTATGTTTTTAGCTGCCACTGTTAATGAGTCAAAAGCAGCATCTGCTGAGAGCGGGGCTGGCACTCCCAGGGCGGTCTGCCACCTCTCCATCAGTTGCTCCAAAGAGGGTCCAGGGTGTGGAACAGATAACACTGAATGTTGGGCGTGTGGTTCTTTGAGGCTGTTTTGAAGAAAAATAGAAAATGATTGAATCTGACATTGAGTGACTTGCTGGTTACAGTTCATACCTCTTATGTTTTTTGTGTCTTGGTTGCTTTTGTTTCAATGAGAAGGCTTTCTTAGTGGTAAACTGAGTTTTGGTTGAAGGTGTGGTAGAGTTCTCTCTGAATTTTTAAGGCTCCTCCTATAGAGTCATTAGTTTCTTGGGTGATTTCTGAGGCTCATACTTGGGAACAGATGACAGGAGCTCTTCCACTAAATTTATTTCATTCATTTTGTAAATCTTTTCTGTGCATTGGGTGGGGATAAATATATTCCCTTTAGTACAGGCTATCCTAGAAAATGCTTTCATTTTGAATATAATGGTCTAAGTAATCAGGTTATTACAACAGATTGTTCTCCATATTGTATTTTTTTTTTTAAAACAAATGTAAGTAAAGTGCAAGCTCTTTGGAATTTATTCAAGAATCCATAATCTGGATACTCCTTTTGTGTTGTGACCTCGTATGTGATCTTTTCCCCACATTTTAGGACACATTTCTTCCAGTGGTTTGACTTCTTATTTTCTAGATTTGATTGATCACTTTCTTTTAGATCAATTAAACTAGGTCGTTAAAACTTTCGAGGAAAAGACCGAGCCGTATACATCTTGGGTCCTCTCAAAGTGCCCAGCCTAGCAGCCGGCAGAATAGACATTCCTTAGATTACGTTGTGTGTGTTTCCTTTGGCTGCTAGGATAAATTATCAGACACTAGGAGACTTAAAACAGGAGAAATTTATTCTCTCACAGTTCTGGAGGGCAGAAATCAGGACTCAAGGTGTTGGCAGGGCCACGCTCCTTCCAACGGCTCTGGGAGAGAATCTGTTCTTTTCTCTTCCAGCTTCTGAGAGCTACATTCCTTGGCTTGTGTCTCCATTACTCCAGTCTCTGCCTCTGTCTTCCAAAACCTTCTTCTCAGTGTGTGTCAAGCCTTTTTCTGCCTCTCTCTTGTCTTGGCATTTAGGACTCAGCTGGATAATCCAGGATAACCACCTCATCCCAAAATTCTTAAGCACTGCAAAGACCCTTTTTCTAGACACTGGGCATGACACACCTTTGGGAGCCATTATCAGCCTGCCACACCCATGTATGTTTCTGCATATTCTTGTGGTCAGTCATTGGATCTTCCTTTAAAGCAAGGACAATTTTAAGGATGTTTGCTTTTGTTTTATTTTTTGTGGGCTGTTTGCTTCAAGTCACTTCTGTTTTAATTCCCTATTGTTCTTTTGTCTTTAGGATATCAAGTTATTTGCCGTGAAAATGGCTTTCACTTCAGTGAGAATAGCTTTGGTCTTGGGAGTCTGTGTCATTAATAGTGAATTTCACATGCTTTTTGGCACCGAGGACAAGGTATTATAGCTATCACCATTGAAACTAATGAGAAGCTGGATGTGGTGTCCAGAGCAGGTTTACTGTGTGTATATACGTGGTATGGCATCAAAGTCTTATTGTTAACAATAAATGTAATTCCCCCATAATATCAGTTTCAAGCATTTTACTCTTTAAACTTCACTTCTATTTTTCCAATTCACTTCCCCTAGAATCCCAAACTCCATAATTATTCAACTCTCCTGGAACCTTCAAGCCCTTATGCTCCCACCTTTTCGCTGTGCCTTGCTCACCTTCCTTCCCATCTTGGCCAGCTTAAATGCCTCGGCCAGTCATAGCCACTCCCTTAACTTCTTCATTCTTCTCTCTTTGGTATGCTCGCTTGGCTAAACATTAAGCTAATCCCACCTATGCAGCTGAATGTGGCCACTTTAAATTCATGATCACTGTCCTCAAATGGGCCCGTGTGCTGCTCAGCAATCATACTGTATTTCTCTAGTCCATCCACTTTCCTACTACCTCAGATGAATATTTTCTTTCTTTTCTCTGATCAAACCTCCCACAATTTCTTCTTTGTTCTCAGTTGTGGCTTCTTATTTAATTGAGAAAATAGAAGCTATCAGAACACTTCCACATTTTTGCACCTGCTTGCATCTAGTTCACGTACTCTGGCTTCTCTCCAATTTTGATGGGTAAACCGTCCCAACAAAGGCCAATCTTTCCAGCTGGTGTCCCAGATCCCATCCCCATTTGCCTGTTCAAGGGTATTGCTCTAATAATTCTTCCTCCCTTTTCTGCCCCTTCTTTCCTTCTTTCTTTTAATACTGGACTTTTCCCATCAGCCGGCAAACATACTGTTATTTCTGCCATCTTAATCTTTCTCCTGATACTAGTTGCCCCTTCATTTACCACTCCATTTCCCCAACCTTTTGTCCTCTAAAACTCTGAAAGAGTTGCCTATATTTCCTCCAGTTTCTCTCTTTATCTCTTGAGTGCCTTATAGTCAAGCTTTCATACCATCACTCCTCTGAAACTGTTTTTTAGAAAGGCCATCAATAGCCTTCATAATACCAACTCCAGTGGATAGTTCTCATTCCTCATTTTTCTCGACTTGTTGCCTAAATACAACACAAATGATTATTCCCTCTTCCTGTAAAGTCTTTCATCACTTGGCCTCCAGAATGCCACACTCTCCTTTCCTCCTGCCTTGCAGATTTGCTCTTCTTCGGTTTTCCCTGCTCCCCAAGGATCAGTTCTTGGATTCTGGTTTTTTCCACACTCACGTCTTGGTAACTTCATTCAGCATCAGAACTTTAAATAGTAATTAGTCTCTCATATTCAGATTTGTATCTATAGCCCAGAACTTTCCTAAACTCCAGCCTCATGTATTCACCACTTACTTAGCATTCCTACATGGATATTTAATAGGCATCTCAAACAGAACGTGGAAAACTGAGTTTCTGATCCCCCTCCAAACAAAATAAAACACGCTGCGTCTCCTACAGATATCCCCATCTCATTGAAAGGCAGCTCAATTCTTCCATTTGCTCAGGCTAAAAACATTGGGACCGTTCTTGACTCCTCTGTTTCTGTTACGTCTCACGCCTACTTCACCAGCAATGCTCTGAGCTCCTCCATCTATAGGTGCAGGAGAAAGTCACTTCTTATATCTTCAGTGTCACCATCTTGGTTCAAATGACCTACCTCTTGCCTGGATTATTGGAAAAGTGCTCTCCACCTCATCTCAGCTTCTGCTCGTATCTACCTTCAGTCTCTTCTCAGTACAGCATCCTGATGATCCTGTTAACCTAAGTCAGGGCATGGTACTCCTCTACTTAATAACCTCCACTGGGCTCTCATTGTTTACTCTTTCTCATTTAGAGTAAAAGCTAAAGCTTTAAAATGCCCTGTGATGCCCTATAAGTCTGGCCCGCTCTCTGACCCTCCCTCCTCCCATCTCCTCCTTACTGACTGTGCTCCAGCCACATTGGCCTCCATACCGTTCCTCGAACATGCCAGGCATGTCCCTACCTCCAGGTTTTGTATTTAGTATTTAGCTCTTTATAAAAACAAAACAAAACAAAACAAAAATGATGTCTTTATTTATGCTCCTTTCTACTCCCCCAACTTGGGTATAAATATGCATGTGAGTGTGTTTTTTCTAAGCATAATTTCCTTGCTGTTTGCTACATAAAAATGATTTCTCTGTGAAATGAATTTACACGTGAGACACTTGTGCCTTATGTCATTTTACAGACCTGTTATCCCTCCCTCTGGCAACTCTACAAAAAGATTGAAATCCGTATTTTCTTATGCATTTTTTTAACCACTGTGGCTCATTTCTCAGTTATGATTCTTTTATCTCTAACTACTGGGGTATACTCAGAACTCGTTGGTACCACAGACATAGAAGAAGATTGAAGGTACCCCTGACATGAGAGACATTCACAGATCACAGAGGCCATGGTTATGGCCAAGTCTCTCATCCGGGGCCTTAGGGAAAGAACACAGGCTGGGGGCTGGCTCTACCACATAATTGGCAGTGTGACCTCAGGCAAACCCCATAACCTCTGTGAGCCTTTGTTTCCCATCTGTAAAGGGGAGAGGATTGAACCAGTTAATCTCTGAGGCCCTTTTAAGCCCTAACAATCTGTGATTGTGGGCAGAGGCACCACTCAAGCCATAAATACCTGCGAGATTATATTAAGGTCTCTCCCTTTTCTTACCTGCTCTTTGCCAGCTTTCATGTTAAAATTTTCCACCAAACACCAGAGGCAACAGACTTACAGCAGGTACCACCCCCGCTGATTGCCAGATACCTCCCCAACCTAGCCATTGCCTGCATCGATGGACTTTTTCTAGAAGTTGGCCAGCTTTAGTCCCCTTCCACAAATAAACTTTAAAGTACTCCCTTGAAGAGTGAGAAGCTGCCAGTGGTACTGGCAGTGAGTTTTATAATTATTTTGTGATGCTTTCCATGTGATTTTTGGTCTGAGGGTGGTGTGTTTGGTTGGGTTGTATTGACAGGTTTTCCATGCTCATGGTTTACACCTGTCAGCCATGCGGGATGTAGAGTGATAGGAGAGTTCCTCTGGCCCTCTGCAAGCCTTGATATGTGTTGATTGCTATCTCTGTAGCTCTAACTTTGGCCAGCCTGTCTGCCATTGTGCCTCGTGCATGACTACTGCTGCTGAGGAGAGCCTCGAACTACTCAGCTTAGACATGCTGAGTCTGGTCTTGGAAAGCATTTTCCCTGAAATGATGTTGCGGATAATGAGGGATTACCACGAAAGCACATTGCTGTAGACCAGGCTCTGGGTTGGCCTTATCTTTAATCCTCACATAGCCCTTCCAGGAGAGGCTTTATCTCCATGTTAAGAATGATGGAATGATGAAAGTGACCTAGATGTTAATTAGCAACCAGTAAAGAGCTGAGCTAAATTGGAACCTAGATCTTTCTGACTTCACAGTGTGTGTTCTCGGTTTGCTGTAGACTGCCTCTTAGATATAGTCAGTGCTGTGCTTAGATCCTTTCTGGTTAATTAGATTTTGATAGGTTGAGCAGAAACCCGGATCTTAATTCTGTAACATTGTTTTATGGAAAACAATGAATTCCTATTTTTAAACAAATTTATAAACTTTGGCAATATTAACCCTTTGTAGGTTGCGGGGCTAGGTTTACTTGTTAATTTCAGTTCCTTTTTTTGATCATTATTCAGGCACCTCTTGTACTAAAAGGTTAAAACAATTGAGGTAGTTGAGAATTGGCCTACAGAATATTATTGGCCATGTTATTGTTCCTCATGTCTCTCTTGCTTAAGATGAAAAACAAAACGTCACCTCCACTAATAAAATCACACAACTAGAAATTAGGAAAAGGGGAAGACTCTAAAGCTTTCTTTTAAAACACGTGGATCTTGAGGTTTGACTCAAAATGATCATCTTTTACAATTCATATCTGTTTAATTATGACACAGTACACCTGCTTGCTTTTAAGAAGAGAAGTAATAGATGTTTAAGGAGGGGGGAAAGTGACGTGGACACCCTATAACTCTTCCCCAGTGATATCCTGATGAGTTAAGCATAAATGAATCAGAAACAGATGGATTTTTTTTTTCCCCTTGAAATACACATGGGTTTAAAAACCAAGGGAAAATAGGCTTGGAAAAAAATGTTCTTTGTTAAAGCCCAAATGTTTGAATTATAATTTAAGATTTTCATAGGTTCCAGCAAGTAGTTGTGTGCACTCATCTCTAATTTAGATGGGGTGTGTGCCCAAGTCGAGCATTTAAACTGCTCTGTGGAGCTGCTGTCAGGGAGGCGCAACAGTCCTGTAAAATGACATAAGGCACAAGGGCCTTATGTGCAAACTCGTTTCACATGGGTTCTTGAGTATTGAGTAACACGAATTTCATGTAATTTGATTCTTGAAAATTTCATAAGGTTTACCTCAATCTTTGTGTGTGAAAGTGGAAACAGTTTCAAAGGGATACCTCCAGGTGCTATGCTGGGCATCTTTACTCTCCATCTTTCTGCCAAGGGTGGAGTGTCATCTCCATGACCTTGAGTTTAACTGATTCTCCTTCAGTTTCTTTGGTCATTGTTTCAGATTCGATTGAAGCCAGTATTCCCCATAATTTGTTCCACTAGCTGCAGGTGTTCCAATGAACTTTGATTTAACTTTGACTTTACTATAAACTGGAAAATTATAGAGAGGTGTCAGTTGGATATCAGAAAATCCCCCTGACTAAATAAAAGCTGAGTAACAGAAAAGGTCACCTGGCCATCTTGCCTTGATAAGGTCCTTTATTATTGACTGGCTTACCTTGTTGTGGGATCTTTGAGGAACTATGGCAATGGTGACATTTTGAGAGTGTGTTTTCCCAAATTATGAAGCTGTTAACTCCAAGCACATCCACTGCTTTCCAGTGATCTTTCTGGCTGAGTGTCTTACCACCATCTTAAGCTGGATGTGGAGAAGACCCATCTTTTGGCCAATCATTAGCTTCTCTGCCTAATGCCTCCATCCCTGTTAGGAGGGAACATATCCCTCCTTATACTTATGCTATCTCCACGCTGAGCTCCTATCATGTCTTTCCATTTCTTTCTCACAAATGTCCATCAGTTCCCACTAAAAGTTACTCTTTGTTTGTGTAGCCTGGTAACTTCTATATGTAGTTGAGTCATCTGCTTCACAAAGACTGCCTTACTTCCCTTCAATTTCTAGAAAATTCTACATCTCCAAACCATTTTTTATTTTGTTTCTTACTTCATCCCTTCCCTTTCACTAATGGGCTATTTCTTCTTCTTTTTTGCTGAGGAAGATGTGCCCTGAGCTAATGTCTGTCTGTTGCCAATTTTCCTCTATTTTGTATGTGGGTTGCTGCCACAACATGGCCACTGACGAGTGGTGTAGGTCCATGCCCAGGGAACTGAACCCAGGCCACTGAAGCAAAGTGTGCCGAACTTAACCCCTGGACAACAGGGTCAGCCCTGTGAGGTATACATTTGAGCGTAAATGTGATATTACTTAACCTTACAAAGCCTTCCTTCATTAGGCTTTTTTTCCCCTTCTTATTCCCCAAGCCCCTCAGTACATAGTTGTATATTCTAGTTGTGAGTGCCTCTGCTATATGGGATGCCGCTCCAGCATGGCTTGATAAGCAGTGCCACGTCTGCACCCAGGATCCAAACTGGTGAACCTCTGGGCCGCTGAAGTGGAGTGCACGAACTTAACCAGTTGGCCATGGGGCTGGCCCCGATTAGGCTTTTTTTTTTTTTTTAACTCCTGTAGTCACCATCTAGTTTCCAGTTGGTTTCTTTGGTTCTAATCAAACTAGTCTCCTTTTGGGTCCTCTTCATTCCTTTTCTTACTTGTGAATTATGTTCCATGCCATCTCCAATGTCTAAAATACTTACTTTTTCACCTCATCGATGTCTTTTCATCTCATTCAAAAGTATTCAAGATACTCTTTAAAAATAATGTATACTTGGCCAGTAACAATGATGTATGACTGTTGATATATAAAATTCTGCCTCAGGGGAAGCTTTAGCTCATTTCATGAAAGAATGATTATAACGGTCATAATGAATCTCGCTGAGATTTCTATTTTTTCAGCTGGTGTTTGATGTTCTGCATCATTCATTCACTTACTTAGAACACATATATTGAACACATACCATATTCTCATGCTATATTAAGCACTGGGGATGAAAATATGAATAATATGTTACCCTGCCATTGGAAAGTGCAGGATCAGAGGAAGACAGACATGTATAAATTACATCACAGTAGACTTATCTAATATGATGAATGTTTTAACAGAGTCCTGTGGGGACATGGAGGAGGGAGTAATACAGTCAGCTCAGGAAGGAGAGGGTGTCACCAAGAGAGCAACATTGAACTTGAGTCTTCTTGGCTGAGTGGAGAAATGGGGAGAACAAAGCTATTGGTAGAGAATAGGATTGCAGAGGCATAGAAGCATGAAAAAGAAGGGTGTGTTGTAGGTAGGGTGGGAGAATAAAACAGTAATTGTGGTTAAAATGTAGAGTGTGGTAGGAGCAATAACAGGACATAAGGCAGGGTGGTAGGTTAGACCATATTTGTGAAAACTCTGAACCTTGATAAGGGGTTTAATGTTAACCCAGAGTTATTGGTGGATATTTCATGCTTCTGTGTGTGAATGTGTGTTTTAGCATAATGAAATGATCTAATTTGGTTTTAAGATTGTAACCCTTACACCATTGTGTAGGGTGGATTTGGGAGGAGAAAAGTCTCCACCTGAGGAGATGAGTTGGCATACACGGTCCAAAGATCTGAGTGAGAGATAATGAGGGCTTGAGCAGTAGGCGGTGACAATTGAATAGAAAGAAGGACAGACTTCTTGCCCTAGAATTTGGTAGCGGATTAAATTTAGGGGCCAAGTAGACAGAGAGAAGCAGCTGAAGACTAAGAGATACCTAGCTTGTGTGGAAGGCAATGCAGTTTTCTGAGAAAGAAATACAGGAAGAAAAACCAATTTGAAGTGGGTAGTTAAAGAGTTTAGTCATTTACTTGTTGAGTTGGAATCGACTGGGAAATATCCAAGGACAGCTGTCTGATAGGCATTTAGAAGTGCAAGATGGGCTTGCAATGCAAAAGAGGGAGTTTGCATTAGAAATAGCAAACTGTCATGTCCTTAGACTTCCATGGCCTGAACAATGGTACTTTTTATATACACTTAAAGTTCTTAAGGACAACACTGCTTATGCCTACATTACTCTTTTCTCTCTTGGCCATTTTCAAATTTTCCTGACAAATAGTTCCATTAGCATCTCTTTCATGGCTCCAGATTTTGATGTTGATTCTTTTTTTGTTTTTTATAAGAGTCGTTATTTTTGGCCCCAACTTCAGGTCTTTTGGAGAGATAATGATTTCATTTCTTTATGCCATTTTGAAATTGCTATTCTTGGGCCAACCATGTTTTTGTCTGTATCATAAAAGGGAGAAGCCAAGTGTATTTCTCTTGGCTTAGACATTTCAGGCAGGTGATTTCACAGCTGTTGTCTCTTGGAAATCATCCCATTCGTCTTTTTATCTCATTGGGCAAAATGGAAACTCTCAAGGTCTGTAATTTTCAATTTGTAGTTATAGAAATTCATGGTTTGCTTCCCAACCAAAGCGGCCAGTGTTGTAGTTAGCCAGTGTTACTTAAAAAAGCTTCAAGCATCAGTCTAGTTTTTGAATACTTGGAATTTATTCCCTAATTGAAGAGGCAACTTTTTATGCAGTTTCAGTGTAGAATCTATACATTATTGTAGTTGATGCAGTCTCCAAAATTTATCCCATCAGTGGGGAGAATATCCTGTAGGGTAATATCAAACCTATGTCAGACCTAAGTTTTCGAAGATCTTGAGCTTTGAGTGTAGAGTTGGGGGTAACATTAATAACTAGTATAGTAATATGTAAGTGTTTATTTAAAAATATATTACCTTTCAAATATTGTATGATGCCACCCACTTATATGAGGTATATAATAGGAAAATTCATAGAGATAGAAAGAAGAGAAGTTACTGAGGTACTATTTAATGGGTACTGAATTTCTGTTTGAGATGATGAAAAAGTTCTGGAAATGAATAGTGATGATGGTTGCACAACATTGTGAATGTACTTAATGGCACTGAATTGTGTATTTTAAAATATTGCCTTGTATTCTCTAGATAAAGTGTAAATATCCATCACAAAATTGCCTACCAAGTGTAGATGAAATTATTCATCAAATTATCACAATTTCCAAGTTACTTGTTGATGCTTAGAAATCATTGATGTGATCTTCTGTTTGATAAACGATGTCTTAGTCTGAGCCTTTGATGTGACAGAGGAAGCTAGTCAAACTCCTCTAAGTTCTCCATTAAATCTGTGATCAATTAGGTCCCTGGCACTGGCACTTTGTTACAACAGAATGATGATCAAGTGTTGCTCACCTGGAAGCCAGTCCTTCCCATATGGCTTGGGAAGAGTCTGTCCTTTGACCTCCACCAAAATTGCCACCACAGACCTGCCCATTGTAACCCCTCACATACACTGAAACACACATGCCCTTGTGCTGCCGCCACCTAGGTTGTTTTAGCAGCCACTGGAAGCGACTCACATTCGTGCTGGCACCACTCCAAGGTCCGTTACCTGCTTCCATGGCTACCACTGGGTGACATAATTAAGTAGCTTCTAGTCTCAATAAGTATAGGATTTCTTTTTACCAACTGGTATGGAAGTATTTTAGTATTTTTACCACTAGTGCATACGATGTGAATGTCAACCCTGGTTATTCACTACAACATGCTTTATATAGGAAAGTTTATGAGAGCAGTGTTCACTAAGAGTAGATTATAACGGTTTATTCCTTAGATCGTAGCGTATTATGCCTGGGTTTGACCCAGATTGCACGTTGAAGTCTTGGATTTTGGGTAGTTCAGAGGTGTTGCTATTGATTTTGAGATGGGGTAAAAGGCGATTCTTACTCATCACAGGTTAATGCAGAGAGAAGTTTTTTTACTTCCTGAATAATCTTTCCCTGAACCTTATGAGAGGTTAGTGGCAGGATGCCTGTTTCAAGAATTTTATTGTTTCATCTGCACGTAGATGTGCTTACTTTGCCTCTTTTCTTCCTGGGTAAGAATAGCTTATGAGTTATGATTTTGAACCATTTTAGAAATATGAAAATATTGTGAAAGTTCCTCAGTCGTTCCCTAGAAACCTTCATCATGATTCCACAAATATGGATTCTTATTTGTACGTTTTTGCATTAAACCTTATTGACATCCTTTAGAAAATATGCTTCTGCGACAAATGACTTTAGTGTGTGTTTATGGTTCTTTGTACCAAAAGATAAATTTATAGTGTGTATGGAAACAAGGAGAATGGAATGAAGTAGTGTCACTAATTTATTAACCATTTGTTCAAATCATCTGTGCTGACAGCCAAATAAACACGATCTAGTTAATCATAATTACAATTTATTGAGCCAGATACTAGGTTAGACTTTTTACAAAAATTATTGCTAGAGTGATTATCAAATTTAGTGTTCAAATAGACGAACTTATGTGAGTGAAATGGGCAGTAAAAATTAAAATGATAGACTTTTCTGAAAAACAGTAATCAACAGATGGGCTTTATTGTATATAAAATTGTGCTATTTAAAAATAATTTTATAAAAAATTCTAAGAAATAAAAATAACGTTGCATGTTAGATGAAAATTTAAAAATTTCTTTATACTCATTCTCCGAATAGTAAAACCAACAAAGGGAGAATAATTATTCTTGTAACATTTGCACACAATTTAATCAGTTACTTTGCCATTTCTTTCTCTAATAATATATCTCTAGTATTCTTCTCAAGATTGTATGTTTAAAGTATGGTTTTATATGTAAATGGTTGCTTGCAAACTCTATTCCATTTCTTTTTTTTTGCCAAGGAAGATTTACTATGATCTACATCTGTGCCAGTCTTCCTCTATTTTGTATGTGGGTCACTGCCACATTCATGGCTGCCAATGAGTTCTGTAGGTTGGCACCTGGAAACCCAACCTGGGCCACCTTGTGCACAGGGCTGGCCCCTCAATTTCCATTTTCAATTAATAAATTTGAAACTATTGTTTCCTTCAAACATCTCTTTTCTGTAGACTTTAATAATTTTGATGGAAAAAAATATTTTGTCAGTTTGCGCTCAGGTACCTGGTAAGTTAGAGAGCAATCTGATAAATAGAAAATATTCTCAATTTCGAATTTTTCCATAATTAAATGTACAATTACTTCAGCCTTATGAGCTTACCACTCAGTCTCCATTTAGAAGACTTTTCCTTCACAGATATTTTTACAAGACAAAATTCACTAAATAACTTGCCTCTATTTATGATTCTTTTTAATATTTTGCTATATTCAGGTGCTGTGAAATTTGAGGCCTTTTGAACTTTTTTTCATTCTATCAAATAAATTTTCCAATTAAATATAGGAATTCTGGAATTCCATTAAGAGATTCTTCCCACCACTGGAGCTGATGCAAAGTGCAACTAGAGAATTTAAAATAACATCTTGCCCACGGTTCGAGGAGCTCTCATCATTTAATTATTTCAGTTGCTCCCTTGCTTTTGTGGAGATTAATTTTAGTGTAGTCCTTTTTGAAAGCTTTGATTTTATCATTGCAATTTGCCAAAAGCTTAAGTGCTTTGGTGTTTCATTGGTTGGCACTTTGATCACTTCATATTAAAGATTTCTAACGGTTTTGAGCAGAATGCAATAAAATTTAGAGGATTTGTTTACAAAAATAGGCCAATACCATGGTAGGTCTAGGGTTGATTTACAAAATAGTTCGACAAGTTTTCTAAAATCTGACTGATGATTAAGAGCAAGGAGAGAAGACACACACTGCCGTGCAGAAGCATATGAACAGCACTGGCTTTGCCATCAAAATTTGTTTCTAGTTGCTTTAACTGTGTGTGTGTATGTATGTGTGTCTATACATATATGTATATATATATATATATAAACTATATAACTATATATTTTAAAGTTACTTAACTATAAAACTTGTGGTCTCGTGGTTAAGATTCGGTGCTCTCACCGCTGCAGGCTGGATTCGTTTCCTGGTCAGGGAAGTGCATCATTGATCTGTCGGTTGTCAGACTGTGGCGGCTGCTTGTTACTGTGATGCTGAAAGCTATGCCACTAGTATTTCAAATACCAGCAATGTCACCCATAGTGGACACGTTTCAGCAGAGCTTCTAGACTAAGACAGATTAGGAAGAAGGACCCGACCCCCACTTTCAAAAGTATTGGCCATGACAGCCCTGTGACTAGCAGTGGAGCATTGTCTGATACAGCGGCAGACAGTGAAAGGATGGTGCAAAAAGACAGGACAGGTTCTGTTCTGCTGTAGACAGGGTTGCTAGAGGTTGGAATGGACTCCATGGCACTACCAACAAAAAACTATAAATGATACATACATAGTTACACAAATTATTTTTATATATATATAATTATATGTATATAAGGTAACTAAAAAACAAAATCTATAAAACTATATACATATATATATGCGTATCTATATACACATATCTTTGTGTGTGTGTGCATATATATTTAAAGTAAAGTAACTAAAAGTGAAAAGGCATTGACCTTATAATACACTCACACATGCAGTACACTTGGTAATTTTGTAAACTACAGCTGTTTTGATTGGTTGACTATCACATAGTTTGGACACAATTTTGATTATTTTAAGTATATTTCTGCACTATACGTTTCTTAATTTTGTGAGAACACTGTTTTTACCAGGATGCTATGGTCTACCAAATTTGTGTTTGTACTCACATCACAAAAACAAATACTTTTATCTTCAGTGATGAGCTTTTTAGCTGAATTTGCCATAACAATCACTCTATTGTCACATATTTGACTTAAGACAGAGTAAGCTTCCCAAAGCTTTACTCTTTTCTGGGAAGCGTGTGAGAAATCAAATGATTATTGGCATTCACTTAACTGACTTCTCTTTGAAGCATCTGATGACAGTGATCGTTCAACTGTTTGCAAATCTATGCTAATGAGCCATGTGTTCAGTTAATGGTATTGCTTCATTTTTCTTATGTGCACAAGAAAACTGGGAATTGAAATAAATAAGTTCAGTTTAGAGGAATAGATAAACACTAACCTGGGTGGGCTGCCAGGGCAATAGGTGTAAACCACGACTGTAATGTAATCATCTCTACAAGGTTGGTATTATTACCCCGTTTTACATGGGGGGAAAGTGAGGCTCTGGTAGTGGAAGCATCTTACCCAGGATCATATAGCTAGTTAAAAACATCAGAATGATTCCAAACTCTTATCCCACTAGAAATCACTGCCATTCTAGTATCTGACAACCTTAAGTATACGATGAAGGTACAACTTAAATAATATATGGGTCCTCAATACATACTTGTATCTAAAAAATACACTTTAATGCATTTACTCATGGAACCTTCATATTTTGTGCAAGAAAGTTGCATGAGAGGTTAAATTATGACCACTTTTCCAGAGAGGGCTTCTGGTAGAAGTGTGGAAGGTGTTCTACCAGGGGCAGAGACAGCAGGTTGGAGCCAAGCCTGGGTATGAAAGAACACAGTGAGGGGATATAGAGCGCTGCCATGATAGTTTGTCAGGTACCAGGAGGTACCGAAAGGCCGGTCAGTTGGTCAAAGAAAAACAAATTAGATATTTCTACTATTAAGCAAGGCTTTGAATGAAATGAGGATCTTGCATTCATAGTTCAGTGGAAAAACATCCCAAGGCCCTGAGGAGAGGGCTGGCTGATGGGTGTTTTCTTTTTCTCTTTCATTAATGAACATATTGTAACTGTTTAAGACTCTTATTCATTTGTTTGAAATCCTGGCCACTCCAAGCCATAGCAGCCTAGTTCTCACCAGTACTGTGGAGAAGATGGTATTCTTCTATCTTACTCTTCTTTAGCAGAATAGCGGAAACCTGAGTGCCTTGCTCATCTCTCTTCTGTAGGGCTGACATGCTCAGTGTCCAGCTGTGTCTTGTGTGCTTTCCACAGGTGCACTCCCAGCCAGCATGTGGCATCATTTTCTTTGCAAAGGTGCCCACAGGGATCACCAGGTCTCTGATGTGAATCCCTAGAATATTTCTGACACATCACTACTCCTCTTTTGACACCCAAAGATGGAAAACCAACCTCCACCCCACATTTTATTACTCACTATTACCATAGTGCCTTATGTTCTTCGATGTTTTAGATTCACTTTAGAAATTATATATATATATAAAAAGAAGAGAAAACAATAGTACAGATAATGCTATAAAAGGTACTCATGTACCTACCACCTAGAATTAATGTGCATTACGTTTTGTCACATTTCTTCTCTGTTAAACAATTAAGTATTACAGATTGCAGCGAATTCCTCTTTGAAACTTTTTCCTAATCCTCTTCTCATCCTTTCCCACAGGCAACTGCTGCCATAAATTTCATGGGTTTTCTCTCATCTCTCTTTATACTTTTAACCACATATGTGTGTATGTATGTATTTTTAAATTTTAAGCATTTATGTAAATTTTATATGTTATGCTGCATGAAGTAACCTGTAACTATTTTATGCCACATTATGCTTTCGTGATCTAGTCATATTGATACATGGAGATCTAGTCATGAATTTTAATGGATGTTTAATGTTCCATTATATGAATATATCAGAGTTTACGCATTTTTCTGTTGATAAACATAGGTTTATATCCATCAAGTCAAAACAGAAAACAGATGGCACACTCGTGCTGAGTAATTGAGGAGAATTTAACAAAGGGTCTGTTTACAACTATGTGGGCAAGTTTTCAGAATACAACAAGGCAGGATGCAGCATTTCACAGAAACTACAGCACACCTATTGCCACCCTTACGCCTGACACAGGGCTGTTCTTCCCAGACAGAGAGCTGTCTAGAGAGGCCTGACATGAGCTGTGTCCTTCATAGAGATGCAACCACCTTCCTGTGATCCCTCAAAAAGAGAGGAGAGTAAACACCTTGACTGCGTTCTCTTTCCTCCTTCTGACTTTCTGTCGTGGCTCCCCATTCGATGATCTCCACTGGAAGCCAGAGGGCAAGCGGGTTATTGCTGTAGTCCTTAAAGATTAGTTTACCAGGTCACAACATCATGGAGAATGGTAGACTCTGGATCTAGAAGTGTAAAGAGGAGGTATACAGCACACTGTTTTTTGGTGTATTTGGTACCACATACAATGCTTCAGGGCCATCTTTGTCATGCACCATATCTACCTGTCCAGAGCTTCTCCACGGTGTATGTCTGTGTAGGAGTGGAATTATTTAGTCCTAGGCATGGAGATTTTTCACTTCACTGCATATTGCCATGTTGTTTTCCAAAGTGGTTGTATTTTCACCAGCTCTGCATGGGAGTTCTTTTTCCTGTGTCCTCACCAGCACTTGACATTTTATTTTTGTCAAAATGGTAAGTTTGAAGTGGTATCACAACATTGATTGGTTATCTGTGATTACCATTGATTATCTGTGAGGTTGAATACCTTTTTCTGTGTTTATTAGATATTCTAGTTTCTTTTCTTGTGTTTTACTATTCACAGCTTCTGCTCATTTTTCTATTGAGTTGTTCGTCCTTGTTGATCTGTAGGAATTCTTTACGTAATCAGGATTCTAATCCTTTACTTCTTTTATATATTGCAAATCTCTCCTCCTAGTATGTGGCTTATCTTTTAACTTTGTTTATGATGATCTTTGTTCTAATATTTTGCATTTTTGTGAAGTTATTTTTTCCCTTATTAAATACATTTAGGTCCCATTTATGAACAATTTCCTGACCCTGAGATCATATTCTTATGAAGCATTTTTATAAAAGTTTTATTCTAAAAGTTTTATTTTTTAGTTGTAGTCTTTAATCCATTTGGAATTTTTTTGTTGTTTTGTTTACTGTGAGATAGGCATCTAATTTTTTTTCCCGTGGAAAATTCAATTATTATGCCTCGTCTCTCATACCCAAGTTCTCATCAAAGTATAGCATTGTTTCTGGGCTTTCTGTTCTGCTGCATTGTTCTTTTTGAATATTCCTGCATAAATACAATCTTCTTTTAATTCCTACAGTTTAGTACTCTGTAAGTCTTGTTATCAGGAAAGCAGCTCCTCTCCTCTCCACTCTGCTGCCTCCTCCTTGTTTCTTCTTTAGAATGTCTTAGCTGTATTTGAACTTTGAATCTTTCATATGAATTTTATTATCAATTTGTCAATTTCCGTAAATTTTTTTTCTTGGAATTGCACTGATTGTCTACATTAATTTGGGTAGAAATGACATCTTTATGATATCACATCTTTCCATTCTTGAATTTGGTATATATCTCTACTTATTCAGGTTTTCTTCTGTGCCCTTCAATCAAGTCTTGTAATTTTCTCAGAAAGATCTTGTACCTCTTTGGGTGTATTTCTTCCTAATGCCTCATTATTATTATTTTTTGTTATTACTGAGGGTGAGTTTTTCTTCCCCGTTATATTTTCTAATTGGTCATTATCAGTGTGAGGGAATGTTATGTAATTAGTATGGAGGAATGTTGTGTATTTTGTTTATCACTTTTGTATCAGATTATGTTTTTCCTTGCTCAGAGTCTTCCATAGGCTTTCCATCTGACTTGGTGTGACATCCAAAGTCATTACTGTGGGCTGGTCCCATGACCCCTTTGTGGGTTTATCTCCTACCCTTAGCTCCCTCATTCCCTTTATGAATCTGTATAATATGGCACCCTCTGCCTCATCTTTTTCTCCTTTCCTATACTTTGCTTTTCTTCATAGCTCCTATTAACTGGCATTTTATTGTTTTTTAGTTCTCTTCCTCCCTCCCTACATTATAATTAAGCTCCACAACAATGGGAACTTTGTTTTATTTAATGTTGTATCTTCAGTACCTGGAACAGTGTCAGGCATATGATAGCTTCTTAACACTTGTTGAATGAATGAAAAAATGGATCCAGCAACATTGCTGAGTTCTCTATTAGAAAATAAGACAAAATGTTAGAACTTTGTTGACAGTCTGCAAATCATGACAGTGTTGAAAGAGATGTACCCTTTGTTATGGCTCCTTGTCCCCAGGACTCTGGTGTGAGCACACATAATTGGCTAATAGGACAGCGAAGTGCACACATCATGTTACTCCTACATGCTTCTCTCAAGTCTTTGAACCTTATTGTATAGTGAGGCCCTCTCTTCTCACAGAGTGAGCTGCTTTCCTTGAAGCTCCTCAGCATACCGTGGAAGTACAACCCTGGCGAACTTGAGTAATTCCCTTAAGTGTATGTTGGGACCTTGGTATCTGCTTCGATTGTACATTTATAAGCATCAAGCTGCATGGCAATTTGGCTAACAAATATATAAGAACTTTGTTTATATTAATTGCCTCTGGAAAGGGACTCAGAGGATCTGGGATATTAAGGAGGCTTACATTTCATTGTATATTTTTCAGAATGGTTTAATTTGGAAAAAAATCCTCATTATGTCTGCTGACATTTCAGTTGGAAAAACAGCCCTCAAACCTGGTTATTCATAAAAAAAACTCAGGGGGCATAGAATTGTGTGATTTGCTGAGGTGTGGCAAGGAGCTGTGCTCAATTGTTTCAATTGCCCCTCAATGTGCCCAAGAAGCATTTGCTCTCTTGCACAAATAAGGGGGTTAGATTCTGAGAATAGGGGAAGTTGAGGGCCAGGGTTTGTGTGTAGGTTAATAACCTTAAGTTCTCGAAGGGAAAAAAAAAAGTTAAACAGAGTTAGATCTGTTTAGGGTTTTCACTTAAAATGGAAATCACTCTGTACAGGAAAGGTTCATGTTTCCCCTAAACTTCCCGAATTCCCACTCCTCGCAGTTCAGCCGTTTGATGGTGCTGGACCTGGAGTCTGTCAAGCTAAAGGTGAAAAGGTACCGGGCTGCTCTTGAACTCCTGAGGCCCCTTAAGAAGTATAACAGTAGCATTCAGCTTGCAAGACAGGGGTTAGGTGCAGATGGATATGGCCTCAGTTAGAAATAGTGAAGAGTAAGGTAAGTATACAGACACACATGCATATTTGTGTATATTTTATGTCATGTATATGTTTGTTATATCATATGGACAGAAAGTTATAGACAGATTTTATCTGCCACCTTGCATATGCAAGCCATGTCTTTGTCTTAAAAATACAGAACTGCCTGCCTCTCCTGTGACTACGATGCCTGTCCTGTGGTCCTCCAGTTCTTGACCACCTTTCAGGCACTTGAGTCACCGAAGTGGCGCATCCCTTACCAGGACCCAGGATAGGAGACTCTGTTGGCTGTACTGTCAGCAAAATGAAGGAGGCCTTTTGCTTTCTTAATTTGCTTGGTTTGCCGAGGCATGAGTCTCAAAAATTCTAAATTTAGGATTGTGGTTATAATGTCTTTGGGCTTCTAATTTTGTTTCTTTATTCAATTTTTATTTTAGGAAACTTTTTTTTTTAATTTGAAAGCTTTCAAAGGAGAAAAGAATTTTAAAAATATTTGCTGACATTCTTATAAATGGCAACCAAATACCACAGAAAAATATGAATATTTCATTTTTCAATCCAAATATGCAGAATTATTCATGAGATTAATTTTACGTAAATCAAATATTTTATTTAACAGAAATTTGCGTTTTTCATGAATACGTATTACCTTGTATTCTTTTTGAAATGATTATAAGACCTTCTTTGGAGACATATGCCATTGATGTTCTGCAGAGAGATGGTCTAAGTCTCATAATCAGTTACCCTATATATAAACAATAGTTTGGGGCTGGCCCTGTGGCATAGTGGTTGAGTTTGGTATGCTCTGCTTCAGTGCCCTGGGTTCATGGGTTCAGATCCCAGGCGCCGACCTACACCACTCGTCAGCCATGCTGTGGCAGCGACCCACGTACAAAATAGAGGAAGACTGGCAACAGATGTTAGCTCAGGGCATATCTTCCTCAACAACAACAACAAAAAATAGTTTGAACACTGAATTCTGATATTGTTTGTTTGGCTATACTCCTTGGTGCAAATAGTATTGATAGTAATATTGATGGATTATTGATGGTAATATTGATAGATTATTGGTCATATTGATAGAATCGGCAATATTGATGGCAGTGTGCTCTTCTTTTGACATAAAACCTTATTAGAGTTTCTAACTGTTTTAGGTGATGTAAACAAATCGAAGACTTGAAGAAGATAGCAAAGTTTCAGAGTAAAGCATGTTATGATTGGGAAACATAGGGGACTAACAGTGTCAGTAGGTTTAGGTGATGGCAGCCCTCTTGTCTACAGGGTGACTCAGTTTCCCTAGTCCCTTCCTTCACTTGGACCATTGAAAGCCTTCTCTGTATTGCTGACACAGAGTTGTTGTCCTTCCCTTGGCTAGAGCATGGAAGTTAAATATTGAGTTCAGTGATTTCTTTTTCTCATTAGCTGCAACAATTAAAATCAGCCTTCTTTCATTCCTCTTAATTGTTACCACTAACGTGCATGCTAAAATTGCATAGCTATCAGATGATCCAGAATGTATATTTTATTTTCCTAGATTTTTATGAAAATGAAAACAAAGAATTAAAAAATGGTCCAGTGTCCTCAAGAAGACTAGTATTAGAAAGATTGATTGGAATTCAAAGATGGATCAAACATATATATGTGTGTGTGTGTGTGTGTATACATATGTTTTAAACATATAAAAATAAATGAAATATTCCAGAGGAACTCACAGACCCATACTCCCTCAGTTTGAGAAACACTGCTGGAGAGTCAGAGTGTAGAGGAGTCTGTTGTAATCGCCTTAGAATTCTGGCCTCCATTGGCTTTCTGCCTTCCAGATACTGCTGTTGTTTCTTCTCTTTAATCCTGTACTTGCTATTATTGCTGATTGGCATACCTTAGACACTAATGGACTCTGACAGATACTACCACCAGGGTAAGGCTGCCATCATTAGCCTTACAGCCTTTTGAGCTTCTGACACCTCCATCTTCAATCTTTCTCATTGTCTCTATTGCTCTAGCCACTGCTCTCTTGACAGCCTAATTTTTGCCTCTCCGTAGGTCGATCTCCAGTGGTAAGGGAAGTGATAACTCAGATTTGGCCTCTGTTTCCCACTGTAGTGGGTTGTATGGTGGCCCCCCAAATTCATGTCCACCTAGAACCTCAGAACGTGACCTTATTTGGAAATGTAATTAAGATGGGGTCATACTGAATTAGGGTGGGTCTTAAATCCAGTGATTGGTGTCCTTATAAGAAGAGAGGCCACAAGAGACATGAAGAAGATGGCCACGTGAGGAAGATGGCAGGGATTGGAGTGACACAGCTACAAGCCAGCGAACACCAAGATTTGCTGGGAGCCACCAGTATCTAGGAAGAAGCAAGGGGAGGGTCCTCCCCTAGATTCTTAAAAGGAGCATGGCCCTGACAACACCTTGATGTCAGACTTCTAGCCTCCAAGGCTCTGAGAGAATAAATTTCTGTTGTGGTAAGCCTCCCAGTTTGTGGCAATTATGGCAGCTCTAGAAACTGATACACCCCCCTACCAATATATTGATCTTACCCTTCATCTCACTTTTCTCCAGCTGCTTTTCTTTCTAGTCTTCCTTCCAAATGTCTCTTCTTTCATTCTTCCTTTTTGTGTCTCAAGTCATTTTACCTCCTGCTAGTCTATCTGCACTATTTAAGAAGGGATGGGTAACTTTTAGCTGTAGAGTGCAAGCCATCCTTTCACACAAAACTCCCTTCCTAGTTCCTATTAACAGCAGTGTAGACAATAGAGCCACAATAAATGGTGCTAAGATTTGTTTTTCCACTAGACACAGATGAGATCATGGAGAAAAGAGGCAACTTGTAGAAATATTCGCTCCATCTCGGGAAATACTTAGCGGTCTTGTTTATTAAAGACTCAAGTTTTGTGAGCAAGTTTATCGCATTAATTTTTGTTGCAGGAAGATTATTTTAGCTGACATTTTTCTTCCAAGTAAAATTCATGGAGTACTAACAATGTCTTAGGCTGGATCCTAAGCCAAAATAATTTGCTTATCCCCAGATGAAGAATGGCTCATTAATTGGGCATTGGACAAAATGTTCTTTTCTTCTATTTGGCCTTAATTACGTTAATTAGCTGCGTTTTCTGTGGCATTGTATGTTTTGTGCATAACACATTCCAGGGCAGTTCAAGTAAGGTGATTTAAAAATTGGATTTGTGTATCAAAACCAAAAACCCAAACCAAACCAAAACCCACATTTTCGTGCCAATGAAAAGGAAAGCAAGCCTTAAAAATTACATTTGAGAACATGTGAGATCTTGCCTGATATAAACAGTGTACTGTTATAGAAAGATAACCCTATTAAATTCCATGAGAAATTTGGGCTTGTCATAATTCCAGGCAGTAGTTAAGAAAACCTGTATCAGTTTGATATTAATACTGTCATACTTTACATCAGGGCTATACCAAATTCTGACTAAGCAGAAATTTTAATTTTTTATTTTATCAGGACCCTAAAAACATTGAGAACCTCACAATTATTTCCAAATTTTAGGGACATTCTGAACTAATATCTTAAATTATTCTAAAGTTTTCTGTCTGTGGGACTATTAACTTAATTACTACTATGATGCATTATAATATTTTTAAATGCCAATAAAAATTCTATGCATAGTTTAAATGTGAAAAGGAAACTTGAAAGGATTTCTAAATATCTTGAATTTAAGGTTGCAAAGAAGGTAAAGGAAAAGTTAAATGTGTGCCGAGGATTTTGCCAGACAGTGTTTAGACTTTATTTATATCATTAATGTCATTTTTCTTTAGTATATGACTTAATGTCATACTTTTATCTTCTACTGCCTTCAAGCTCTGCTACTTTTAGCTTTTCTGTATGATTATTTAACTGATATTATAAAAATAAGTAATAGTGATAACCTCTCTTTCCCCACCCACAACTTTACTGAGTACTTGAAATATATCACAGTTGAGGTTAAATTTTTAACCTGACCTGTTGTCCTTTTCTATATTTTTTTCTTTCTTCTACGCTGAGCCCTGCATTCTGTCCTAAAGTATGACTTTCTCAGTTTGATTTTTCAAGACTGATCTGACTTATCTATAAAATGGGTCTTTATGGCCTTTTGCTGACAGTGGTCTGGCCGCGGCTTGTCTTCCAGGCCTATGACAGGAGTCACTGAGAGAAAGAGTGGTGTATTTGTTAGGGTTAATTTCAGCTGTGACAAAGCTCCCAAAGTTTGACAGTGCGTTAAACAAGATGTAAAAATGCATTTCTCTTTCTCCTCAAACACTGATGGTGCAGGCTGGTTTCTGGCTTTGTGATCCCTGGCTCCTTCTTTCTTGGGTCTCCATTGGTATTGTCTTCAATACACAGTTTTCAGGCTTGGTCCAAGATGGCTGCTCCAGCTCCGCTATCATGGCTGCTTTCCATCCAGCAAGAAGGGACACAGGGATAGAGGACAGCATGCACCTCCTATGAAGGACACTTGCTGGAAGTTCTATGTATCATATATGCTTGCATCTTATTGGCCAAAACCTAGTCATGTGAGTACATCTAATTTTAAGGAAGACTGGGAAATGTAGCTTTTACTCCAGGTAGCTATTTGCCTAGCTAAGGACTTGAGATTCTATTACTGTGGAAGAACAGGAGAAAGAATATAAGGAATAGCTGGCAGTCTTGGTCACTGTTATAGAAAGAAAAGTCAAGATGCCTTAGGGAAAGTCTCAGACTGTCCCACTGACTGTGACTTTCTGTAAGACACCTGCTCTGGGTCTCAGTTTCTAATCATCATTCATTTTATAAACATTAATTGATCTTTGCTTCATTCATAGCACCGTCTTCAGTATGGGGCAGATAGGAAAACACGTAACATTGTCCTTTTCCTCAAGGGCTAATAATCTAATAGATGAGAAAGAAGTTCTTTTCTCTCATTCACTGTGCTCATCTCAGATTTTTCAACATCTCTCCTGGAGACACGTCACCACCTCCACCTCTACTTTACAGACTTCCTTTGCATTTTCACAGAGCCGTTCATTTCCATTCCACATCATTCCATTGCACAGTGCCTGGCACTTGGTAAATGCTCAGTGAATAGGAGCTATATCAGGTCTCTGGACTGTTCACCCTTTTCCCTTTCCTCATCCTAAATTAACGTGATTCTGGTTCACTTGTAGAAATCTTTACCAAGTTAATAAAATTCTGGGAAGAAATAGCTCAGTCAGGCTAGAAAACATTTTTAAAGTATACCTTAAATCAATTTACTTTTCCTATGTGTTTTTTAATTACCTTTGAAATTTAGAATTTTTAGGCAACTTAGCATAATGCCTCAAAAGGACTTTGAAATCATTTGGTCCTAGGTAGGTACTTGGGCTCTGCCAATTTCTTACTATGTGAACTTGGACAAGTTTTCCGTTTCTCTGAGTCTCTGTTTTTTTCCTCTTTCTAAAGGGTAAAATAATAATTTTTCATGAATGTTGTGACTCCTTATAGGGAGATAGCGAAGGATGGTGGTGACCTACACTTGGCATTTTATTGTGGTTCTTGTTCAAAAAGTTTTTAAATGATTACATCAAGTTGTTACTGAACCAGGTTCATTTTGCCCACCGCGTGATTATGCCAAGCACCATGATGACGAGTTGGCAAAGAGAAAGGGTGTAATCATAAGGCAGCGAAGTGAGGAGAAGGGAGAACCAATCTCAAATCTGCCTCCCCAAAAAATGGGGATTAGGGATATTTATGGGACGAAGGGCAGGGAGGTCTGAATTGGGAATAGATGACTGGAGGTAAGGAGAAGTGAGGTAATTGATGATCTGCGCAAGCATAGCCAAGCTTCATGGCTGTTCATAGGACGCATGTTCACAAAATGGCATCGTTACCATGATCTGAGGGTGGAGTTTTCAGCTCCTTGATGTCAAAGGGTCACCTAACAGTGATCTGTGCAGGCCCAGTTGATGAGTCAGGAGTCTTAACCAACCTGAACTGGACAGGGAATCAATTCTCAATTCCTGAAAAACTCACACACCTGTTACCAAGGTGACCCAGGCATCAGAGATGTTATCTACAGAGTGAGTTTTAGTAATGCATTATCTAACTACTTTTGCAAGCAGATAACTGAGTATAGTTAAAGCAAGTTGGCTCCAGTTTCAAAGTTTGCTTATTTGGTTTCAGCTTCAGCTTTATTTTGATCTGGAGCACGTTTTGCTGTTGTGTGAAGCACCAGTGGTGAGAAGGAGCTTGTCTGGAGGCCATTCCCGTTTCTGCTTAGTCTAAGGGAGTTGTAGGGTGGAGCAGCGTGCGTGTCGTTACTCCAGCTGTACCCATGCTGAGAACCTCAGGAATGTGGGTTCCTTTTCAGGACTCCCTGAGGATGGAAAATTAGTCTTAAGTAGAATTCCCGTGCTAATCCTAGAAACACAGTAACTCACTTTTATACAGAGCTTTTTCATGTAAGGACCTGCAGGAAGATTGGTTATCTTTACTATATAGATAACAAAAACTGAGGTTAAATGAGCTAGCCAGAGGTCACAAAACAACTAAGAGGCAGAGCTTGGGATTGCATCCAGGTGTCTTAATTCTCAGTTCCACTTTATTAGGTGTGTCTTGATAGTCTCCCTACAGACGAGGGTAGAAGCCAGAACCCAGGCACGGTCTTTATCAGCCTCATCTGCACCCTGAAGGGCTATCAGGAGACCACACTCTAGGACTGGGAAGGCAAGGAAGGCTTGACCTAGAAATTTACTCTTCATTATGAATTTGCTTCACTGTGCATATCACAAGATACCTTCTGAATACTTTCCTGTCAGTCTTTTTGCATTTTTCGTCTTCTTGGTCTTTTGCTCATTGTCAAGTGTTATCATCTTTGTCTATGGAAATGAGCCTTGGTTAGAGGCTTCTGACATCTCCCATCTCCCAGTACCCTGCTCTACCTTATACATCCAATGTTAGAGCAAAAATCCAGGACCAGCTTTATATGTGCAAAGAAAACCTCTTATAGAGCATGTTCTCTGAATCATCAATGGCTGTAATTGTGGGACAGCAGAAAAATGTAAGATTCTGGCATGAGCAATGCTTAAAGTTCAAAAATTCCGAATTCTAGATCTACTTGTGATCCTCTTTGTGGAGGTTCCTTGTACCAATTACACAATTTCCCCCATAGGATACTTTGAAAAATTATGATTCCAATATAGTTGTGTATTTTCAGATTTCAAGTATGTTTTCATCTATTTTCTTAAGAAATATGTTCAATTTTTTTCCTTTGGAGACAATCTTGCACAGCGTATAGTTAGTTCATTGGCTCACCAGTGACGTCATACTCAAAGTACACAGCCTTGTTGCCAAGTTTCCTGGTGAAGTAATTGTTGGTTGGTATTTAAGAACCCACATCAATTGAAACTGTTTCTCATGATGTCATCCTGTGTCAGGGCAGGGGTCCAGAAGATAGGATTCCTTCTGACCTTCAGGGCACAAAAACATGCAATTAGCTACCTTTTGGCAAAATGCCCTTGGGATATGTAAATGAGATTTAAGAGGTCCATTTGAACAATTCCAATAAAGTACTTTTTAATTTTTAATTTGTGATTTTCCCAATTCTATCCAGATCCCTTTCTGAGGCTGAAGGTTTTTTTTTCTTTTATCATGAAAAATTTCAAACATACAAAAGAGACAAACATACAAGAGAGTAATATGAAAAGCCATATATGCCTGCATACAGCTACAAATAACATTTTGCTATCTTTGCTTTATCCCATATTTATTCCTCTATCTGTCTATATGGCTGGAGTTTTAAAACATCATCAGATACTAAAGAAGGCTAGCTATTAGACTGTTGACATTTGAAAATTTTAGGGAGAATATTGGGGCATGGCCACTAGTCCTTCAAGAAGATCCTTCATTACAGAAAGAGTGATTTAAAGATAATTATTGTTCAAGTAATAAAATGTGACAGCAGTATTGTTGATATTGAGATTGAGAAAACTTCCATATGAAAAGTCTTCTACTCGGGTGTCTGCATGTTGTTGACTGTACGGTCATAGACATTCAGTTCAGGGAGCATCAGTTCTAGTGGCTTCCTGCTTTGTGTGTGTGTGTGTGTGTGAGGAAGATTGGCCCTGAGCTAACACCTGTTGCCAATCCTCCTCTTTTTGCTTGAGGAAGATTGGCCCTGAGCTAACATCTGTGCTAATCTTCCTCTATTTTGTATGTGGGTTGCCACCACAACATGGCTTTGATGAGTAGTGTAGATCTGCACCTGGGATCTGAACCCATGAACCCCAGGCCGCTGAAGTAGAGCATACTGAACTTAACCACTGTACCATCCAGCTGGCCCCAGCTTCCTGCTTTTTTACATGAGTCACTTCATTATGTAATATCAAGTAGTCCAGATTGAGATCCAAATTGAAGGACACTAGAACCATTATGGCCCTTTATCCCTCCGGCCTAACAGAAACCTTTGTTAGTAAATCCCTTCAATTTTATTGTTGAAAGATTCCCAGGAATAACAGAATTCTATACCCCATCTCCTCATTTTCCTACTTAAGAGCCAAATTTTTCAAAAACAAATCCTCGGTGATAGTTGGAGTAGTCATGCTGGCGCTTACTTTTCAACTCCCCTTAGTGATATTTAGCTGTACCTTTGACATGCTAATAGACTTATGTTCCACAAATTGTTTAGTGGAACATATAGAAGAAAAATTAGACAAGTTTTTACAAATTGTGGTAAAAAAAGTTGAAAACTGAGGAAAGCATGTCCCCTCGACCTCCCTGGTCTTTGAGAATTGATCAAAAAGTTTACAAGGTTAATTATTAGTGACACATTATACATAGAAAAATAGTTCTTTCTGGGTAGTAAAAGTATTTTGTTGGTCTCTTATGTAATGCCATATGCTCTGGGTGGCTTTAGTTAAAAATGTCTGCTGTCTTGTTCGTAAGATAATTTATCCCTGTGTCTTCCTTCCCTCGATTGTTTTGCTTATGACTTGAAAACTCTCTGATTTAATGGAACCACATTTTCTCCAAACTCTAAAAGCAATATTCCATGTTGTATGATTCCATTTATATAATATTCTTGAAATCACAAGAGTATAGAGATGGAGGACAGATTAGTGGTTGGTGGAGGTTAGGGAGAGAGGAGAGAGGTGGGTTTGGTTATAAAAGGGCAACGTAAGTAATCCCTGTGTGGTACTGAAACTCTTCTGTGTCTCGACTGTAGTGGTAGATACATGAACATGCACATATGACAAATTGCATAGAACTAAATACACACAAATGAGCATGAGTAAAACTGGAAATCTGAACAACATAGGAAGACTATATCAATGTCAATATCCTGGTTATGATATTGTACTATTGTTGTGTAAGATGTTACCATTAAGGTAAATTGGGTGAAGGGTACATGGGATATCTCTGTATTATTTCTTACAACTGTGTGTGGCTCTACAATGATCTAAAACTAAAACATTTTATTCAATGACTTTCTTTTGGGGAGAAATAATTCTCTTGTTTAAAAACAGAATTCAAGCATTCACTTCAGCTAGCTTTTTTCCATCTAGCATTTTTACATTTACAATGACGTATATTGGACAACTTGGAAATTAATTGGAATCAAGATAAAGTAAAACAAATTTTTTTAAACCTCGTGATAATTTTTATCTCTTTTCTACCTATTTTTTGATGTGTATTTCAGAAGGAGAGTCCCAGTTTTTTCCCTATGAATATTTCTCTGGAGAAAATAATTTTATACCAGAATAAAAGCGAACAATTTATTTTAAAAAAGAGGAAATATGATACAACTGAAATTTAGCATATTTTCTACTTTGTATCTCTAGAGAATATACTTATCCTCTAGTATATTCAGCAATAAATTATTATAGACCATAAGGGCAAGCATATTGATTTCTCATTGATTAAATGATAAATTTCTGGTATTGTGGAATAAAAATATTCCATCAATGTTAATTACTAACCGATGTGCTGTGTATAGACTGATTGAAAAAAAAAATTAAAGCAATCATACCACTTATTATCTTAAGTTTATCTAATCATTAGAGACAAACCAAACCAACTGAGTCCTGGTAAAGATCGCTATGGTATCCTTAAAGAAAATTCCATCATACATGATAAATTGGAGTATTCAGGGTTTTGACAATTTCTATGACTAAAAGGAAATTATTTTCAGAATTTCAATTCGATGGGAATTGAATAATTGATTCTGTAAGAGTTGAAGGCCCCAAGGGCATTTCAGTAACCATCCAAGTACTATGGTTGACTGTGTCTCCAGGGTATGAGAATGCGAGATAGCTTTGGTCTGCTCAGAATGCTGGGCGATCCTACATGCCAGAAGTAAAGCCAAGCAGTCTTTTTTTTTGCTGATGACTGCACATCTACTAGCCAGGGACTGCTGCCTGTCCGACTATTATGTCTTCTCTGCTTTGTTCTTCTCCTGCCTAATTTTGAACTAGTGCAAAGAAGCAAATTACTCTATTACTGAGCATCCGTTCAGGGGAATAAAAGCTGTGTGTTACATTGTTGCAAATCTAGTGTAAAGTGTACACAGTTTTAGGAATGCAGAGGATCAAGAGTTTGTAGGATAGATCCAGATTAAAATGGGTCCGGGATATCTTTTGAATATATGAAATGAACACCTCGAGGCACACTACCTGCTTTAAGGAAACAAGTCTATAGGGAAGATAGAGGAGGACTAAGTAATTAAAATCAGTGCTATGTCAGAGTGCTGTGATGGAAGAAGTTTATTTACTTATTTACTAATTTTTTTTTGAGGAAGATTAGCCCTGAGCTCACATTTGCCACCAACCCTCCTCTTTTTGCTGAGGAAGACTGTCTCTGAGCTAACGTCCGTGCCCATCTTCCTCTACTTTATATGTGGGACGCCTGCCACAGCATGGCTTGACAAGTGGTGCCATGTCTGCACCCGGGATCTGAACTGGTGAACCCCGGGGCTGCCGAAGTGGAACATGCAAACTTAACTGCCGTGCTACTGGGCCAGCCCCATACTAATTTTTTGTTATTTGTTTTAACTTTTTACTATAAAATAAAACAGATACAGAAAAACACAGGAATCAAATATGTGGCTTAAAGAATTATAAGGTGAACACCACTCAAGTCAAGAACTGCAACTTTTCCATCTATTCAGAAGCCTCTTCCATGTGCCACATTCTGGTCATAAACCCTTCCCTTCTGTAATAAGTAAACATTATTCTCTCTTTTAAAGTAACTTTTTCTTCCTCTTATAGCTTTATCACCAAAATGTGATTGTGCAAAATGAGCTCCCATTGATAATATAGTTTGGTCTTGCCCTTTAAAAAATATGATCTGCCTTTTATTTTCTTTTTCTCTGTAAGTCCCCCACCCCCTGTTCCATCCCTTATTTTCCTTACGATTTTCTGTCTAGAACGAGGGCCATTTGACCAGTAAAGTTTCCCACATCTGGGTTTTTTTGATTGTTCACTCATGGTACAGTTCAACGTGGTCACCTGTCCTTGGTATTTCTGCAAATTGACCGTTGGACCCAGAGACTGGGTCAGACTCTGGCTCTATCTTTTTGGAAAGATTTTGTCACTTGTAGTCCATAATTTTTTGTTGTCTTTCTTTTTTGTGATTTTAGCAAACATTGATACTTAATGCTACATCTGTTCATCCATTGAAGATTGCAAATGGTGGTATTCTAATTCTAGCATTTCTTTTTCATTTTTTATTTGGATTACTTTTTAAAGGGATATTTCCTGTCATTCTATTATTTGAATACATAGTGGTACAGTTCACGTAGGAAAAAAATAAGTGCTTAATACTTCCTTTTGTTTTGCAGTTACCAAGATAATGGCTTAGTTTTCTATCATCTTTTGAAAGTGACCAATATTTTTTGGTGGGGAGCGGGGCTTAAAACAACAGAAATTTATTCTTTCACAGTTCTTGGGGCCAGAAGTCCAAAATCAAGGTGCCTGCAGAGCCACGTTCTCTCTGAAGACACAAGGAGAGAATCCATAAAATGCCTTTCTCAGCGTCTGGTGTTGCCGGCAATCCTTGGGGTTCCTTGACTTGTAGATGTGTTACTCTAATCTCTGCCTCCATCATCACATAGCATTCCTCCTGTGTGTTTGTCTTCATGTTGTCTTCCCTCTGTGTGTGTGAAAGTGACCAACATTTTAAAGTATCATTATTAACTCACGAATTTAAAAGTATTTTGGTTTCAATCCACTGAAATTTTTGTTAAAATTCAGATGGACTGAATTCAGATATTTCTCCAAAAGCCATGATTGCTTTTAGTAAGAATATTTCAGGACCATAATATAGGCACTAAAGGAAGCTTATTGTTACCAAGTTGATCATTGTCTGTAGTGCTTTCAGTAGATATAAGTAGGAAGCAAATAAAAACACATGTATACGTTCATTCCTAGAATTGGAATTTCTGGGAATTCTTGGTACATTCCATTTTAAGGCTCTTGATATTTTTTGCCAAATTACTTTCCAGACAACTTATGCCTACTTATATTCCTATTGCAACATTATTTATAACTTTATGGTTAATTAGTTTTTATCTTTTTGCCAATCTAATATTGCATGATTTGCTATTCTTATGTTCTTAATTTAGATTCATCTCTAAGTTACTTAGTATATTTGTAATTCTTTAAAGATGGGCAATAATAGTAGTAATAACAATGAAACCAACATTTTTTGAGCAGCTACTATGAGCCAGACACTCTACAGAGTACTTTACACACAGTCCTCAGAGCAACCTAATTTAGGTAAATATATCAACATATCAACTTTCTAGAAGGCAAAAATGAGATTTAGGGAGGTTAAGTACTTCCAGTGGAGTTTAGAAATCTATAATTGGATTTTTAGTTTCCTTGTCATCCTACTTTACCTGATTTAGGTTACTTTTTTATCTCAACTTTTTCTTTATAGATTTCCGTTCCTGATTCATCGAGGTCTTTTTGTGTCCTATTGAGGATGTCAGCTGTTTTTCTGAGATATTCTTTTGGTTCCTGTAGTAAATAATTTTTAAACGTATACATCTTCTACGTTTTCTCCACACGCTTTCTAATTTTCCTTGTTTCGCCCCAAGTTTTTCCCGTTTATTCACACTGGGACAATGAAAAATCTATCCAGACTTGGTATTTGCCAACAGATTGGGTGTGTAGCTTGCTCTTGGCCTTGCTCACTGACCACTTGTGAACTGTCAGATCTCATTTTCTGTCATACAACTGGAGGGCAAATGGCTCTGCACAGCTCTTGCTGTAATCTTTGTTGAAAAGACATTTGTCTAACGTAGCTCTAGTTGTTTGAGGAGGAATCTTCTGTTACTCTCTTCCTGGTTCTTTGAAACTGTGCACTGATTAATTACATCAAAGACTGCAAATCTTAGTGTGTGCTGGGTTCATCTTCTCCATCCTCCATCATCTCATAGTACCATACGTGTTGAGCCTATGCCTCCCAGAACGCATGTGCCACTGGCAGTTTCCATGCTTTTTCTGACGTGTGTGTGTATATATATGTGTGTGTGTGTTGTCATCTGTGTGTGTGTTTTCTTTTTGAGTTTTGCAGTTTCTAAATACATATTGGAAGAGAAGAACTGAGAGGATGTATGAGAGCAGTGTGCTGGACGTTTCAGATTGCTTACTCTTACTATAGAGGTATGGCTGCCCAATTTTCTGGTTAGTTCAAATGCTAGGTCTTTAGCCAAAAAGGCAAAGGGAGGCAGATGAAATTATACCCCTATGTTCACTCAGATTGGTGAGCGTGCTTTGTTTCAGCTGGTAAAGCCGGCATTGACAACTGATGTTTGATTCTTAGTTTACCTCCACTGATAATGTACTTCGGAGAATTTTCTCCCAGATTCTGGCTATGTGTTATTTTCATTTATTGGAGCTGGTTTGACTATATCTATTTCTGAATCTTCAGAGAGATTTTAGTGTAATGTTAGGAAAGGCTGTGCTACACACTAGCTAGAGCTATGCCATTTTAAAACCAACATCCATAAATAAATTCTGAGTATCAGTTGTTTTTTAAAGATCTTTGGGAGACTTTTTAATATATTGACAGTTCTTCATTAAAGTTTTAAACATAATTTGTTTTAATGAAGAATGGTGTGTAACTCCTTCAATGACATTTCTTCTTCTTCTTCATTTTTTTTTTTTGGATGAGGATGATTGGCCCTGAGCTAACATCTGTTGCCAATCTTCCTCTTTTTTTTCCTCCCCAAAGCCCCAGCACATAGTTGAGTATCCTAGTTGTAAGTCCTTCTAGTTCTTCTTTGTTGGACACCGCCACAGCATGGCTTGATGAGCGGTGTGTAGGTCTGCACCCAGGATCTCAACTGGTGAACCCCGGGCTGCCAAAGTGGAGCATGCAAATTTGAGCACTTGGCCATGGCCTGGCCCCTCAATGACACTTCATATAGGAATTTCTTTTTATTCCAAGTACTCCTAGTACTGGCTTTTAGTTGCATTGACCCCTAAGATATTTCTGATATGCATCACCGGTTCTTTCTTTTGAGGCCTCTTTCTGTATCCTGCTGGGAATTTTGTATGATAAAACTTTGTTCCTCTTCCCATAGTTTCAGGCACTTATCTCCTGATTGAAATGTATTACTCACTGCCTAGAATTTTTTCTTTACGTGTATATATTAAGCCTTATTTTGATCATTTGCATAGATCCAACTCTGCATAAAGATCAAAGAACAAATAGAAATGAAGTGTTTACTAGATTGCCAGTTAAAATCAAATTTTTCTCCTCTATTGGAAGAAATGAGCTTTACAGGAAATAGGAAGGAGATGTGATATTAGAGAATGAGA
Organism: Equus quagga; assembly: GCF_021613505.1. Taxonomy (NCBI): domain Eukaryota; kingdom Metazoa; phylum Chordata; class Mammalia; order Perissodactyla; family Equidae; genus Equus; species Equus quagga. Next base: position 118,361,413 of record NC_060272.1, read on the forward strand.
TCTCTTGGACGATATTTATCCTTCCTCAGCAGGGAAGACCATGTGAGGATGCTTCCTGGAATAGTAAATGAGACTGAGTTATCAGGAAGGAAGCTCTGATGGAGGAGGCTGACTTTGCCTTCATGAGCTATCTAGTTTCAGACACATCGCTTAGCCGTATTCTAATAAACAAAAAGGAATTATAGTGGGTAAATCAACACCCTTTGGCAGGATCGAAGGTCCTTACACAGTAACACTACTTCCTTTACACATCTTACCTTTTCTCCAGAGCTAAGGAAATGTACATGAAAGTCGCCAAATATTAAATGCTGTCTGTTGTCTAAAAAGGAGATCAGAAGAAATATTTGAGTGGTACACTAACTGAGGTAGAACATCTAGTTGTAGATAAAAAGCACACACCTTAGCTATACATTATTGTGTTATTCTTAGTGTTGTTAATAAGTTGAATATAGATAGTTTTTAAAGTCTAATATTTGTAATAGTAACAAAATAGAAAATAATTTTATAAAGAGGTTATTTTAGCCATATGCAAACTTTTGCTGGTGTTAAGAGTCCGTACTACATGCTATATTAAAAATCTAAAATTAAATTCTGTGTAAAAGTAAAGTCATGAAAATAATTCATATAGCACAGCACTAAGATGAAAAGTCATGATGTTGCATATTGGTGTATGAAATAATATATATGCTTCACCTCATGGACAATTTACATAATTGTCAATAAAGCCTAATCAGGTTCCCAGTTATGTTTGAATTAAAGGCACAATCAGATAAACTCTTGAGTATGCACTTTGGAAAAGATAAAACAATATAATAGAGTATCATAATATGTTATACTTCACCGTTATAAACTACTTGGACTGGAGACACATCTATTTAAAATAGAAAACTGTTCGATTTCTATTTCCTCAAATGCCCTTTTTAATGCCTTCTGGTGAGGAATGTTATGTAATTCAAGGACCTGCTTAGGGACCCAAAGAATAGGTATACATAATAAAAGAACGCATAGCTCTCTTGCTTATAGAATGAAATAAAGGCTTAGGGGAACGTGTGCAAACAAAGGACACACTGGGATTCTCATGTAGACAGCGTGTGTGAGAATGTGTGTTTATATGTGTATGTGGCTTAATTGGGTGTCTTGGCATTATCCTATGTGACACTACAAGTACAATGAATGTTAGCTCCCTTATTGGGCAAAAGGAAGGATGTGTTAAAGGAAGACATATTTGCCCCATTTCTCTCATATATTCCAGAAATGGTTTATATGCAGAATCAATGACATGGCAACATATTTCTCTCAAGCGGTCAGGCCGGGCTGTGTTTTATTGCTGGTTTATATCAGTGGGTTCTAAGGCCCACTGGAGCTTGACTTGGTTTCAGTGTCAAATGTCCTTGTATCTGGTGCTGATGCCTCTTTCTTTTAAAGTTCAGATTTAAGTCTTTTCTTTTTATCTCCCTACCTACCTAGAGTAAAATTAGTGACAATCATAGATCGCTGTAGTAACCTTATCCTCCACGTCTGGGCTGACCTCTTTCGTCAGCCTTCAACTCTTGGCTGATCTTCGAGTAGTGTATTCAGATGTCTGCTGTACATTTCCACTCGGGTTTTAAGACTGATTTTTCTTACTTAATGTGGCCTCATCATCTTCCTCCAGCTCTCAATTTAGACCATCAGCATTTCTACCTTAGTTAATATTCTACCATCCATCCAATTACTTCAACAGAAATCATGGGAGACATCCTAGACTCTTCCTACATGGACCCATTATATCTTATCAACAAGTCCTCAAAACCATCCCCTCCACTCTACCCTGACTGCCTTGTTAGCTGTTACTCAGAACATGGCAACACCCTCCTTACCTGGTCAAAGTATTCATATGAGCATTTATGCTATTTTCCTGTTTAAAACCTTTCAGTGACTCACCACTGTCCTCAGGGTGAAATCAAAGCACTTGGGCACGGAGTATAGGCCTCATGGCGACCTACCCTGAGCCTCCTGGACACTCTGTCCCCTTTCCCTTAGCGCCTTTAATTTCATGCTTCCATGATTCTTTGCTGTGTAGGTGTGCAGGCTACTGCACTGACCCCTCTTCTGGGCTGCTGCTGTTCCCCATGTACAGAATGACATTTCCCTGCTCTACTCGATACGTTCCTTCTCACGGCTCAAGTCTCAGCTCATGTATCGTCTTCTCTAGGACATTGTCTCTGGTTCCACTCCCCTCCCTTTAGATTGGATTAGGTGCCTCTGTGCTCCACTGACACCGTGTGCTTAAGCCTGTCTTTGTAATTGCCTGGGTGTATCTCTGGCATTGCACTGCCCAAAAATTATGGGCTTATGTGTCTGCCCCTTGAAACTCCATGCTTTTCGAAGGTTGAAGTCAAGTCTAATTCAAGTCCATTACAGTTCCTGGGGCATAGAAAATGATTGATAAATTGAATTTTATATATATATAATTATAAATATGCCATGCTTTAATTAATGTTTCCCAAAACATTTGCATATATATTAGCTGTTTATTAAATTTGGTTACTGTTACACGTATATCTGTTTGTAAATACACACATATACACATAAATAACTAATTCTGTTTATATACCAAGACTTTGATTTTTGAAATATGGCCTTAATGCTGGGTTTGTTGTGTGAAGGGCAGTCAGATATGAGAGAATGGAATGTAGCTTCGGAACACTATTTTCTTCAAGTGATATTTTTGGGGTTGGGGTAAAGGTGCAAAAAATGTAGTCAAACAAACTGCCAAGTGTCCTTTGAACATTAAAATAACTTTCTTTTCTAGAGCCAGCTATTGGCTTTGAAGAATAGTTCCTTGTCTTCTCATCTGACAAGGGCAAATTCCTTAGGATTTCCAAACTAGTGACTTAAATTTGTTTTGGCTTCTTGGCCTCCAAATGCCCGATAACTATCAATGCTTATTTAACTCTGATTTTAAATGGGCTTTTAAATCAACGATACACATGGTCATAACTAATGAGAAGCCTTAGGAATCTTAGAATTGGTCCATGATTAAATTAACCTATCAGTATAAAATTTTAAAAAAGAGAGAAATCCTTAACCTACATAATACTTGTTGCTGGAAAGGTAAACATTTATACGACTTTATTTATTAAAGTCATTTTTTCCACGTCAACAGCTGTTTTTAAAGTGTGGCCAAGTTTAAGTAGTTCTACAAATTTAACTAAATGAGGCTTCTATTCAAAATTGTCTTATACAATTTACGTATGTGTTGGTGGTTCTTCCACCTGTGTACGTGAATATGCCTGTCCAAAAGATGCATTTTAACTGCTTAAATATGACCATGGATCAGGAGGAAATCATCCTTTTTGTTGCTTATTTTATGGGGAAAAAAGCCAATTCAAAGCACACTTCTGGGGTTCTAATTAGAACCAGGTTAGACCTTCTCTCTGTAGGCTTCGTGTCTTTGTATTCTATACATTCCATCATTTTGTCTTTCTGCGCCACATTCTGGACAGTTTTTTTTTTTTGTTTCTTTTTCCTTTTCTATCTTCCAATTCACTAATTCTCTCTTCCATGGGCACACACACCTGTTGGATCTTAATTTTGATCTTCATAGTTTTCATTTCTAGCACTTCCACTTGACTCTCTTTTCAAATCATCTGTCACTTTTTGTGATTCCCTGTTCCCTGGAGATATTGTCAAGCTTGTCATTTATTTCATTAAAAGTGGCACTCACAGTCATTTTGATAATTTTTCTATCTAAAGTCTCTGCAGGGCTCTTCCTGCTTGTTGTTTGTGCTGGTTCTTGCTCACATTGCTTTGTTTCCTGTGCACCGCGTCAATTTTCACTGCTTGCTTGTCGCCAACCTTGGATGTTACGTGAGCCAAGTTTGTGGTCCAGGATGAATGTGCCCTCCTTCAGAGATGCTTTCCAATTTCTTCTTCCAGGCACCTGAAGGCGGTGTCTTTAGAAAGCACCTCCATGTGTTTATGGTGGAGGTTCCCTGGCCTGTTCAGGCTGCTAGCACTCGAGGTGCACATCTACTCAAGGTCTGATCTGTGACCACACAGACTTAGAGACGGGCTCTTTTAGTTCTTTACCTTCTCGTGCTTTGCTCTGTACCAAGGCATCTTTCTCTTTAGTCCTTGGAAGCTGATGGGGGTGGGGCAGAGTTTAGTTCTAGGTTACTCTTACTGTAGGGCGTAGCCATGGGGGACCCATTGAGTGTGTAAGACTTCCCACAATGGGTGGGCCTTGACTTCAGCAGGTCAGAAACAAAGGCTCAAGGGTGAGGTATTAGTATATGTCCTTGGGGCAAAAGTGGCTAGATGCTCCTAAAAAAGAGAAAAGATAGGAGGCTGGCCCCATGGCCTAGTGGTTAAGTTCAGCATTCTCTGCTTCAGTGGCCCAGGCCCAGTTCCCAGGTGCAGACCTACACCACTCATCAGCAGCCATGTTGTGGCAGTGACCCACATACAAAATAGAGGAAGGTTTACACAGATGTTAGCTCAGGGTGAATCTTCCTCAGAAAAAAAAAAAGAGAGAGAAATGGCACAATTCATGGATAAATCACACTACTGGCCTATGTATTTTCTGTACCCATAATTCTATACTTTAAATACTAATCAGTTTCCTGTTATACACATTCACTACTGACATGGCATGATGTTAGTTTTCTGATAAAGCCATGAAAATGATCCAGCATTCAGTCAAATAATTTAAGAGTTGTGGCCCTGCCAGACAGGAAGGCTATGAATAGAATTAAGAATAAAATCAGGCAGGAAATAGACTAGCAAACCAAGTGTGTGGAATCGCAGACTCAATTCTGAGGGATGAATCAGTTAACCTGTAACCTGCTGACAAGACCATTCCCTTTGTAGGGAATGAAATATTTAAAGGGGCTCACCTGACTTAAGTTTCAGGACCTTTCAACCTCACGGTCAGCCCCCAAATCTCCATCAGGATACATCGTGTCAGCTTATTGCCTCTTACTACTGAGATGGTAAAGCTAGTTGTTGCTTGAATTGGTACAATTAGTTCTTTAGAATAGACGTTCTCAACACTGGCTGCATATTACCATCACCTGAAAAAAATCATCCCCAGAGATTAAAAAAAACTTTATCCCCAGAAATTCTGAGTTAAATGGATTGGATTGGAGCTAAGCTTTAGCCATTTTTTTTTCCTTTAAAGAATCCTAGGTGATTCTGTAGTGTAGTGGGGACTGAGAACCTCTTCCTTATTGGGTAAGTGCGTCCTTTAACCCTTAAAAGTTTAGCACTAAATATATTTTAAAAATGCGTTGGATTTAAATTTTGCACTGCATTTGAGAATAAGCTCTGTCTGTGGTTAATATTTAAAGTTTGTGTTTAAGAGAATTTGATGTTATTTAATTGACTAGCCTTGTGATTTCAATTTAAAATGTGTAATTAATTAGTTTTAGGATTGGGGATTTTAAAATTTAAGTATAATAAGGTAATTTGGCTAAATTTACAGACAGAATTGCACTATTAAAAGAACTTGAGAGAAACCATATTTATGTCTAATTGACTAGATTTATTAGGATTAATAACCAGGGAACATTGTGTTTGTTAGTCAGGCTTTTGAAGTTTTTAAAAAGAAAATCCCACATATCAAATTTTAAAATGTAGTTTGAAATGTTTCGGGGGTTTATTATCTAATTTTATAAATGAGAACAAATGGTAATCAAATTCTCCCTTGCAGGTAATTTTAAAACATATTTTTGGTTTGTAAATAGATAATGAGACTTATAAGTTCAATTTAAGTGCTTGAGGAATACTAGAATTTTTAATTTATAATTTCAGTTAAGTGAATATTATTTTCAAAGTAGTCACAGATGGTCTTTTTTTTTGTTTAAGAATCATTCTCAAGAACACCAAAAGCTTACTTTGACAATTGCCAGGTTCCTGTGATTTTTCTTTTTCCTTTCCAAAATTAAAATAGTTTTCTTTCCTATTTATAAAAATGACACTTAATTCGGAGTGCAAAAAGTTGTAAGGAACGACGTGAACCGCACTTCATAGCCCCCTCATGGCAGTTGTTGGCGGTTTGATATTTCCTGCCCAGTGACTGACTGGCTGGCTGATGGATTTAACTGATCTGTGTATTTTTCTCTCTCTGTCCTCTATTAATATTTGATTGAGTAAATGAGATATGGCATGTGCTGTTTTATAACCTTCTTTTTCCTTTGATAGTCTCTTTTGAACATTTGTCCTTATAAATTTTACCTATAAGGATTGCATCACGTTCGAATATAGAGATTTACAAGAGTTTATATGAGCAGTGCCCTGATTTATAAGTTATTTCCAATCTTTTCTATTGTAAACATTACTATGAGGAACGTACTCGATTTTTCATATTTAGGCACTTGCGTGGCTATTTCCAGAGGATTCATTTCTTGAAGTACAAACTGCTCTATGAGTTATGAAGTTTTGGACGTCTTGTCAAATTGCTCTCTGGGAGGTCCCTAGGCCTACAAGATTCAGAGAAATAAACCTATTCTTTGATGGTAGTTAGACATTTTCAGATAATTTAAACCTTTTCCTCCTTTTGAAATGAGTTGGAGGCTGTACTTTTGCTTTCATTTAGACTGTGCCTCAGTGGTAAGAGTTTGGAGGCCTGGATCAAAACCCTAGCCTTAAACCCATCTACCTTTATTATTTTAATTGTCATTTAAGTTCTCAATTTTCTTATTTCATGAAGTGAGGATAATAATACTTACCTTAAACCATTTTTCCGAGACGACAGTTTTGTGAAAGTAGCTAGAAGGGAGGCTGGCACACAGGAAGAGCTCAGTATACGTTTATTTTCTGTCTGCTTTGACATGAGAAGGTGGAATTCAGTTAGTTCCTCCTACTTCCATCACTCTTTGAATTGCCTAAGAGATTGGGAGCACACTTTAATTTTTCAGCTCTTTTTTGAGACTTCGCTCTGAAATCTCTTTCTCTTTCTGCGTAGCTGATATTTAATAAAGTTTTGAATAAAATGAAGTAATCACCCTATTTATTATGGAAGCTTCTTGTTTTTCATGACTGAGATATATTTTCCCACTGTTAAAACCTCCTTTGAAATCATAACTGGCAAGACCATTTGAAATAGTTATAACAGCATCTCTTTTCCTACACATATCATGAAGTTTAAATGGGCAACTTTAACCACAGGGAAAATAAAATCTTTAGTAACACTTTGTAGTTCTGAGTATTGTACAGGTACTTGGGCTCAGATATAAAGGTAAGAATTAGCTTGCAGTATATAAGACAAGGAGGAAATGGATTGATTGAATGCAGAAACATTTTGCCTTATTGAATTTGAGTGGATGCGACTCAATGAAAAGAAGTTTTCCTCTGAGCCACTTTGTATAAATTGCATAATTGTACATGGGCTCCTGTAATCTCTAAATACCACATGGGACGCAAGCTTAGAGATCATATAATCCAATCCCTTCATTTTATAAATGAGCAAAATGAGACTCAGGGAGGTTCCAATGTATATTTGATGATTTCTTGAAAGAGAAACTCCTGGAGTTTTTGTTAGAATGAGTTGCAGACACCAACTTCTTCATTTTAGGCTGGAGGAAACCTCCTTGGGGAATCTGAAATGCTTCGCAGTGATAAACCAGAATCCAGGACTAGGACCCTCGTTCCAATGTTCCTCTAACACTGGTCAACACACATGCTGAATGGGAAAGAATAATAAATGGTTTTATTTATCAGCCTGAAATTCTTCTACATGTGAAGGAAAATTCAAAATCAGTTGAAGTGTACAGGAAAGAATTTGGCCAACAGATGACAATAAGATAGTTGTACACAGTTTTGTTGGTCCTTGGATATTTCTTGCAGGCTCTGAGTTCAGGAGTGCAAAAGGTTTTCTCGGGTACATTTTAAGGAATATTAGAATGCCAGTCGCACGTTCCCAAGTGTTTTTACCTAAGGTAAATTGGTCCTTAGAAGACACACATTTCTTCAAGGGCCAACCTGCAGTGACTATTGTCCTTAGGGACTCAGCTGCTGGTCCTCTCTGGTTGCCCTTGTAAAGCCTGATTCATTCAGCTCAGTTGTCAGCTTGGTGCAAGTTCAGGAATTTTGGAAGAGATACCCAAAAGAAATAGTCCTGAAGACCTACTGGAGTAAAAAGCAGCAGACACAAGTGGAAAATTCGATGTGGACAAACAGCAGAAAGCAAGAATGATCTGTAATCCACTATCATTGGGTAGATAAGTGTTCTTAAGTCCTTTCCATTTTCTGTCACCTGCTCTTTTCAAAGAAAAGATGCATACCATTGTTAAGATTTTGTTGAATTTAAAGAGGCTAGATGAGGAGATCCATGTAAAATTCTGCTCGTTGTCCTTCCAGAGGTTTGAGGGTTTTCTTTTTTCTTCCCAAAGCCCCCCAGTACGTAGTTGTATGTTCCAGTTGTGAGTGCCTCTGGTTGTGGAGATTTGAGTTTTGAGGTTTCAAGTGAGCCTGCCCCCTTTGCCCATGCTAGCGAACCCTAACTGAGAGCGTGGCATTGCAGCACAATAACTTATTTCAAACTCCAGGTGTGTATGCAGTACCCGTATTTGGCCTTAAAAAAATTTATTACAGATGTCTGGAATTGAAGACTGTTGACTAGGTGCAAACATTACCTCATACTCCATCTGACACTAGCACAGTTGGGGGGAGATTATAAAGGTAAATAAAAATGTGCTAAAATGTAAACGTGTGCTATTTCTTTAGCAAATTAGGTTTTCTTGTTATAGCTATTTCAGTGTTTTATGAGTCAGATAATAGAAATCCTGAAATTAGGTACAGATTTACAGCTTGTTAGGGGAACAGTTCTCACTAAGCCCGTGAATATTTGATACTCATGGTCTCTTTCATGGACTTAGTGAGAATAACTTCTTTTATGTCCTGTCTCTTTTAGAGTTTTCAGAGTCTCTGTAGATTTTGATGATAGACAAAAGATTGGCTGTCTTGCATTGAGAGAACTAAAGCAATGGAAGTCATGGATGCACCAGGGCAGGCAACGCAAGCTGATGTTTCTATCGTTGTGTTTGTGTCATGTTTTTCCTTTCTGATGGTAGGTCCCCAGATGATAAGCACCATATACTTTGGGGAACCAGGCATGCAGAGCACAGAGAACGAGTGATACCATTTGTTGATTGTCAGGAACAAAAAGTGACTAAGGGGAGTTAAATGTCACAGTAATCTGACCTTATTGTCATATTACATAGGATGGAAAATGACGTGCAGATCTGATCTGCACAGCTAAAGCAAAGAGGATTTAAAAGAAATGCTTATGGACAAGGGAGGTGCTTGGAAGATTTGGATCATTTTGGAATTGTAGACTTAGCATGTTTGTAATAGGTTACTAAGCAGCGTTTTTAAAGGGCTGGGCAGGGAGAGCTTATCTTGGCCAATGAAACCACCTGCAATGTGCCTGTAGAGGCATCTGGTAATGAAAGAATTGATTAACATCAAATCCTTGTAGAAGTCAGCCAGCAACACACTCGTGATGGTCCCAAATGCCCTGCTTTTACTTTGGAGCCATCGAAACCTTTTCCAAAGGTCAATAGAATCAAGTTCCCCAAATGTGTTGCTTGACTGTTGGAGTCAAGTACAGACTCAGTCATCAGGAGTTGAGACAAATGGCTCTTGAAAGAGCTGCTGTATTCCTGTTACTCTCTCTGTGATAACTCAGGAAATGCAGGCTCGTCTTTGCTAAGACTCCATCCCAGGATCCCAGCTTATTTTTGCATCTTTCTTTCAGTTACATGGGTTACAAATATGTTTTGGTCCACTAAAATGGTAATTGCAAAAGTGCACTTTTAATTCAGTTCTGTGATTTTTGAATTTGCGTCGCCTGGTGTCAATCGCTGGTTCCACTATTCTGACATTTATGGCTGTGTTTCATCTTGGAAACCATGTGCAGTTGTAACTGGGAGTTGGCAGGTGCAAGAAAAGAGTAAGTGAAGCTTTATTGGCATTGTTTTATTCCTCAAGATTCCTTTCAGAAGGTGAAATAAGAAATATTGACTAAATTGGGAGGACTGGCATATTTAAGCCTATTAAAAATGTGACCTGATTTTGAGTTCATATGTTTCTCTGTATTGACCTCGTTGTTGTAGTGACAAACATAACATCAGGTTTCAAATATTTGCCTCAACAATTGTTCTTTCCCACAATGAACAATAACCAGCTAATGCAGAATTAGAACTCAGATGGCCCCTAAGTGAATATCCTGTAAGTTCCCCTAGGGATTATTACACTGATGTGAAAAGTCACAAGTGTTCACACCGTTCCATGTGTTACTAGTTATATAATTCTTTTATATAAAATGCCTTATCAGTCTTTTTTAAAAAAGTTAATTTATTGGACAAGATGGCCAAGAGTACCATCATTTAAAAGTAAAATATCTGACTTCACCTGCCAAGGATAGCCAATTTGATATTAAGGTCTGTTAATGATTTAACTTTTCTTTCTGCTGATGTCAGCTTGAATGTTTTACTGCTTTCAATTATCAAGGAGAACTTTGCTTTTTTTTCAGAGGAAGAGAATATACATAGACAATTATGTTAGAATAATGATTTGGTTTTTATTATAAATTATGATTTTATACTTACGTGAATAATGGTAACAAAGTTTCACCTTGGTCTACTTCAGTGTTTAATTTTTTTCATTATTGCTCTCCAAGGAGGTTATTTTTAGACGTTATTTTTCCTAATTGCTCTCTTTCCTCCATATGAAATTAAATACTAAGAATGAGAAGATTTTTTTCAGGTAGGGTTTTTCACACCCACCAAGGCTCAATTTTCACCCTCTTGCTGATGACATGGTCCTCATTGAAAATGTGTGGTTTATTTGAAAAGAACTTATGCATATTAAACTAATTTTTAAAAATTTCATATTTATTATAAAACAAGTTATGTCCAGTGCAGAAAATCAGAATATAAAGCAAAGAGAATATAAAACCCACCCACATGCCCACCCTACCCAGACACAGTCATTGATAATGCTTTGAGGTGCGCATTTGCGAGTCTTTGCCTTGACATGGTGTGTGTTTACTATTTTAGACAAACAGAATAATAGATTGTACCAATATAATGGTTTGTAACTTGCTTTATTCATTTAATAATACTCTGTGAACATCTTTTCAGACCAAAAATAAACTTGTACAACATCATTTTTACTGACTAAATGTTTCATTGCTTTGTCATAATTTATTTAACCAATACCCTATTATCTGACATTTTGGTTGTTTTAAAAAATCATTGCATTGACTAAAAATCATTGAAAAAAGTCACTTCACTTTCCTTGTAACTAAAGCTTTTTGCACATTAATTTCTTAAAATTTTTCAGATGCAGAATTAAAAGCCACGCACACTTTCAAGTCTTTTTTCAAGAATCTTGCACCAGTTTACATTCCCACCAGCATTAACTGAGAGCACTCGTTTTCCTGCAACTTAACCAATGAAAAATATTACCACTTTTTACAATATTTGCCACTTTGATAGGCAGAACGCTTGTTTTAGTAGGTATTTTATTTCTAGAAAGGGTGGTCTTTTCTTTTTTTTCCATATGTTGTTTGGCCATTTGTATTTTGTTTAACCTTTTTCTAAATTATAAAATGAGCATCTGCTTTTTTCTTTAGCATGCAAGTGTACAAGGTCAATGTAAAACAACTTGATAAGAGAAAAAGCAGCTCCTGAATAAGTTTACATTAGGGCAAAACAAATGTTTGTATTTAAGACACAGATTTGTTAAATGAAAAGCAGAATTATTTAAACAGAACCTTCTTTGGGACAGGGGAGAATAAGGGAAACCAAGCAAGCATGACCTTCAGATTTAGGATTTATTAAAACAAGTAATTTTTCTTAAAAGAGAAGACATATGTTGCTAACATGGCACAGAGAAATTGTCTTCTGTCATATGTCTATAAGCTTACTTTTCATGTGCCAAGCTTGACCTTTTGAAAAGTTAAAGAAATTACTATCCTATTTGGGAGATTTTGTGGATGACCATTTATGTAGTTTAATTCACAACATTGACCCTCGAAAGTTTACGTAGTTGATCATTGGGATGTTTGGATTCCTTTCATTTTGTTTTTATTCAATCTCTTGAGTCAGTGAATTAAGTCAATTCATTGCCACAAAGCAGTAACTAATTTATACTTAGACTCTCAGTGGCCGTGAACTATTACTTCACAAAAAGAACCTCATGATCTATGATTCTCACATTTTTTGCAGTAGATTTATGTATCAAAATATGTCATTGCACACATTTTGTTGGCCTCATCTTGAGTGAAACTCATTATACTTAACTTCCTGGTTGTCACATTTAATTATTAAGCCCTGTTTTTGACAACAGGAAGAACCCAGAAAGCCAGATCATTTTCTAAAATGAAATATTGAGAAATGATCATAACCATTGTTTATTTTTAATCTGAGCCATGTCTCTGGATAATACTGTTTTGCTTTTGAAATGACAGATTTGCAAAGGACTAATGATTGTATTATTTCGGTCCAAAACTGTGACATCAGTTCTCCATCTTTTGGCATATGAGATATTAATGGCTACACCAAATATAGCTGGTAGGAAGGTTGTAGGTAGAAAGAAATATGTCCTTTATCTATGGTTAGGATCCTTTTATTAAAAATCTCTGTAACAAAGTAGACGATGATACATTAAAATCAAGGGAACATTAACTTTTGACAGAAAATCCCAAATACTTACTTAACTTCATTTACCTTTTGCCAAGACTTGGTTCTTTTGCCTGAACTCTATAAAGGATACAGGATAGAGGCAAAGGTTATAGACAAAGGTTAGATGGAATTCACATATGGATGTGCTTACTCTATCCCAGACACAGTGCTAGGAGTTAGTTGAGTACATTTTATCTTCACAACAATATTATGACTCCTATTTAAAATATGAGGAAACCGAAGTTTAGAGAGGGTTCATATCTCCCCAACTTTATCTCCACTTTATGTGACTGATCTGGAAACAGTGTTGATGTTATTGCAATCCTTTGCTCTTGCCATGACTATCTACATGGATGTACAGAAATACAACATTCTTGTAAAAGCAATGATAAACATTACCTGGTTGTATATGTAGGCAGGTGTGTCTGAGAAGTACCTGGAGAAAGCGATTCTAAGCCTCTGACTGATTCAGGGACAATGGAGTGAGCAACTCAGGAGCCAGCTGAACTGCTATTGAGATCCCATTCCCAAAAACTTAACCTTCTCAGACGTTGAATAAACCAAGTCTTCTAAGGGGTGAATGGTTATTGTTATAGCTCATATCTCCCAGGTTCCTTCTCCGGATGGCCCCTATTTGAGTAACTCCAATTTCCTACTTCATTGCCTGAGACCCTTAATGGAGAATACAAGTAGCAACCTGATGACCTTTGGTTTTACTAATAGGATTTCACTCTTGTACGGAGGCTGGGAAAGTGTTCATCAGCTCCTTCTGAGTTGGCAGTCTTTTTTCCCCCATGCACATACATGCTTGTGTGACTTATTCTGGGAAGCTTGACATCATATAACAGCCTGAACCTGGGCTGTATTGGAAGGAAGAAAACTGGACATTCATGAAGTCCTTCTCCTGTGCCAGATGCTCTCATACTCAGGTACTCCTTGGATGTCCTGGTTAGACTGTTTCACATGCCTGTTTGCCTTCCATGTAACTTCCTATACCAAGTCAAATGAAGTCTAATGAATGATTCAGCCAGCTCACGAGGATTTCTTGCTTACTGTTGGAGGCGCCTCCTGGAGCACGGACAGGCCTCTACATCCCCAATACCCTACATCACCTCCCTCCCCTCCTCCCCCTGCCATTTCTCCCCTTTGGAATGGAGACCCCCAGCCACCAAGGGCTCCATGCTTGTTCTCCCACCCCAGGAGGGGTCCAGGATGTATGTTGCCTTTCCCTGCCCAGCTTCCATCCCACCCAACTGATGTTTATTCTTGCTCCTTCTATGGTGTGAGGCCCCACTTGCTCACAGGACATACAGAGTGGGCATAGAAAGCAGCAAGAAAGACCCCTTTTCTGCGCCCGTGTTCCAGGTTATCCTTCCCTGTTGTGTACCAGCCGCCTATGAAGAGATTGAGTGGAGGGCAGAGGTAATGGCTGCAGTGGGCACCTTTGTGGAGGCCAGCATCCTGTGAAAGTTGATCTCTACCTGCTACCTGCTGTGTTGTCTGCAATTCTCATTTGTTTTAAAAGTGGGTGCCTTCTAGTATTTTGTGCTTGTAAAATATATTTACTGTCATTCATATTGTTTAATCTCAGCTATCCTTTTTTTTTTTTTTTTAAATAATGTAAGAAGTTTCACCAGTGATGGTTTGGCTAACTTTGTTTCTTTCCAGAAAAATATTTGTACTTGGTCTCTTTAACTCGTGGGAAGTAAATGTTACTACCGCATCTCTTATGATAAGCAGACTGACAGGTCATATAACTAGGGAGTGAAGGCAAGGTTAAAACCCAGGTTTGTGTAATTCCAAAAGTCATACTCGTTAACGTTATCCATGCTGCTATCCTACAGTATACATGACCTGTTACTGAATTTGAAAATCAAACTAAATGAAAAACTGCAAGTGGGGAGAGAGGAATATTCATCAATTTGAATTTACATATGATGCTAAGTTTACTAAAATGGATAGCCAACTAACGGGCTGTACATAATAAAATGTGTCCTAACGCTGTATTCAAAAGGTGACAGAGACAAATAATACTTTCTTAATATCATGGGATTTATTTCTCTAGAGATTTAATAGCAGCTCTTCATGGAAAGAAGAAAGATCATAAAAATGCTGGTAGGTTATCTTGTCGGGTGGAGTTGTGAGAATTATGAAATCATCCAGAAGAGTGTAGCACACATCTGGCCTTTTATGAAGTTAGGAGAAAGAGTGACATTCATTCCTATTCAACATGTTAACTTACATATTTGGTCATGAATTTTTTACTTTCTTTCATTTTAAAGATTTTTCTCCACATGTGTTTTCTGTGAATAAATAGGTACCCGAAATACACTGGTGGAAGTAGTGACTGAAGTTCACGCCTTTCAGATTGTCCATAAATAATATAATAGGAGCCTGTCACAGCTCACAGTACTGTTCAATTGGAAATTATTTGGCTATTGGAAATGTGTTGACGTTCATGTCTATTGGTCATAAATTTCCATTTTTTGGCAACCTGTTCCAATTTAATGAAAAGTGGCAAGATTCCATCATTGTCAGCAATCTCACCTTGGTCACCAATAGCCTTTCTCATAGTCAATTTTCTTGCAGGAATTCCATAATAATGCTTATTAATAGTGGTAAGTTGAGTGGGGGGAGTGGTTGATCCCTGAAGTTTTTCTACATCAAAGTGCTGTTTGGATCATCACTTTGATTAATGAAATTGACTATTATATTCTGCAAAATTTCTTTTCTTTAGCATTTTCAAATTTCTGTTGTCCTGAACTTCATGACTAAAACTGCACATCCACATCTTGTGGGATTTGGATATGCCTCTATTGAAGAATGATTGAGTCTAAGATGTTCCTAAAAATCTGGATCTCCCTATCAGTAGGAATCATACTTCCTTGTCGTACTTACCTTTGCCTATTTCTGGGAGATCAGGGGAGTCTTAGAAATCAACTTATGTCTGGATAAGTTTTTTTTCTCTTTTGGTTTCCGTTTTTAGACCTACAGTGATACTTCGCTGTGCTTCCTCTCATTACAGATTATTTCTCCACCTTGGCAGAAATAGCCTTTTAAAATTAAAAAAAAAAATTGTCATTCTGTATGGTTGGCAAGGGTGATACTCAAAATATTTAGCCACTGGTTCATCAAAGGCACTGACCAATCCAAACAGCCACTTTGGCCAGCGACAGGGGACACTGGCTATACATAGCTGGGATGGCTGTGTCCATGTACAAGGGTTGGGTGGTTGCTGGTTGAGGATATTTGTGGAGCATGTGTCTCAAATAACTCTTCTGTCTTTTTGCTTTTTACTAACTACACAGTCAGTATCATAGATCATGGAGAATGTTGACAGAGAAACCATTGCAATAGTTACTTAAAGTGACACTGATGAAAGAGCAATTAGAATGGACCAGTAATAATTAGATGGTTCAATGCAATTCAAAAATGCATTTATTAGGTTTTGGTGTATTCAGTTGTACTTTTGTTTCATCTTTCTTCTGTGAATACAAATATTAATTCCCAGCGCTTGTACATAATGTACGAGAGTAAACTACCCTGTGTTTAAGATAAAATTAACAAAGCAGAGAGATTAAATTTGAATGCTGTCAGGTCAGTGGTAAATTTAGGGTCAAGTTTCAAAAGAGACAGTTCATTTACAATTCTGATTTTTCACGTTCCCCTGAAGTCTAGGCATAGGCTCTTCTAGGTAGACAGGAATGTTTATTTAAACATTTTAAAGTGACTTATTAAAGTGGATGCATCAGTATTTTTCTGTATGTATGCGAAATCCTTGAGAGATTACACAATTAAAAAGGAAATAAATGGGACCTCGCCCTTTACAGGACCAAAATTCCCTTTAGCTGAAAGCACGCTTGGAGAAGGAGATTAGCCATTTTTAAAGAGGAGTGTAATCGGTTTATGTTTCTTTCTTTTTCTATACTGGAGATTCTTTCTCACAGTCAGGATGTGTTCCTTCAGTGCTACCTAAGGAGTTGCGAGCTCTTTTCCCTCTATTTTCTTCCTGACTTAACAGAGAAAGGGAGGCAGGAGTTAAGGGCCAGCAATATCTTTTCCTTGAGTTACACTTTGCATTAGTACTTACAACTCCTCTTTCTTGGTCAAGCTTCAGGACCCAGCTTCTTTCCAACACCTCCTTTCTGAGGGGTGAGGAAAGAGGCGATGAGAAATGCCATGGTGGCGCCATTCCCTGTTGGGTCTGGTCAAGGCATGGGACATCCTATTTCTGATGAGAAATAGGAAGATATTCTTTGAATATCTTTTAGTATCTGCTTTGACCAGATAGATGCTACTAAGAAAAATGCTGCATTATCTCTGCTGGCAGAAGAAGGCAGCTAGTGAAATGCAAGGCAGGTAGTTTGAAGAGAAGAGCTACAATGAACCAAAAGACTTGATAGAAAGGAACTTGCATTTTTGGACAAAAGGCAGTTAAGTGCTAAATAATATAGCAGTGTCACAAACCCTTTTATTGTAGATTAATTGGGAATCATTTGGTCTACAATAATGAAAGGACTGAAGAGTAAAATTTTAAGTAACTTCAACTTTATTAATTTAAAAACTAATTTGTTTTAATGCTAACTTTTTATTCTGCTAATTTCTTGTCAAATTGTTTCTTCACAGGAGGCATTCAAGAAAATGGCTTGTCAAGATTGCTTAACATAATGGCAGGGACACATTTGTGATCAGTAGCATTTATATAATAGGAATTAAAGTGCTAAAAATGTAAACGTATATTACTTATGGCTTAGTGGATAAAAAATGCTGGTTCTGGAATCACATGATCCAGATTTAAATCCCGTTTCTCTAGCTGCTGGACATTGGGCACTGGCTCAAGCTCTCTCTGCATCAGTTTCCCTATGTCGAAAATGACACAGTACATGTAGCTACGTCACAGGGCTAGGGGGAGGACTAAAGTAAGGTTAAGTGCCTCAGAATAGTGTCCAGCCCTGAGTAAGTGTGCTATAAATGTGAGTTGTTGTTACTGAACAAACATCAGTCTTTTTATACTGCTAATATTTTTATCACGCCCTTTCTCATGGGTAAACTTCAGTCTCGTCTATATTGAATGATCACCTTCTAAGTTACCAGTGTCCACAGTGTTTTTTTAAGAGCATCTTTTTGCAAGCTTCCACCGTATTCAGCCCCTCTCCTGCTCCCCACCCACCACCGCCCCCCAGCCTTCATTAAGGGCCCGAAAGCTGTATTCATTCTGATGATGACAACAGACCTTAACTTGTTTTCCCCTTGATTCCTTTTACTTCCCTGGCTCACAAGCCAAGAGGTTAGACAAGATGGGTTTGGGGATAGCGGGGACCCTTTTAGTATAAGGTGAAGATGATCCTGATTGTGCCACAATGTTATTTTCAGTTAAAGTAACTGACTCTTTTGTTACTTGTTTGGAATGAGCACCGAGGTAAAGATTAAACACGAGGATCACTGGGCAAGGCAGAATTAATTCTTGGAGAACTTTACAGCACACTGCACCACAGTTTTGAAGGTCATCACAGTGCTACTTAATATTCTTACCATACTGGGTATTGTTTTCCATATTGAATCCCAAAGTGCTTTCAGCAGCTTGTTAGCAGCCAACCCTTTTTCACCCAGAGTTTTCTATTCCTTTCCCTCCCTCATTCCCCTACTCATCTCCTCTGCTTTGTCCTTCTAGAGCTTGGTGCTCTGCATCTCATTCCATGTACTCCCCTCTCACTACCACTTCATGTTGCATTTTTTATGGTAAAGAAAATAATTATGCAATGGAAGCCCACTGGGGTAATGTGGCATTTGTTTTTGCAAATCTTTTTGGTAACATAAGCCAGAGAAGGATGGTAACTATTCTCTTATTTACAAACAACACACATATAATTCCACTCAACTGGAGATAACAGCTAAGACTCTTTTCTGATTTAACCTCCTTGCAATTTCACATAAAGAACCTACACAAGCTTTCATCTGAGCAGGCATTATGCCTAAAAATTGACCCTTTGATAGTGTCTCAGGGCAGTTCTGCATTCCACTGGTGCCATTAGCCTTTAGTATGCATGTTGAAAAGTAGCATACAGAGTTGGATTTATCCCAATCAGTTTAGCGTCTAGCTGAAACTTGAACCGAGTATAAAAGAAAAAAAAATCAAGCCAATTGGTCTAAAAATAGATTCTCCAATTAGAATTTGAAGCTTTTGGTTAAAGACCTTTCTTGCATTTTGATATCAACTGTAACAAACTAGGGTGTTGGTTCCAATTTAATAGAGTCCAATTATCTTGTTGAATAAAGAATGGACTGACATTGGTTATGATGAAGAATTATTGTGTCATATGTATGGATGAGGGAATACACATGTATCATATTATAAATGAGAACATTTGTCCCTCCTAAATACTCTAGCCAGGAAATTAGTTCATTGGAAGTCTTATTTACACATACGTTGGTAATGTTCATTACTTGTTAATTCTATGTAAGTGGCTCTACTTTTATTAAAGACAAGTATCTATTTGAAAATAAAAATATTTCTCAGCAGAGTTCTCAACACAGTGATGTCTGTATTTCACTGAGCTTTGTAAACAAGTCCTGGCTCTTGAATTAACACATAACTGTCTTGTGCAGACACACAAAAAATGACTGATTGCTACCTTCAAGGGTTCATTTGAAGATCATACATGTAATACATGGTTATGCTAGCATTTCACAAATGGCAGTTAGTATTATTTTAAGAAAACAGATTTTCTATAAAGATGGAGACATGGAAAAAAATCACATCTTTCATGCTGGGTCTCTTGTTTTCAGGTCCCTGATGCTCCAAATTAGCTTCTGTCTCCAGATATTATCCCCTACCAAAAATGCCATAATGACAGCTATGCCTTAATGTCACCTGGCACCACTGTATTCCCCATTAATAAAAGTGAAAATGATATTCACCATTAACAAAAATTGGACCATTCTCCATTAAAAAAAATTGGACTACTTATACATCTCACATAATCCAAGCCTTTCCATTCTTAACAAGCTAAATAAAAAGCCAATTTAACCCACTAAGTGGGAGCAGACATCTTTTAAAAGAGTACTTATTTAATATATGCATACATGCTCACAAACATATGTGACCACATGTCCACATATACCTATACTTATGGAAATTCAAGTACCATGTCATTTATTAATGGGAACCAATGTCTCCAGAGAAGGCAAGGCATATTCCTAAAAAAGAAAGTAATACAAATGAGAAAAGATGAAAAGAATATGTTTACCATGCATACGTAAGGAAATGATAAGGGAGTCAGGGGACTGGCGGCAGAGCGAGGTACACGGGGGAAAGGCTACAGACATGAGTGGCTTGTCAGCAAGCTAATCCCAGGCTGCTGGTCTGTGACACCAAGGAAAGTGTAGGGATGGTAATAGGCTCACAGATAAAGCTGTATTAATTGAGAGAATTTTCCTGAAAGAAAATAAGGAAGTGTCTTCTACGTGCCGTGAGGATTTTGGTAATGTTGGTATGTTTAGCTGGACACTTTTTCTTTTAATAATAATCCAATATTACCAAGTCATCTGGGGAAGGCAATGCTTTGGAAGAGGAAGTGGTAATGAGAGGAAAAATCTTAGAGAGTCAGACTGTGAAATGGGTTGCTGGGTTCTTTCTAAGTATTTCATTTCCTGTCTGGGAGGTGGTTGCTGACTTCGTGTCTTACCAGTGTGGTGACCTATCAAGCTGTGTGCTGTGACGTCTACTGCTTTCCTGCCTGTTTTATCTCCTGGATGCCTAGAATAATCTGAGAGGAGACAACAGAGTGCAAGCACATGTTTGATACAAAGGCCCTGTGAAATCTGCGAGCCTGCTGTGCATCAAGTCGATGTAACTCATTTATTTTTTTAAAGTGGTGATGAGACACTCTTTCCTCTGGATGACAAATTACAGAGCACATCTGAAAAGCCCTCTCTTTGGGGAAAACATTCTGCTTCTTTTTTCTTCCTTGCATAGCATCTTTATTATGTATAATGAATTTAAAAAAGCAACATTGACTGAATAGCCCTAAAAAGAAAAAAAAAAGATAAAAGAACTAGATTTGAATATGCAATTGTAATAATGAGCACCAGGATAATACACATATTGTATATGTAGCATTAAACTAGGAAAGGCAGTCATTTTACAACATTTTGCAACAATCTACAGTATGAATTATGGGTAAGTGCTGTTGTCTTCTCACTGTGCTGGGACCAGAGACTGGAGCTGGTTAAGTCCATTGCAGCAGGGGCCACAGTGAAGGTTTATCTCCATCGGGTCTAACAGGTTCGCTGCAAATTGTGATACCTCTCTAAGAAACACACCAAGAGAACAGCTTTACTTTCCCCAAAGAATGCTTTTACTAGTTATAACTAAGATTTTTGTTAGTCCTTGTAGATCTTTGTTATACTTGCCATGGGGAAGATTTACCACTGATGTTTTAATATTATGATATATTGATATTTGTCTTCAAGCTGCCCAGCAATCCTCATCATCTTTGATTTCTCAGTGTCTTCCCCAGACAATCATTTCAGATACTTTTCCTGCCTCTTAAAAAGCCCCTATATCCCTCCCCTCACATAATTATCTCCTTCTCTAATAAAAATCAAGATCATCCAGCCTGACGCCCCTCGTCTGCTCTCTTCTTTAGCTTAACCTCTCTCCTCTGGGTCTCCTATAGACCCAGGACCAGAGGAAGGGGAAGTGCATCTCTTCTCTGAGCCAAGTTCCTTTGTCATCAAACTTGGATCCTCTTTCTTCCTGCCCCAGGGGTCTTTCTATGTTCATCATCTTTTTTTCTAGCGTATGCACTTCCTCTTAAACCTTCATGCTTCTAGAAATTTATAGGTCCCCTTTTATCTTGGGAAAAACATTCCTTTGGTTCAAGTATTCATTCAGTATCATTCAGTCATTGAACATTTGTTGAAATACCTGTGTATCGTTTAGTGTTGGTTGTTTGCAACCAACACAAACAGACTTTGTTTACCTTGAACAAATAAGGAATATATTGGAAGGCTAGGAAGTAACCCATAAAATGGGTGGAAAAGTTTACAGACCTGGCTTTGGAGATGACATAGACCAGAGCATCTCAGGAGAATCCAGGTGGCAAGGAAGGACTGAAGAAAAATGTCTTCTGGGATGAATCAACTTTAGCCACCCTCAGCCTCTGTATCACTCTTCCCAAAATTTAAATTCCACGGAGTGACTGTCTGATTGGCTTGGGACACAATTCCATCCCTAGACCTGAGAAGGGTGGGAAACCTGGATTAACAGTCTCACTAGCACTGCATCCAGTGAGGGAGGGGTAGTTTCAAGATACTGTCACCAGGAGAAAGAGAATAGGTCTGAGTGGGGAAAAAACAAGGGCTAGCCACTATAGTCTACAATGTGTCAGACAGCCACCATGCTGGCCATTAGAAAAGAAAAAGGAATAAAGGAAAACTCACGTTTACTAAAAGGGATCTGATATGATAAAAGTGATAGAATTGAATGTGAATTTATAATAATGGTTCCAAAAATAAAAAAGATATTGTACACATATTGTGAGATACATAGGAGAAATAGTCCCTTTTCAAAGATGAAGGAATACAAATGCCGAAACATATGGATTACAGCCCAATCACATTGTCTTGTCACAGTGAGTAGGCAAGAGACTGGAACTGATCCAAGATGAATAAGATAGTACTTGTTCTCGGGTGCTTATAGTCAGTGGGGAGTCCAGTGTAGGAAGAGGTAATTTTAAGAAAAAATGGAAAGGTACCGTTATGGAGACATTGAGGATATGCACCTATCTCAGGATGGACTGATTCTGAGGTTTCCAGGGAGAAAAAATATCTCAGCTGGAATTTCACAAATTGTCTATGGTAGATGGGATGGTGCAGTCGGTGAGAAGGGCATTCCAGGAAGAGGAAATAGCTGAAAGAGAGGCAGGGAGGTGAGAAACAACGTGTGTGTGAAAAGAACTGCGGCGATTGTGTGGAGAAAGGATTTGAGGGGGTGGAGGTTGGAGGTAGAGAGTTTGGGGCACTGTTACAGCCACCGAGGAACACAGTAGAGAGGGCCAGTGGGATGAGGAGGGGAAATATCTGTTGTTTTGGGAGGTAGGAAGCCAGTGCTGAGCTGGGGAAGGGCACTTTGGGTAGAGCAGGGCAGGAAGAAACCAGATGGTAGTGACTGAGGAGTGAGTTGGGTGCAAGGAGGTTGACAGGCAATGGAGGCTACTGTGCAGAGAGGTAAGAAGAAACAAAGGCAGATTGATTCATAGCTGGAGGGGATTGTGGAGTGAAGGCTGCACTTCCATGCGCTGAAAGGATGAAGTCAACAGAGAAGAAAAGATGGAAGACGCAGGGGGAGAGGGATACTTAAAGATCAGAGAAATGAGAAAGGAAGGTTGGCCTTAAACGGACTTATCCTCTGATACTGGGGATCAGGACGTAAGAATGGGTGGCAGTAGATGGAAATCTGTGGGTAGGAGGACGAGGATGTTGAGGGAGGCTGTTATGTACATCTCAATAGGAGGCTAGATATGCTTTGGAATTTAAAAGAAAACCTAGGCTCGAACTGGTTCCACAATATAACAGCTGGGTGACCTTTGGTAAGTTACTTAACCACTCTGAGCCTCAGTTTCTGCACTTGTAGAATGGAGACATTAAAGAACCTGCCTCAAAGGATTGTGACAAAATTAAAACACTGAGTATTGTCCCTAACACCTAGTAAGTACTTAATGATGGTATCTATTATTGTTATTAGCATAAGTATATACAAACCTAGTATTAATGCGTTACGTTATAATATACGTGATCTCATATTTAAGAGTAGGCTCTGGAGCCAGTGAGCCCCAGCTCTGCCATGTATCAGCTGTATAACCTTGGGGATAATTGTATTCACCTTACGGGGTTATTGTGAAGATTAAATAAATTAATTCATATAAAACTCTCAATGAGGATTCTATAAGTATTAACTATTATTAGTATTTTAATTTTTATTCAAGATCCAAAACATCACTCTTTCATATGTATTGTTCTCTATTTTACAAGGGAGGACCTCAAAGTGCAGAAGAGTTAAATGACTTACCCAGAGCCAGATAACTAGCAAATGGCAGAGTTGGACTAAAACCCAGATTCCTCCTGTCTCCACATTCTATGCACTTGGCATTGACTATGACTTTTGACCCACTGCCTACCTTTGACCTTTTGTACCTATTCTCCCACACTCTGAATTGCTCATCATCACATACTCTGTGAGTTCATCTTGACCATTAGCTTCCAGGCACATCATCAGGTCTAGCCAGCCAGC
Source organism: Equus quagga (assembly GCF_021613505.1). Lineage (NCBI taxonomy): Eukaryota > Metazoa > Chordata > Mammalia > Perissodactyla > Equidae > Equus > Equus quagga. The sequence continues at coordinate 118,385,380 of NC_060272.1, forward strand.
TTTTTGTCCTGCTTTTGTGACCTGCTACTCAGGCTCCGGCTACTGACAGTCTGTATATATGTGAAGAAGCATGAGGGTAAATGGAAACTTGATTCACCCACGCGTGGTTCTACAAGTGCACAATGGAGGTCACCAATACTTGAAAGAGAGGGGATACCATGACCAAACACCAACTGTTGAATTTGTTTCTGTGAATGCAGGGAACGAAATCCATGCTGACCACTTCCAAAGATGCTGCACATCTGTGCACACTTTACCTGCACGTCTGCGTTTCTTTCTCATCAGCACAGCCAGTTGTGTTACTGTGGTACGATTCAGCACTTTGGAAACACCCAAAGACTTGCCATTTGGTTTGTAGTATGGATGCGTGAGATACAAGTCTGACCCTGTTTCTGCTCTTGTAGCAAGTCTGATGGGAATCTCAGTTCCAAACAGCATGTAACATCATGACCTTTCTTTGATGTACCGTGGTGTGGCAGACAGATGTACTGAAGCATCAACATCCAGAGTATTTCAAGCCACCCTTGTTCTTCATAACAGGATTAGGAGACAGAATGGGCCTTCTGTGCGATCCAGCTTTACATACGAAAGAAAATGTATATAAAAAGCAGATTCTCCATATTTAGAAATGAGGTTTTTTGGGGTCAGGTTTTATTTAATTTAAATACACTTAGGTTTTACATTCAAAATGTGTTCCCACTTCATGGCCTCAAAGAGTCAAACATTAAAGATTGAAAGAAGAATTCCAATAGTATTTTAAAACAATTAAGCTGCAGAATGTCAATATTTGGACACCTAAAAAGAAAATATTTCTTTTAATGAGTGTTAATGTAATCACTAATATACCAAAGAAAGGGTTCATAGGGACCCTTGAGTTCACTAATGTTTTAAAGAAAAGCAGTTTTAGTTCAACTGCTGAGGAAGTGTTTTATTTCAACTAGGAATAAAAGGCTTTTATATACAAATGAAATGATTTTACAGTATGGGAAGGAGTTGGAGGGAGCGAAGAAACCCCTGAGCATCAGAAGTGCTAGACAGGGTGTGTGAAGGGAAGGGCAAGAAGGAGAGGAGTGAAAGAATGAGGACACTCTCTGCGGGGAGAGGCGGGGCTTGTTTCAGATCTCCTGGTGCTTCTGCAGGGTGCAGATTGGAAGCTTCGTCGTCAGTAAGTGGGAAGGAGACTCATACAGATAGCCTAGGGCCAGCCTCACACACTGGTGTGAACCTCAAAAACACAGAGCAAGGGAAGGCATAAAATGATGGGGGAGCAGAACAGAGGACCTGCCCGTGCCAAGGCAAAAGTGGAAAGCTGCACAGAAGTAAACAGCACATGTGCCACGCAAAAGCTTTCTATTATACTCAGTTATTTCCAGTCCATAGGATAGATGCCAATTTTGAGCCAAATTTACTAACCTGGAGGCCTGGGATCCTTCGACATCCCCTCTATTTCCAAGAGGGAATTTTGATTTTCATCCATCTCATAGGGGCTATAGAATGGGACCTCGGATGGATTGCATGTGTGGCTGAGGATAAGAACTTGGTATTTTCTTGGAAAATTTGGGAAACCAGTATCATTTGCTAGAAGAAACATTGAGACAACAGAGCTTACAAACATGTTGACTGGAGAAAAACTAAATGGAAACTTGGGTGCCAAAAAAGTGAAGAGATGCCAAATGTAACCAACTGTCTAAAAAGATCTAGTAGGATCATTCATTTACTTAGCAAATATTTTTAAAGCACCCACGGTGTGCTAAGCACTGTGCTGAGCCCTTCATATACAATGGCAAGTAAGGTAGACATAGTTCTTGACCTCATGGAGCCTACTAATAAACAGGTGGTGACAATGAAGTTTAATCTGTGTTCTGGTGGAAGATTACACCGTAGTGAGGCAAAGAGCAAGAGCACCTAGCTGTGTTTATAGTGTTATGGATGGCTTCTCAGGGGATGTGACACTGAGCTGATAACTGAAGGGGAAAAGATAGCCAGGCACAGACAAGCACACCTGGGTGACTGAACGGCAAAGACTTGGAGAACAGCCCACAGGCCTGCACAGCTCACTGGAGAAGCTGGTGGGAAAGGCAGATGACTGCTACAGGAGGAAGCTGAAGGATGAGAAGTAGCATTTATTGAGTACTTGCTGTGAGTCATGTGCTTTACATACATTATCATATTTAATCTTCAATAAAGCAGATTTTGCTCCCATTTTACCGGTGAAGAAAAAAGCAGCACAGGTAGAGTAAGTCACTTGGCCAAAGACACATCTAGACCCCAGCTTCAACCATCGCAGTCCCTTAGCCTCCATGCTTCCCACTGAACTACCACATCTCCCTTGGATTTAAGGAAACAATAACTTATTTCATGAAGATGACTATTTAATTTACAACAAAATAAGTCTTAACCTTTAAATAACACCAGATTTTTTTTTTTTTTTAAAGATTGGCA